>NW_027361706.1:3120000-4320000 GCF_039654945.1 Dendrobates tinctorius | reverse complement strand
CCGAGCTAACTACAGAGAAATGGGAAAAGAGCGGAGCTTACTACAGAGATATGGGAGCAGAACAGAGCTTACTAAAGAGATATGGGAGCAGAGCCAAGCTTGCTGCCTACATTGATACTGTAACAGAAGCAAGCTGACTACAGAGATATGGAAGCAGAACCGAGCTTACTAAAAGAGATATGGGAGCAGAACAGAGCTTACTACAGAGCTATGGAAGCAGACCCAAGCTTACTACAGAAATAAAGGAGTAGAACCGAGCTTACTACAGAGATAAGGGAGTAGAACCGAGTTTACAACAGAGATAAGGGAGCAGAATCGAGCTTACTAGAGATATGGGAGCAGAACCAAGCTTGCTGCCTACATAGATACTGTAACAGAAGGAAGCTGACTACAGAGGTATGGAAGCAGAACCGAGCTTACTACAGAGCTAAGGAAGCAGAACTGAGCTTACTACAGAAATAAAGGAGTAGAACCGAGCTTACTACAGAGATAAGGGAGCAGAACCGAGTTTACAACAGACATAAGGGAGCAGAATCGAGCTTACTACAGAGATATGGGAGCAGAACCAAGCTTACTCCAGAGATATGGAAGCAGAACTGAGCTTACTACAGAGATATGGGAGCAGAACCGAGCTTACTCCAGAGATATGGAAGCAAAACGGAGCTTACTCCAGAGATATGAGCGCAGAACCGAGCTTACTCCAGAGATATTGGAGCAGAACCGAGCTTACTAGAGAGATAAGCCTGCCACAGTCCCACCGCCCGCTCTTGGAAAAACTCATCTTCTACACCACGTCCTAACCAATCTATTAACAGTTCCCAGCAAACACCAGATCACATACATAACCAGCAGCTTTTGTTTTGGCCAAAAGAATTTTTAAGCCACCACCACAACAAGGTAGACTCTTTTGGCCGGGCCATATTCTAGTCTTACTTATGAAACATTTCCTAAAATATCCAATACTCTTTTTAGGTTTATTTCTATTTATTTTTCTTTAAGGGAATGAGTGGCATATATTTTTTAGAATGACCATTAATACCACATACAAGGGACAAAAACTGTCACACCATGACCAGACCATATATTACCACCACATAGCGACCGAATAATACCATATATAAGGAACAAATACCTCCATACCATGACCAGACCACATATTACCATCACATAGTGCCAAATAATACCACATACAGGGAGAAATACCGCCACACCATAACCAGATCACATACTACCACCATATAGTGACCGAAGACTACAATACAGATCATTAATAAAAAATTACACAACACTAATGCCATTATACACAGGAGCTTTGTATATAGTGTACAGGTAATACAGAGCTCATTAGTGACATTATACACAGGAGCTCTGTATACAGTGTCAGTGTCCAGGTAATACAGAGCTCATCAGTGACATTATACACAGGAGCTCTGTATACAGTGTCAGTGTCCAGGTAATACAGAGCTCATCAGTGACATTATACACAGGAGCTCTGTATACAGTGTCAGTGTCCAGGTAATACAGAGCTCATCAGTGACATTATACACAGGAGCTCTGTATACAGTGTCAGTGTCCAGGTAATACAGTGATTACCTATGACATTATACACAGAAGCTCTGTATATAGTGCACAGTGAACAGGTTATAGTGTATAGTGTCGGTGTACAGGGAGCACACTGACTCACCAGTGACGTCTCCAGCTGAAGTCCCTCATCTTTGCTTTTCTTTTTTATGCAGGGCAGACCGCCATCATTTCTTTCAGTCAGGACTCGTCTCTGCGTAAAATAACACAAAGTTACCTTGAGCACGGCTTCCAGAGCACATTCCCCATTTTTCCCCTTTCTTCTACACTACACATCTAAATACAGACGTGCACACACCATTAATATATAATAATCCACCATTCCAAATATAAATTATAATTCAACACTGCACCCCCACCAACAATAAATAGCAATTTCCACACCTAATATATACATTAATTAGCCCCGTACTCTTCCTCCAATTCATTACCAGTCACTGCATCCTCAATGTCCCCCAATATGTGCCTCCGGCTCCCCCAATTCATTATATTTAGATGCCCCTTCCGCCCCAATTCATTGTCATGTCTTTCTCTCCCACCCTCTATTCATTATCAACTGCTCTACCCCACATTCAATACATCATTTACTCCCATCACCGTGAAAATTCATTATTTGCTCCCCCCCAGGTCCTCATTTGTTCTCCCCATGCCCCACCTTCAATTCAATTGCTGTCACCGTCCCTCATTTCATCATTTGCAGTCCCCCTCACTTCATCATTCGCTGTCCCCCTTCCCCCCTCTACATCATTTGCAGTCCCCCATTAACCCCCCATTTCATGTGCAGTCCCCTTTCGTTCATGTGCAGTCCCCTATCCCCCTCACTCACATCATCATATACAGCCCCCCTCCGTCATTTGCAGCCCCTTCCAACATTTGCAGGCCCCATTCCATAATTTGCAAATTGCAGCACCCCCCTCCATCATTTGCATCCACCCTTTCATCATTTTCAGCACCCCTCCATCATTTGTAGCCCCCCTTCATCATTGGCAGCACCCCCTCCATCATTTGCACTGCAGCCCCCTACATCATTTGCAGCCCCACTATCATTTCCAGCACCGCCTCCATCATTTGCTGGCCTGCTCCATCATTTCCAGCACCCCCTCCATCATTTCCAGCACCCACTCCATCATTTGCTGGCCTGCTCCATCATTTCCAGCACCCCCTCCATCATTTCCAGCACCCACTCCATCATTTGCTGGCCTGCTCCATCATTTCCAGCACACCCCTCCATCATTTGCAGCACCCCCTCCATCATTTCCAGCACACCCACTCCATCATTTCCAGCACACCCACTCCATCATTTCCAGCACACCCCTCCATCATTTCCAGCACACCCACTCCATCATTTCCAGCACACCCACTCCATCATTTCCAGCACACCCACTCCATCATTTCCAGCACCCCCTCCATCATTTCCAGCACCCACTCCATCATTTGCTGGCCTGCTCCATCATTTCCAGCACACCCCTCCATCATTTGCAGCACCCCCTCCATCATTTCCAGCACACCCACTCCATCATTTCCAGCACACCCACTCCATCATTTCCAGCACACCCCTCCATCATTTCCAGCACACCCACTCCATCATTTCCAGCACACCCACTCCATCATTTCCAGCACCCCCTCCATCATTTCCAGCACACCCACTCCATCATTTCCAGCACACCCACTCCATCATTTCCAGCACACCCACTCCATCATTTCCAGCACCCACTCCATCATTTCCAGCACCCGCTCCATCATTTGCAGCACACCCCTCCATCATTTCCAGCACCCGCTCCATCATTTGCAGCACCCCCTCCATCATTTCCAGCACCCCCTCCATCATTTCCAGCACCCGCTCCATCATTTGCAGCACCCCCTCCATCATTTGCAGCACCCACTCCATCATTTGCAGCACCCCCTCCATCATTTCCAGCACCCCCTCCATCATTTCCAGCACACCCCCTCCATCATTTCCAGCACCCCCTCCATCATTTCCAGCACCCCCTCCATCATTTCCAGCACACCCCTCCATCATTTCCAGCACACCCCTCCATCATTTCCAGCACACCCACTCCATCATTTCCAGCACACCCACTCCATCATTTCCAGCACACCCACTCCATCATTTCCAGCACCCGCTCCATCATTTGCAGCACACCCCTCCATCATTTCCAGCACCCGCTCCATCATTTGCAGCACCCCCTCCATCATTTCCAGCACCCCCTCCATCATTTCCAGCACCCGCTCCATCATTTGCAGCACCCCCTCCATCATTTGCAGCACCCACTCCATCATTTGCAGCACCCCCTCCATCATTTCCAGCACCCACTCCATCATTTCCAGCACCCCTCCATCATTTCCAGCACCCACTCCATCATTTCCAGCACCCCCTCCATCATTTCCAGCACACCCCTCCATCATTTCCAGCACACCCACTCCATCATTTCCAGCACACCCCTCCATCATTTCCAGCACACCCACTCCATCATTTCCAGCACACCCACTCCATCATTTCCAGCACCCACTCCATCATTTCCAGCACCCGCTCCATCATTTGCAGCCCACCCCTCCATCATTTCCAGCACCCGCTCCATCATTTGCAGCACCCGCTCCATCATTTCCAGCACCCCCTCCATCATTTCCAGCACACCCACTCCATCATTTCCAGCACACCCACTCCATCATTTCCAGCACCCACTCCATCATTTCCAGCACACCCACTCCATCATTTCCAGCACACCCCCTCCATCATTTCCAGCACCCCCTCCATCATTTCCAGCACACCCACTCCATCATTTCCAGCACACCCACTCCATCATTTCCAGCACCCCTCCATCATTTCCAGCACCCGCTCCATCATTTCCAGCACCCGCTCCATCATTTGCAGCACCTGCTCCATCATTTCCAGCACACCCCTCCATCATTTCCAGCACACCCCTCCATCAATTCCAGCACCCCCTCCATCATTTCCAGCACCCCCTCCATCATTTCCAGCACCCCCTCCATCATTTGCAGCCCCCCTCCATCATTTCCAGCCCACTCCATCATTTGCAGCACCCCCTCCATCATTTCCAGCACCCACTCCATCATTTCCAGCACCCCTCCATCATTTCCAGCACCCCCTCCATCATTTCCAGCACCCCCTCCATCATTTCCAGCACCCACTCCATCATTTCCAGCACCCGCTCCATCATTTCCAGCACCCGCTCCATCATTTCCAGCACACCCTCCATCATTTCCAGCACCCCCTCCATCATTTCCAGCACCCCTCCATCATTTCCAGCACCCCCTCCATCATTTCCAGCACCCCTCCATCATTTCCAGCACACCCCTCCATCATTTCCAGCACCCGCTCCATCATTTCCAGCACCCACTCCATTTCCAGCACCCACTCCATCATTTCCAGCACCCCTCCATCATTTGCAGCACCCCCTCCATTATTTGCAGCCCCCTGCATCATTTGCAGCCCCCCTCCATCATTTGCAGCCCCCCTTTCATCATTTGCAGCCCCCCTCCATCATTTGCAGCCCCCCTTTCATCATTTGCAGCCCCCTCACCCATTTAATTCAAGCTCCTCTTGTCATGGCAGACGCTGTACCTGGAAGGAGCCCGCCATGCATTGTATCACTTTCAGCAGTGAATCAGCTAGACTGTATGGGCTGTAGTCAGGACCTGCAAGGAGCCCCTACATTCTAGCTACAGCCATGAAACATGACCAGAAGTCCAGGGAGGGCGGAGGGAGAGTCGGAGCTGCGCAGCTGTCAAGGTAAGGCTAGTTTCACACTAGCGTTTATGAGCGCAGCGACGGCCTGCGCACGGCCGCCGCTAAGCCCCGCCCCCTGCCCCGCCTCCACCGGTATCTCCGCCTCCGGGCGCATGACGTTGCATGCGTCATGCGTCTCCTATCTTCATCACAGAGGGCGCAGGCCGTGCGCAGTATGCGCACAGTCTGCGTTTGGCGGCGCATGCGTCCTTTTGACGGTGCGCCGAGCAGCGCCAAACGCAACCTGTTGCATTTTGGCTAGTTTCACATTAGCGTTTTTTTGCGCAGCGCATCGGGCGCATAAAAACCGCAAAGAAAACCGCAAAACAAACGCGCTTTTTTTAACGTCATGCGCACGCTGATGCGTCAAAAAAACGCAGTGTTGCTTGCGTTTTACATGCGTTTTTGCATGCATTTGCGTTTTTTATGCACATGCGTTTTTAGGTGTGACATTTTTTCCATTGTCTAGAGAACATTCTAGACTTGTTTAACTCAAAAACGCATGCGCAAAAAAACGCAAACATGTGCAAGACCATGCGCATGCATGCGTTCCCATAGACTTCAATGTGTTTTTTTTGCGCATTCCGTGCGCAAGCGTGCGCATGCGTTTTTTTGCCGAGACAGGGCGCACCAAAAAATCCAACATGTTGCGTCTGGCGCGCCTGGCGCGAAAGACAAAAAAACGCATGCGCACGAAAACGCAAATGTGCGCAAGACCATGCGCACGTCATGTTAAACATAGGTGCGCAGTGCGCATGCGCACGGGTGCGCACGATGCGCTGCGCACAAAAGCGCTAATGTGAAACCAGCCTGCGCCCTCTGTGATGAAGATAGGGGACGCATGACGCATGCAACATCATGCGCCCGGAGGCGGAGATACCGGTGGAGGCGGGGCAGGGGGCGGGGCTTAGCGGCGGCCACGCGCAGGCCGTCGCTGCGCTCAAAAGCGCTAATGTGAAACCGGCATAAGCCACGCCCCCTGCCGTGCCTCCGCCGGTAGCTCCGCCTACCGGCGCATGACGCTGCATGTGTCCTTTTGACGGTGTGCCGACCTGCGCCAAACGCAACCTGCTGCATTTTGGTTGCGCTCGGCGCACCGTCAAAAGGACGCATACGCCGCCAAAGCATACTGCGCACGGCCTGCGCCCCCAGTGATAAAGATAGGGGACGCAGGACGCATGCAGCGTCATGCGCCGGTAGGCGGAGCTACCGGCGGAGGCGGGGGGCGGGGCTTAGCGGCGGCCGTGCGCAGGCCGTCGCTGCGCTCACAAACGCTAGTGTGAAACTAGCCTAAGACAGCTATGCACAGCTCAGAGAAATCTGCCGGCCCACGTGTGCGCCTGGGGGATCGGCCCGGGGGGAATATGCCTCCCTGTCACCCGGCCCAGCCCGCCCGTGCCACCACCTATATGTACCCCATGATCTGTGCCCCCAGCTATGTTTCCACATGTGATCTGTGCCCCCACCTATATATACCCCGTGATCTGTGCCCCCAGCTATGTTTCCACATGTGATCTGTGCCCCCCACCGATATATACCCCGTGATCTGTGCCACCAGCTATGTTGCCACATGTGATATGTGCCCCCCACCTATATATACCCCGTGAACTGTGCCCCCAGCTATGTTTCACTTTCCACATGTGATCTGTGCCCCCCCACCTATATATACCCCGTGAACTGTGCCCCCCGCTATGTTTCCACATGTGATCTGTGCCCCCCACCTATATATACCCCGTGATCTGTGCCCTCCAGCTTTGTTTCCACATGTGATATGTGCCCCCCACCTATATATACCCCGTGAACTGTGCCCTCCAGCTATGTTTCCACATGTGATATGTGCCCCCCACCTATATATACCCCGTGATCTGTGCCCTCCAGCTTTGTTTCCACATGTGATCTGTGCCCCCCACCTATATATTCCCCATGATCTGTGCCCCCAGCTATGTTTCCACATGTGATATGTGCCCCCCACCTATATATACCCCGTGATCTGTGCACTCCAGCTTTGTTTCCACATGTGATCTGTGCCCCCCACCTATATATACCCCGTGAACTGTGCCCCCAGCTATGTTTCCACATGTGATATGTGCCCCCCACCTATATATACCCCGTGAACTGTGCCCCCAGCTATGTTTCCACATGTGATCTGTGCCCCCCACCTATATATACCCCGTGATCTGTGCCCTCCAGCTTTGTTTCCACATGTGATCTGTGCCCCCAGCTATGTTTCCATATGTGATATGTGCCCCCCACCTATATATACCCCGTGAACTGTGCCCTCCAGCTATGTTTCCACATGTGATCTGTGCCCCCCACCTATATATACCCCCTGTGATCTGTGCCCTCCATCTATGTGCCTCCCCAGCTGTTTCCCCATGTGATATCTATGCCTCCTGTGATCTGTGCCCTCCAGCTATGTGCCCCCTGTGATCTCTGTGCCCCCAGCTATGTGCACCCCTGTGATATTTGTGGCTCCCAGCTTTGTGCCCCATGTTACCTATGTGCCCACCTGCTATGGACCCCCTGTGATGTTTGTGCTCCCATGTGCCCCCTGTGATCTGTCACCCAAAGCTATGTGCACCTCTGTTGACTTCGTGTCACCCCTCAGTGATCTGTCCCCCCCCGGTGATCTATGAGCCTCCCCGACGATCCCTGTCCCCCCGGTGCTATATATCCCCCCACAGCTGCTGCATTTACCCCGGAAGTGCTGTATATCCTCCCGAGTACTGTATATCCTACCACCTGTGACAGTATAGCCCCCAGTGATGGAGAAGCAGCTCCAGCCGTCACATTAAGGGTGAGTTACTGTAATTAATTGTTAGCCTAAAAATTACCCCGGTATATTTAGTCAATGTACCCAGGTATGCAGAAAATTTCTGCATGAAAACCGGACTCCTTCCCAGAAAACGCTCGTTTTTTTTCCGCACGTTTTTTGCGTGTTTTCCGCGCGTCCCCAGTCTCATAGAAAATAGCTAGAAATGCGGATTTTTCTGCAAAATTCATGAGCATGCTGCGTTTGTGCGTGGAAAAAAATGCATCAATATGCACAAAAAGTGCAGAATTCATTAAAATGAATGGGATGCTTCTTTTAAGCATTTTTGCTGGTAAAAAAACACGAAAAACACACTTTCGTGGGTACACAGCCTCAAGGTGATCATTTTTGCGTGGCCCTCGAATGATGGTAGAAATTTCCAAATGGCCCCCGGATGGAAAAAGCTGATTGTGGCTCTCAAGGTCAGCAGGGTTGGGGACCACTGCTGTATGGAGCAATACATGAATTGTACTGTATGGAGTACTGTATGTAGCAGTATGCGGGGCGCATTATACTGTATGGAGCACTATGTGAGGTCATTATACTGTATGGAGCACTATGTGAGGTCATTATACTGTATGGAGCAGTATGTGAGGTCATTATACTGTATGGAGCACTATGCGGGGCGCATTATACTGTATGGAGCACTATGTGAGGTCATTATACTGTATGGAGCACTATGTGAGGTCATTATACTGTATGGAGCAGTATGTGAGGTCATTATACTGTATGGAGCACTATGTGATGCCCATTATACTGTATGGAGCACTATGTGAGGTCATTATACTGTATGGAGCACTATGTGAGGTCATTATACTGTATGGAGCAGTATGTGAGGTCATTATACTGTATGGAGCACTATGTGAGGTCATTATACTGTATGGAGCAGTATGTGAGGTCATTATACTGTATGGAGCACTATGTGAGGTCATTATACTGTATGGAGCACTATGTGAGGTCATTATACTGTATGGAGCAGTATGTGAGGTCATTATACTGTATGGAGCACTATGTGAGGTCATTATACTGTATGGAGCACTATGTGAGGTCATTATACTGTATGGAGCACTATGTGGGGTCATTATACTGTAAGGAGCACTATGTGGGGTCATTATACTTTATGTAGCACTATGCGGGGCGCATTATACTGTATGGAGCACTATGTGAGGTCATTATACTGTATGGAGAACTATGTGATGCCCATTATACTGTATGGAGCACTATGTGAGGTCATTATACTGTATGGAGCACTATGTGAGGTCATTATACTGTATGGAGCACTATGTGGGGTCATTATACTGTATGGAGCACTATGTGAGGTCATTATACTGTATGGAGCACTATGTGAGGTCATTATACTGTATGGAGCACTATGTGAGGTCATTATACTGTATGGAGCACTATGTGGGGTCATTATACTGTATGGAGCACTATGTGAGGTCATTATACTGTATGGAGCACTATGTGAGGTCATTATACTGTATGGAGCACTATGTGGGGTCATTATACTGTATGGAGCACTATGTGAGGTCATTATACTGTATGGAGCACTATGTGGGGTCATTATACTGTATGTAGCACTATGTGAGGTCATTATACTGTATGGAGCACTATGTGGGGTCATTATACTGTATGTAGCACTATGTGAGGTCATTATACTGTATGGAGCACTATGTGAGGTCATTATACTGTATGGAGCACTATGTGAGGTCATTATACTGTATGGAGCACTATGTGGGGTCATTATACTGTATGGAGCACTATGTGGGGTCATTATACTTTATGTAGCACTATGCAGGGCGCATTATACTGTATGGAGCACTATGTGAGGTCATTATACTGTATGGAGAACTATGTGATGCCCATTATACTGTATGGAGCACTATGTGAGGTCATTATAATGTATGGAGCACTATGTAAAGTCATTATACTGTATGGAGCACTATGTGAGGTCATTATACTGTATGGAGCACTATGTGGGGTCATTATACTGTATGGAGCACTATGTGAGGTCATTATACTGTATGGAGCACTATGTGAGGTCATTATACTGTATGGAGCACTATGTGAGGTCATTATACTGTATGGAGCACTATGTGGGGTCATTATACTGTATGGAGCACTATGTGAGGTCATTATACTGTATGGAGCACTATGTGGGGTCATTATACTGTATGGAGCACTATGTGAGGTCATTATACTGTATGGAGCACTATGTGGGGTCATTATACTGTATGGAGCACTATGTGGGGTCATTATACTGTATGTAGCACTATGTGGTGCGCATTATACTGTATGGAGCACTATGTGGGGTTATTATAATGTATGTAGCACTTTGTGGGGTGATTATAAAGCATTTAGCACTATGTGGGGCCAATATACTGTATGGTGCACTATGTGAGGCTACTATACTGTATGGAGCTCTTTTTGCCGCCATTATACTGTATGGAGCACTGTACAGGGCCGCTATACTGTATGGAAGGTAACGCAGGCTCCCTTTATACTGTATAGAGCACTTTTTGTGGCCATTATACTATTACTATTAGTGATGATTTGAGTGGGCGCTGTGCCTGGTGCCAATCTTGATAACAGGTGGTCTTCTGCATCTCTCTCAAATATCGGCCAGTGCCAACACTCGTTCTTTGGGTGAAATGATTTTTTGTCATTCTCGGCAGCACATTGACCATTGTAAATGGTCCCGGCATGCTGATCGGTGCATGTCCCGGCAGTCAGACCCCCACCAATGAGCACGTTATCACCAGTCCTGCCAACAGGTGATAACGTCCTTAGGCTGTGTTCACACACAGCGTATTTTTAGCGGTTTTGCCAATAAAACCGCTATAAAGCCGCTAAAAATAAGCTTCCCATTAATTTCTATGCATTTTTTGTGCATATTGATGCGTTTTGCACCGCGAAAAAAAACGCATCGCGGTAAAAAACGCAGCATGCTCATTAATTTCGCGGATTTTTCTGCATTTCTGGCTAGTTCTATGCGTTTTGAAAAAGCGCCGGAAAAAATGCATTAAAACCACGACGAAAATGCGCAGACAAAAAAGGCGCGGTTTCTGGGAAGGGAGTCAGGTTTTTGAGCAGAAATTTTCTGCTACATGTGCACTTAGCCTCACACTGACCTACCCCCTAATAAGCCGCTCCGGTGCTGCTGCTTTGGTTATCCATTGCCAGATCTGCTATGATGAAGTCACATACATCATTCACACAACAACTGCAGTCACGTGAATTATCTACATGATACCTTTGCTGCAAGCCTAGCAGGAACCACCAGGGCGGCGTAGCTGGAATTGGGTAAAATTCTGGTGGGCATCAGGATACATCAGTTTATGTATACAGCAGTGAGTAGGCGTATATACGTGCTCCATACACTTAGGCACAATATAAGGGTATACATTGTAAAGCTCCCATAGATTTCTATGAGTTCAACCACGCTGCAAATCTAAGGGGTTAAACTGCTGCGATCGGAGCGTTCACCATATATCCTGTGGGCACAGCCAGCGTACATGGCCATCCAGGGGCGGACACTGACAGCTTGGGGCCCCTGTGCAAGAAATGTGTCTGGGCCCCCCTCCTTTTATGGCGTCAAAGCTAAATGTGTATATAAATAAATATATATATATATATATACTAGCTGAAGAGCCCGGCGCTGCCCGAGCATAGTAACTAACTGTGGTTAGATATAAAAAATTATAATTATCCTCCATCCCATAGGCCCATCATACATCCTCTATCCCATAGTCCTGTGCCCATATACCCATCATACATATCCGCCAGCCAGCGGCGACTCCCCCCACCGCCACCGCATTGAACTATACCGGTGTCTGCATTAGTATAGAAGTTGAACCAAAGCAAATGCCGAAATTCTTAAGTGGATTCTATCACTGTGAACAAAAAAATCATACACCAATCAGATAGGAGAATGTATGCATATAAGATATGATTAATCAGAAGCTGTAAAGTGCATTTCTACAAGGACAGCTCCATGGTCTACTTCCATATTTTCACTTGCAGTACGATTAGAATATCACAATACTCCGAGCTCCTGCCCCACTGCTAAGCAGTTCAAATGCTTCATTGATTTTTTGCAGGGCTAGCTTCTTGCTTACTAAATGTTCCAGATTGTTCCTTTTGTTCATATAATCTGTAACCAGTTTTGGGATATCAGAACCCTTGTAGCCTCCAAATATAGATCCTTTCAAGGTACGCCCTGTGACAAGCAAACCTGGATGCAAACAAAGTGTGTCCTTGGGAGATGCCACACCCAACACAACAGCAACACCATTTCCACAGTAAGTACACTGGAGAGCAGTCAGCATGGATTCAGTGCGTCCTGCACATTCAACGGCAAAATCCACTCCTCCATTAGTTAGCTCAGTAATGACCTCATGAATGGGTTTATCGTAAACCTTTGGGTTTAGGCACTCAGTGGCTCCCAGTTGTAAGGCTTTTGGATACTTATCCTTATGTGAACCTACTCCAATGATTCGTGTAGCGCTTGCATCCTTGCATCCTACAATTGCTGAACAACCAACTCCTCCCAAGCCAAAAACAGCACAACTAGAGCGCTTGGTCACCTTAGCAGTGTTGACAGCTGCACCATATCCAGTAGCAAATCCACAGCCTATAAGACAAACTTCAACAAGGGCACGGGCATCCACTTTGGCAACGTAAATGTCAGACACCACAGTGTATTCAGTGAATGTACTTGTGCATGCGTAATGATAAATCGCTTTGCCTTTACAGGTAAATCTGCTTGTACCATCATCCATCAGTCCTGATTGAGCTCCAAATGCAAACTCTAATTTTTTGCAGATGTTACTGTGTTGGCCATCGCAAGCTCTGCACGATTTATTCTGACTTCATGAGCCTTTGGAGGAGCTACTTCAATATCTTCAATGCTGAGGGGCTTGCATGGTTCCCAGGCAATAGCGGCCTTGCATTTAATAGCCTTTCCTGCGGTGCTCATGGTGGTTCCGGTTCAAAGCAATGATGGAGGAGAGAGCGTCAGCTGATGCCTCCTCTCCCATCATTCCCCTCTGCCTCTGACACTGCGGGTGTGTGATGACGTCATCGCGCACTCACTGTGTGCCAGGCAGTGCAGCCGTTGAGACAGGAGCCCCCTGAGGAAGCGACGAAATATCAAGCGAAACGTGCGTTGGGGAACGTGGTCACAGCACGGGCAGTCATTATGGGTAATTAACCTCTTCATTCTTTACTTAGTCATGTAGCGGTCTTTTGCATACGTAATGTATACATATATATTTATTGTTGATACCATGGTGATTTTTATGATTTAGGGGCACTTGTCCAGCATACCATTGCACATATGATATATGTTTTTATTTTACTATGTATGTAATTGATGAACTTCTGTATTAATACTTATTTTTCGTTGTATATGGTAAACTCATTTTTTCTCCGTATTTTCTGATATGTATCTGAGTTTATTCACATGAAATTTTCTTGACTTTGTGCTGGTAATTTTTATGTTTATGTAGCAGCCAGACGGGAGCATGGCACGAGGAGAGGTGAGGATTGTGGGTTTTTTTAAATATATCAGTGAGTTCGGGACTGTGGGGCCATTCTCGGGGGGGGGGGGGGGTGGGGGATGTGGGCTGTGTTATATATTATGTGGCTGTGTTATATACTATGTGGGCTGTGTTATATATTATGTGGCTGTGTTATATACTATGTGGGCTGTGTTATATACTATGTGGGCTGTGTTATATACTATGTGGGCTGTGTTATATATTATGTGGCTGTGTTATATACTATGTGGACTGTGTTATATACTATGTGGCTGTGTTATATATTATGTGGGCTGTGTTATATATTATGTGGCTGTGTTATACGGTATACTATGTGGCTGTGTTATATACTATGTGGCTGTGTTATACGGTATACTATGTGGCTGTGTTATATACTATGTGGGCTGTGTTATATACTATGTGGCTGTGTTATATATTATGTGGGCTGTGTTATATATTATGTGGCTGTGTTATATACTATGTGGACTGTGTTATATACTATGTGGGCTGTGTTATATACTATGTGGCTGTGTTATATACTATGTGGGCTGTGTAATATACTATGTGGCTGTGTTATATACTATGTGGGCTGTGTTATATACTATGTGGCTGTGTTATATACTATGTGGGCTGTGTTATATATTATGTGGGCTGTGTTATATATTATGTGGCTGTGTTATATACTATGTGGGCTGTGTTATATATTATGTGGCTGTGTTATATACTATGTGGGCTGTGTTATATACTATGTGGGCTGTGTTATATATTATGTGGTTGTGTTATATACAATGTGGACTGTGTTATATACTATGTGGCTGTGTTATATATTATGTGGGCTGTGTTATATATTATGTGGCTGTGTTATACGGTATACTATGTGGCTGTGTTATATACTATGTGGCTGTGTTATACGGTATACTATGTGGCTGTGTTATATACTATGTGGGCTGTGTTATATACTATGTGGCTGTGTTATATATTATGTGGGCTGTGTTATATATTATGTGGCTGTGTTATATACTATGTGGACTGTGTTATATACTATGTGGGCTGTGTTTATACTATGTGGCTGTGTTATATACTATGTGGGCTGTGTTATATACTATGTGGCTGTGTTATATACTATGTGGGCTGTGTTATATACTATGTGGCTGTGTTATATACTATGTGGGCTGTGTTATATATTATGTGGGCTGTGTTATATATTATGTGGGCTGTGTTATATATTATGTGGCTGTGTTATATACTATGTGGGCTGTGTTATATACTATGTGGGCTGTGTTATATATTATGTGGCTGTGTTATATACTATGTTGCTGTGTTATATACTATGTGGCTGTATTATATTCTATGTGGCTATCAGTATTATATTCTATGTGGCTGTGTTATATACTATGTGGCTGTGTTACATACTTTATAGACTATGTTATATATTATGTGGCCTGTGTTATATACTATGTGGCTGTGTTATATACTATGTGGGCTGTGTTATATACTATGTGGGCTGTGTTATATATTATGTGGGCTGTATTATATTCTATGTGGGCTGTGTTATATTCTATGTGGCTGTGTTATTTACTATGTGGCTGTGTTATATACTATGTGGACTGTGTTATATACTATGTGGCTGTATTATATACTATGTGGGCTGTGTTGTAAATTATGTGAGCTGTATTATATTCTATGTGGGCTGTGTTATATACTATGTGGCTGTGTTATATACTATGTGGCTGTGTTATATACTATGTGGACTGTGTTATATACTATGTGGACTGTGTTATATACTATGTGGACTGTGTTATATACTATGAGGACTGTGTTATATACTATGTGGACTGTGTTATATACTATGTGGCCTGTGTTATATACTATGTGGGCTGTGTTATATACTATGTGGCCTGTGTTATATACTATGTGGGCTGTGTTATTTACTATGTGGCCTGTGTTATATACTATGTGTGCTGTGTTATATACTATGTGGCTGTGTTATATACTATGTGGACTGTGTTATATACTATGTGGCTGTGTTATATACTATGTGGGCTGTGTTATATTCTATGTGGCTGTGCTATATTCTATGTGGCTGTGTTGTATACTATATTGTTGTGAGTTCATTTTCCCCTTCATCACTGAGGCCCGAGGAACTCCCTCTTCTGCTAGGGAGAGGTGGTGAGTCTGATTATCAGACACCTGAGATTAATGATGATGACTGGCTGAGTGGAGTCACAGACTGGATATAAGGCTGCATACACCCATTCTCCCTGCGGGTGATTTCTCTGTGGTATCCTTGGAGTCCAGTCTGAATTCCTGCTCTGCTAAAGCTAAGTTTTCCTCCTGGCTTTTTGCATTTGTGCCTTGCTTTGTTTTTTTTCTGGATTTCAGCCATTCCCTGCTGGGGTGAGCTGAACTCCTTAGCTCTGTCTCCTGAAAATACCAGAGTGCTGATTTAGTTTTGAAGCTTAGTTGCTTCAGGGTCTTTTTCCATTTCAGCTTGCTGGCCTATGTTTTTGATAGGGTTTTTTGCCGATTGCAGACAGCAGCTTTCCTTTCCTTTCCTGTTTAGATTAGATTGGGACCCAACGTTTGCTCAGCCTATCTTTCTATCTGTGTCAGTGTTTTTTCATCTTGCTTCACCGTCATTATATGTTGGGGGCTGCCTTTTACTTTGGGGTCTGCTCTGGGGCAGTTTAGATTTCCCTTTCTATCTTTAGGCTATATAGTCCTCTGGCTGTGTTCGAGGGGTCTAGGGCACCGTAGGTACCCCCCACGGCTACTGCTAGTTGTGTTGATAGGTTCAGAGGTCTGCAATCGGATAGTTGCCAGCTCCTCTGGTTTTCTGGACGTAGCTTCTATTTTTGTGTCTGACTCCTACGGTCACTCAATCATAACAGAATCACCCGCCTGACCGCAGATCCTAGGGTACTCAAAAGCAGGAAAGAATTGCAAAAAAAAAAAAAAAGGTGTGTATATTTTTTCCTCTATACTGTATCTCTGAGGCCGTAGGGGGAATTTTTTTTTCTCCCAATGGAGATAAAGCAATTGTCTGATCGTGTGGAGCAGCTCGCTGCGGAAGTGCGGGGAATTTCCGCCTACCTTGCTCATTCACATGCTGCTGAACCAAAGATTCCTACACCTGATGTATTTTGTGGTGATCGGTCTAAATTTTTGAATTTCAAAAATAATTGTAAATTATTTTTTGCCTTGAAGCCTAACTCGTCAGGGAGCTCCGCGCAGCAGGTTAAAATTGTCATCTCTTTGCTGCGTGGCGATCCCCAGGATTGGGCGGTTTCTTTGAAACCAGATGATCCTATTCTGACTAATGTGAACGCATTTTTTCAAGCCTTGGGCTTGTTGTATGACGAACCTAATGCCATTGATCAGGCTGAAAAGACCCTGCTGGCATTGAATCAGGGTCGAGATTCTGCAGAATTGTACTGTCAAAAATTCCGAAAGTGGGCGGTACTTACTACTTGGAATGATAATGCCTTGGCTGCTCTCTTTCGGAAGGGTTTGTCAGAAGCCGTAAAAGATACTATGGTGGGATTTCCTGTTCCCTCGATTCTATGTCATTAGCCATTCAGGTTGATCGGCGTTTGCGCGAACGCAAAACTGCACGAGAGGTGTTGCCACCTGTTGAACAAATGACTGAACCTATGCAATGTGATAGAGTTTTCTCCAGAGAGCAGCGTCAGGAGTTCAGAAGGCATAATAAGTTGTGCTTTTTCTGTGGAGATGCCTCGCATATTATTTCTGTCTGTCCTAAACGAGAGAAACGCTTTGCACACACGTTTTCTGTTGGTGGTGTTCAACCTAAGTTTCTTCTGGCTATTACTCTGATCTGCTCCATGTCCACATTTTCCGCCAAGGCATTTGTGGATTCAGGAGCAGCTCTAAACCTAATGGACTTGGATTTTGCTAAACGTTGTGGATTTCCTATGACACCTCTGCGGACGCCTATCCCTTTGAGGGGGATTGATGCTACTCCTTTGGCTAAAGATAAACCTCAGTTTTGGACCCAGGTAGTGATGCGGGTCGCCCCAGACCATCAAGAAAATTGCTGATTTTTGGTGTTGCATAATCTGCATGATACCATTGTTCTGGGGTTTCCCTGGTTACAAATCCATGATCCAGTTCTGGATTGGAAATCTTTGTCTGTGGTGAGTTGGGGTTGTCGGTGTGCCCTTAGTGATGCTCCTGTTTTCTCCACCTCTCCCCAGTCACATGATGTTCCTGACTATTTGGCGGACTTTTATGATGTATTTAGTGAGAATGAGTCTGCGTCTTTGCCCCCTCATAGGAGTTATGACTGTGCTATTGAGCTGAACCCGGGGTGTAAATTCCCCAAGGGTCGGCTTTTCAACTTATCTGTACCCGAGCACGAGGCTATGCGATCCTATATTAAGGAGGCATTGGAGAAGGGTCATATTAGACCATCCTCTTCACCCTTAGGTGCTGGGTTTTTTTTTGTAGCCAAAAAGGATGGATCATTAAGACCTTGTATTGATTATCGTGCCCTCAACAAGATTACTGTTAAATATCAGTATCCGTTACCCCTGATTTCGGATCTATTCTCTAGAGTTAAATGTGCTTGCTGGTTTACCAAGCTTGACCTCAGGGGGGCGTATAATCTTATTCGCATTAAGCATGGGGATGAATGGAAGACAGCGTTTAATACTCCGGAGGGACATTTTGAGTACCTGGTGATGCCTTTTGGGCTCACTAATGCCCCTTCTGTCTTCCAGTGCTTCATGAACGATATTTTCCGAGATTTTGTGGATACATTTTTGATTATCTATCTGGATGATATTTTGATCTTCTCCAAGGATTGGGATTCTCATGTGGAACATGTTCGGACTGTGTTCCGGATCTTGAGGGAGAATTCCCTGTATGTCAAGGGATCTAAATGCCTTTTTGGGGTACAGAGGATTTCATTTTTGGGATTTATTTTGTCTCCGTCAACTATTGAAATGGATCCAGTCAAGGTACAGGCCATTCACGATTGGGTTCAGCCCACTTCTTTGAAGGCCCTTCAGAAGTTTTTGGGTTTTGCTAATTTTTATCGGAAATTTATAGCAAAATTTTCTAGTATTGCCAAGCCATTGACTGATTTGACTAAGAAGGGTGCTGATGTGTTAAATTGGTCTCCAGAGGCTGTTTCTTCCTTTCAGGAGCTGAAGCGAAGATTCACCTCCGCCCCGGTTTTGCGGCAACCTGATGTCTCACTTCCGTTCCAGGTAGAGGTGGATGCTTCTGAGATTGGTGCAGGAGCTGTTTTGTCCCAAAAGGATCCTGTAACATCTAAAATGAATCCCTGTGCTTTCTTTTCCCGAAAGTTCTCTCCATCTGAACGTAACTATGATGTGTGGAATCGGGAACTGTTGGCCATGAAATGGGCATTTGAAGAGTGGAGACATTGGTTGGAGGGAACTAAGCATCAAGTCGTGGTCCTCACTGACCACAAGAATTTGATTTACCTAGAGTCGGCTAAGCGCTTGAACCCTAGACAGGCTAGGTGGGCTTTGTTTTTTACACGTTTTGATTTTGTGGTTTCTTTCCTTCCTGGAACTAAGAATGTCAAGGCAGATGCCCTCTCTAGGAGCTTCTTTGCTGATTCTCCTGTGGTGACCAAACCTGCTACCATCTTAGGCGAAGGGGTAGTTCTTTCTGCCATCTCGCCCGATTTGAGACGTGCTCTGGAAGAGTTCCAGGAGGACAAACCTGAGTGTTGTCCCAGTGGAAAGTTGTATGTTCCTGACCAGTGGAAGAGGAGAGTGATGTCTGAAGTTCATTGCTCTGCTTTGGCTGGTCATCCAGGTATTTTTGGTACTAGAGATTTGGTGAGTCGGTCTTTTTGGTGGCCCTCCTTGTCTCGTGATGTCAGGAATTTTGTGCAGTCCTGTGGGACTTGCTCCCGGTCTAAATCATGTTCTCGCTCTAGTGGGTTGTTGATACCTTTGCCTGTCCCCAAGAGGCCATGGACCCATATTTCAATGGATTTTATCTCTGATATGCCTGTCTCTCAGAGAATGACTGTTATTTGGGTGATTTGTGATAGATTCTCTAAGATGGTCCATCTTGTACCACTCCCTAAGTTGCCGTCTTCCTCTGAGTTGGTACCCCTGTTTTTGCAACAGGTGGTTCGCTTGCACGGGATTCCTGAGAACATTGTATCTGACAGAGGGGTTCAGTTTGTGTCTAGATTTTGGAGAACTTTCTGTTCCAAGCTGGGAATTCAGTTGTCCTTCTCCTCTGCTTTTCACCCTCAAACCAATGGGCAGACAGAGAGAACAAACCAGACCTTGGAGTCATATTTGAGATGTTTTATTTCCGCTGATCAGGATGATTGGGTTTCATTTTTGCCCTTGGCCGAATTTGCTTTAAATAATAGAGCTAGTTCTGCCACTTTGATGTCACCTTTTTTTTGTAACTTTGGGTTTCATCCTCGATTTTCTTCAGGGCAGGTTGAGCCCTCTGCCTGCCCAGGTGTTGACACTGTGGTGGAGAGAATGCACCAGATCTGGGACCAAGTGGTGGATAAGTTATCTCTCTCCCAGGAAAAGGCCCAGCGGTTTTCCAACCGACATAGGACCATTGGTCCCCAGTTTAAGGTTGGTGATATGGTGTGGTTATCATCAAAAAATATTGCTATGAAGGTGGCTTCTCCTAAGTTTAAGCCTAGATTTATTGGACCTTACAAGATTTTGGAGATTATTAATCCAGTCTCTTTTGTTTGGCTCTTCCTGTCACATTTAAAATCCATAATGTGTTCCATAAGTCTTTGTTGAAGAGGTTTGTTGAACCTGTTGTTCCTGGGGTGGCACTTCCAGACCCTGTATTGGTTGAAGGTAACATGGAATATGAGGTAGAGAAGGTACTGGATTCCCGTCTGGCTAGACGGAGACTCCAGTATTTGGTTAAGTGGAAGGGTTATGGTCAGGAGGATAATTCCTGGGTCTCTGCCTCTGATATTCATGCCAAAAGATTGGTGCGTGCCTTTCATCGGGCTCACCCTGATCGCCCTGGTGGCGTGGTTGAGGGTTCGGTGACCCCTCCTCAAGGGGGAGGTACTGTTGTGAGTTCATTTTCCCCTTTACCACTGAGGCCCGATGAACTCCCTCTTCTAGTAAAGAAAGATAGTGAGCCTGATTATCAGGCATCTGGGTCTAATGATGATGATTGGCTGAGTGGAGTTTCTGACTGGATATAAGGCTGTCCACGCCTGTCTGCTCTGCGGGTGATTTCTCTGTGGATCCTTGGATACCAGTCTGAATTCCTGCTCTCCAAAAGCTACGTTTTCTGCTCTGCCGTTTGCATTTGTGCGTTGTTTTTGTTTTGCTGGATTTCTGTCATTCCCTGCTGGGGTGATCTGAATTCCTTTAGCTCTGTCTTCAGAAAATACCTGAGTGCTGATATAGTTTTTGAAGCCTAGCTGCTTCAGGGCCTTTTTCCATATCAGCCTGTTGGCTTATGTCTTTTCAGGGTTTTTGCAGATTGCAGACAGCAGCTGTCCTATCCTGTCCTATTTTAGTGAGTTTGGGCCCCATTGTTTGCTCAGCCTATCTTTCTATCTGTGTGTGTGTGTTTTTTCATCTTGCTTCACCGTCATTATATGTTGGGGGCTGCCTTTTACTTTGGGGTCTGCTCTGGGGCAGTTTAGTTTTCCTTTTCTGTCTTTAGGCTATTTAGTTTCTCCGGCTGTGATCGAGGGGTCTAGGGCACCGTAGGAACCCCCCACGGCTACTGCTAGTTGTGTTGTTAGGTTCAGGGGTCTGCAATCTGATAGTTGCCAACTTCTCCGGTTTTCTGGACTTAGCTGCTATTTTTGTGTCTGCCTCCTACGGTGACTCATTCATAACAGAATCACCCGCCGAACCGCAGATCCTAGGGTACTCAATAGCAGGAAAGAATTGTAAAAAAAAAAAAAAAAAAAAAAAAGGTGTGTATATTTTTTCCTCTATATCTCTGAGGCCGTAGGGGGATTTTTTTTTTCTCTCAATGGAGATAAAGCAATTGTCTGATCGTGTGGAGCAGCTCGCTGCGGAAGTGCGGGGAATTTCCGCCTACCTTGCTCATTCTCATACTGCTGAACCAAAGATTCCCACACCTGATGTATTTTTTGGGGATCGGTCTAAATTTTTGAATTTCAAAAATAATTGTAAATTATTTTTTGCCTTGAAGCCTAACTCGTCAGGGAGCTCCGCGCAGCAGGTTAAAATTGTCATCTCTTTGCTGCGTGGCGATCCCCAGGATTGGGCGTTTTCTTTGAAACCTGATGATCCTATCCTGACTAATGTGAACGCATTTTTTCAAGCCTTGGGGTTGTTGTATGACGAACCTAATGCCATTGATCAGGCTGAAAAGACCCTGCTGGCATTGAACCAGGGTCAAGATTCTGCAGAATCGTACTGTCAAAAATTCCGAAAGTGGGCGGTACTTACTACCTGGAATGATAATGCCTTGGCTGCTCTCTTTCGGAAGGGTTTGTCAGAAGCCGTAAAAGATACTATGGTGGGATTTCCTGTTCCCTCTGGTCTTGACGATTCTATGTCATTAGCCATTCAGATTGATCGGCATTTGCGCGAACGCAAAACTGCACGAGTGGTGTTGCCACTTGTTGAACGAGTGTCTGAGCCTATGCAATGCGATAGAGTTTTGTCCAGAGAGCAGCGTCAGGAGTTCAGAAGGCGTAATAAGTTGTGTTTTTTCTGTGGAGATGCCTCGCATATTATTTCTGTCTGTCCTAAACGAGAGAAACGCTTTGCACACACGTTTTCTGTTGGTGGTGTTCAACCTAAGTTTCTTCTGGCTATTACTCTGATCTGCTCCCTGTCCACATTTTCCGCTAAGGCTTTTGTGGATTCGGGAGCAGCTCTAAACCTAATGGACTTGGATTTTGCTAAACGTTGTGGATTTCCGATGACACCTCTGCAGACGCCTATTCCTTTGAGGGGGATTGATGCTACTCCTTTGGCAAAAAATAAACCTCAGTTTTGGACCCAGGTGGTAATGCGGGTCGCCCCAGACCATCAAGAAAATTGCAGATTTTTTGTGTTGCATAATCTGCATGATACCATTGTTCTGGGGTTTCCCTGGTTGCAAATTCATAATTCAGTTTTGGATTGGAAATCTGTGTCTGTGGTGAGTTGGGGTTGTCGGTGTGCCTTTAGTGAGGCTCCGGTGTTTTCCACCTCTCCTCAGTCGCATGATGTTCCTGATTATTTGGCGGACTTTTATGATGTATTTAGTGAGAATGAGTCTGCGTCTCTGCCTCCTCATAGAAGTTATGACTGTGCAATTGAACTGAGCCCGGGGTGTAAATTCCCCAAGGGTCGGCTCTTCAATTTATCTGTACCCGAGCACGAGGCTATGCTATCCTATATTAAGGAGGCGTTGGAGAAGGGTCATATTAGACCATCCTCGTCACCCTTAGGTGCCGGTTTTTTTTTTGTAGCCAAAAAAGATGGATCATTAAGACCTTGTATTGATTATCGTGCCCTCAACAAAATTACTGTTAAATATCAGTATCCGTTACCCCCTGATTTCGGATCTATTCTCTAGAGTTAAAGGTGCTTGTTGGTTTACCAAGCTTGACCTCAGGGGGCGTATAATCTTATTCGCATTAAGCATGGGGATGAATGGAAGACGGCGTTTAATACTCCGGAGGGACATTTTGAGTACCTGGTGATGCCTTTTGGGCTCACTAATGCCCCTTCTGTCTTCCAGTGCTTCATGAACGATATTTTCCGAGATTTTGTCGATACATTTTTGACTATCTATCTGGATGATATTTTGATCTTCTCCAAGGATTGGGATTCTCATGTGGAACATATTCGGACTGTGTTCCGGATCTTGAGGGAGAATTCCCTGTATGTCAAGGGATCTAAATGCCTTTTTGGAGTACAGAGGATTTCTTTTTTGGGATTTATTTTGTCTCCGTCAACTATTGAAATGGACCCGGCCAAGGTACAGGCCATTCACGATTGGGTTCAGCCCACTTCTTTGAAGGCCCTTCAGAAGTTTTTGGGTTTTGCTAATTTTTATCGGAAATTTATAGCAAAATTTTCTAGTATTGCCAAGCCATTGACTGATTTGACTAAGAAGGGTGCTGATGTGTTAAATTGGTCTCCAGAGGCTGTTTCTTCCTTTCAGGAGCTGAAGCGAAGATTCACCTCCGCCCCGGTTTTGCGGCAACCTGATGTCTCACTTCCGTTCCAGGTAGAGGTGGATGCTTCTGAGATTGGTGCAGGAGCTGTTTTGTCCCAAAAGGATCCTGTAACATCTAAAATGAATCCCTGTGCTTTCTTTTCCCGAAAGTTCTCTCCATCTGAACGTAACTATGATGTGTGGAATCGGGAACTGTTGGCCATGAAATGGGCATTTGAGGAGTGGAGACATTGGTTGGAGGGAACTAAGCATCAAGTCGTGGTCCTCACTGACCACAAGAATTTGATTTACCTAGAGTCGGCTAAGTGCTTGAACCCTAGACAGGCTAGGTGGGCTTTGTTTTTTACACGTTTTGATTTTGTGGTTTCTTTTCTTCCTGGAACTAAGAATGTCAAGGCAGACGCCCTCTCTAGGAGCTTCTTTGCTGATTCTCCTGTGGTGACCAAACCTGCTACCATCTTAGGCGAAGGGGTAGTTCTTTCTGCCATCTCGCCCGATTTGAGACGTGCTCTGGAAGAGTTCCAGGAGGACAAACCTGAGCGTTGTCCCAGTGGAAAGTTGTATGTTCCTGACCAGTGGAAGAGGAGAGTGATGTCTGAAGTTCATTGCTCTGCTTTGGCTGGTCATCCAGGTATTTTTGGTACTAGAGATTTGGTGAGTCGGTCTTTTTGGTGGCCCTCCTTGTCTCGTGATGTCAGGAATTTTGTGCAGTCCTGTGGGACTTGCTCCCGGTCTAAATCGTGTTCTCGCTCTAGTGGGTTGTTGATGCCTTTGCCTGTCCCCAAGAGGCCATGGACCCATATTTCAATGGATTTTATCTCTGATATGCCTGTCTCTCAGAGAATGACTGTTATTTGGGTGATTTGTGATAGATTCTCTAAGATGGTCCATCTTGTACCACTCCCTAAGTTGCCGTCTTCCTCTGAGTTGGTACCCCTGTTTTTGCAACAGGTGGTTCGCTTGCACGGGATTCCTGAGAACATTGTATCTGACAGAGGGGTTCAGTTTGTGTCTAGATTTTGGAGAACTTTCTATTCCAAGCTGGGAATTCAGTTGTCCTTCTCCTCTGCTTTTCACCCTCAAACCAATGGGCAGACAGAGAGAACAAACCAGACCTTGGAGTCATATTTGAGATGTTTTATTTCCGCTGATCAGGATGATTGGGTTTCATTTTTGCCCTTGGCCGAATTTGCTTTAAATAATAGAGCTAGTTCTGCCACTTTGATGTCACCTTTTTTTTGTAACTTTGGGTTTCATCCTCGATTTTCTTCAGGGCAGGTGGAGCCCTCTGCCTGCCCAGGTGTTGACACTGTGGTGGAGAGAATGCACCAGATCTGGGACCAAGTGGTGGATAAGTTATCTCTCTCCCAGGAAAAGGCCCAGCGGTTTTCCAACCGACATAGGACCATTGGTCCCCAGTTTAAGGTTGGTGATATGGTGTGGTTATCATCAAAAAATATTGCTATGAAGGTGGCTTCTCCTAAGTTTAAGCCTAGATTTATTGGACCTTACAAGATTTTGGAGATTATTAATCCAGTCTCTTTTCGTTTGGCTCTTCCTGTCACATTTAAAATCCATAATGTGTTCCATAAGTCTTTGTTGAAGAGGTTTGTTGAACCTGTTGTTCCTGGGGTGGCACTTCCAGACCCTGTATTGGTTGAAGGTAACATGGAATATGAGGTAGAGAAGGTACTGGATTCCCGTCTGGCTAGACGGAGACTCCAGTATTTGGTTAAGTGGAAGGGTTATAGTCAGGAGGATAATTCCTGGGTCTCTGCCTCTGATATTCATGCCAAAAGATTGGTGCGTGCCTTTCATCGGGCTCACCCTGATCGCCCTGGTGGCGTGGTTGAGGGTTCGGTGACCCCTCCTCAAGGGGGAGGTACTGTTGTGAGTTCATTTTCCCCTTTACCACTGAGGCCCGATGAACTCCCTCTTCTAGTAAAGAAAGATAGTGAGCCTGATTATCAGGCATCTGGGTCTAATGATGATGATTGGCTGAGTGGAGTTTCTGACTGGATATAAGGCAGTCCACGCCCGTCTGCTCTGCGGGTGATTTCTCTGTGGATCCTTGGATGCCAGTCTGAATTCCTGCTCTCCAAAAGCTAAGTTTTCTGCTCTGCCGTTTGCATTTGTGCGTTGTTTTTGTTTTGCTGGATTTCTGTCATTCCCTGCTGGGGTGATCTGAATTCCTTTAGCTCTGTCTTCAGAAAATACCTGAGTGCTGATATAGTTTTTGAAGCCTAGCTGCTTCAGGGCCTTTTTCCATATCAGCCTGTTGGCTTATGTCTTTTCAGGGTTTTTGCAGATTTCAGACAGCAGCTGTCCTATCCTGTCCTATTTTAGTGAGTTTGGGCCCCATTGTTTGCTCAGCCTATCTTTCTATCTGTGTGTGTGTGTGTTTTTTCATCTTGCTTCACCGTCATTATATGTTGGGAGCTGCCTTTTACTTTGGGGTCTGCTCTGGGGCAGTTTAGTTTTCCTTTTCTGTCTTTAGGCTATTTAGTTTCTCCGGCTGTGATCGAGGGGTCTAGGGCACCGTAGGAACCCCCCACGGCTACTGCTAGTTGTGTTGTTAGGTTCAGGGGTCTGCAATCTGATAGTTGCCAACTTCTCCGGTTTTCTGGACTTAGCTGCTATTTTTGTGTCTGCCTCCTACAGTGACTCATTCATAACAGTGGACTGTGTTACAGTGGGGCAAAAAAAGTATTTAGTCAGTCAGCAATAGTGCAAGTTCCACCACTTAAAAAGATGAGAGGCGTCTGTAATTTACATCATAGGTAGACCTCAACTATGGGAGACAAACTGAGAAAAAAAATCCAGAAAATCACATTATCTGTTTTTTTTTCATTTTATTTGCATATTATGGTGGAAAATAAGTATTTGGTCAGAAACAAGCAATCAAGATTTCTGGCTCTCACAGACCTGTAACTTCTTCTTTAAGAGTCTCCTCTTTCCTCCACTCATTACCTGTAGTAATGGCACCTGTTTAAACTTGTTATCAGTATACAAAGACACCTGTGCACACCCTCAAACAGTCTGACTCCAAACTCCACTATGGTGAAGACCAAAGAGCTGTCAAAGGACACCAGAAACAAAATTGTAGCCCTGCACCAGGCTGGGAAGACTGAATCTGCAATAGCCAACCAGCTTGGAGTGAAGAAATCAACTGTGGGAGCAATAATTAGAAAATGGAAGACATACAAGACCACTGATAATCTCCCTCGATCTGGTGCTCCACGCAAAATCCCACCCCGTGGGGTCAGAATGATCACAAGAACGGTGAGCAAAAATCCCAGAACCACGCGGGGGGACCTAGTGAATGAACTGCAGAGAGCTGGGACCAATGTAACAAGGCCTACCATAAGTAACACACTACGCCACCATGGACTCAGATCCTGCAGTGCCAGACGTGTCCCACTGCTTAAGCCTGTACATGTCCGGGCCCGTCTGAAGTTTGCTAGAGAGCATTTGGATGATCCAGAGGAGTTTTGGGAGAATGTCCTATGGTCTGATGAAACCAAACTGGAACTGTTTGGTAGAAACACAACTTGTCGTGTTTGGAGGAAAAAGAATACTGAGTTGCATCCATCAAACACCATACCTACTGTAAAGCATGGTGGTGGAAACATCATGCTTTGGGGCTGTTTCTCTGCAAAGGGGCCAGGACGACTGATCCGGGTACATGAAAGAATGAATGGGGCCATGTATCGTGAGATTTTGAGTGCAAACCTCCTTCCATCAGCAAGGGCATTGAAGATGAAACGTGGCTGGGTCTTTCAACATGACAATGATCCAAAGCACACCGCCAGGGCAACGAAGGAGTGGCTTCGTAAGAAGCATTTCAAGGTCCTGGAGTGGCCTAGCCAGTCTCCAGATATCAACCCTATAGAAAACCTTTGGAGGGAGTTGAAAGTCCGTGTTGCCAAGCGAAAAGCCAAAAACATCACTGCTCTAGAGGAGATCTGCATGGAGGAATGGGCCAACATGCCAACAACAGTGTGTGGCAACCTTGTGAAGACTTACCGAAAACGTTTGACCTCTGTCATTGCCAACAAAGGATATATCACAAAGTATTGAGATGAAATTTTGTTTCTGACCAAATACTTATTTTCCACCATAATATGCAAATAAAATGAAAAAAAACCAGACAATGTGATTTTCTGGATTTTTTTTTCTCAGTTTGTCTCTCATAGTTGAGGTCTACCTATGATGTAAATTACAGACGGCCTCTCATCTTTTTAAGTGGTGGAACTTGCACTATTGCTGACTGACTAAATACTTTTTTTCCCCACTGTATTATGTGGGCTGTGTTATATACTATGTGGGCTGTAATATATTCTATGTGGACTGTGTTATATACTATGTGGCTGTGTTATATACTATGTGGGCTGTGTTATATTCTATGTGGCTGTGTTATATACTATGCGGGCTGTATTATATTCTATGTGGACTGTGTTATATACTATGTGGCTGTGTTATATACTATATGGGCTGTGTTATATACTATGTGGGCTGTGTTATATATTATGTGGGCTGTGTTATATACTATGTGGGCTGTGTTATATACTATGTGGGCTGTGTTATATATTATGTGGGCTGTATTATATTCTATGTGGGCTGTGTTATATTCTAAGTGGCTGTGTTATATACTATGTGGCTGTGTTATATACTATATGGACTGTGTTATATACTATGAGGGCTGTGTTATATATTATGTGGGCTGTATTATATTGTATGTGGCTGTGTTATATACTATGTGGCTGTGTTATATACTATGTGGGCTGTATTATATTCTATGTGGACTGTGTTATATACTATGTGGCTGTGTTATATACTATGTGGGCTGTGTTATATACTATGTGGGCTGTGTTATATATTATGTCGGCTGTATTATATTCTATGTGGGCTGTGTTATATTCTAAGTGGCTGTGTTATATACTATGTGGCTGTGTTATATACTATGTGGACTGTGTTATATACTATGTGGGCTGTGTTATATACTATGTGGGCTGTGTTATATATTATGTGGGCTGTATTATATTCTATGTTGCTGTGTTATATACTATGTGGCTGTGTTATATACTATGTGGACTGTGTTATATACTAAGTGGACTGTGTTATATACTATGTGGGCTGTGTTATATATTAAGTGGGCTGTGTTATATTCTATGTGTGCTGTGTTATATTCTATGTGTGCTGTGTTATATATTATGTGGGCTGTGTTATATACTATGTGGGCTGTGTTATATTCTATGTGGCTGTGTTATATACTATGTGGGCTGTATTATATTCTATGTGGACTGTGTTATATACTATGTGGCTGTGTTATATACTATATGGGCTGTGTTATATTCTATGTGGGCTGTGTTATATATTATGTGGGCTGTGTTATATACTATGTGGGCTGTGTTATATACTATGTGGGCTGTGTTATATATTATGTGGGCTGTATTATATTCTATGTGGGCTGTGTTATATACTATGTGGCTGTGTTATATACTATGTGGCTGTGTTATATACTATGTGGCTTTGTTATATACTATGTGGACTGTGTTATATATTATGTGGGCTGTGTTATATTCTATGTGTGCTGTGTTATATATTATGTGGGCTGTGTTATATACTATGTGGGCTGTATTATATTCTATGTGGACTGTGTTATATACTATGTGGCTGTGTTATATACTATGTGGGCTGTGTTATATACTATGTGGGCTGTGTTATATATTATGTGGGCTGTATTATATTCTATGTGGGCTGTGTTATATTCTAAGTGGCTGTGTTATATACTATGTGGACTGTGTTATATACTATGTGGCTGTGTTATATACTATGTGGGCTGTGTTATATACTATGTGGGCTGTATTATATTCTATGTGGACTGTGTTATATACTATGTGGCTGTGTTATATACTATGTGGGCTGTGTTATATTCTATGTGGCTGTGTTATATACTATGTGGGCTGTATTATATTCTATGTGGACTGTGTTATATACTATGTGGCTGTGTTATATACTATATGGGCTGTGTTATATACTATGTGGGCTGTGTTATATATTATGTGGGCTGTGTTATATACTATGTGGGCTGTGTTATATACTATGTGGGCTGTGTTATATATTATGTGGGCTGTATTATATTCTATGTGGGCTGTGTTATATTCTAAGTGGCTGTGTTATATACTATGTGGCTGTGTTATATACTATGTGGACTGTGTTATATACTATGAGGGCTGTGTTATATATTATGTGGGCTGTATTATATTGTATGTGGACTGTGTTATATACTATGAGGGCTGTGTTATATATTATGTGGGCTGTGTTATATACTATGTGGGCTGTATTATATTCTATGTGGACTGTGTTATATACTATGTGGCTGTGTTATATACTATGTGGGCTGTGTTATATACTATGTGGGCTGTGTTATATATTATGTCGGCTGTATTATATTCTATGTGGGCTGTGTTATATTCTAAGTGGCTGTGTTATATACTATGTGGCTGTGTTATATACTATGTGGACTGTGTTATATACTATGTGGGCTGTGTTATATACTATGTGGGCTGTGTTATATATTATGTGGGCTGTATTATATTCTATGTGGCTGTGTTATATACTATGTGGCTGTGTTATATACTATATGGACTGTGTTATATACTATGTGGACTATGTTATATTCTATGTGTGCTGTGTTACAGTGGGGAAAAAAAGTATTTAGTCAGTCAGCAATAGTGCAAGTTCCACCACTTAAAAAGATGAGAGGCGTCTGTAATTTACATCATAGGTAGACCACAACTATGGGAGACAAACTGAGAAAAAAAAATCCAGAAAATCACATTGCCTGTTTTTTTTTCATTTTATTTGCATATTATGGTGGAAAATAAGTATTTGGTCAGAAACAAAATTTCATCTCAATACTTTGTGATATATCCTTTGTTGGCAATGACAGAGGTCAAACGTTTTCTGTAAGTCTTCACAAGGTTGCCACACACTGTTGTTGGTATGTTGGCCCATTCCTCCATGCAGATCTCCTCTAGAGCAGTGATGTTTTTGGCTTTTCGCTTGGCAACACGGACTTTCAACTCCCTCCAAAGGTTTTCTATAGGGTTGAGATCTGGAGACTGGCTAGGCCACTCCAGGACCTTGAAATTCTTCTTACGAAGCCACTCCTTCGTTGCCCTGGCGGTGTGCTTTGGATCATTGTCATGTTGAAAGACCCAGCCACGTTTCATCTTCAATGCCCTTGCTGATGGAAGGAGGTTTGCACTCAAAATCTCACGATACATGGCCCCATTCATTCTTTCATGTATCCGGATCAGTCGTCCTGGCCCCTTTGCAGAGAAACAGCCCCCAAGCATGATGTTTCCACCACCATGCTTTACAGTAGGTATGGTGTTTGATGGATGCAACTCAGTATTCTTTTTCCTCCAAACACGACAAGTTGTGTTTCTACCAAACAGTTCCAGTTTGGTTTCATCAGACCATAGGACATTCTCCCAAACTCCTCTGGATCATCCAAATGCTCTCTAGCAAACTTCAGACGGGCCCGGACATGTACAGGCTTAAGCAGTGGGACACGTCTGGCACTGCAGGATCTGAGTCCATGGTGGCGTAGTGTGTTACTTATGGTAGGCCTTGTTACATTGGTCCCAGCTCTCTGCAGTTCATTCACTAGGTCCCCCCGCGTGGTTCTGGGATTTTTGCTCACCGTTCTTGTGATCATTCTGACCCCACGGGGTGGGATTTTGCGTGGAGCACCAGATCGAGGGAGATTATCAGTGGTCTTGTATGTCTTCCATTTTCTAATTATTGCTCCCACAGTTGATTTCTTCACTCCAAGCTGGTTGGCTATTGCAGATTCAGTCTTCCCAGCCTGGTGCAGGGCTACAATTTTGTTTCTGGTGTCCTTTGACAGCTCTTTGGTCTTCACCATAGTGGAGTTTGGAGTCAGACTGTTTGAGGGTGTGCACAGGTGTCTTTTTATACTGATAACAAGTTTAAACAGGTGCCATTACTACAGGTAATGAGTGGAGGAAAGAGGAGACTCTTAAAGAAGAAGTTACAGGTCTGTGAGAGCCAGAAATCTTGATTGCTTGTTTCTGACCAAATACTTATTTTCCACCATAATATGCAAATAAAATGAAACAAAAACAGACAATGTGATTTTCTGGATTTTTTTTTCTCAGTTTGTCTCCCATAGTTGAGGTCTACCTATGATGTAAATTACAGACGCCTCTCATCTTTTTAAGTGGTGGAACTTGCACTATTGCTGACTGACTAAATACTTTTTTTCCCCACTGTATATATTATGTGGGCTGTGTTATATACTATGTGGGCTGTATTATATTCTATGTGGACTGTGTTATATACTATGTGGCCGTGTTATATACTATATGGGCTGTGTTATATACTATGTGGGCTGTGTTATATATTATGTGGGCTGTGTTATATACTATGTGGGCTGTGTTATATACTATGTGGGCTGTGTTATATATTATGTGGGCTGTGTTATATATTATGTGGGCTGTGTTATATTCTAAGTGGCTGTGTTATATACTATGTGGACTGTGTTATATACTATGTGGCTGTGTTATATACTATGTGGGCTGTGTTATATACTCTGTGGGCTGTGTTATATATTATGTGGGCTGTATTATATTCTATGTGGCTGTGTTATATACTATGTGGCTGTGTTATATACTATGTGGACTGTGTTATATACTAAGTGGACTGTGTTATATACTATGTGGACTATGTTATATACTATGTGGGCTGTGTTATATACTATGTGGGCTGTGTTATATACTATGTGGGCTGTGTTATATATTATGTGGGCTGTATTATATTATATGTGGCTGTGTTATATACTATGTGCCTGTGTTATATACTATGTGGCTGTGTTATATACTATGTGGACTGTGTTATATACTATGTGGGCTGTGTTATATATTATGTGGGCTGTATTATATTCTATGTGGCTGTGTTATATACTATGTGGCTGTGTTATATACTATGTGGACTGTGTTATATACTAAGTGGACTGTGTTATATACTATGTGGACTATGTTATATACTATGTGGACTGTGTTATATACTATGTGGGCTGTGTTATATACTATGTGGACTATGTTATATACTATGTGGGCTGTGTTATATATTATGTGAGCTGTATTATATTCTATGTGGGCTGTGTTATATACTATGTGGCCTGTGTTATATACTATGTGTGCTGTGTTATATTCTATGTGGGCTGTGTTATATACTATGTGGCTGTGTTATATACTATGTGGGCTGTGTTATATACTATGTGGACTGTGTTATATACTATGTGGCTGTGTTATATACTATGTGGGCTGTGTTATATTCTATGTGGCTGTGCTATATTCTATGTGGCTGTGTTATATACTATATGGACTGTGTTATATACTATGTGGGCTGTGTTATATACTATGTGGACTGTGTTATATAATATGTGGACTGTGTTATATACTATGTGGCTGTGCTATACGGTATACTATGTGGCTGTTATATACTATGTGGGCTGTGTTATATACTATGTGGCTGTGTTATATACTATGTGGGCTGTGTTATATACTATGTGGCTGTGTTATATACTATGTGGGCTGTGTTATATACTATGTGGCTGTGTTATATACTATGTGGCTGTGTTATATACTATGTGGGCTGTGTTATATACTATGTTGCTGTGTTATATACTATGTGGCTGTGTTATGTACTATGTGGACTGTGTTATATACTATGTGGACTGTGTTATATACTATGTGGCTGTTTTACTTACTTTATAGGCTATGTTATATATTATGTGGCCTGTGTTATATACTATGTGGCTGTGTTATATACTATGTGGCTGTGTTATATACTATGTGGGCTGTGTTATATACTATGTGGACTGTGTTATATACTATGTGGCTGTGTTATATACTATGTGGGCTGTGTTATATTCTATGTGGCTGTGCTATATTCTATGTGGCTGTGTTATATACTATATGGACTGTGTTATATACTATGTGGGCTGTGTTATATACTATGTGGACTGTGTTATATAATATGTGGACTGTGTTATATACTATGTGGCTGTGCTATACGGTATACTATGTGGCTGTTATATACTATGTGGGCTGTGTTATATACTATGTGGCTGTGTTATATACTATGTGGGCTGTGTTATATACTATGTGGCTGTGTTATATACTATGTGGGCTGTGTTATATACTATGTGGCTGTGTTATATACTATGTGGCTGTGTTATATACTATGTGGGCTGTGTTATATACTATGTTGCTGTGTTATATACTATGTGGCTGTGTTATGTACTATGTGGACTGTGTTATATACTATGTGGACTGTGTTATATACTATGTGGCTGTTTTACTTACTTTATAGGCTATGTTATATATTATGTGGCCTGTGTTATATACTATGTGGCTGTGTTATATACTATGTGGCTGTGTTATATACTATGTGGGCTGTGTTATATACTATGTGGCCTGTGTTATATACTATGTGGCTGTGTTATATACTATGTGGGCTGTGTTATATACTATGTGGCTGTGTTATATACTATGTGGGCTGTATTATTTTCTATGTGGGCTGTATTATATTCTATGTGGGCTGTGTTCTATACTATGTGGCTGTGTTATATACTATGTGGATTGTGTTATATATTATGTGGGCTGTGTTATATATTATGTGGGCTGTGTTATATACTATGTGGGCTGTGTTATATATTATGTGGGCTGTGTTATATTCTATGTGGCTGTGTTATATACTATGTGGGCTGTGTTATATACTATGTTGCTGTGTTATATACTATGTGGCTGTTTTATACAGTATACTATGTGGCTGTGTTATATACTATGTGGGCTGTGTTATATACTATGTGGCTGTGTTATATACTATGTGGGCTGTGTTATATACTATGTGGCCTGTGTTATATACTATGTGGCCTGTGTTATATACTATGTGGGCTGTGTTATATACTATGTGGCTGTGTTATATACTTTGTGTGCTGTGTTATATACTATGTGGCTGTGTTATATACTATGTGGCTGTGTTTATATACTATGTGGGCTGTATTATATTCTATGTGGGCTGTATTATATTCTATGTGGGCTGTGTTCTATACTATGTGGCTGTTTTATATACTATGTGGATTGTGTTATATATTATGTGGGCTGTGTTATATACTATGTGGGCTGTGTTATATATTATGTGGGCTGTGTTATATTCTATGTGGCTGTGTTATATACTATGTGGGCTGTGTTATATACTATGTGGCTGTGTTATATACTATGTGGCTGTGTTTATATACTATGTGGGCTGTATTATATACTATGTGGGCTGTATTATATTCTATGTGGGCTGTATTATATTCTATGTGGGCTGTGTTCTATACTATGTGGCTGTGTTATATACTATGTGGATTGTGTTATATATTATGTGGGCTGTGTTATATATTATGTGGGCTGTGTTATATACTATGTGGGCTGTGTTATATATTATGTGGGCTGTGTTATATTCTATGTGGCTGTGTTATATACTATGTGGGCTGTGTTATATACTATGTGGGCTGTGTTATATACTATGTTGCTGTGTTATATACTATGTGGCTGTTTTATACAGTATACTATGTGGCTGTGTTATATACTATGTGGGCTGTGTTATATACTATGTGGCTGTGTTATATACTATGTGGGCTGTGTTATATACTAAGTGGCCTGTGTTATATACTATGTGGCCTGTGTTATATACTATGTGGGCTGTGTTATATACTATGTGGCTGTGTTATATACTTTGTGGGCTGTGTTATATACTATGTGGCTGTGTTATATACTATGTGGCTGTGTTTATATACTATGTGGGCTGTATTATATTCTATGTGGGCTGTATTATATTCTATGTGGGCTGTGTTCTATACTATGTGGCTGTGTTATATACTATGTGGATTGTGTTATATATTATGTGGGCTGTGTTATATACTATGTGGGCTGTGTTATATATTATGTGGGCTGTGTTATATTCTATGTGGCTGTGTTATATACTATGTGGGCTGTGTTATATACTATGTGGCTGTGTTTATATACTATGTGGGCTGTATTATATACTATGTGGGTTGTATTATATTCTATGTGGGCTGTATTATATTCTATGTGGGCTGTGTTCTATACTATGTGGCTGTGTTATATACTATGTGGATTGTGTTATATATTTTGTGGGCTGTGTTATATATTATGTGGCCTGTGTTATATACTATGTGGGCTGTGTTATATATTATGTGGGCTGTGTTATATTCTATGTGGCTGTGTTATATACTATGTGGGCTGTGTTATATACTATGTGGACTGTGTTATATACTATGTGGTTGTGTTACATATTTTATAGGCTATGTTATATATAATGTGGCCTGTGTTATATACTATGTGGCTGTGTTATACAGTATATTATGTTGCTGGGTTATATATTATGTGGACTGTGTTATATACTATGTGGCTGTGTTATATACTATGTGGGCTGTGTTATATACTATGTGGCTGTGTTATATACTATGTGGACTGTGTTATATGGGATTTGGATGTTTCGCCCCCCGCAGTTCGCCCCCAGCAGTTCGCCCCCGCACATTTCGCCCCCAGCATTTGGCCCCCAGGATTTTCGACCCCGCACATTTCACCCCCGCACATTTCGCCCCATACCCAAGGAGCTGCAGCTGTGACAGGTAAGTATGTCAGTTTTTTTGTGTTCTAGGGTGATAATACTCCTTTAAGGCCAGCCAGATGAGACACTGGGTGAGCTGCTGAAAAGGCAGCCACAGGAATCCCCATCAATTGGGGACCTGTATATTTTACCCTCAGGTATGTTCAGCCCTAGATGTTTTGTTCCCTGCATGTTGACCCCAAAAGCTGAGGGTGGAACATCAGGGGTCAACATGCTAGGGGCGAAACATCAGATGGCGACCCATCCAGGGACAAAATGCTGTAGGTGAAACATCCGGGGGAGAAACATCCAGGGGCGAAACGCTGGGGGCGAAATGTGCGGGGGCGAAACATCCTGGGGGCCAAATGCTGGGGGCGAAATGTACCCGGGGCGAACTGCTGGAGGCAAATTGCGGGGGGCGAAGCTTCCTATAACCGCTCTTAATAGGGTGCATTTCCTGGGGTTGGACAATGCATTATTCTGCACATTGCTTCCTTCTATAATTCCTGCCCATGATAAGGAGATTAAAGTGTCATGATCCAGGACGGGATTTCGCTTTGACCCGTCCTGGTTAGACTATGGGTTAATTGTGCTGCCTCTCTCTGGCAGCAGGAGGCTATTTAGTGCTCACTGGACCTGGGTCCGGTGTCAGTTATACTCCTGCCCTCGGCTGAGTTAAGTGACCTCTTGTATACGTGTGCCTTGTGCCTGATATCTTGCTTGCTTGTTCGGTTGTGATCTGGTTCTGTCCCTGTTACGAGTTCTGCCTGACCCTCTTGTACTGCGCTACCTCTCGTGTATGACTCTGCTTGTGACCCGACTTCTCTCTGCTTGTCCCCTTGGTACCACGTCGCCCTCTTGTGTATGACCTTTGGCTTTGTCTGACTACTCGTCTGTTTGTCCCTCCTGTACCTCGTTTGCCCGTACTGCTGTGACCTCTGTTTTGCCTGACTCTGAGTTGTTGTATGGTGTCCTGTCCTATCTGTAAACAGGACACTAAGCCCCGCCCCCTTGCAGTCACATGACCATAGGTCCTGTGCAAGCTTGCTCATTTTCAGTGTCCGCAGGTCCCGTGCTTCTTTACCTTCCAGCGATGACTGGACCCTGACACTATTAGCCTGAAGCACGCATTGTCACCTCTGCTGACCTGCTCCACAGGTATCGTTTAGCACTGCTTCTGTACTCAGGACACGCGCACTGGCTCTATGAGTAAGTGCAGTGCGGTGTCTCTGACATTATAACTGACCCATACCATTTTTTTTTTCTCTGCTCCCATTCACCTGTGTGTGTGATGGATCCTATGCACACTCTTTCTGAACAGGTTAAGCATCTGATGCAGATGTCTCAGAAACTCTTTGGAGAACAAAGAGTCCTGGCTCAGTCTCAGCAGCTGATCACCGACACTGTGCAGGGGGTTCTTTCATTGGGGGCTCGGGATGTTACATTAATTTCCCCTGAGTCTCCAGTGAAGTTACCAGATACCTTTTCTGGAGATAAAAATGACTTCAGAGTTTTCAAGGAGGGCTGTAAGCTTTTTTTTTCCTTAAGACCACACTCCTCTGGGGATGAAAGTCAGAGAGTGGGGGTCATTATGTCTCTGTTAAGGGGAGCCCCCCAAGCTTGGGCTTTCTCCCTTCCTACCACGGCCCCTGAGCGTATGACTGTGGATGCATTTTTTGAGGCCCTGGGGCATATTTATGATGAGCCTGATCGGGTGCGTATGGCTGAGGACAGGCTGATGAATGTTTGCCAGGGGAAGCACTCAGCCGAGTGGTTTTGCTCAGAGTTCAGACGCTGGGCTGCTGAGGTCTGCTGGAACAACGCCGCCCTCCGGGGGTTGTTCCGTAGAGGCCTGTCTGAGCATCTGAAAGACGCCTTGGCTCTCCACCCCCCACCTGATGCCCTGGAGGAAGCTATGACACAGGCCGTCCTAATGGATCGCAGGTTACGGGCAAGGGGAGTGATACAAACCGAGACATCATTATTCTCCCAAGGAAGGGGAGCCAGTTCTTCATTGAAAATCACGGAGATGGGAACCATCAACCTTAAGGAGGAAGAAAGGAGACAACGGCACGTGAGAAAATGCTATGTTCACAGTGGCAAGTCTGGACATTGGAAAAAGGATTGCCCCTCCCGGCCACTAACCAACAAGCGACTGAGCCCGGGTGATTATCGTGGAGGTCACCCAGGCTCTCAGGTACCCTTTTCTGCATTTTCTAAAAAGTCTTTTCAAGTGGAACTTTGTTGTGGGAGTGTCTCCACATCCACTTCTGCCTTCGTGGATTGCGGTTCATCATTGAACTTAATTGACTCTGACTTGGTGGCCAGGTGTAAGTTAGGGACAGTTAGGTTGGAGACTCCGATTCACCTTGTTGCTATTGACAAAACACCACTGGTTACGAATGATATTGTGTTTTGTACTGAAGAGTTTCTCCTTAAAGTGAGTTCCTTACACCAGGAACGTATTTCATGTTTTGTAATGAACAACCTGCCTGCGGGACTGGTGTTGGGATTCCCCTGGTTACGTCTGCATAATCCTGTGATTAATTGGGAAACTCGGGATATTGTTAAATGGGGTCCCTATTGCTCTGAGAAATGTCTTGTTTCTGTGTCTGTGTCGTCCGTGGGTCTAGAAGGCATTCCGGAGTGCCTGATAGATTATACTGACGTTTTCTCCGAAAAGGAGGCTGAGGTTTTACCACCACACCGCCCATTTGATTGTGCTATTGACCTGGTTCCAGGTGCTAAATTGCCCAAAGCCCGCCTGTATAACCTCTCGGGTCCGGAACGGGCTGCGATGAAGGAATATATTTCCGAGAGCCTCCATAAGGGACATATTCGTCCTTCTGTTTCTCCTGTGGCGGCAGGGTTCTTTTTTGTAAAAAAAAAAAGACGGTGGTTTGCGCCCATTCCTCGATTTTCGTGAGTTAAATAAAATAACTGTGAGGAATACTTATCCCCTTCCACTTATTCCTGATTTATACAATCAGTTGTCCGGAGCTAAGTGGTTTTCGAAATTAGATCTACGGGGAGCGTATGACCTTATCCGAGTCCGGGACGGAGATGAGTGGAAGACCGCTTTTCTCACTACTGAAGGGTTGTTTGAAAATTTGGTCATGCCCTTCGGCCTGACCAACGCTCCAGCGGCCTTCCAAAATTTCATAAATCATGTGTTCTCCGATTTGATTGGACGTTTTATGGTGGTGTATTTGGATGACATTTTAATCTACTCGCCTGATAAACAGGCTCACATTGGTCATGTTCGGGCAGTTCTCCAAAGGCTCAGGGAGAACTGTCTTTTTGCTAAACTTGAAAAATGTTTATTTTTTGTTCAGGAACTGTCCTTTCTGGGGTTCATCGTGTCTGCTGAAGGGTATCGCATGGATCCTAATAAGGTGCAGGCCATTCTCGAGTGGGTTCAACCGTGTGATTTGAAGGGTCTGCAACGTTTCCTAGGGTTCGCTAATTATTATCGGAAATTTATAAGGGGGTTCTCACAGGTGGTCAAACCCCTCACAGACATGTCTCAAAAGGGGGCTGATATCAAGAATTGGTCAACCGCAGCGGTAGCGGCATTTCAGTTTTTGAAAAAATGTTTCATGTCGGCACCGGTTCTTATTCAACCGGACCCCTCTGAACCTTTTATTGTTGAGGTAGACGCCTCAGAGGTGGGGTGGGGGTGGTATTGTCCCAGGGACCCGCCACTTTGACCAATTTAAGACCTTGCGCCTTTTTCTCAAAGAAGTTCTCCCCTGCGGAGAGAAACTATGATGTGGGGAATCGGGAACTTCTGGCCGTAAAATTGGCCTTTGAAGAATGGAGGCATTTTTTGGAGGGGGCTGTTCATCCTATAACGGTAATCACGGACCACAAAAACCTAGTTTACATTGAGTCAGCTAAAAGGTTGACTCCCAGACAGACTAGATGGTCACTTTTTTTTCCCGATTCAACTTCTCGATCACTTTCCGACCAGGATCCAAGAACATCAGAGCGGATGCGTTGTCACGCAGTCTAGATCCGGTGTCCCCCCTGGAACCTCCATCCTCCATTCTTCAGCCTGGGGTGGTGGTGGCAGAGGTTTCTAATGTGTTGGAACGGGAGATTCGAGAAGCCCAGGCTCTTGCACCTCCAGCTAAGCCGGTGGCTAAACTTTATGTGCCAGCTCAGTTTCATCTCAAGGTCCTCCAGGAGTTCCATGACTCAGTTCTGGGTGGACATCCAGGGATCTCAGCGACCCGGAAGGCCATTGCTAGAATATTCTGGTGGTCTTCTTTAGCCTCTGATGTTGGGGAGTATGTGTCTGCGTGTGAGGTTTGTGCCCGTGCGAAAACTCCCTATAACCGGCCGGGGAATTGGTACCACTGCCAATTCCTGAGAGACCATGGACTCATCTGTCCATGGATTTCATCACCAACCTTCCCCCTTCCAAGGGTAATACCGTGGTCTGGGTCGTAGTGGACAGGTTTAGTAAGCAGGCACATTTTGTACCTTTGGCAGCTCTACCTAATGCGGAAACATTGTCCAGATTGTTTGTGGAGCATGTGGTGCGGTTGCATGGGGTACCCCTGAATGTGGTGTCTGATAGGGGAGTGCAATTTGTGTCCAGATTTTGGAGAGCTTTTTGTAGGAGGTTGGGCATTGGTCTGTCCTTTTCATCCGCCTACCATCCAGAGACTAATGGGCAGACTGAGCGGACCAATCAGTCTCTGGAGCAAATTCTGCGCTGTTTGACCTCAGCCCGACAGGATGATTGGTGTTCTGTGTTACCATTGGCTGAGTTTGCATTTAACAACCGCACTAACCAGTCTACGGGTACATCTCCATTTTTTTGCAATTATGGGTTTCATCCTCATTTCGGAGAATTTTCCCGCTTGAATTCTGGGTGTCCTGGGGCGGATGAGACGATCCAGCGGTTGGGGGAGGTATGGCGAGAGGTCCAGAATAACATTACGAAGGCCCAGGACAAATTTAAATTTTTTGCGGACAAAAAACGATCCGTGGGTCCAGTGTTTCAGGTCGGAGATAAGGTATGGTTATCCACCAAAAATATAAGGCTCAAGGTCCCCTCTGCGAAGCTTGGACCCAAGTTTATAGGTCCTTATGTAATTACCGAAGCAGTTAACCCGGTGGCTTTTCGGTTGAGTCTTCCGCCATCTCTAAGGATCCCTAATGTTTTCCATAAGGCCCTTTTGAAACCTGTGAGGTCCGGTGGGGAGGGGTCATCATCTTCCCCGACACCGGTTTTGGTAGATGGGCAGGCTGAGTACGAGGTGGAACAAATTGTCGACTCCAGGTTGGTCCGTCGCGCCCTTCAGTATCTGATACATTGGAAGGGCTACTATCCTGAGGAACGCTCGTGGGTTCCTGCTCGATCAGTTCATGCGGATCGGTTGATCCGAGCCTTTCACGCCAAGTACCCTGAGAGACCTGGGGGTCCGGTGGCCCCCCATTGAGAGGAGGGTACTGTCATGATCCAGGACGGGATTTCACTTTGACCCGTCCTGGTTAGACTATGGGTTAATTGTGCTGCCTCTCTCTGGCAGAAGGAGGCTATTTAGTGCTCACTGGACCTGGGTCCGGTGTCAGTTATACTCCTGCCCTCGGCTGAGTTAAGTGACCTCTTGTATACGTGTGCCTTGTGCCTGATATCTTGCTTGCTTGTTCGGTTGTGATCTGGTTCTGTCCCTGTTACGAGTTCTGCCTGACCCTCTTGTACTGCGCTACCTCTCGTGCATGACTCTCTCCTTGTGACCCGACTTGTCTCTGCTTGTCCCCTTGGTACCACGTCGCCCTCTTGTGTATGACCTTTGGCTTTGTCTGACTACCCGTCTGTTTGTCCCTCCTGTACCTCGTTTGCCCGTACTGCTGTGACCTCTGTTTTGCCTGACTCTGAGTTGTTGTATGGTGTCCTGTCCTATCTGTAAACAGGACGCTAAGCCCCACCCCCTTGCAGTCACATGATCATAGGTCCTGTGCAAGCTTGCTCATTTTCAGTGTCCGCAGGTCCCGTGCCTCTTTACTTTCCAGCGCTGACTGGACCCTGACACTGTTAGCCTGCTGCCCTGCTCCACAGGTATCTTTTAGCACTGCTTCTGTACTCAGGACACGCGCACTGGCTCTATGAGCAAGTGCAGTGCGGTGTCTCTGACATAAAGATTTTCTCTATTTCCTATTTTTAGTAACAAAACAAAGGTTCTAGAAGAAGATGAGCTGATAGAAATAATAAGTGATGACCCAGGTAAGTACAATAATGTGGGTCTATAAAAAAAAAAGCAAATGAACTGCATATTTTTTTACTGCTTAAAGGGTAGGAGAACTTATTTTTTGGATAGAGGAAAAAACGATTGTACCGTGATGGAAAAAGCAGACTCATTGACCAAAAATGGATGAAAATTTTCTCTTTGCATGCAAAAACAACCCTAAAACATCTGAATGAGGCCTTACTAATTTTGAGTTGGCCTCCTCCATTACACCCAAAGAAATAATTACATTTTCTTCTCTTGTTTTTCACAAACAGAGCATCCCTTCAATATCAGAAAAGAGGAAATAGTGGACTGGGTAAGGTCAGTGGAAGCCTGAAAGAGACGAAGAAAGAATACAATCAAGATTTATAGACAACATTATTATTATTATTATTATTATTATACAATTTTATAGCGCCATTTATCCATGGCGCTTTACATGTGAAAAGGGGCAAATATAGACAAGTACAATAAACATGAGCAGTACAAGACACACATAAGTACAGAAGGAGAGAGGACCCTGCCCGCAAGGGCTCACAGTCTACAGGGTTGGGTGAGGATACACTAGGAGAGGGTAGAGTTGGTTGTGCGGCGGATCAGTAGACTGCGGATCACTGCAGGTTATAGGTTTGTCGGAAGAGGTGGGTCTTTAGGTTCTTTTTGAAGGTTTCCTTGGTAGGCGAGAGTCTGATGTGTAGGGGGAGGGAATTCCAGAGAATGGGGGAAGCACGGGAGAAGTCTTGTATGCGGTTGTGGGAAGAAGAGATAAGAGGAGAGTAGAGAAGGAGATCTTGAGAGGATCGAAGGTTGCATGCTGGTAGGTACCGGGAGACCATGTCACAGATGTATGGAAGAGACAGGCTGTGGATGGCTTTGTATATCATAGTTAGGGTTTTGAACTGGAGCCTCTGGACAATAGGAAGCCAATGAAGGGCTTGGCATAGGGGAGAGGCTGGGGAATAACGGGGAGGCAGGTGGATTAGTCGGGCAGCAGAATGTAGGATGGATTGGAGTGGTGCCAGAGTGCTAGAGGGGAGGCCAGAGAGTAGGAGGTTGCAGTAGTCAAGGCCGGAGATGATAAGGGCATGCACTTGTGTTTTTGCGGTGTCATGGTCAAGGAATGCACGGATCCGGGAAATATTTTTGAGATTGCGACAGCAGGAGGTTAGGGTTTGGATAAGTGGCTTGAAAGCGAGGGCAGAGTCGAGGATCACCCCGAGGCACCGAGCATGCGGGACTGGGGAAAGTGAGCAGCCATTGACATTGATGGATAAGTCTGGTGGAGGGGTAGAGTGAGATGGGGGAAAGATTATGAATTCTGTTTTGTCCATGTTCAGTTTTAGAAAGCGAGCAGAGAACAAAGCTGAAATAGCTGACAGACATTGTGGGATTTTGGTCAGTAAGGAGGTGAGGTCAGGTCCAGATAGGTAGATCTGCGTGTCATCGGCATAGAGATGCTACTGCAAGCTGTGGAATTCTATGAGCTGTCCCAGGCCAAAGTTGTAGATGGAGAAGAGTAGGGGTCCTAGAACTGAGCCTTGAGGAACACTGACAGAGAATGAGCAAGGTGAGGAGGTGGTGTGGGAGAGGGAGACACAGAATGATCAGTCTGTTAGATATGATGAGATCCAGGATAGGGCCAAGCCTGTGATGCCCAGAGATGAGAGAATCTGGAGCAGGAGGGAATGGTCCACAGTGTCGAAGGCAGAAGACAGATCCAGGAGAAGAAGGACTGAGTATTGTCGCTTGCTCTTGGCGGTTAGTAGGTCGTTGGTGACTTTAGTTAGGGCAGTTTCAGTTGAGTGGTGCAGTCGGAAGCCTGATTGTAAGCGGTCAAAGAGGGAGCAGGAGGAGAGGTGGGAGGACAGTTCAAGATGGACAACATCAACAATATCATCATTACCACCAGTGAGATCATCACTACCATCATCATCATTACCACCAGTGAGCTCATCACTGCCATCATCACCACCATTGAGATCATCACTACCATCATCATCAATACCACCAGTGAGAGCATCACTATCATCATCAATACCACCAGTGAGATCATCACTACCATCATCATCATTACCACCAGTGAGCTCATCACTACCATCATCATCATTACCACCAGTGAGAGCATCACTACCATCATCATCAATACCACCAGTGAACGGTTTTGTCAGCAGATCGTCAGTATTCTCACAAATAAATCTAAAGAGAATAGAACATCAGAAAGTTTCCTGAATGCAAAAAACTTTCTTAAAAATAAAAGCAGAAAATGTGATAGTTTTGCATTTGTACCTGTACGTACTGTGCAAATATTGTCTGTGTAATCATATTATAATATTTATTGCCCCCAATTTTTTTAACTCTCAACTTTTTTTTTTATTTCAGTCTTTGACAGATACCCTTCACTTTTCTACTGTTGGGATATGGGTATTTTTTCCTTAAAATTCATGTATTTGGGGCTAAAAATCATTTTATCAACTAGGTTTTATTAATGAACTTTACACCAAATGAGATGTCCCTTTTCAGAGATTCCTTGACGAGGTGGGTTGGGTTGATCTTTGAGGGATGCGTCCGCCATGCAGGGCCGGTTTTAGACAAAGTGGGGCCCTTGACAAAAGCTTAAAGTGGGTCTGCAAATGCTCACATATCGCTCCATCACTCAGAAACATTTCTGTTGTATTTACTTGCGCTGAGTTCAGGCCGCTAAACGAGCCCGATCGACAATATTGAAGTCATTCAACGCTTGTTTCCTGGAATTTTTAGGGTATCTGCACACGTTCAGTAATTGGCAGCAATTTGTATGCAGCGCATGTCCGCTACGTCCATAGTGTTGCCAGCTATTGAATGCAGGTGATTCTGAATGTGTCCATTGAACTGTGCGGAATTAAACCTTCAAATACATTGTACGGGTGAGATTTATCTTACGGAGGCTTGTGTCTCTGCAAGATAAATAGACATGCTGCGAACTGGAGAGACACGCCACATATCCATCTCTGGGTGATCCGCGGGCATCGGTGCACGCACAGTAGGCATGGGATTTCTTGAAATCCCATCCGCTATGCTGTAACATCTGGATGCTGCACAGGTACGCAGCATCCAACCCACATCATTTACTGACCGTATGCATCTACCCTTTTTCTGGCTGAGGGAGAATGATTGGTGCAGATAGTCCTTGATACTGTATAATGCAGGTCCCATATAGTACATATAGTAAAATGTGCTCCCATGGTCCTTGATAGAGTATACTGCAACCTCCCTCAGAGTATAAAGCAGCCCCTCAGAGTATAATGCAGCCCCTCACAAACACACACACACACACGCACACATAGTGCAGCCCTCACACACAGTATAATGCAGAACCCACACCCACAGTATTATGCAGCCCCTTCAGAGAATAATGCAGCTCCCTCAGAGTATAATGCAGCCCTTTCAGATTATAATACAGCCCCCCCCACACACAGTATAATGTAGACCCCCAGAGTATAAAGCAGCCCCCTCAGAGTATAATGCAGCCCCACACACACAGTATAATTCATCCCCCCTCAAACACACACAAAGTATAGAGCAGCCCCCACACACAGTATAATGCAGCCCCCCACACAGTATAATGCAGCCCCTACACACAGTTTAATGCAGCCCCCACACATACAAAGTATTGTGCAGTCCCCCAAACACACAATATAGTGCAGTCCCCCCACACACACAGTATAGTGCAGACACACAAAAAACAGTATAGTGCATTCTCCCCACACACAGTATAATGCAGACAACACAGTATAGTGTAGTCCCCCACACACAGTATAGTACAGCAGACAAACACACACCAAAGTATAGTGCAGTCCCCCCATACACATTACAGTGCAGCAGACATACACAACACAGTATAGTGCAGCCCCCTACACACAGTATAGTGCAGACAATACAGTATAGTGCAGTCCCCCCCACACACAGTATTGTACAGCAGATATACACACACCAAAGTATAGTGCAGTCCCCCCATACACATTATAGTGCAGCAGACATACAAAACACAGTATAGTGCAGCCCTACACACACACAGTATAGTGCAGACAACACACTATAGTGCAGTCCCCCCACACACAGTATAGTACAGCAGACACACACACACCAAAGTATAGTGCAGTCCCCCCATACACACTATAGTTCAGCAGACATACACAACACAGTATAGTGCAGTCCCCCCATACACAGAATAGTACAGCAGACACACACACAGTACTTGCCTCTCCTCCTCGTTCCACCTGCTGCTCTCGCTTCTGCATACTGCAGAGCTTCTCAGCTTCTCATCAGCTCCCCTGGTGGCATATGCTGAGTCAGAGGCGAGTGATGGGAGAGGGAGCATCACATGATGCTCTCTCCTTCATTACTGCTTTCAACTGTATCGGCATCTATAATTTGATATGATTATTAACAGGTTGGCTTAAGATTATTTCAAGGTTTTCTATGGGTCTGATCACTTTGATAATGGCTATAGTAACGAGGCGTACGGAGCGGAGTCGCATGTGTACGAGGTGTACGGAGCGGAGCCACGTGTGTATGAGGTAGATGGAGCGGAGCCGTGTGTGTACGAGGTGTATTAAGTTTGAAAAGAATGGTGCCCGCCAGCTCAAATTTTTTTTATGTGCGGCACATTTACTCTGCCGAGTTTGAGACCCCTGCTGTAAAATGTCAGATCACTGATCTGACACTTTGCAGTGCACTGTGTAAGATCAGCGATCTGACATGTACTGCAGGAGGCTTTCTCAACGCCTACTCTCAGCAGGCACTGAGAAATCCACCTCCCTGCAGGACCCCAAAGGCCCCCGCGGCCATCTTGCATCCGGGGGCCTGCAGGGAGGAGGCCCTCGGAACAGCACGATCACATCGCACTGTTCCGAGGGGCTCAGGGAAGCACGCAGGGAGCCCCCTCCCTGCGTGATTCTTCCCTATGTCCATGTTTGATTGCAGTGTGCCAGGGGTTAATGTGCCGGGGGCGGTCCGTGACCGCCTCTGGCACATAGTGCCGGGTGTCAGCTGTGATAATCAGCTGAGACCCGGCCACTATCAGCGGCGCTCCCCCCGTGAGCACTGCTGATCGCTATGACGTACTATCCCGTCCATGGGAATTAAGTCCCAGGTCACATGGACGGGATAGTACATCATATGACAGAAAGGGGTTAATATGGAGCATCTTATAGGGCCACCATTAACCTTTGTGCAGCATTATATGGGGCATATATTAATATGGAGCATCTTATGGGGCCACCATTTTACTTTTATTAGTATCTATTCTTATTTTTGAAATTTACCAGTAGCTGCTGCATTTTCCACCCTCGGCTTATACTTAAGTCAATAAGTTTTCCCAGTTTTTTGTGACGAAATTAGGGGCCTCGGGTGATGCTCAGGTCGGCTTATACTCGAGTATATACAGTATGTCAAATTGGTAGCTAGACCCTAGTGGGTCTTGCACAGTGTCATTTTTACTACAGTCCACAGATGAAATTTAGATCCCTAATCTCACCTCTGCTTTACCAGCATGATGAATTAATAGGAAAAACACATGGTATTGATGGAGCTGTTGTTTTCCTGCCAAAGAAACTCAATAAGATCAATGAGGTGGTTAGCCGCACACGGAATGGAGAAATAGTAAAGATGACAGTTTCACATTTGAGTTAAAACTCTCTTCACCAACTTGCTTTCACTTTTACAACATTATATTTTGAAGCCTTGAAGAAAAAGATGAATATATTGTGAAGCAAATAGGTGTGAATAATTATCACCCATTTGATGTTACATAAGTCAAATCAATCCTATAAAGAGAGCACGGCACTCAGGAATAGCTTGGTTGTTGGTGCTCAAGTCGGGTATCCAACCCATCAATCAAAAAATGACAAAAATCTTGGCACTCAATATGTGAAATATTCAGACACTTTTATTTTGTGCATCCAGACAGAAAGGTTTAAACGTTTTCGGTCCAGCATAGGACCTTCATCAGAAAAATCTTGTTTACTGAAATAAATAAATCCTTGCAATGGTAGCCAAAAGAAGGACAAAGTAGAGAGTCTGGATGGCCAGTGGAAATGTTAAATGGCTGGCGTCTGGAAAGCGTATGTGGACTGAGCCGTCCAAAGTCATAAGTCAAAACATACACAACCTAACAATGGGGAATTGATTTACCACCAAAATTTTGAAGTATGAGACTAAGATAAGATATGATAATCCTTTAATCGTCCCACCAAGGGGAAATTCAGAGCATTACAGCAGCAAGGCAGGAACAATTACAGATACAGATGCATAAAGGCATTACATTGACAGTAGGTATACGAAAAAAAAAAAAAAAAGATGTAACCGGACTATCACAACTTTGGATCTATCAGTTCACTGTTTGGGTCGTTCTCCATTTTGGACAGTGCTGGTTATACAGCCTAACTGCAGCAGGAAGGAAGAACTTTCGATAGCGCTCCCTCTCACATTTAGGATGAAGTAGCCGGTCACTGACAGAACTGCACATCTTTGTCACGGTCTCATGCATGGGATGGGAATCATTCTGCACCATGTAGCTCACCTTGGCCAGTATCCTCCTGTCGCCTACTTCCTGAACTGGATCAAGGGGGCATCCCAGGACAGAGCTGGCCCTTCTAATCAGTTTGTCCAGCCTATTTCTGTCCCTGGTTCATATGCCACTACCCCAACACGCCACACCAAAGAAGATGACTGATGCCACAACAGAGTTGAAGAAGGATGCAAGGAGTGCCCCTCTAACTCCGAAGGCTCTCAGCCTTCAGAGCAGATAAAGCCTACTTTGGCCCTTCCTGTACACTGCATCCAAGTGATGGGCCCAGTCAAGCTTATTATTGAGGATCACACCAAGGTACTTATAGGTGTCGACTATCTCAATGTCATTTCCCTGAATGTTCACCACTACTGGTGGATTTTTTCCCTTGTGAAAGTCCACCACCAATTCCTTGGTCTTCACGGAATTAATCCTAAAGTAGTTCCTCTGACACCACTCCACAAAAGCTTGGTTAGTATCTCTGTACTCTCTTTCATCTCCTCCTGAGATGAGGCCTACTATTGCAGAGTCATCAGAATACTTCTGCAAGTAGCAGCTAGATGAGTTGCACTTAAAATCCGCAGTGTACAGTGTGAAGAGAAAAGGGGCAAGAACTGTACCTTGAGGTGCTCCTGTATTGCAGATCACCGTGTCTGACACACTGTCCTGAACCTTTACAAACTGAGGTCGGTTCGTGAGGTAGTTAAGGATCCAGGTGGAGAGTTGGAGGTCCACGCCAACAAGGCCCAGCTTGTCTCTCAGTAGACCTGGCTGTTTGGTATTAAAAGCGCTAGAGAAATCGAAGAACATTATTCTCACAGTGTTCCCAGGTTTCTCCAAGTGAGAGAGAGTCCTATCTAGAAGGTGGATAATGGCATCATCCACACCAATGCCCGGCCTGTAGGCAAACTGGAGAGGGTCCATATCCGAGCTCACTAGAGGACGGAGACGTGTGAGAACCAATCTCTCTAGTACCTTCATCAGGTGTGATGTCAATGCTAGAGGTCTATAGTCATTAAGGTCTTTCGATAAGGTTTCTTCGGAACTGGTACCACACACGATAATTTCCACAATTGTGGTACTATACCTATTCTCAGGCTCATATTGAACAGATATATAATGATCTCACTCAGCTGGTGCCCGCAGGTTTTGATTAGCCTTGCACTGATGGCGTCAGGACCTGCAGCCTTCAAAACTTTGATCTTATCCAGTTCTTTTGCAACCTGGGTACTTGTGAAGAACAGACCCTGGCTCAGTTGACAAGTTGCAGCAGGGGGTGAGGTTATTGTAGCAGAGAGGTGTGAATGATATGCAGGGGCAGGAGCAGCCAGTGTGTGATTAAATCTGTTAAAGAATAGATTAAGTTCATTAAGCCCCTCTTTATTTACAACCTTCCTGGCAACAGTCTGTCTATGCCCAGATATAGACTTTAGACCCTCCCAGACTTCATGAATCCTTTTCTGTGACAATTTCAGTTCAATCTTTCTCTTATAATTAGCCTTTCCCTGCCTGATTAGATTCTTCAGATCTTTCTGCACCTCTCTCAGCCTGCCCTTGTCACCTGATCTGAAGGCCAACTTCTCTTTGAGAAGAGCCTTTATTCTGGGGCTGATCCCTGGTTTATTGTTAGAGAAGCACCTCACTACTTTTGTGGGTACCATGTTGTCTACACAGAAATTAATGTAGTCCGTTATACAGTGTGTGAGACCATCCATGTCATCACCATATGAATCTTGCAGCACTTCCCAAGTGGTTGTTTCAATGCAGTCTCTCAGAGCATCATCACTCTCCTCAGTCCATATCCTCACTGTGCGAGTGACAGCAGGTTCTCTGTACAAGTGGCTTGTATACGGGTTGGAGGTGCACTAGGTTGTGATCCGATCTTCCAAGGAGCGGTAGGGCTGACGAGGAATATGCCCCTCTCACATTGGCAAAGAACAAGTCCAATGTTTTGTTGTCTCTAGTGAGGCAGGTAACATACTGTGTGCAACTGGGTAGTATGGATGCTGGAGACTAGGAGACAAGATGACTTGTGTCATCTTGTGGATTGATATGGACCACAAAGTCCTTCAAAATGAAACTGTTCTGGATGTAATGATGCTTGCATTAAAGAACTGATTGGCCAGATATGTACGGGGTCAGGATGACCGGGCTGCGGGTACATGTGCTGCATCGGGTCCGGAATTGTCCAGGCTGCGTCCCCTATTTCCCAGGGGAAGGAATAGGGGAATGGACAGACCCCATTACCCAGGAAGAGGGGGCATGTTTAGACAGGGAACCTGTCCGGAAGCTGAGGAAAAAAATGCAAAGTAGGAGTGAGTCCCCAGCTGTGAGCGTGTGAGCAGCAAGGGGGGCAGTGCACTACGCACCCAAAGCGCCGACGCCGCGACGAACTGTAGCAGACGGACAGACCCAGTGACCTAGAGGCAGGGGGCCAGCTTAAAAGAAAGCGGGCATGACAGCAGAGATTTTTGGCGTGGTCAAGCAGCGCATAGGAGGCTGAGCAGTGTGCTCCATCCTTAGAGCACTGGCGCTGCAAAGGACTGTTCCCGTTGGCTCCCGCCACTAAAAGTGATACTGCCAGAGAGCGAGGCGCTGTGTGCCCACTGACCACCAGAGAGCGAGGCGCTGTGCGTTCCTTGACCATGAGTACCACGCACGTGCGCAGTAGAGAGAGCAAGTTCATGCCACATGTTCAGCGTGGATAACCAATAATTATAAGGCACAGAGGAATGACAGAGGACGTTGGTGTGGTCAGCAAGGTACTCCCTCAGCATTTTCCCAAACTTTGCACTCTTTGTGAGAGTCCCCCGTGCCTCGGGGTCAGGGCGATGGGATGGTCTGAGAAAACTCTCCCCGAACTTTGCCAGTGTTCCACTGCGTCTGCTGGATTGGAGTTGTGTCTCTGTCACCTGTACTCCTTGCTTCGCCAATGAACTGAGACCTCTGCTGTCAGCGTTTTCATATGGGAATTTTTTTAATAATTCCGCAAGAAGGGCCCTCTGGTCCTCCAACATTTTAGTACACCTGTCTGCCTCTGGAATAAGAGATATAAAGTTCTCCTTGTAGCGTGGGTCTCTAAGTGTCACCAATCAGTATTGCCCATCAAGCAAAATTTTGAAAATGTGAGGGTGACGGGAAAAGCAGCGTAACATAAACTCAGCCATGCATGTAAGACTGCTAACAGTCAATACTTCCGTGTCCTCACCAAGAGTACGACTGACCATGATCTCCTCCTCCTCCTTGTCCTCAGGCCTCCACGACTTTCGACTAACCTCAGTAATATCATTGTAAAAATATCATCTTATATATAAAGCTCAAAGTGTGTATGTATGTATGTGTGTGTGTGTGTTTGTCCGGGATAGGCATCCGCACCGTCGCAGCTACAGCCACAAAATATGGCACAGTCACACGTCTGGACCCCGAGAGCGTCCTAAGCTATGTTGTGAGGTGAAATTTTAACCCCGCGCTGTTATGATGAGCCACCGAAGGAGGAAAACACAAAATACTAGCTAAGTCCAGAAAAACCAGAGAGGTTGGCAGCTATCGGATTGCAGTCCCCTGAACCTATACACAACAACTAGCAGTAGCCGTGGGGGGTTCCTACGGTGCCCTAGACCCCTCGATCACAGCCGGAGAACTACATAGCCTAAAGACAGAAAGGGGAAAAACTAAACTGCCCCAGAGCAGACCCCAAAGCAATAGGCAGCCCCCAACATATAATAACGGTGAAGCAAGATGAAAACACTAACACAGATAGAAAGATAGGTTGAGCAAATGATGGGGCCCAAGCTAACTAAATAGGACAGGATAGGAAAGCCGCTGTCTGCCATCCTCAAAAACCCTATCCAAAATGTGCCAACCGACTGATAGGAAAAACAGGCCCTGAAGTCTCTAGGCTTCAAAAGACTATATTAGCACTCAGGTATATTCTGAAGACAGAGCAAAAGATCAACAGATCAGAGACAAAAATGGAATTCAGCTCACCCCCGGCCGGGGATGGCAGAACTCCCAAAAAACAAGGCAAAACAAAACAAAACTGAAGTGTACATAGCAGAGCAGAAAAACTTAGCTTTGAGACGCAGGAATCAGACTGGTCTCCAAGAATCCAGCAGGATCACCAGCAAGGCAGAAGGGCGTCAGCTGCCTTATATCCAGTCCTCAATTCCAGCCACCCAGTCATCATCTAGCTGCCCAGGTGTTTGGTAATCAGCCTCACTACCTTCCTTCACCAGAGTAGGGAGTTCATCAGACCTCAACGGTGAAGGGAAAAATGAACTCACAACACTGCGCGTTCCAATTTACCAAACAATTGTGCCCCTATCTACATAATGTGGAAAAAGTGTGTGCGTGTCAAGCCCCACCCCTCATTATGATGTCATAATGCCCCTATCTACATAATGGGGAAAGAGTGTGTGCGTGTCAAGCCCCGCCCCTCATTATGATGTCATAATCGTTGCCATGGCGACGCTGATGTCATCATAGGTTGCAATCCCCGCCGCTCATTATGATGTCATAATGGTTGACTATGGGATGGAGGATGTGTGATGGGTATATGGGCACTGGACTATGGGATGGAGGATATGTATGACAGGTATATGGGCACGGGACTATGGGATGGAGGATGTGTGATGGGTATATGGGCACTGGACTATGGGATGGAGGATATGTATGACGGGTATATAGGGCACGGGACTATGGGATGGAGGATGTGTGATGGGTATATGGGCACTGGACTATGGGATGGAGGATATGTATGACGGGTATATGGGCACGGGACTATGGGATGGAGGATGTGTGATGGGTATATGGGCACAGGCCTATGGGATAGTCGATATGTATGATGGGTATATGGGCACGGGACTATGGGATGGAGGATAATTATAATTTGCTATAACTAACCACAGGTAGTAACTATGCCCGGGCAGCGCCGGGCTCTTCAGCTAGTTGTAAATACATTCTTGTAAATATACCCCTGTAGTTTTTATCTCCCCCACCTCATTGTAAATTGTAAGTTGTCACGAGCAGGATTGCTTTTTTGGGGGTTAATTATTGATATTGTTGTTACTTAGTGTAGAATGCAAGCTGTCACGAGCAGAGTCATTTTATTTTGGTTTAATTATTGTATTATTGTTGTCGTTGTTACTTAGGACTGTTGTGCTTGAAACTGTTAAACTGCAAATATGTTTGCTCTATATAAATAACCACCAACTTGGTGGATTCCTCAAAGTTTTGGAGGATGGCACATATGTCTGAAATCCATGTCCACGCCTGAGATCTTATGTGTGAAGTCAGAACTGATTACCGTCAACCTTGTTGATTCTGGAAGATTAGTCACCAAATGCCCTCTTCTGCTCACAAATCCTTTCCAACATCTGCAGTGTAGAGTTCCAACCCCTGAGGACATCACACACCAGTCGGTGAGCCAGAAGCTGCAAGCGCCGCTGAGGCACAGCAAGGGCGGATGAAGATGGAGATGACTTTAAAAATGGGTACGCAGAGAGTTGTACTTTCTAGCAGATCTGTCAGCTCTGTGTCGCTTTTCAGAAAACATTGACTAATGAGATTAAGCGCATGAGCCAGCCATGGCACATGTGTGAGCTCGCATCGCCACAGACCAGCCACCAGGTTCCAGCCATTGTCACACACAACCATGCCTGGCTGTGGGTTCAGCGGTGTCAGCCACAGATCTATTTCAATGTGAAGCGAAAAAAGGAGAAATATGCAACACTCACCGATATAGCTGAAAAACTGCGTCTTTATTTCACATAAATTCCATCAATAGTTATGTGGACATGCAGGATGTTAGAGGAATGCTAGGGGAGGGAGGTGCCGGACAACGGCCATTTCGCGATTACTCGCTTCTACGGGTCCAGGACTGGAGTGCTTCATATTTCTCCTTTTTTCGCTTCACATTGAAGTATTCATGTTTTCCATTTCATCCCTCTGGACAGGACCATGGAGGAAGTCCTCCCTTGACCTATAGCGGGACAGGATCACAGAGAGGTTAAAAGGTCCCTCCACCCTCCAGTGTTTTTCCTGTCCCAAAGGGGACGGTCGTAGGAGAGGTTGCTCCAGGAGGAGTGAAGATAGAAGGTGAACGTTTGACGGGGCCCAGGGGGATCGGGCGGCTGGGCCAAACCTTCCCCCTGTCGAGCAGCCCGGGGCTGAAACCCTCCTAGGGGGGTCCCTCAGCCACAGAGACCAGGGTGTGGACGAGGCTCCAGGGTAGAGCCGCTTCCTCCCACAGTGGAAGCTCTCGGCTTTGACGCCGGCCTGCAAGCCACTGCTACTTACGGAAATCGGGGGAGAAGAAGGCGTCGCTCCTCCGGTAATGCCAGAGCAGGTGGCAAGCGTTCCGCTGTAGAACGCGGTTGTGCAGAACGAGACAGGCAACGGGCGAGTTTCCTGGATCTCGTGGGGCACAGGAGAAGAAATCATTGGCAGTAATGCAGCATGCCTGACGGGACGCCGCTTCCCTCCATGGTGGGCACTCGGCGTTACCAGCTCCCCCTGTTTTCTAGCAGGTATGGAGCCAGCACAGGTAAGTGCACGGTGGAATGCTGTTGATGGCCTAGGCCTCTGGACGGATGCTAGTCTCATGCCTTTGTGCCGAAATCTGCTCAGGTGATGAGGTATTTGTTCACATATATGCAGCTAAGCCTTGGACCTCTAGGCTATAATAAGGCCATATGTCCAGGTTACATCTCATGGTTCGACTTAACTACTCCATCCATAGGAGGACACAGGGGGATAATGCAGCACAGTGTCTCCATGAAGGCCCTCCAGCTGCAGCTAAATAATTACCTTCTTCAGGTGGGGTCAGTCTGACAAATGAGATGTTCCGTTCAGAGTGGCAGCTCATGGCCCTAGCCGTAGAGACACAGAGGGAAAGGAAAAGAGAGAAAATCACACCACTCAACAGGATTGAGAGCAACGGCTGGGTCTACGGATTATATTGAGCATCTATGCTTCAGATTGCATTATAGCGCTTCCATGCGTTATATTGTGGGCCTCTGTACATCATATTGCATCAGACTGCCTCTATGCATTACATTGAGTGTTTCTCTGCACCATATGGCTTCTATGCAATATATTGGGTGCCTCTATGCTTCATATCGCATTAGAGTGCTTCTATGTTTTATATTGAGGGCCTCTGTCCATCATATTGCATAGTGCCTCTATGCATGGCACTGAGTATCTCTATGCATCATGTTGCTTCTATGCATTGAGTGCCTCTATGCTTCATATTGCATTATAGTGCTTTTATACTTTATATGGAGTGCCTCTGGACATCATATTGCATCATACTGCCTCTACGCATTACATTGAGTGTCTCTGTGCACCATATTGCTTCTATGCATTATATTGGGTGCCTCTATGCTTCATATCGCATTAGAGCGCTTCTTTGTTTTATATTGAGGGCCTCTGTGCATCATATTGCATCAGGGTGCCTCTATGCATGGTACTGAGTATCTCTATGCATCAGGTTGCTTCTATGCATTGAGTGCCTCTATGCTTCATATCACATTATAGTGCTTTTATGCTTTATATGGACGTGTCTCTGTGCATATCATTTCATCATAGCATCACATTGAGTATCTCTATGCATCATATTGCCTCTATGCGCTATATTGAGTGCCTCTACGCTTCATATTGCATTATAATGCTTCTATGCTTTATATTGAGGGCCTCTATGGATCATATTTCTTCAGGATGCCTCTGCATCATATTACAACATAGTGCATCATATTGCATCCATAGTGCCCGGGGCATCAGATGGCATCATATTGCCTCTGTACATAATTACATCATAGTGCCTCTATGCATTATATGGAGTGCATCACGTTGCACCAGATTGCATCATAGTACCTCTGTCATAGTGCCTCTAGGCATTATATTGAGTACATCAGGTTGCACCATATGGCTTAGTGCTTCATAGTGCCTCTGCATATTGAACCATAGTACTTCTCAGTAACTCAACATCATATTGCATCAGAGTGTTTCACAGCAACGCTGCATCATATCGCATTATAGTGCATCATATTGCCTTTAGGCATCATAGTGCTTCATAGGCCTCTATGCCTATTGCATCATACTGCTTCACAGTGCCCCTCATCATATTACTTCATATTGCTTCATATTGCATCATAGTGCTTCATAGGCCTCTGTGCATATTGCAAAATATGCAAAACAGAAGCCGTGGAGACACCATCACATGTTTCTCAACGCAAGCAATGACTAGCCAGGTCTTTCACCGGGAAGGAACAACCACGGGAAGGGCAGTCTCCAATGAAGGAAACCACCTATGCCAAAACATGGTATCCATCCACAGACAGCTGTTTCGGGGTATTTGCCCCTCATCAGTGTGGAGTAGGAAACTGGCTAGTAGGAGCAATGCCTAGTAGAAGACTGTGAAAAATGAGGATGATTGACCTCATGGAGATCAACATCCAACACTGCGGAGACACCATCACGTGTTTCTCAACGCAGTGATTCTAGAGCACTGCTCCCATCCCTTATGGGAAATATGCAAAATATGCAAAACAGAAGCCGCGGAGACACCATCACATGTTTCTCAACGCAAGCAATGACTAGCCAGGTCTTTCACCAGGAAGGAACAACCACGGGAAGGGCAGTCTCCAATGAAGGAAACCACCTATGCCAAAACATGGTATCCATCCACAGACAGCTGTTTTTTTTTTTTTTTTTTTAAACCATTCAGGTTAGTTATAAACAACTCAATATAAGCTCATCAACTTAAACGTCGTTGTTTCAACTCTCATCATCATGGTTCATATTTATTTTAGTATAACAAACCAAGGGTATACACAATAGACATCCTGAACATCAATAAACATCACTAAAATTCACTGATATTTGATCAGGTGCTGCCATTTTTTAAATTTCCAGACACCCTCTGCATCAGAACCACCACCGACTTCGCTGTCTAATTTATAAATCAAGTATAATCTAGAAAGGATCAGCCCGACACACTTATTCACAGATACATGCTTCTCTTTGAAAATTCCTAAATTCCTCACATCCCACAAACTCTGCATCACACAAGTCGTAATTAACCATAGGATTCTATTTTTCACACGACCACATGCACCAATTCCAAACATCGCAACACGCCAGTCAATAAAACTCACACCTGCTAACTCCTTACACAACCCACCTACACACTTCCACACACTGCACGCGTAATCACAGTCCCACATAGTATGCCACACAGTCTCACATCCACCATATCCTTCCCTCGGGCACACATCAGTTCTGGTCAGACCTCGTCTCTTCTGAACCTGTCGCACAGGCAAAATATTGTGCAAGGACATCCATACAATATCCCTTTGTCTATTAGACATTCCGTGTGTTCCCAAACTCTTCCATGCAACCGAAACTTCATTCCCTCTCAACCCCACAATATTACATTCCACATCATTCTTACGTATTATTTTCATCACATTCTTAGCAATTCTAAAATCATTCATTGGTACACTCAGTAAATCATGCTTCCTCACAAACTTCTCAATCACCTCATACCAGACCGGACACTTGAAAGCAACAGGCACTCTAGCATCCCTCTTTCTCCAACATAAACCATATAACATCCAACCAGCAGAATAACTTGCCATATACGCTCCCTTATTTCCTTTATTCAGCAAAATAACAACCGTTTTGATATACTGAAGCCCCAGAAAAATCTCAATGTTTGGAAAGGCCATGCCACCATGGTGACACGCCTTGAAAAGACTCTCTCTCTTAAGTTTCTCTATTTTACTGCTCCAGAAAAAAGTAAAAACTTTTCCACTCTTTTTATTTTCCTACATGACGGTGGAAAAACTGTTGCAATAAAAAGCAAAATCGGAAGAATCACCGCTTTTATGACCAAAATCTTACCACTCAAGGTCAAGTCTCTCAGTCGCCAAAAATTTAACTTACGCTCTATGTGCAATCCACACTCCTCCCAGCTCTCCTTACCTTCCAAGTCCTTATTAAATAATACTCCCAGCACTTTGATAGCACCCTCCTCACACTTTACCCCCTCCATTTTAACCTTGTCATCCCCAAAACATTTAAAACTACATTTATTCCAATTCACTCTAAAGCCAGATGCACCACAGAAAAACTCCAGAAGCAACTTAACCCTACTCATAGACGCAACACTTTCACTCACAGCCACAACATCATCCATATATCCAAGAACTTTCACATGTTTCCCACCACTCCCAGGTACCAACAAACCTCGCATCATTTTATCACGTCTCACCAAGCACAACAAAGGTTCAATCACACATACAAACAAGACAGGGGACATGGGACACCCATGCCTTACACCAGACTTAATATTCACTTTCTCACTCAACCACCCATTAACAAGAAACTCACTTGACACACAATCATACAGAGACATTATCCCATTCACAAATTTTTGAGGAAATCCCATTCTATCCAGAACTTTAAACAAAAACACATGCGAGACCCTATCAAACGCTTTCTCAAAATCAATTGACAGAACCATACACTTCCGTTTCCTTCCCATGCAGTCTCCAATCAAATCCCTTAATAACAATAAGTTATCACTCATACTTCTTCCAGGCACAGCACACACTTGATCCTCATCCACAACACTACCAATCACCTCACGCATGCGATTCGCCAACAATTTGCTATAGATTTTGTAATCTGCGTTCAGCAATGTTATAGGTCTCCAATTCTCTAAACACTTTCTCTCACCTTTCTTATGCACAAGCACAACCACCCCCTCTTTCATTGATTCACACAACTTACCACTCTCCCACATATACTTACATATCTCAGTCAAATCAGCTCCCAGAATATCCCACGCCTTCACATAGAATTCTACCGGCAATCCGTCTTTACCTGGAGTCTTATTCTTTTTAGCACTCTTCATCACATTTTCTACTTCTTCCATAATTACGTCCTCATTCAAAATATCACATTCTCCACTATCCAGCTTGTTCTCTAACCCATTCAGCACTTCTGAAACAAGACCAGAATCAATCCATTTTTTATCATATAACTTGCTATAGAACCTATTCACCTCCTTTATCACATTCTCACCTGACACACACAAACCATTCCTATCCAGGATTTTATCCATATCAGCCTTTCTCCCATTCATTTTCTTAAAAAAGAACCTCGTGCACTTTTCATCTTTCTCAAGATGTTCTATTTTGGTGCGATAGATGATTTCTTTCCCTTTTTCATCCATAACACTCTTTAATTCACTCTTTGTCTCAGCCAGCAGATCAGACACATCCATGCCACTTTCTCCACACTTCCTTACCCAGTCTAAGCGCCTGTTTAAATCATTAAATCTACTCCGATAAATAGCAGCTTTTTTATAGCCCCACTTTTTGAAGAATTTTTTGCAACACACATTAACCCAGTCCCACCATTCCAGTGCACACGCAAAATCCCTCTTACATACTCTCCACTCTTTATACTTTATTTTTAATTCATTCATCACATCCTCATCTTCTAACAATCTTACATTCAGCTTCCAAACCCCACCCCCATACACACGGTCATCAATCGCACTAAACACACCTCTCAAACACTCATGATCAGAAAAAGGTACAGCATTTTGTTCAAAATTCATACACAACATATTTTTAGAAAACAACATTTTATCTATCCTGGATGCAATACCACCCCTATCAGCATGGTACGTTGGCGGTGGTGGGATGCCAAATTTCAGAGCAGCAGCATCTAGAAGGGAAAAATCAGAAATAAGATTGGACAACTTTTTACCAGTTATGTCACAATTCCCTTCTGTGATGCAATTAAAGTCTCCAACTAAAACTGTAGGCATTTTGCCCGGAAGAAACAAACTTAATTTTTCCAAAAGAGCCAGACGCTCCTTTTTCCTGTCGTGTCCTGATGGACAGTACACATTAATAATTCTAGCCCGCCACCCCCTATAACTAACATGTGCAATTATACATCTACCCACCTCTACCACCGTGTAGCTATCTAAACTAATCTCCCTGTTACCCATTAATATCCCTACACCATCATTCCTATTAACACATGAGCCAGACCATACATGCTGTCCGTAAGGCCAGTCCTTATCGCTTGGAGCGTCCACAATCCCACATTCCTGAAGACAAAAGATGTGAGCATTCATCTGTTTAATATAATCTAGAACGATTGCCCTCCTGAATTTGGATCTAATTTGCCTGACATTCAGGGACACAATGCCTCAACCAGCTTGGGGAGCCATAACATGACTGTGTTATTTACATGACGACAAACACGCCACTTCCTCTTCAGCCGTTTTCGTCTTCCATCTGGAACTGCAACTCCTTGAATCTGTTTACGTCTGCGGGAATTCCTAAAAAAGCATTGGTGTCAGGAGAGAAGGCATTCTGAGGGTAACTACGTTCACTCACCGGACTTAAACCAACTTCACCGGGGTCTGCCCAATCCGTTCTGGCCTTCTTACAGGAATTTCCAGGCTCCTCATCCTCAGAGGACCTCGCAAGAGTGAAGTCACCTTGATCTCCACAACTGGCCAACTCCTCCTCAGTAGCAAACCAAGATACACTGGGGGTATTGCCAAGAGTACTCTCCAACTCCCCCTCCCCACAGACATCAGACTGAAGAGGGAGCTCACATTCAACATCAGTAGCTTCCAAAACTGCCACCTCTGGGCTGGGAGACTCCGTTTGGGGCAGGGCCTCCTCATGTGCCTCCATGATTTCAGGTTCCTCAATAAGTTCTGAGTCTGAAACCTGTGGAATGTCAACAACAGCAGCAGGGGGTGCAGCTGCCCCACCTGAGACCTCAGCGTAAGACCTAGGACTGATTCTGGCCTTACAGTCCCGATACTTATGGCCCTCCTCACCACAAGCATTACACATAACAGGATTTGTGCAGTCTTTTGCCATATGGCCAGAAGCATTGCAATTCCTGCAAGTTGGCATCTCCTTGCAACTATCCTGGGTATGCCCGAAATTTTTACACCTCCTGCAATACATCGGGGCATCTGGAAAGAACAAAAAACCAGTATTTTTCCCAATTGAAAAATTAAGAGGGGGGTAATGGATGCCTCCCGGGCCTTGGGGATCCATCCCAAATCTCACAAAAAATTTGTACTTCCCAGTCCAGAGCCCTTCTCCATTCAGGACCCTGTGGGAGTACTGAACATAAATGCAATGTCTTTTCAAAAACAAAGCAATGTCCTCCAGGGAAACAAAAGGGTTGTGCATGAAAACTACAAGTGGGATATCTCCCTTAGAGTACAGCACAGTAAAGGTAAGACCTTCCAGCAAAGGATTTGCCACTCCATTTTTCAGGGCAGTAAACAAATTCTGGCAAGCCGCCATAGAAGATAACACCAGTACATACCTGCCTTCTCTCCTAAACTCCTGCAGGCATATTATATCGGACTTCCGAATCTTTAGGATGTCATAAAACACCATGTTGACCAAATATCCCAGGGAAAAATGCAACTTCTTATCTTCAGCGATGTCAATCCTGAATCCATTTTTGACCCGGCTATCACCAGTCCCAGAGAATTGAAGTCGGACTCCCATCGTCCACAGCTCCAAGGATTTCCTCCCCGAAACCTCATGACTATCTCCCAAAAGCAGCGACCGGCTTAAGCCACCGAAGTGGCGATGCCGGAAGGCCAAGAGACAACACTCAAGGTATTCAGGAAACTCCGCACCTCATCAGTGTGGAGTAGGAAACTGGCTAGTAGGAGCAATGCCTAGTAGAAGACTGTGAAAAATGAGGATGACTGACCTCATGGAGATCAACATCCAACACTGCGGAGACACCATCACGTGTTTCTCAACGCAGTGATTCTAGAGCACTGCCCCCATCCCTTATGGGAAATATGCAAAATATGCAAAACAGAAGCCGCGGAGATACCATCATATGTTTCTCAACGCAAGCAATGACTAGCCAGGTCTTTCACCGGGAAGGAACAACCACGGGAAGGGCAGTCTCCAATGAAGGAAACCACCTATGCCAAAACATGGTATCCATCCACAGACAGCTGTTTCGGGGTATTTGCCCCTCATCAGTGTGGAGTAGGAAACTGGCTAGTAGGAGCAATGCCTAGTAGAAGACTGTGAAAAATGAGGATGATTGACCTCACTTTAATGTCCCCACTTTAATTTGAAGTCCCCTTACTTCATCCATTGCAGTCCCCTATCACCCACTCACTTCATCTGCAGTGCCGCTTCATCATTTGCAGCCCCTTATCCCCCCTTCCATTTCATCATGTGCAGTCTCCTTCCCCCCCAACTTCATGTGCAGCCCCACTCCCCCATCATCATGTGCAGTTAATTTTACCCCCACATCATGTGCAGTCCCCCTTACCCCCACTTCATGTGCAGTGCCCCTTACCCCCAATTCATCATGTGCAGTCCCCCTTATCCCCAATTCATCATGTGCAGTCCCCCTTACCCCCATTTCATCATGTTCAGTCCCACTTACCCCTTAATTCATCATGTGCAGTTCCCCTTACCCCCAATTCATCATGTGCAGTCCCACTTACCCCTTAATTCATCATGTGCAGTCCCACTTACCCCTTAATTCATCATGTGCAGTCCCCCTTATCCCCCACTTCATCATGTGCAGCCCCACTTATCCCCCACTTCATCATGTTCATCCCCACTCACCCCCCCTTCATCATATGCAGCCCCACTCACCCCCCCTTCATCATGTGCAGCCCCACTCACCCCCCCTTCATCATGTGAAGCCCCCACTCATCCCCCCTTCATCCTGTGAATCCCCCACTCACCCCTTTCATCCTGTACAACCCCAGTCACCCCCCTTCATCCTGTACAGCCCCACTCACCCCTTTCATCATGTGAAGCCCCCACTCACCCCCTTCATCCTGTACAACCCCACTCACCCCCTTCATCATGTCTAGCCCCACTCAACCCCCTTCATCATGTGTTGCCCCGACTCACCCCCTTCATCCTGTGTAGCCCCACTCACCCCCCTTCATCATGTGAAGACCCCACTCACCCCCCTTTATCATATACAGCCCCCAGTCACCCCCCTTCATCATATACAGCCCCCAGTCACCCCCCGTCATCATATACAGGCCCCAGTCACCCCCCTTCATCATGTACAGCCCCAGTCACCCCCCCTTCATCATATACAGGCCCCAGTCACCCCCCTTCATCATATACAGCCCCCAGTCACCCCCCCTTCATCATATACAGGCCCCAGTCACCCCCCTTCATCATATACAGGCCCCAGTCACCCCCCTTCATTGTGTACAGCCCCCAGTCACCCCCCCTTCATCATATACAGGCCCCAGTCACCCATCCTTCATCATATACAGCCCCAGTCACCCCCCCTTCATTGTGTACAGCCCCCACTCACCCCTTCCCCCATATAATTCATTTTATAAATAAAAAAAAATAAAAAAAGTTCCCCATACTTACCTCACAGCCGGCTCGCTCCCCAGCAGCGCCTCTGCTTTCAGCATCCTCCGGGACATGTCGGCGTGTGCACGATGACGTCATCGCGCACGCCCGACATCTGACCCGGAAGTACAGCCGGAGGGAGCCGGAGCTGAGCAGCCGTCAAGGTGACGGCCGTGCGCCGTGCACAGCTCCCGGCCCCTCATAGAATGTGACGCGAGCGGCTGTCTGCTGCCGGCGGCGTCACAGCACAGGGCACGGCCGGCCCTGTACAGGTGCTGGGGGAGCGGCCCAGGGGGCATTTGCCTCTCTGCCACCCGGCCCAGCCCGCCCCTGCCCCTGGGCCCCCAAAAAACCTTGGGCCCGGGGCGACCGCCCCATCCGCCCCTATTAAGATCCGCCACTGCCCGGGAGGCATCCATTACCCACCTCTTAATTTTTCAATTGGGAAAAATACTGGTGTTTTGTTCTTTCCAGATGCCCCGATGTATTGCAGGAGGTGTAAAAATTTCGGGCATACCCAGGATAGTTGCAAGGAGACGCCAACTTGCAGGAATTGCAATGCTTCTGGCCATATGGCAAAAGACTGCACAAATCCTGTTATGTGTAATGCTTGTGGTGAGGAGGGCCATAAGTATCGGGACTGTAAGGCCAGAATCAGTCCTAGGTCTTACACTGAGGTCTCAGGTGGGGCAGCTACACCCCCTGCTGCTGTTGTTGACATTCCACAGGTTTCAGACCCGGAAGTTATTGAGGAACCTGAAATCATGGATGCACATGAGGAGGCCCTGCCCCAAACGGAGTCTCCCAGCCCAGAGGTGGCAGTTTTGGAAGCTACTGATGTTGAATGTGAGCTCCCTCATCAGTCTGATGTCTGTGGGGAGGGGGAGTTGGAAGGTACTCTTGGCAATACCCCCAGTGTATTTTGGTTTGCTACTGAGGAGGAGTTGGCCAGTTGTGGAGATCAAGGTGACTTCACTCTTGCGAGGTCTTCTGAGGACGAGGAGTCTGGAACTTCCTGTAAGAAGCCCAGAACGGATTGGGCAGACCCCGGTGAAGTTGGTTTAAGTCCGGTAAGTGAACGTAGTTACCCTCAGAATGCCTTCTCTCCAGACACCAATGCTTTTTTAGGCATTCCCGCAGACGTAAACAGATTCGAGGAGTTGCAGTTCCAAATGGAAGACGAAAACGGCTGAAGAGGAAGTGGCGTGTTTGTTGTCATGTAAATAACACAGTCATTTTATGGCTCCCCAAGCTGGTTGGGGCATTGCGTCCCTGAATATCAGGCAAATTAGATCTAAATTCAGGAGGGCAATCGTTCTAGATTATATTAAACAGATGAATGCTCACATCTTTTGTCTTCGGGAATGTGGGATTGTGGACGCGCCAAGCGATAAGGACTGGCCTTACGGACAGCATGTATGGTCTGGCTCATGTGTTAATAGGAGTGATGGTGTAGGGATATTCATGGGTAACAGGGAGATTAGTTTAGATAGCTACACGGTGGTAGAGGTAGGTAGATGTATAATTGCACATGTTAGTTATAGGGGGTGGCGGGCTAGAATTATTAATGTGTACTGTCCATCAGGACACGACAGGAAAAAGGAGCGTCTGGCTCTTTTGGAAAAATTTAGTTTGTTTCTTCCGGGCAAAATGCCTACAGTTTTAGTTGGAGACTTTAACTGCATCACAGAAGGGAATTGTGACATAACTGGTAAAAAGTTATCCAATCTTATTTCTGATTTTTCCCTTCTAGATGCTGCTGCTCTGAAATTTGGCATCCCACCACCGCCAACGTACCATGCTGATAGGGGTGGTATTGCATCCAGGATAGATAAAATGTTGTTTTCCAAAAATATGTTGTGTATGAATTTTGAACAAAATGCTGTACCTTTTTCTGATCATGAGTGTTTGAGAGGTGTGTTTAGTGCAATTGATGACCGTGTGTATGGGGGTGGGGTTTGAAAGCTGAATGTAAGACTGTTAGAAGATGAGGATGTGATGAATGAATTAAAAATTAAGTATAAGGCGTGGAGAGTATGTAAGAGGGATTTTGCGTGTGTACTGGAATGGTGGAACTGGGTTAAGGTGTGTTGCAAAAAATTCTTCAAAAAGTAGGGCTATAAAAAAGGTGCTATTTATCGGAGTAGATTTAATGATTTAACCCCTTTCTGACATCAGACGTACAATCCCGTCCATGTGACCCGGGCCCCTATGCCCATGGACGGGATAGTACGTCTACCGCGATCAGCCGCCCCCCGACACGTTAACCCCTTGCACACCACGATCAAACATGATTGCGATGTGCCGGGGGTTAAAGGGAAGCATCGGCAGGGAGGGGGCTCCCTCCGTGCTTCCCTGAGCCCCCCACGGCAGCGCAATGTGCAGCGCTGCTGCGGGGGGCTCCTTTCCTGCAGGCCCCTGAATCCAAGATGGCGACGGGGGCCTTCGGGGGCCTGCAGGAAGCTGGCTTCCTCAGTGCCTGCAAAGCGCAGGCATGAGGAAGCCTTCTGCACTGCCTGTGACAGATTGCTGATCTGTCACAGTGATCTGTGATGTGACAGATCAGCGATCTGTCACAGGACAGTGATGTCCCACCTGGGACTATTTAATAAAGTTAAAAAAACAATAAAAAAAAGTGTTAAAATAAATTTAAAAAAAATCGCCAAATAAATTAGAAAAAAAAAAAAATATTCCCCCAAATAAATCCATTTTTTGGAAATAAAAAAAACAAAAAAACAATAAAAGTACACATATTAGGTATCGCCGCGTCCGTAACGACCCGCCCTATAAAACTGTCCCATTAGTTAACCCCTTTAGTGAACCCGTTAAAAAATAAAAATAAAAAACGAAGCAAAAAATAATGATTTATTATCATACCGCCAAACAAAAAGTGTAATAACGCGCGATCAAAAAGACGCATATAAATATCCATGGTACCGCTGAAAACGTCATCTTGTCCCGCAAAAAACGAGCCACCACACAGCATCATCAACGAAAAAATAAAAAAGTTATAGCTCGCTGAATAAAGTGATGCAAAAATAATTATTTTTTATATAAAATAGTTTTCATTGCATAAAACCGACAAAACATAAAAAAATGACCTAAATAAGGTATCGCTGTAACCGTACTGACCCGAAGAATAAAACCGCTTTATCAATTTTATCGCACGCGGAACGGTGTAAACGCACCCCCCCAAAAGAAATTCATGAAACGCTGGTTTTTGTTCATTCTGCATCCCAAAAATCGGAATAAAAAGCGATCAAAAAATGTCACGTGCCCGAAAATGGTACCAATAAAAAGGTCAACTTCTTCCCGCAAAAAATGAGGCCTCACATGACTCGGTTGCTCAAAATATGGAAAAATTATAGCTCTCAATATGTGGTGATGCAAAAACTATTTTTACAATAAAAAGCGTATTTTAGCGTGCGACAGCTGCCAAATATAAAAACCGCCATAAATAGTAAATCAAACCCCCCGTTATCATCCCCCTTAGTTAGGGAAAAATAATAAAATAAAAAAAATGTATTTATTTCCATTTTTCCATTAGGGTTAGGGCTAGGGTTAGGGTTAGGGCTGAGATTAGGGTTAGGGGTGTGTTGGGGTTCGGGTTGGAGTTAGAATTGGCGGTTTCCACTGTTTGGGCACATCAGGGGCTCTCCAAATGCAACATGGCGTCTGATCTCAATTCCAGCCGATTCTGAGTTGAAAAAGTCAAATGGTGCTCCTTCCCTTCCAAGCTCTGCCATGCGCCCAAACAGTGTTTTACCCCCACATGTAGGGTATCAGCCTACTCAGATCAAATTGCAAAACAATTTTTGGGGTCCAATTTCTCCTGTTACCCTTAGGAAAATAAAAAATTGGGGGCAAAAATATCATTTTTGTGGAAAAGAATGATTTTTTTATTTTCACGTCCGAGCGTTATAAACTTCTGTGAAGCACTTGGGGGTTCATCAAAGTCTACATTCCAAAACGTCACTACTTCCCTTCCGAGCCCTGACGTGTGTCCATACAGTAGTTTTCTCCCACATATGGGGTGTCAGCGTACTCATGATAAATTGAACAACAACTTTTGGGGTCCAATTTCTCCTGTTACCCTTGGGAAAATGAAAAAATTGGGGACTAATTGATCATGTTTGTGGAAAAAATACGATTTTTTTATTTTCATGCCCGGGCATTATAAAGTTCTGTGAAGCCCTTGGGGGTTCAAAGTGCTCACCACACATCTAGATAAGTTCCTTAGGGGGTCTCATTTCCAAAATGGGGTCATTTGTGGGGGGTTTCCACTGTTTAGGTACATTAGGGGCTTTCCAAAGGCAACATGACACCCGCAGATCATTCCCTCAAAGTCTGCATTCCAAAACGTCACTAATTCCCTTCCGAGCCCGACGTGTGTCCATACAGTAGTTTTCTCCCACATATGGGGCGTTAGCGTACTCAGGACAAATTGGACAACAACTTTTGGGGTTCAATTTCTCCTGTTACCCTTGGGAAAATAAAAAAATTGGGGACTAATTGATCATGTTTGTGGAAAAAATACGATTTTATTATTTTCATGCCCTGGCATTATAAACTTCTGTGAAGCCTTTGGGGGTTCAAAGTGCTCACCACACATCTATATAAGTTCCTTAGGGGGTCTAGTTTTCAAAATGGGGTCATTTGTGGGGGGTTTCCACTGTTTACGTACATTAGGGGCTCTCCAAAGGCAACATGACACCCGCAGACCATTCAATCAAAGTCTGCATTCCAAAACGTCACTACTTCCCTTCCGAGCCCCGACGTGTGCCCATACAGTAGTTTTCTCCCACATATGGGGTATCAGCATACTCAGGACAAATCGGACAACAACTTTTGGGGTCTAATTTCTCCTGGTACCCTTGGGAAAATAAAAAAATGGTGACTAAAATATCATGTTTGTGGAAAAAATACGAATTTTTTATTTTCACGCCCGGGCGTTATAAACTTCTGTGAAGCACTGGGGGGTTCAAAGTGCTCACCACACATCTAGATAAGTTCCTTGGGGGTTCTAGTTTACAAAATGGTGTCATTTGTGGGGGGTTTCCACTGTTTAGGTACATCAGGGGGTTTCCAATCGCGACATGGTGTCCGATCTCAATTCCAGCCAAAAAACGTCAAATGGCGCTGCTTCCCTTCCGAGCTCTGCCATGCGCCCAAAATAGTGGTTTACCCCCACATGTGGGGTATCAGCATACTCAGGACAAATTGCACAATAACTTTTAGGGTCCTGTTACCCTTGGAAAAATAAGAATTGAGGGTGAAAAGATCATTTTTGTGGAAAAAATATGATTTTTTAATTGTACGGCTTTGTGTTATAAACTTCTGTGAAGCCCTTGGGGGTTCAAAGTTCTCACCACACATCTAGATAAGTTCCTTAGGGGGTCTAGTTTCCAAAATGGTGTCATTTGTGGAGGGTTTCCACTGTTTTGGTACATCAGGAGTTTTCCAATCGCGACATGGTGTCCGATCTCAATTCCAGCCAAAAACGTCAAATGGTGCTGCTTCCCTTCCGAGCTCTGCCATGCGCCCAAATAGTGGTTTACCCCCACATGTGGGGTATCAGCGTACTCAGGACAAATTGCACAATAACTTTTAGGGTCCTGTTACCCTTGGGAAAATAAAAATTGGGGTGAAAAGATCATTTTTGTGGAAAAAATATGATTTTTTAATTGTACCGCTGTACGTTATAAACTTCTGTAAAGCCCTTGTGGGTTCAAAGTTCTCACCACACATCTAGATAAGTTCCTTGGGGGGTCTAGTTTCCAAAATGGGGTCACTTGTAGGGGGTTTCCACTGTTTAGGTACATCAGGGACTCTCCAAACGTGACATGGCGTCCGATCTGAATTCCAGCCAATTTTGCATTGAAAAAGTCAAACGGCGCTCCTTCCATTCTGAGCTCTGCCATGCGCCGAAACAGTCGTTCCCCCCCACATATAAGGTATCAGTGTACTCAGGACAAATTGTACAATAACTTTTGCAGTCCAATTTCTCCTGTTACCCTTGGTAAAATAAAAAAAATTGAACCTCAAGTATTTTTTTTGTGAAAAAAAGTTAGATGTTCATTTTTTTTTAAATATTCAAAAAAATTCGTGTGACGCACCTAAAGGGTTAATAAACTTCTTGAATGTGGTTTTTGAGCACCTTAAGGGGTGCAGTTTTTAGAATGGTGTCACTTTTGGGTATTTTCTATCATATAGACCCCTCAAAGTGGCTTCAAATGTGATGTGGTCCTAAAAATAAAATGGTGTTGTAAAAATGAGAAATCACTGGTTAACTTTTAACCCTTATAACTTCCTACTAAAAAAAAATTTTGGTTCCAAAATTGTGCTGATGTAAAGTAAACATGTGGGAAATGTTAGTTATCAAGTTTTTTGTGTGCCGTATCTCTGTGATTTAAGGGCATAAAAATTCAAAGTTGGAAAATTGCGAAATTTTCAAAATTTTCACCAAATTTCTGTTTTTCTCACAAATAAACGCAAGTTATTTGAATGAAATTTTACCACTAACATGAAGTACAATATGTCACGAGAAAACAGTGTTAGAATCACCGGGATCCATGGAAGCGTTCCAGAGTTATGACCTCATAAAGGTACAGTGGTCAGAATTGTAAAAATTGGCCCGGTCATGAACGTGCAAACCACCCTTGGGGGTGAAGGGGTTAAACAGGCGCTTAGACTGGTTAAGGAAGTGTGGAGAAATTGGCATGGATGTGTCTGATCTGCTGGCTGAGACAAAGAGTGTTTTAAAGAGTGTTATGGATGAAAAAGGGAAAGAAATCATCTATCGCACCAAAATAGAACATCTTGAGAAAGATGAAAAGTGCACGAGGTTCTTTTTTAAGAAAATGAATGGGAGAAAGGCTGATATGGATAAAATCCTGGATAGGAATGGTTTGTGTGTGTCAGGTGAGAATGTGATAAAGGAGGTGAATAGGTTCTATAGCAAGTTATATGATAAAAAATGGATTGATTCTGGTCTTGTTTCAGAAGTGCTGAATGGGTTAGAGAACAAGTTGGATAGTGGAGAATGTGATATTTTGAATGAGGACGTAATTATGGAAGAAGTAGAAAATGTGATGAAGAGTGCTAAAAAGAATAAGACTCCAGGTAAAGACGGATTGCCGGTAGAATTCTATGTGAAGGCGTGGGATATTCTGGGAGCTGATTTGACTGAGATATGTAAGTATATGTGGGAGAGTGGTAAGTTGTGTGAATCAATGAAAGAGGGGGTGGTTGTGCTTGTGCATAAGAAAGGTGAGAGAAAGTGTTTAGAGAATTGGAGACCTATAACATTGCTGAACGCAGATTACAAAATCTATAGCAAATTGTTGGCGAATCGCATGCGTGAGGTGATTGGTAGTGTTGTGGATGAGGATCAAGTGTGTGCTGTGCCTGGAAGAAGTATGAGTGAAAACTTATTGTTATTAAGGGATTTGATTGGAGACTGCATGGGAAGGAAACGGAAGTGTATGGTTCTGTCAATTGATTTTGAGAAAGCGTTTGATAGGGTCTCGCATGTGTTTTTGTTTAAAGTTCTGGATAGAATGGGATTTCCTCAAAAATTTGTGAATGGGATAATGTCTTTGTATGATTGTGTGTCAAGTGAGTTTCTTGTTAATGGGTGGTTGAGTGAGAAAGTGAATATTAAGTCTGGTGTAAGGCAGGGGTGTCCCATGTCCCCTGTCTTGTTTGTATGTGTGATTGAACCTTTGTTGTGCTTGGTGAGACGTGATAAAATGATGTGAGGTTTGCTGGTACCTGGGAGTGGTGGGAAACATGTGTAAGTTCTTGGATATATGGATGATGTTGTGGCTGTGAGTGAAAGTGTTGCGTCTATGAGTAGGGTTAAGTTGCTTCTGGAGTTTTTCTGTGGTGCATCTGGCTTTAGAGTGAATTGGAATAAATGTAGTTTTAAATGTTTTGGGGATGACAGGGTTAAAATGGAGGGGGTAAAGTGTGAGGAGGGTGCTATCAAAGTGCTGGGAGTATTATTTAATAAGGACTTGGAAGGTAAGGAGAGCTGAGAGGAGTGTGGATTGCGCATAGAGCGTAAGTTAAATTTTTGGCGACTGAGAGACTTGACCTTGAGTGGTAAGATTTTGGTCATAAAAGCGGTGATTCTTCCGATTTTGCTTTTTATTGCAACAGTTTTTCCACCGTCATGTAGGAAAATAAAAAGAGTGGAAAAGTTTTTACTTTTTTCTGGAGCAGTAAAATAGAGAAACTTAAGAGAGAGAGTCTTTTCAAGGTGTGTCACCATGGTGGCATGGCCTTTCCAAACATTGAGATTTTTCTGGGGCTTCAGTATATCAAAACTGTTGTTATTTTGCTGAATAAAGGAAATAAGGGAGCGTATATGGCAAGTTATTCTGCTGGTTGGATGTTATATGGCTTATGTTGGAGAAAGAGGGATGCTAGAGTGCCTGTTACTTTCTAGTGTCCGGTCTGGTATGAGGTGATTGAGAAGTTTGTGAGGAAGCATGATTTGCTGAGTGTACCGATGAATGATTTTAGAATGGCTAAGAATGTGATGAAAATAATACGTAAGAATGATGTGGAATGTAATATTGTGGGGCTGAGAGGGAATGAAGTTTCGGTTGCATGGAAGAGTTTGGGAACACACGGAATGTCTAATAGACAAAGGGATATTGTATGGATGTCCTTGCACAATATTTTGCCTGTGCGACAGGTTCAGAAGAGACGAGGTCTGACCAGAACTGATGTGTGCCCGAGGGAAGGATGTGGTGGATGTGAGACTGTGTGGCATACTATGTGGGACTGTGATTACGCGTGCAGTGTGTGGAAGTGTGTAGGTGGGTTGTGTAAGGAGTTAGCAGGTGTGAGTTTTATTGACTGGCGTGTTGCGATGTTTGGAATTGGTGCATGTGGTCGTGTGAAAAATAGAATCCTATGGTTAATTACGACTTGTGTGATGCAGAGTTTGTGGGATGTGAGGAATTTAGGAATTTTCAAAGAGAAGCATGTATCTGTGAATAAGTGTGTCGGGCTGATCCTTTCTAGATTATACTTGATTTATAAATTAGACAGCGAAGGCGGTGGTGGTTCTGATGCAGAGGGTGTCTGGAAATTTAAAAAAATGGCAGCACCTGATCAAATATCAGTGAATTTTAGTGATGTTTATTGATGTTCAGGATGTCTTTTGTGTATACCCTTGGTTTGTTATACTAAAATAAAATATGAACCATGATGATGAGAGTTGAAACAACGACGTTTAAGTTGATGAGGTTATATTGAGTTGTTTATAACTAACCTGAATGGTTTAAAAAAAAAAAAAAAAAGAAACAGCTGTCTGTGGATGGATACCATGTTTTCGCATAGGTGGTTTCCTTCATTGGAGACTGCCCTTCCCGTGGTTGTTCCTTCCCGGTGAAAGACCTGGCTAGTCATTGCTTGCGTTGAGAAACATGTGATGGTGTCTCCACGGCTTCTGTTTTGCATATTTTGCATATTTCCCATAAGGGATGGGGGCAGTGCTCTAGAATCACTGCGTTGAGAAACACGTGATGGTGTCTCCGCAGTGTTGGATGTTGATCTCCATGAGGTCAATCATCCTCATTTTTCTCTGCATATTGCATCATACTGCTTCACAGTGCCCCTCATCATATTACTTCATATTGCAACATAGTACCTTTATGCATCATATTGCATCAGTGTTTCAGGGTGCCTTCATGCATCATATTGCATCATAGCGCTTCATAAGTGCCTTTTTCATATGACATCATAGTGCTTCAAAGCGTCTCTATACATCATATTGCGTCATAATGCTTTGGTGCATCATATGGCATCATAGTGCTTTGGTGCCCCTGTGCCTCAGGGTGTATCACTAGTGTTTCATAGTGCTTCATGGTACATCATGGTGCCTCATAGTACTTCGGGTATTGTGGCTTTGTGCCGCTGGCTGTGGGCCTCTGGCTTAGACCATCTGACTTGGGCCTTGTTGTGTGGCCGCACCCTGTTTTGTTGGCCTACCACTTCACGTTTTATCTCAGGCCCAGAGTCCTTCAGTTTGGACCCAGATCCAATTTTTGTTGCTTCTTTCTTGGCATCCGAGCTTAGCCAAAAAAAAAAAAACCACCTATGCTTGAATTAGCCTAGTAAAGAAGCATTTCTTCCGTCTGGAACAGAACTCTCAGGGAGCTACTGCCTTGAGTGCTAAGGGCAAGTCTCTTGCATAATTAGCTTTAAAGGGAGATATACATCTTTGGGTTCATCCTACAAACGACATACTACGGTCCTGGGAGCAGTAAATCCCATGAGGTGGAAGGAGAGAATCTTTCCCAGCTCCACATACGACAATCAGACTAGTTGTCTTGATCAACATCCAGTAGACAGATTTTTGTCACATAAGTCTGTTGTATTATGTTTACCAGGAACTGCATCATTGCCTTTGTAAAAACAAAAGAGAACATTCAGCTCACCCCCGAGATATAATTCCAAGCACAAGAAGGAGCACGGCTTCCTCACTGCTGCACAGCCTCCAAGGCAATAGGGAAAATAGAAGTGGATCCAGCCCACTCACAAGGCTTATTTAAAAATTAAAAAAAAAAAAAATTTTATTGGATGATCCTTAAAAAATTCAAAATGACAAAACAGACATCTCAGATGGCACAGCAATGACAGGGGGTGGTGTGTAATGAGACCATATGCGTTTCGAGCAACACGGCTCTTAAACACTGTTTTTTTCATTACCTTGTGGCGAAACAGCAGCACTGCGTCAGGTGGCAGAGGATACCACACACACTGTCCTTACAGCAGTCAGGGCTCCTGAGATAAAGAATCGGTAACCTGGACGCTTAGAGTTGAGAACCCATAGTCCCATTGCCTCACAGTAGGTAATCCCCCTCTGTGATGGGGAGAAAACTACTCTCTCTAGCTATAGGGTATGGTTACTCCCACCATGGCAGTCTGGGTGTATAAATATCACTGAGAAAATTGCCTTTTAGGCTACGCGTGTATATATGTGTGTATATATAGATAGATAGATAAGTTGACTTATATATAATGTCCGGACTAATGACTCGTATAGAGGCAGTTCGAAATAATCTCTCGTATTACAGGTTTTTTACCAACAACCCCCCCACCAACACCACTTTCATCGATTCCAGAGTCCAGACTCCCTGTATCTAACATACTGTAGGTAAAACAGGCGTGATCCCCGTTTCCCTTTCAGTGCTTCTAATAAGAAGCCCTATGTGGGTAATGGCAGGAGATATTACCTGGCAGATAGCATATTTCTTTAGCTTCAATAATAATCAACCCTTACTTGGGGGTTTAGACATCAAAGGGTTCGGAATAGATGTGATCTGGATGAGTAGTGTATGTGCATCCCAATGCTCTGCCCATTATCCATGTACTAACTTATTGGTTTGATCTTCCCGCAGTCCAGGGTCTCTGTCTTGCAGATTTCCTTGTACTATGGTAAGCTGATCTCTAACCAGGGTTTAACCTTAGCCCAGGAGGACCAACGAAGGAACAACCTTTTGTCGTTAACCACATGCAGCGGATTACTGGTCTGTACAGTCCTCATGGTGTTGTGGCTGCGGCTATCACCATACTTTGCTGGGCAATAAGGTTTTTAAACCTATTCTGTGGCTGCGGTGTTTTTTAAGTATCTATCACAACAACTATAATTCACGGCTGTTCGTTATTGGTATTGGGGGTACGGCGGGTGTGTTTCACTCTGTTTCTGCTGCATACCTTGTTTACCACATTCATACTGAAATTGGAGATTATAGACATAGATCAGACACTCACTACGGTGTTTATCTTTGCGCTTTTCTTTAGACATCTATATTTCTTTGATCTTGCAGATCATATCTATATCTGGCCTGGTTCTTGCCTGGGACTTTGGTCCTTGGGTTTCTGTACCCACCCTGGGATCTTTCCTTTGGTATTCTCCATGGTGCTGTCCGGAGGGACGAAATGGAAAAAGGGAATTAGACCTACCGGTAATTCTGTTTCCAATAGTCCCTTAGGACAGCACCCTTAATTCCCTCCCTTATGTTTGTCTTTAGGCTTGCACGGAATCAATCTTCCGGCGGATCGTTCGTCCGTCAGGTCGCCATGGCTCCAGACTAAGATGAAGCTATTAAATGGTCTCTTATAGATGCGTTTGTAAGGGCGCGTTTGGACCATTTCCATCCATCCTCGGTGGTGCTTTGAAAAAACACTGGAGGGTGGAGGGACCTTTTAACCTCTCTGCGATCCTGTCCCGCTATAGGTCAAGGGAGGACTTCCTCCATGGTGCTGTCCTGAGGGACTACTGGAAACAGAATTAACGGTAGGTCTAATTCCCTTTTTTTCATGCAAGCACCTCCGTTTTTTGACTGAAATATATACCGTAATACTTCAGATAAATAGCTCTGTCTGTTAATGTGGTGATTTGTGTGCCCTAGTATGCCTTTCATATGTTTGCTCTTTGCTGGGATCAGCCACAGATCTGCCTGCTCTTTTACAGCTGTCCACAATTCTTCATCATTTTGCGGTTTGTCACCTAAGCATATTAGCTTCAGCACAGCCTGTTGCCGCTTGGATGAGGCAGTGCCTCAGTATTTCCAGCTTGTGACTGATGTGCTACTTTTGGAGATGGAGGCTGAAGAGGTGGCGAAGGAGGAGGAGGTGCAGGAGCTGTAGACTGTGTGGGCAACCCAGATTGATGTAGGATCCGCAATACTCGGGGTTGGGAGGATGTGCACGATACCAAAGTCGGAGTGGGTCCCGGCTTCCACTATGTTAATCCAGTGTGCCTCAGTGAGATGTACCATCCCTGACCACAAGCACGAGTCCACGTGTTTGTGGTTAGGTGGACTTTCCCAGTAACAGCATTATGGAGAGCACGGGTAATGTTATGGGACACGTACCTGTGTAATGCCGGGAAGGCACACCGGGACAAATAGTCCCACATGTTCGTGGCCTCGGTTTGATCCTCGACTCTGCCCTCTCTTTCAAGCTACATATCCAAGCCCTTGCCTCCTCCTGCCCACTACAACTCAAAAACATTTCCTGGATCTGTACATTCCAAGAAACTTCAGAATGTTTGTGAACGCCCTCATTATCTCCCGCCTCAACTATTGCAACCTTCTACTCGCTGGCCTCCCCTCTAGCACTCTTGAACTACTCATATCTATCCTATCTGCTGCCAAAGTAATCCAACTGTCCCTCTGTTATTCCCCAGCCTCTCCTCTGCCGGGCCCTTCACTGCCTTCCTATTGCCCATAGGCTACAGTTCAAAATCTTAACTATGACATACAAACCCTTCCACAACCTGTCTCCTCCATACATCTGTGACATGGTCTCCCAATGTCCATCTGGGTCATGACTTCTTCTACGCTAACCCAGTGTGCCATCAGCGAGATGTACTGTCACTGCCGACAAGCACTTGTCCAGGTGTCTGTGGTTAGGTGCACTTTCCTTGTAACAGCATTGTTGAGGGCCCGGGTAATGTTGTGGGACACGTGCTTGCTTGTGTAATGTCATGACGGCAGACCGGGAGAAATTGTGGTGGGTGGGGACCAAGTACCTTGTGACGGTCACCACCATCAGGTTGCGGAAAGCTTCCGTCTCCCATGAGCCTAAAATGCAACATTTCAAGTGCAAGCAGATGAGAAATGTGTGAATTAAGTTCTGTGGCGTTGGCTGCGTAATTACGCTTGCATTCCAAGGACTGGGGTATGGAAGACTGAATGCTGCGTTGGGACAAGGACGTGGACGTGCTTGTTAATGGTGCTAGTTGAGTTTGTGTGCAACTACAGATGCAGGGCAGGAGGCATCTTTGCATGCACCATGGGCAGGGGATTGGCTTGCACTCACAACAGTGGAAGAAGCAGTGGTATCACCCGTAGACACTTTTCATTGAGCCTGATGTTCAACCAACAGAGTCGGGTGCTTTGCTGTCATGTGCCTGATCATGCTGGTGGTGGTAAGGCTGGTAGTTTTGCTACCCTTGCTGATGCGGCATGGCCGGTGGTGCAAATGGCCTTTTAGGGGTTATCGGCAGAGTATTTAAAAAACAACAAGACTGTTAGGGGGACATTCATTTTCTCCCTCTCCCACACCACCTCCTCACCTCGACACCTGTCTTTCGGTGTTCCCCAAGGCTCAGTTCTAGGATCCCTACTCTTCTCCATCTACACCTTTGGCCTGGGACAGCTGATGTAATGTCACGGTTTGCAATATCATCACTACGCCGATGACACACACATCTACCTATCTGTACCTGACATCACCTTCTTACTGACCAAAATCACATGTCTTCAGGCTGTATCATCCTTCTTTTCTGCTCGCTTTAAAAAGTGGACATGGACAAATCAGAACACATCACCTTTCAAGCATCTCACGCTGAGTAGACATGAGAGCTTTGTATGCATCATTCAGTATCACTTTAGTAAGAGGGAAACTTTGCCCAAGAGAAAATGATTTTCCAAACATTCACGGACTTTTTTGCACATTTTTTTGCAGCTGTGATCTTCATCTTCTTGGTGTGGATATGGTAAATTTCAAAGTTGTCATCAATACCATCATCTTCCATAATTTGTAAAGAGGAAATCTGGTGTTACCAAGGGTCGTGGTTATGTACGTTTAGTGGCATTCCTTAGTGTTCGTTACACTAGGACAAATTATTTTCGACTGGGACATTTGGATATTATTGGTAATATGTATGGGTGAAGATAAAGAAGCTTATGCCACGGGTGTGTTTATACACCGTGTGCAGAATTATTAGGCAGTTGTATTTGAGAGGATTCTTTTTATTATTGAATAACAACTATGTTCTCAATCAACCCAAAAGACTCATAAATATCAAAGCTTAATATTTTTGGAAGTTGGAGTGGGTTTTTTTTTAGATTTGGCTATCTTAGGAGGATATCTGTTTGTGCAGGTAACTATTACAGTGCAGAATTATTAGGCAACTTAATAAAAACCAAATATATACCCATCTCACGTGTTTATTTTCACCAGGTAAACCAATAGAGCAACACAAAATTTAGAAATAAACATTTCTGACATTCAAAAACCAAACAAAAAAATCAGTGACCAATATAGCCACCTTTCTTTACGATGACACTCAAAAGCCTTCCATCCATAGATTCTGTCAGTTGCTTGATCTGTTTACGATCAACATTGCGTGCCGCAGCCACCACAGCCTCCCAGACACTGTTCGGAGAGGTGTAATGTTTTCACTCCCTGTAGATCTCGCATTTTATGAGGGACCACAGGTTGTCTATGGTTCAGATCATGTGAACAAGGGGGCTATGTTATTATTTTTTCTTCTTTTAGACCTTTACTGGCCAGCCACGCTGTGGAGTATTTGGATGCATGTGAAGGAGCATTGTCCTGCATGAAAATCATGTTTTTCTTGAACGATACAGACTTCTTCCTGTACCACTGCTTGAAGAAGGTGTCTTCCAGAAACTGCCAGTAGGTCTGGGGGTTGACCTTCATTCCATCCTCAACCCGAAAAGGTCCCACAAGTTCATCTTTGATGATACCAGCCCATACCAATACCCCACCTCCACCTTGCTGGCGTCTGAGTCGGAGTGGAGCTCTCTGACTTTTACTGATCCAACCTCGGGCCCATCCATCTGGCCAATCAAGAGTTGCTCTCATTTCATCAGCTCATAAAACCTTAGAAAAATCAGTCTTAAGACATTTCTTGGCCCAGTCTTGACGTTTTATCTTATGTTTTTTGTTGAAAGGTGGTCGTTTTTCAGCCTTCCTTAGCTTGGTCATGTCCGTGAGTATGGCACACCTTGAGCTTTTTGATACTCCAGTAACGTTGCAGCTCTGAAATATGGCAAAACTGGTGGCAAATGGCATCTTGGCAGCTTGACGCTTGATTTTCCTCAATTCATGGGCAGTTATTTTGCGCCTTTTTTTTATCAACACGCTTCTTGGGACCCTGTTGAATATTTGCCATGAAACGTTTGATTGTTCGGTGATCACGCTTCAAAAGTTTGGCAATTTCAAGACTGCTGCATCCCTCTACAAAACATCTCACAAATCTTTCTTTGGACCAATTTTGCCAAAGGAAAGGAAGTTGCCTAATAATTAAGCACACCTTATATAGGGTGTTGATGTCATTAGACCACACCCCTCATCATTACAGAGATGCAAATCAACTGATTTACATAATTGGCAGTTGGCATTCAAGCCTATACAGCTTGGAGTAGGACAACATGTATAATAAGGATGATGTGATTAAAATACTGATTTGCTTAATAATTCTGCACCCAGTGTAGTCACGGACGGTGCACTCCTCTTTAAACTTAGTTTTCCACGAGCATCAGTTTGTTTGGTTTTCCTCCAACACTGACCTGCTTTCTCTAATTCAGCATCTCACGAACATGTTGCACTTTGCCCTTTATACAGACACGTGCGTCTTTGGCAACATATTTTGGACAGGCATTTTTTAGGCCGAGTCTCACACGTGCATCTGTTACACCGATCTTCTGACGGGCATGAAAACCATTCTGGTAATTAATGGTGGCTAAACGACGAATCATTGTAGGCTGTATCCTAGATCTCATACCTCCCATAGCCACTACTGTTATTAATCATGTATATAATATTATCAAGTATATATTATTGCTGTGCGGCCAGGGCAGGGCCGGATCCGAGTCTGAGGTGCGGTGAGGTCAGACGTGGGTGAGCTGGTCTTTCAAACCAATTAATCATGTATGTTCCCATTCCTGTCATCACCATGCCCCTTTTCCTGATCACTTCATCCAGTGATTCGTCTGCCATATTTTTACTAAAAACCAGCACCTTCCGAGCAGCAACTGTGTAGTAAACCACATTACAGTTTTGCAAGGTGTTTATGATGCCCCTAAAAAAAATTTACATGCTATGTTGATATGTACCCCCAGGGGGAAATGTTTGTGTATGGGCATTCCAAGTATAGATGAAACGCTCCTTTGTAATGTGAATTTTTTATGAAAGCCTCCCCCATGTTTCTTGCAAGGGGGATTGTGGTGAGTGCAAATTAGGGCCAGGTCTTGCATTCACTTTAGGGACAAACTTTATGGTAATAAAAACTAAAATAATAATGGAAACTTTTGTTTCATGTGACTATCCAGTACGTGGTTTCAGATTCTTATTGGGGTGCATATGACTTGGCAGCGGGGCAGGCCTTGCAGTCAATGCATAAGAAAAGAATATGGGAGTACAAAATGAATAACGTGAAGTGGATTTTCCTGTGCCCATCCAGTACCTGGGTTCAAAGGCTTATTGGGGTGCATATGACTTGGCAGCAAAGCGCTCTGCCCATTCATGTGCAGCAAGACATTTCTTAAGTGCTGTTCCAGCTATGGACATTAGATGTCATAGTTGCCCTTCTTTTTCCTATTCTTGGAGTTAGGGGTTCCTTCCCCTTAATTGTTATTCTGTTCAGAACCGCCCCTTCATCTTCCGGTGCTGAAGGATGTAGCCATTTTCCCTCAGATCCCAGAGCTGCTCACACGTGTCCAGCTCCCTGCAAAATCACTGCTTATATCAAGCGGATTCCGGTGAGGGTTTAATGCAGTTATGTGATATGTGTTGTGTATCTGTGTTGGCTGGCCATGATGCAGCCCCATGATGTTGCAATGTATTTTCAGTTCCTTGTAAAGCTTTTACACTGCATGTTAGACAGATGCCCCATTATTCAGCTAGCACAATGCTTGCAGCCTAAGTTGTTTATATATCTCTTTTCTCTTTTCACTGCATTGTGTATTGTATTGTTCAGCCTCTGTGGTGATGCCTACTGATGTAACAGCACTTTGTAATAATGCCTGCTGTGTATCATTGCTTTACTGTTATGATAGCACCTTGTATTATTGCTGTGATGTTATCTGCCAGCACTGACATATTGCACTGTCTATTTATTTATAGTTTTTACCCAAAATCATCCACTTCTATATCTCCGATATCATCAACTTCTATATTTCCGATCTCATCCATATTGTGTTCACCAATCTCCTCCAATATATCATCCTTTATCATTTACCATTGTTGTTCACATCATCCTAATAAATATGGACTTAAGCACCCATACAGTCTTGTTACTGGGAGTGGATGAAGGGTTTAGCCGTATGCTGGAATCCACACAGCGTCATACATGGAAGAAGGCAGAACAACAGGCTTTGCTGTCAATGTATAATAAAACAGTATGGGAGTACGAAATGAATAATGTGAAGTGGATTTTCCTGTGCCCTTCCAGTACATGGCTTCAAAAGCTTATTGGGGTACATGTAATTTTGGGGCAGGGCAGGCCTTGCATTAAATGCAACATTTTTTCAGGAAGCCCTCTTGTACCTCTCGTGAAAGGGGTATTGGGGTGCGTCGTAATTCTTGGCAGTCCATCCACTCACTGTATAGGCAATAACAACATAGGAGACCCACTGTTTAATAATGTCCCTTTAAGAAGATTAATGCTGCCTGATGCCCCTGTAAAAATAGGCTCTTTGACTTTAAGAGTCCATCCTTCATAAATGAAACAAGATGTGTCTGCTTATGTGTCACACACCACATGGCCAGCTAGGGTTGTGAAATGTTGCAATGACATTTCCTAGTGGGGAGACAGTGCTTTTCGTTCCTCCATAACAGAGCCAGAGACATTGTCCACGGTCTATTACGCCGGCGGGAGATATTCCAGCCTTCCCCCAACAAAATCTTCAAGCGATAAGTTATCTCTTTTTCGATCACCCTTTTCAAAATATTGTGTTTTTTGTGGAAGTCCTGTTATTGCGCTCAGAGTTTCTGCATTTTCCCCACTGTTGATTTGATCTCCCTGCGCTGAGTATTCCTTGTACTTCCATAACCTGTTGTAGTAAATCTTGTTAACCCCTTCTCTGCCTCCGGCTCTTCACTGCATCCAACTAACCTCTTACAATATTACACAAGGGAAATCTGTTTACTGCAGGTGTGTAAGTGACCTTCTACAGGTGTCAGTAATAGAGGGGTCCTGTTTTGGATAGTAAGCCAACATGATCACAGAAGTTCCAAGTTAAAAAAAAAATAGTTTATTACAATAAGAGTTTGTTCACATAACCATATAATATGGCCTAGAACTATCTGATGTTTTATCAGAGAGCACAAGACCCAATGTTATACCCCTGGGCAGAGCAGATCTGCTATTTTTTTCTCATACTAATTTGGCATGAGAAAAAAAATCGCAGCAATGCCACCTGGCCACGTCCTGATGGGCACCATCAAGAATGTTCATGAAGTGACCAGATAAAGTCCATTATCATCCTTCTCCGTGGTTCAGCTGGACGTGGCTCTTCTTTAGCACATGAGGTTCATGAAGGAGTCACAAAAGCATTTTTTTTACTAAGCAGATATTTCATTTGTTGCTCAAACTGTTTTTATTGAAAATGTTCTAATTATTATATAAAATGGAGTTAAACAACATGAAGTAAGAGAAAAGGAAAAATATGGTGAAACAAGGGAAAATAAAGGAAAATGGGAGAAGGAACTATCACAAAGCAATAACAGTTATTGTGTCTCTGATACATGTACCAAGAGATATTAAGATCAAGGGTAAAACAATGGAATTATAATTTCTTTGAGAGCATCTCACCAGTTTGATAGTTTCATTGTCACATATTATGTAAGCTAGCTATGTTCCTGATCAGGGCTACCAAAAGGAATTTCAGGGCCCCATAATGGCAAAATTTTCGGGCTCCCTTGAGACTCTGCCCAGGCTCCACCCCAGTTCTGCCTCTACCCCCAAGCCCCGCCTACACCCTTCGAACTTTGCACAGTCCCATCGCCCACTCTTGGAAAAACTCTTCTGCCCCGTCGTCACCAATCACACATTAATAGTTCCCATGTAACGATACCACAAACGTAACCATCAGCTTTTGTTTTGACCAACAGGTTTTTTAAGCCTGCCACCACGACAAGGTAGACTCTTTTGGCAGGGCCCTACTCTACTCTAACGTATTAAACATTTCTTAAAATATCCAATAATCTTTTTAGGTATATTTTTTACTTATTTTTCTTTAAGGGAATGTGTCACATACATTTATAAAATTTTTAAACTAATTGAAATCAGATTGTTATAATCTTTTGTATAATCTGTATTTCTGATTGCAGATCATTGTATTCTGTTTCCTGTACATTTATGGAAGCTGCTCTCTTGCCTGTTTGAAGATATGGACATTGGACATATACATGTACAGTATATATATCATAAGACATTATAAGGGACTCTATTTTTCTATTCATGTTCTCATGTTTAGTGACATGCAGATGTCATTGTGCAGGAAGTGGGAAGAGGTGAGCTGTGACACTACCTACTGTGAATGGTGAATTCTATTAACTCTCATTGTAATCCTGCCTATTATGATAATGAGGTGACTGCTAATAAGGGATCTCTTCTGGACATGCCAGTCTATTAGAAAAGTCGTTTCTTTTGATTTATTATTTTATGATATAAGGGGTGACAACATTTAAAGTAAATTCTTGCAAAACTTTAAACTATGATTAAAAGGATTGGACATTTTCTGGTTATTGTTGACGAATGTTTTTGAGATGATAAGGCTGACGTTTTTAATGATACCACTTTTGCGGAGATATGTTCTTTTGATCGACCGTTATTGCATTTTAATGCAATGTCACAGCGACCAAAAAAAAGTAATTCTGTTTTTTTTATTTTTTTCCCGCTACACCGTTTAGCGATCAGGTTAATCCTTTTTTTTATTGATAGATCGGGCGATTCTGAATGTGGCGATATCAAATATGTGTATGTTTAATTTAATTTTTATTGTTTAATTTTGAATGGGGCATGATTTAAACTTTTATATTTTCCTATTTTTTTTCATCTTTTTAAATACATTTTTTTTTTACTTTTAGCATGCTTCAATAGCCTCCATTGGAGGCTAGAAGCTGCCAAAGCTTGATCGCCACTGCTACATCTAGGCGATGAGCAGATCGCCTACATGTAGAAGAAATACAGCATTGCTATGAGCGCTGTCCACATTGTGGCGCTCATAGCAATCCGGCATCAACAACCATAGAGGTGTCCAGGAGACCTCTGATTGTTGTTCCAACGCATTTGTGACCCCCTTATCACGTGACGGAGGACAGCGGTGCACGTATTTCTGACCACGCGGCCAGAGCGCTTGTTAAATACCGCTGTCGGTGTTTGACAGCAGCATTTAACTAGTTAATAGGCGAAGGTGGATCGCGATTCCACTTGCGCCTATTGCAGGCACATGTCAGCTGTTCACCGCCGGAGCCCTCATCAAAGCGGGGGAGATGTCCAATGATGGACTATGTCCGTCATTGGACATTAAGGGGTTAAGATTGTTGTACTTGTGTTTATTATGGACACCCCTTTTCACATGTAAAGCACCATGGCACGATGGAAAAAATGGAGCTATAATAATAAATAATGGCAATAATATACACATTGGTTAATAATAACCAGATAGTGGTCAATGTCCAAAACCTAAAAGCTTAATAACACATTCCCATTAAACATTTTGCTAATTAAATCTATTTTCTTTAGAGTCATTTAGTTTAACCCTTTGGTCAAATACATAAAGTGCAAAATTACAGTACCAATAACAGAAAAGAAAACAAACAAATAAAGAAAACAGACAAAACAAAGACAACACTTATAACCAATCAGAACAATGAAAATAAGGTCATTTTGTGGGATCAGAGAAACAACAAAGCATTATCATAAAGACAGAATATAAAACTTATCCACAACAAGACCATTAATATGAGGCATACAGGTAGGACTAGCTTACCATTTCTATTACCTGTATGCCCATATTAATAGGTCCTATATGTCTCGCGGGGGGGGGGGGGGTGACAGATTCCATTTAAAGCATAAACAGACATATATTAATTCTTATCTATTTAATAGGATGACGACAGCTGTCCAGACCTGCATCCCACCACAACAACCACTCCGGAGTAATCCCTGGCGAATGCTATCCTCCTCAGTGACACAGTGAGAGGCTACGCGCCCCCTTCTGCTCTGAGGGTATGTACTCATCTAAGAGTGATGCTCAAACTGTTGGGGTGCAGCTGTGGGACCCTATTTTCAGAGATGATGTCCTCCACCCAAGTCTCAAAAGCTGAAAGGGTCTTCAGAGAGGTGGGTAGTCGAGCTAGGCTATCAGACGGTCACCTCTGTAGCTGTAGTGTCATCCTTCCTATGGTTCCATTCAGGGGTGGACAGGGGCGGACATGTTGTTGGTACAACTTGTGTAACTGCACACGGTCCAGAGGTAAGGGTACCAATTTCCACTTCCAAAGCTGATGAAACTGTGCGTTATGATGAGTCATTGGGCTGATCATTAGCATAAAGACAGAATCTAAAATTTATCCACAACAAGACCATTAATATGAGGCATACAGGTAGGACTAGCTTAACATTTCTATTACCTGTATGCCCATATTAATAGGCTACATACGTCTCGCGGGGGGGGGGACCGATTCTATTTAAAGCATAAACAGACATATATAAATTCTTATCTGTCTAATAGGATGACAACAGCTGTCCAGACCTGCATCCCACCACAACAACCACTCCGGAGTAATCCCTGGCGAATGCTATCCTCCTCAATGACACAGTGATAGGCTACGCACCCCCTTCTACTCTGAGGGTAGGTACACATCTAAGAATGATGCTCAAACTGTTGGGGTTCAGCTGTGGGACCCTATTTTCAGAGATGATGTCCTCCACCCAAGTCTCAAAAGCTGAACGGGTCTTCAGGAGAGGTGAGTAGTCGAGCTAGGCTATCAGACGATCACCTCTGTAGCTGTAGTGTCATCCTTCCTATGGTTCCATTCAGGGGAGGACAGGGGCGGACATGTTGTTGGTACAACTTGTGCAAATGCACACGGGCGATGAGGTACATATATTAATTCTTATCTATCTATCTAATAGGATGACGACAGCTGTCCAGACCTGCATCCCACCACAACCACCACTCCGGAGTAATCCCTGGCGAATGCTATGCTCCTCAGTGACACAGTGAGGGGCTACGCGTCCCCTTCTGCTCTGAGGGTATGTACTCATCTAAAAGTGATGGTCAAACTGTTGGGGTGCAGCTGTGGGACCCTATTTTCAGAGATGATGTCCTCCACCCAAGTCTCAAAAGCTGAAAGGGTCTTCAGGAGAGGTGGGTAGTCGAGCTAGGCTATCAGACGGTCACCTCTGTAGCTGTAGTGTCATCCTTCCTATGGTTCCATTCAGGGGTGGACAGGGGCGGACATGTTGTTGGTACAACTTGTGCAACTGCACACGGGCGATGAGGTACATATATTAATCCGTATCTATCTATCTAATAGGATGACGACAGCTGTCCAGACCTGCATCCCACCACAACAACCACTCCGTAGTAATCCCTGGCGAATGCTATCCTCCTCAGTGAGACAGTAAATGGCTACGCTCCCCCTTCTGCTCTGAGGGTATGTACTCATCTAAGAGTGATGCTCAAACTGTTGGGGTGCAGCTGTGGGACCCTATTTTCAGAGATGATGTCCTCCACCCAAGTCTCAAAAGCTGAAAGGGTCTTCAGGAGAGGTGAGTAGTCGAGCTAGGCTATCAGACGGTCACCTCTGTAGCTGTAGTGTCATCCTTCCTATGGTTCCATTCAGGGGTGGACAGGGGTGGACATGTTGTTTTTACAACTTGTGCAACTGCACACGGGCGAAGAGGTACATATATTAATCCGTATCTATCTATCTAATAGGATGACGACAGCTGTCCAGACCTGCATCCCACCACAACAACCACTCCGGAGTAATCCCTGGCGAATGCTATCCTCCTCAGTAACACAGTGACTGGCTACGCTCCCCCTTCTGCTCTGAGGGTATGTACTCTTCTAAGAGTGATGCTCAAACTGTTGGGGTGCAGCTGTGGGACCCTGTTTTCAGAGATGATGTCCTCCACCCAAGTCTCAAAAGCTGAAAGGGTCTTCAGGAGAGGTGAGTAGTCTAGCTAGGCTATCACACGGTCACCTCTGTAGCTGTAGTGTCATCCTTCCTATGGTTCCATTCAGGGGTGGACAGGGGCGGACATGTTGTTGGTACAACTTGTGCAACTGCACACGGGCGATGAGGTACATATATTAATTCTTATCTATCTATCTAATAGGATGACGACAGCTGTCCAGACTTGCATCCCACCACAACCACAACTCCGGAGTAATCCCTGGCGAATGCTATCCTCCTCAGTGACACAGTGAGGGGCTACACGCCCCCTTCTGCTCTGAGGGTATGTACTCATCTAAGAGTGATGCTCAAACTGTTGGGGTGCAGCTGTGGGACCCTATTTTCAGAGATGATGTCCTCCACCCAAGTCTCAAAAGCTGAAAGGGTCTTCAGGAGAGGTGGGTAGTCGAGCTAGGCTATCAGACGGTCACCTCTGTAGCTGTAGTGTCATCCTTCCTATGGTTCCTTTCAGGGGTGGACAGGGGTGGACATGTTGTTTTTACAACTTGTGCAACTGCACACGGGCGATGAGGTACATATATTAATCCTTATCTATCTATCTAATAGGATGACGACAGCTGTCCAGACCTGCATCCCACCACAACAACCACTCCGGAGTAATCCCTGGCGAATGCTATCCTCCTCAGTGAGACAGTAAATGGCTACGCGCCCCCTTCTGCTCTGAGGGTATGTACTCATCTAAGAGTGATGCTCAAACTGTTGGGGTGCAGCTGTGGGACCCTATTTTCAGAGATGATGTCCTCCACCCAAGTCTCAAAAGCTGAAAGGGTCTTCAGGAGAGGTGGGTAGTCGAGCTAGGCTATCAGACGGTCACCTCTGTAGCTGTAGTGTCATCCTTCCTATGGTTCCATTCAGGGGTGGACAGGGGTGGACATGTTGTTTTTACAACTTGTGCAACTGCACACGGGCGATGAGGTACATATATTAATCCTTATCTATCTATCTAATAGGATGACGACAGCTGTCCAGACCTGCATCCCACCACAACAACCACTCCGGAGTAATCCCTGGTGAATGCTATCCTCCTCAGTAACACAGTGACTGGCTACGCGCCCCCTTCTGCTCTGAGGGTATGTACTCTTCTAAGAGTGATGCTCAAACTGTTGGGGTGCAGCTGTGGGACCCTATTTTCAGAGATAATGTCCTCCACCCAAGTCTCAAAAGCTGAAAGGGTCTTCAGGAGAGGTGAGAAGTCGAGCTAGGCTATCAGACGGTCACCTCTGTAGCTGTAGTGTCATCCTTCCTATGGTTCCATTCAGGGGTGGACAGGGGCGGACATGTTGTTAGTACAACTTGTGCAACTGCACACGGGCGATGAGGTACATATATTAATTCTTATCTATCTATCTAATAGGATGACGACAGCTGTCCAGACCTGCTTCCCACCACAACCACCACTCCGGAGTAATCCCTGGCGAATGCTATCCTCCTCAGTGACACAGTGAGGGGCTACGCGCCCCCTTCTGCTCTGAGGGTATGTACTCATCTAAGAGTGATGTTCAAACTGTTTGGGTGCAGCTGTGGGACCCTATTTTCAGAGATGATATCCTCCACCCAAGTCTCAAAAGCTGAAAGGGTCTTCAGGAGAGGTGAGTAGTCGAGCTAGGCTATCAGACGGTCACCTCTGTAGCTGTAGTGTCATCCTTCCTATGGTTCCATTCAGGGGTGGGCAGGGGTGGACATGTTGTTGGTACAACTTGTGCAACTGCACACGGGCGATGAGGTACATATATTAATTCTTATCTATCTATCTAATAGGATGACGACAGATGTCCAGACCTGCATCCCACCACAACCACCACTCCGGAGTAATCCCTGGCGAATGCTATCCTCAGTGACACAGTGAGGGGCTACGCTCCCCCTTCTGCTCTGAGGGTATGTACTCATCTAAGAGTGATGCTCAAACTGTTGGGGTGCAGCTGTGGGACCCTATTTTCAGAGATGATGTCCTCCACCCAAGTCTCAAAAGCTGAAAGGGTCTTCAGGAGAGGTGGGTAGTCGAGCTAGGCTATCAGACGGTCACCTCTGTAGCTGTAGTGTCATCCTTCCTATGGTTCCATTCAGGGGTGGACAGGGGCGGACATGTTGTTGGTACAACTTGTGCAACTGCACACAGGCGATGAGGTACATATATTAATCCTTATCTATCTATCTAATAGGATGACGACAGCTGTCCAGACCTGCATCCCACCACAACAACCACTCCTAAGTAATCCCTGGCGAATGCTATCCTCCTCAGTGACACAGTGAGGGGCTACGCGCCCCCTTCTGCTCTGAGGGTATAGAATCATAGAATCGAAGAGTTGGAAGGGACCTCCTGGGCCATCTGGTCCAACCCCCTGCTCAAAGCAGGATTCGCTAAATCATCCCAGTATGTACTCATCTAAGAGTGATGCTCAAACTGTTGGGGTGCAGCTGTGGGACCCTATTTTCAGAGATGATGTCCTCCACCCAAGTCTCAAAAGCTGAAAGGGTCTTCAGGAGAGGTGGGTAGTCGAGCTAGGCTATCAGACGGTCACCTCTGAAGCTGTAGTGTCATCCTTCCTATGGTTCCATTCAGGGGTGGAAAGGGGCGGACATGTTGTTGGTACAACTTGTGCAACTGCACACGGGCCAAGAGTTAAGGGTACCAATTTCCACTTCCAAAGCTGATGAAGCTGTGCGTTATGATGAGTCATTGGGCTGATCATTAGCATAAAGACAGAATCTAAAATTTATCCACAACAAGACCATTAATATGAGGCATACAGGTAGGACTAGCTTAACATTTCTATTACCTGTATGCTCATATTAATAGGCCATATACGTCTCGCGGGGGGGGTGACAAATTCTATTTAAAGCATAAACAGACATATATAAATTCTTATCTATCTAATTGGATGACGACAGCTGTCCAGACCTGCATCCCACCACAACAACCACTCCGGAGTAATCCCTGGCGAATGCTATCCTCCTCAGTAACACAGTGACTGGCTACGCGCCCCCTTCTGCTCTGAGGGTATGTACTCATCTAAGAGTGATGCTAAAACTGTTGGGGTGCAGCTGTGGGACCCTATTTTCAGAGATGATGTCCTCCACCCAAGTCTCAAAAGCTGAAAGGGTCTTCAGGAGAGGTGGGTAGTCGAGCTAGGCTATCTGACGGTCACCTCTGTAGCTGTAGTGTCATCCTTCCTATTGTTCCTTTCAGGGGTGGACAGGGGCGGACATGTTGTTGGTACAACTTGTGCAACTGCACACGGGCGATGAGGTACATATATTAATCCTTATCTATCTAATAGGATGACGACAGCTGTCCAGACCTGCATCCCACCACAACAACCACTCCGGAGTAATCCCTGGCGAATACTATCCTCCTCAGTAAGACAGTAAATGGCTACGCGCCCCCTTCTGCTCTGAGGGTATGTACTCATCTAAGAGTGATGCTCAAACTGTTGGGGTGCAGCTGTGGGACCCTATTTTCAGAGATGATGTCCTCCACCCAATTCTCAAAAGCTGAAAGGGTCTTCAGGAGAGGTGGGTAGTCGAGCTAGGCTATCAGACGGTCACCTCTGTAGCTGTAGTGTCATCCTTCCTATGGTTCCATTCAGGAGTGGACAGGGGTGGACATGTTGTTTTTACAACTTGTGCAAGTGCACACGGGCGATGAGGTACATATATTAATCCTTATCTATCTATCTAATAGGATGACGACAGCTGTCCAGACCTGCATCCCACCACAACAACCACTCCGGAGTAATCCCTGGCGAATGCTATCCTCCTCAGTAACACAGTGACTGGCTACTCGCCCCCTTCTGCTCTGAGGGTATGTACTCATCTAAGAGTGATGCTAAAACTGTTGGGGTGCAGCTGTGGGACCCTATTTTCAGAGATGATGTCCTCCACCCAAGTCTCAAAAGCTGAAAGGGTCTTCAGGAGAGGTGGGTAGTCGAGCTAGGCTATCAGACGGTCACCTCTGTAGCTGTAGTGTCATCCTTCCTATGGTTCCATTCAGGGGTGGACAGGGGCGGACATGTTGTTGGTACAACTTGTGCAACTGCACACGGGCGATGAGGTACATATATTAATCCTTATCTATCTATCTAATAGGATGACGACAGCTGTCCAGACCTGCATCCCACCACAACAACCACTCCAGAGTATTCCCTGGCGAATGCTATCCTCCTCAGTGAGACAGTAAATGGCTACGCACCCCCTTCTGCTCTGAGGGTATGTACTCATCTAAGAGTGATGCTCAAACTGTTGGGGTGCAGCTGTGGGACCCTATTTTCAGAGATGATGTCCTCCACCCAAGTCTCAAAAGCTGAAAGGGTCTTCAGGAGAGGTGGGTAGTCGAGCTAGGCTATCAGACGGTCACCTCTGTAGCTGTAGTGTCATCCTTCCTATGGTTCCATTCAGGGGTGGACAGGGGCGGACATGTTGTTGGTACAACTTGTGCAACTGCACACGGGCGATGAGGTACATATATTAATCCTTATCTATCTATCTAATAGGATGACGACAGCTGTCCAGACCTGCATCCCACCACAACAACCACTCCAGAGTATTCCCTGGCGAATGCTATCCTCCTCAGTGAGACAGTAAATGGCTACGCACCCCCTTCTGCTCTGAGGGTATGTACTCATCTAAGAGTGATGCTCAAACTGTTGGGGTGCAGCTGTGGGACCCTATTTTCAGAGATGATGTCCTCCACCCAAGTCTCAAAAGCTGAAAGGGTCTTCAGGAGAGGTGGGTAGTCGAGCTAGGCTATCAGACGGTCACCTCTGTAGCTGTAGTGTCATCCTTCCTATGGTTCCATTCAGGGGTGGGCAGGGGTGGACATGTTGTTTTTACAACTTGTGCAACTGCACACGGGCGATGAGGTACATATATTAATCCTTATCTATCTATCTAATAGGATGACGACAGCTGTCCAGACCTGCATCCCACCACAACAACCACTCCGGAGTAATCCCTGGCGAATGCTATCCTCCTCAGTAACACAGTGACTGGCTACGCGCCCCCTTCTGCTCTGAGGGTATGTACTCATCTAAGAGTGATGCTAAAACTGTTGGGGTGCAGCTGTGGGACCCTATTTTCAGAGATGATGTCCTCCACCCAAGTCTCAAAAGCTGAAAGGGTCTTCAGGAGAGGTGGGTAGTCGAGCTAGGCTATCAGACGGTCACCTCTGTAGCTGTAGTGTCATCCTTCCTATGGTTCCATTCAGGGGTGGACAGGGGCGGACATGTTGTTGGTACAACTTGTGCAACTGCACACGGGCGATGAGGTACATATATTAATCCTTATCTATCTATCTAATAGGATGACGACAGCTGTCCAGACCTGCATCCCACCACAACAACCACTCCGGAGTAATCCCTGGCGAATGCTATCCTCCTCAGTGAGACAGTAAATGGCTACGCGCCCCCTTCTGCTCTGAGGGTATGTACTCATCTAAGAGTGATGCTCAAACTGTTGGGGTGCAGCTGTGGGACCCTATTTTCAGAGATGATGTCCTCCAACCAAGTCTCAAAAGCTGAAAAGGTCTTCAGGAGAGGTGGGTAGTCGAGCTAGGCTATCAGACGGTCACCTCTGTAGCTGTAGTGTCATCCTTCCTATGGTTCCATTCAGGGGTGGACAGGGGCGGACATGTTGTTGGTACAACTTGTGCAACTGCACACGGGCGATGAGGTACATATATTAATTCTTATCTATCTAATAGGATGACGACAGCTGTCCAGACCTGCATCCCACCACAACCACCACTCCGGAGTAATCCATGGCGAATGCTATCCTCCTCAGTGACACAGTGAAGGGCTACGCGCCCCCTTCTGCTCTGAGGGTATGTACTCATCTAAGAGTGATGCTCAAACTGTTGGGGTGCAGCTGTGGGACCCTATTTTCAGAGATGATGTCCTCCACCCAAGTCTCAAATGCTGAAAGGGTCTTCAGGAGAGGTGGGTAGTCGAGCTAGGCTATCAGACGGTCACCTCTGTAGCTGTAGTGTCATCCTTCCTATGGTTCCATTCAGGGGTGAACAAGGGCAGACATGTTGTTGATGCAACTGCACACGGGCCAAGAGGTAAGAGGACCAATTTCCACCTCCAAAGCAGATGATACTGTGCGTTATGATGAGTCATTGGGGTGATCATTAGCATAAAGACAGAATATAAAATTTATCCACAACAAGACCATTAATATGAGGTATACAGGTAGGACTAGCTGAACATTTCTATTACCTGTATGCCCATATTAATAAGTCACATACGTCTCGGGTGGGGAGAGAAAGATTCAGTTTAAAGCATAAAACATACATATATAAATTCTTATCTATCTAATAGGATGACAACAGCTGTCCAGACCTGCATCCCACCACAACCACCACTCCGGAGTAATCCCTGGCGAATGCTATCCTCCTCAGTGACACAGTGAGAGGCTACGCGCCCCCTTCTGCTCTGAGGGTATGTGCTCATCTACGAGTGATGCTCAAACTGTTGGGGTGCAGCTGTGGGACCCTATTTTCAGAGATGATGTCCTCCACCCAAGTCTCAAAAGCTGAAAGGGTCTTCAGGAGAGGTCGGTAGTCGAGCTAGGCTATCAGACGGTCACCTCTGTAGCTGTAGTGTCATCCTTCCTATGGTTCCATTCAGGGGTGGACAGGGGCGGACACGTTGTTGGTACAACTTGTGCAACTGCACACGGGCCAAGAGTTAAGGGTACCAATTTCCACTTCCAAAGCTGAAGAAGCTGTGCGTTATGATGAGTCATTGGGCTGATCATTAGCATAAAGACAGAATCTAAAATTTATCAACAACAAGACCATTAATATGAGGCATACAGGTAGGACTAGCTTAACATTTCTATTACCTGTATGCTCATATTAATAGGCCATATACGTCTCGCGGGAGGGTGACAGATTCTATTTAAAGCATAAACAGACATATATAAATTGTTATCTATCTAATTGGATGACGACAGCTGTCCAGACCTGCATCCCATCACAACAACCACTCCGGAGTAATCCCTGGCGAATGCTATCCTCCTCAGTGAGACATTAAATGGCTACGCGCCCCCTTCTTCTCTGAGGGTATGTACTCATCTAAGAGTGATGCTCAAACTGTTGGGGTGCAGCTGTGGGACCCTATTTTCAGAGATGATGTCCTCCACCCAAGTCTCAAAAGCTGAAAGGGTCTTCAGGAGAGGTGGGTAGTCGAGCTAGGCTATCAGACGGTCACCTCTGTAGCTGTAGTGTCATCCTTCCTATGGTTCCATTCAGGGGTGGACAGGGGTGGACATGTTGTTTTTACAACTTGTGCAACTGCACACGGGCGATGAGGTACATATATTAATCCTTATCTATCTATCTAATAGGATGACGACAGCTGTCCAAACCTGCATCCCACCACAACAACCACTCCGGAGTAATCCCTGGCGAATGCTATCCTCCTCAGTAACACAGTGACTGGCTACGCGCCCCCTTCTGCTCTGAGGGTATGTACTCATCTAAGAGTGATGCTAAAACTGTTGGGGTGCAGCTGTGGGACCCTATTTTCAGAGATGATGTCCTCCACCCAAGTCTCAAAAGCTGAAAGGGTCTTCAGGAGAGGTGGGTAGTCGAGCTAGGCTATCAGACGGTCACCTCTGTAGCTGTAGTGTCATCCTTCCTATGGTTCCATTCAGGGGTGGACAGGGGCGGACATGTTGTTGGTACAACTTGTACAACTACACACGGGCCAAGAGTTAAGGGTACCAATTTCCACTTCCAAAGCTGATCAAGCTGTGCGTTATGATGAGTCATTGGGCTGATCATTAGCATAAAGACAGAATCTAAAATTTATCCACAACAAGACCATTAATATGAGGCATACAGGTAGGACTAGCTTAACATTTCTATTACCTGTATGCTCATATTAATAGGCCATATACGTCTCGTGGGGGGGGTGACAGATTCTATTTAAAGCATAAACAGACATATATAAATTCTTATCTATCTAATTGGATGATGACAGCTGTCCAGACCTGCATCCCACCACAACAACCACTCCGGAGTAATCCCTGGCGAATGCTATCCTCCTCAGTAACACAGTGACTGGCTACGCGCCCCCTTCTGCTCTGAGGGTATGTACTCATCTAAGAGTGATGCTAAAACTGTTGGGGTGCAGCTGTGGGACCCTATTTTCAGAGATGATGTCCTCCACCCAAGTCTCAAAAGCTGAAAAGGTCTTCAGGAGAGGTGGGTAGTCGAGCTATGCTATCAGACGGTCACCTCTGTAGCTGTAGTGTCATCCTTCCTATGGTTCCATTCAGGGGTGGACAGGGGCGGACATGTTGTTGGTACAACTTGTGCAACTACACACGGGCCAAGAGTTAAGGGTACCAATTTCCACTTCCAAAGCTGATGAAGCTGTGCGTTATGATGAGTCATTGGGCTGATCATTAGCATAAAGACAGAATCTAAAATTTATCCACAACAAGACCATTAATATGAGGCATACAGGTAGGACTAGCTTAACATTTCTATTACCTGTATGCTCATATTAATAGGCCATATACGTCTCGCGGGAGGGTGACAGATTCTATTTAAAGCATAAACAGACATATATAAATTGTTATCTATCTAATTGGATGACGACAGCTATACAGACCTGCATCCCATCACAACAACCACTCCGGAGTAATCCCTGGCGAATGCTCTCCTCCTCAGTGAGACATTAAATGGCTACGCGCCCCCTTCTTCTCTGAGGGTATGTACTCATCTAAGAGTGATGCTCAAACTGTTGGGGTGCAGCTGTGGGACCCTATTTTCAGAGATGATGTCCTCCACCCAAGTCTCAAAAGCTGAAAGGGTCTTCAGGAGAGGTGGGTAGTCGAGCTAGGCTATCAGACGGTCACCTCTGTAGCTGTAGTGTCATCCTTCCTATGGTTCCATTCAGGGGTGGACAGGGGTGGACATGTTGTTTTTACAACATGTTCAACTGCACACGGGCGATGAGGTACATATATTAATCCTTATCTATCTATCTAATAGGATGACGACAGCTGTCCAAACCTGCATCCCACCACAACAACCACTCCGGAGTAATCCCTTGCGAATGCTATCCTCCTCAGTAACACAGTGACTGGCTACGCGCCCCCTTCTGCTCTGAGGGTATGTACTCATCTAAGAGTGATGCTAAAACTGTTGGGGTGCAGCTGTGGGACCCTATTTTCAGAGGTGATATCCTCCACCCAAGTCTCAAAAGCTGAAAGGGTCTTCAGGAGAGGTGGGTAGTCGAGCTAGGCTATCAGACGGTCACCTCTGTAGCTGTAGTGTCATCCTTCCTATGGTTCCATTCAGGGATGGATAGGGGCGGACATAATGTTGGTACAACTTGTGCAACTGCACACGGGCGATGAGGTACATATATTAATCCTTATCTATCTATCTAATAGGATGACGACAGCTGTCCAGACCTGCATCCCACCACAACAACCACTCCGGAGTAATCCCTGGCGAATGCTATCCTCCTCAGTGAGACAGTAAATGGCTACGCGCCCCCTTCTGCTCTGAGGGTATGTACTCATCTAAGAGTGATGCGCAAACTGTTGGGGTGCAGCTGTGGGACCCTATTTTCAGAGATGATGTCCTCCACCCAATTCTCAAAAGCTGAAAGGGTCTTCAGGAGAGGTGGGTAGTCGAGCTAGGCTATCAGACGGTCACCTCTGTAGCTGTAGTGTCATCCTTCCTATGGTTCCATTCAGGGGTGGACAGGGGCGGACATGTTGTTGGTACAACTTGTGCAACTGCACACGGGCGATGAGGTACATATATTAATTCTTATCTATCTATCTATCTAATAGGATGACGACAGCTGTCCAGACCTGCATCCCACCACAACCACCACTCCGGAGTAATCCCTGGCGAATGCTATCCTCCTCAGTGACACAGTGAAGGGCTACGCGCCCCCTTCTGCTCTGAGGGTATGTACTCATCTAAGAGTGATGCTCAAACTGTTGGGGTGCAGCTGTGGGACCCTATTTTCAGAGATGATGTCCTCCACCCAAGTCTCAAATGCTGAAAGGGTCTTCAGGAGAGGTGGGTAGTCGAGCTAGGCTATCAGACGGTCACCTCTGTAGCTGTAGTGTCATCCTTCCTATGGTTCCATTCAGGGGTGGACAGGGGCGGACATGTTGTTGGTACAACTTGTGCAACTGCACACGGGCCAAGAGTTAAGGGTACCAATTTCCACTTCCGAAGCTGATGAAGCTGTGCGTTATGATGAGTCATTGGGCTGATCATTAGCATAAAGACAGAATCAAAAATTTATCCACAACAAGACCATTAATATGAGGCATACAGGTAGGACTAGCTTAACATTTCTATTACCTGTATGCTCATATTAATAGGCCATATACGTCTCGCCGGGGGGTGACAGATTCTATTTAAATCATAAACAAACATATATAAATTCTTATCTATCTAATTGGATGACGACAGCTGTCCAGACCTGCATCCCACCACAACAACCACTCCGGAGTAATCCCTGGCGAATGCTATCCTCCTCAGTGACACAGTAAATGGCTACGCGCCCCCTTCTGCTCTGAGGGTATGTACTCATCTAAGAGTGATGCTCAAACTGTTGGGGTGCAGCTGTGGGACCCTATTTTCAGAGATGATGTCCTCCACCCAAGTCTCAAAAGCTGAAAGGGTCTTCAGGAGAGGTGGGTAGTCGAGCTAGGCTATCCGACGGTCACCTCTGTAGCTGTAGTGTCATCCTTCCTATGATTCCATTCAGGGGTGAACAAGGGCAGACATGTTGTTGGCACAACTTGTGCAACTGCACACGGGCGAAGAGGTACATATATTAATCCTTATCTGTCTATCTAATAGGATGACGACAGCTGTCCAGACCTGCATCCCACCACAACAACCACTCCGGAGTAATCCCTGGCGAATGCTATCCTCCTCAGTAACACAGTGACTGGCTACGCGCCCCCTTGTGCTCTGAGGGTATGTACTCATCTAAGAGTGATGCTAAAACTGTTGGGGTGCAGCTGTGGGACCCTATTTTCAGAGATGATGTCCTCCACCCAAGTCTCAAAAGCTGAAAGGGTCTTCAGGAGAGGTGGGTAGTCGAGCTAGGCTATCAGACGGTCACCTCTGTAGCTGTAGTGTCATCCTTCCTATGGTTCCATTCAGGGGTGGACAGGGGCGGACATGTTGTTGGTACAACTTGTGCAACTACACACGGGCCAAGAGTTAAGGGTACCAATTTCCACTTCCAAAGCTGATGAAGCTGTGCGTTATGATGAGTCATTGGGCTGATCATTAGCATAAAGACAGAATCTAAAATTTATCCACAACAAGACCATTAATATGAGGCATACAGGTAGGACTAGCTTAACATTTCTATTACCTGTATGCTCATATTAATAGGCCATATACGTCTCGTGGGGGGGGTGACAGATTCTATTTAAAGCATAAACAGACATATATAAATTCTTATCTATCTAATTGGATGATGACAGCTGTCCAGACCTGCATCCCACCACAACAACCACTCCGGAGTAATCCCTGGCGAATGCTATCCTCCTCAATAACACAGTGACTGGCTACGCGCCCCCTTCTGCTCTGAGGGTATGTACTCATCTAAGAGTGATGCTAAAACTGTTGGGGTGCAGCTGTGGGACCCTATTTTCAGAGATGATGTCCTCCACCCAAGTCTCAAAAGCTGAAAGGGTCTTCAGGAGAGGTGGGTAGTCGAGCTAGGCTATCAGACGGTCACCTCTGTAGCTGTAGTGTCATCCTTCCTTTGGTTCCATTCAGGGGTGGACAGGGGCGGACATGTTGTTGGTACAACTTGTGCAACTGCACACGGGCGATGAGGTACATATATTAATTCTTATCTATCTATCTAATAGGATGACGACAGCTGTCCAGACCTGCATCCCACCACAACCACCACTCCGGAGTAATCCCTGGCGAATGCTATCCTCCTCAGTAACACAGTGACTGGCTACGCTCCCCCTTCTGCTCTGAGGGTATGTACTCTTCTAAGAGTGATGCTCAAACTGTTGGGGTGCAGCTGTGGGACCCTATTTTCAGAGATGATGTCCTCCACCCAAGTCTCAAAAGCTGAAAGGGTCTTCAGGAGAGGTGAGTAGTCGAGCTAGGCTATCAGACGGTCACCTCTGTAGCTGTAGTGTCATCCTTCCTATGGTTCCATACAGGGGTGGACAGGGGCGGACATGTTGTTGGTACAACTTGTGCAACTGCACACGAGCGATGAGGTACATATATTAATTCTTATCTATCTATTTAATAGGATGACGACAGCTGTCCACACCTGCATCCCACCACAACCACCACTCTGGAGTAATCCCTGGCGAATGCTATGCTCCTCAGTGACACAGTGAGGGGCTACGCGCCCCCTTCTGGTCTGAGGGTATGTACTCATCTAAGAGTGATGGTCAAACTGTTGGGGTGCAGCTGTGGGACCCTATTTTCAGAGATGATGTCCTCCACCCAAGTCTCAAAAGCTGAAAGGGTCTTCAGGAGAGGTGGGTAGTCGAGCTAGGCTATCCGACGGTCACCTCTGTAGCTGTAGTGTCATCCTTCCTATGATTCCATTCAGGGGTGAACAAGGGCAGACATGTTGTTGGCACAACTTGTGCAACTGCACACGGGCGAAGAGGTACATATATTAATCCTTATCTGTCTATCTAATAGGATGACGACAGCTGTCCAGACCTGCATCCCACCACAACAACCACTCCGGAGTAATCCCTGGCGAATGCTATCCTCCTCAGTAACACAGTGACTGGCTACGCGCCCCCTTGTGCTCTGAGGGTATGTACTCATCTAAGAGTGATGCTAAAACTGTTGGGGTGCAGCTGTGGGACCCTATTTTCAGAGATGATGTCCTCCACCCAAGTCTCAAAAGCTGAAAGGGTCTTCAGGAGAGGTGGGTAGTCGAGCTAGGCTATCAGACGGTCACCTCTGTAGCTGTAGTGTCATCCTTCCTATGGTTCCATTCAGGGGTGGACAGGGGCGGACATGTTGTTGGTACAACTTGTGCAACTACACACGGGCCAAGAGTTAAGGGTACCAATTTCCACTTCCAAAGCTGATGAAGCTGTGCGTTATGATGAGTCATTGGGCTGATCATTAGCATAAAGACAGAATCTAAAATTTATCCACAACAAGACCATTAATATGAGGCATACAGGTAGGACTAGCTTAACATTTCTATTACCTGTATGCTCATATTAATAGGCCATATACGTCTCGTGGGGGGGGTGACAGATTCTATTTAAAGCATAAACAGACATATATAAATTCTTATCTATCTAATTGGATGATGACAGCTGTCCAGACCTGCATCCCACCACAACAACCACTCCGGAGTAATCCCTGGCGAATGCTATCCTCCTCAGTAACACAGTGACTGGCTACGCGCCCCCTTCTGCTCTGAGGGTATGTACTCATCTAAGAGTGATGCTAAAACTGTTGGGGTGCAGCTGTGGGACCCTATTTTCAGAGATGATGTCCTCCACCCAAGTCTCAAAAGCTGAAAGGGTCTTCAGGAGAGGTGGGTAGTCGAGCTAGGCTATCAGACGGTCACCTCTGTAGCTGTAGTGTCATCCTTCCTTTGGTTCCATTCAGGGGTGGACAGGGGCGGACATGTTGTTGGTACAACTTGTGCAACTGCACACGGGCGATGAGGTACATATATTAATTCTTATCTATCTATCTAATAGGATGACGACAGCTGTCCAGACCTGCATCCCACCACAACCACCACTCCGGAGTAATCCCTGGCGAATGCTATCCTCCTCAGTAACACAGTGACTGGCTACGCGCCCCCTTCTGCTCTGAGGGTATGTACTCTTCTAAGAGTGATGCTCAAACTGTTGGGGTGCAGCTGTGGGACCCTATTTTCAGAGATGATGTCCTCCACCCAAGTCTCAAAAGCTGAAAGGGTCTTCAGGAGAGGTGAGTAGTCGAGCTAGGCTATCAGACGGTCACCTCTGTAGCTGTAGTGTCATCCTTCCTATGGTTCCATACAGGGGTGGACAGGGGCGGACATGTTGTTGGTACAACTTGTGCAACTGCACACGAGCGATGAGGTACATATATTAATTCTTATCTATCTATTTAATAGGATGACGACAGCTGTCCACACCTGCATCCCACCACAACCACCACTCTGGAGTAATCCCTGGCGAATGCTATGCTCCTCAGTGACACAGTGAGGGGCTACGCGCCCCCTTCTGGTCTGAGGGTATGTACTCATCTAAGAGTGATGGTCAAACTGTTGGGGTGCAGCTGTGGGACCCTATTTTCAGAGATGATGTCCTCCACCCAAGTCTCAAAAGCTGAAAGGGTCTTCAGGAGAGGTGGGTAGTCGAGCTAGGCTATCAGACGGTCACCTCTGTAGCTGTAGTGTCATCCTTCCTATGGTTCCATTCAGGAGTGGACAGGGGCGGACATGTTGTTGGTACAACTTGTGCAACTGCACACGGGCCAAGAGTTAAGGGTACCAATTTCCACTTCCAAAGCTGATGAAGCTGTGCGTTATGATGAGTCATTGGGCTGATCATTAGCATAAAGACAGAATCTAAAATTTATCCACAACAAGACCATTAATATGAGGCATACAGGTAGGACTAGCTTAACATTTCTATTACCTGTATGCTCATATTAATAGGCCATATACGTCTCGCGGGTGGGGTGACAAATTCTATTTAAAGCATAAACATACATATATAAATTCTTATCTATCTAATTGGATGACGACAGCTGTCCAGACCTGCATCCCACCACAACAACCACTCCGGAGTAATCCCTGGCGAATGCTATCCTCCTCAGTAACACAGTGACTGGCTACGCGTCCCCTTGTGCTCTGAGGGTATGTACTCATCTAAGAGTGATGCTAAAACTGTTGGGGTGCAGCTGTGGGACCCTATTTTCAGAGATGATGTCCTCCACCCAAGTCTCAAAAGCTGAAAGGGTCTTCAGGAGAGGTGGGTAGTCGAGCTAGGCTATCGGACGGTCACCTCTGTAGCTGTGGTGTCATCCTTCCTATGGTTCCATTCAGGGGTGGACAGGGGCGGACATGTTGTTGGTACAACTTGTGCAACTGAACACGGGCGATGAGGTACATATATTAATCCTTATCTATCTATCTAATAGGATGACGACAGCTGTCCAGACCTGCATCCCACCACAACAACTACTCCGGAGTAATCCCTGGCGAATGCTATCCTCCTCAGTGAGACAGTAAATGGCTCCACACCCCCTTCTGCTCTGAGGGTATGTACTCATCTAAGAGTGATGCTCAAACTGTTGGGGTGCAGCTGTGGGACCCTATTTTCAGAGATGATGTCCTCCACCCAAGTCTCAAAAGCTGAAAGGGTCTTCAGGAGAGGTGGGTAGTCGAGCTAGGCTATCAGACGGTCACCTCTGTAGCTGTAGTGTCATCCTTCCAATGGTTCCATTCAGGGGTGGACAGGGGTGGACATGTTGTTTTTACAACTTGTGCAACTGCACACGGGCGATGAGGTACATATATTAATCCTTATCTATCTATCTAATAGGATGACGACAGCTGTCCAAACCTGCATCCCACCACAACAGCCACTCCGGAGTAATCCCTGGCGAATGCTATCCTCCTCAGTAACACAGTGACTGGCTACGCGCCCCCTTCTGCTCTGAGGGTATGTACTCATCTAAGAGTGATGCTAAAACTGTTGGGGTGCAGCTGTGGGACCCTATTTTCAGAGGTGATGTCCTCCACCCAAGTCTCAAAAGCTGAAAGGGTCTTCAGGAGAGGTGGGTAGTCGAGCTAGGCTATCAGACAGTCACCTCTGTAGCTGTAGTGTCATCCTTCCTATGGTTCCATTCAGGGGTGGACAGGGGCGGACATGTTGTTGGTACAACTTGTGCAACTGCACACGGGCGATGAGGTACATATATTAATCCTTATCTATCTATCTAATAGGATGACGACAGCTGTCCAAACCTGCATCCCACCACAACAACCACTCCGGAGTAATCCCTGGCGAATGCTATCCTCCTCAGTAACACAGTGACTGGCTACGCGCCCCCTTCTGCTCTGAGGGTATGTACTCTTCTAAGAGTGATGCTCAAACTGTTGGGGTGCAGCTGTGGGACCCTATTTTCAGGGATGATGTCCTCCACCCAAGTCTCAAAAGCTGAAAGGGTCTTAAGGAGAGGTGAGTAGTCGAGCTAGGCTATCAGACGGTCACCTCTGTAGCTATAGTGTCATCCTTCCTATGGTTCCATTCAGGGGTGGACAGGGGCGGACATGTTGTTGGTACAACTTGTGCAACTGCACACGGGCGATGAGGTACATATATTAATTCTTATCTATCTATCTAATAGGATGACGACAGATGTCCAGACCTGCATCCCACCACAACCACCACTCCGGAGTAATCCCTGGCGAATACTATCCTCCTCAGTGACACAGTGAGGGGCTACGCGCCCCCTTCTGCTCTGAGGGTATGTACTCATCTAAGAGTGATGCTCAAACTGTTGGGGTGCAGCTGTGGGACCCTATTTTCAGAGATGATGTCCTCCACCCAAGTCTCAAAAGCTGAAAGGGTCTTCAGGAGAGGTGGATAGTCGAGCTAGGCTATCAGACGGTCACCTCTGTAGCTGTAGTGTCATCCTTCCTATGGTTCCATTCAGGGGTGGACAGGGGCGGACATGTTGTTGGTACAACTTGTGCAACTACACACGGGCCAAGAGTTAAGGGTACCAATTTCCTCTTCCAAAGCTGATGAAGCTGTGCGTTATGATGAGTCATTGGGCTGATCATTAGCATAAAGACAGAATCTAAAATTTATCCACAACAAGACCATTAATATGAGGCATACAGGTAGGACTAGCTTAACATTTCTATTACCTGTATGCTCATATTAATAGGCCATATACGTCTCGTGGGGGGGGTGACAGATTCTATTTAAAGCATAAACAGACATATATAAATTCTTATCTATCTAATTGGATGATGACAGCTGTCCAGACCTGCATCCCACCACAACAACCACTCCGGAGTAATCCCTGGCGAATGCTATCCTCCTCAGTAACACAGTGACTGGCTACGCGCCCCCTTCTGCTCTGAGGGTATGTACTCATCTAAGAGTGATGCTAAAACTGTTGGGGTGCAGCTGTGGGACCCTATTTTCAGAGATGATGTCCTCCACCCAAGTCTCAAAAGCTGAAAGGGTCTTCAGGAGAGGTGGGTAGTCGAGCTAGGCTATCAGACGGTCACCTCTGTAGCTGTAGTGTCATCCTTCCTTTGGTTCCATTCAGGGGTGGACAGGGGCGGACATGTTGTTGGTACAACTTGTGCAACTGCACACGGGCGATGAGGTACATATATTAATTCTTATCTATCTATCTAATAGGATGACGACAGCTGTCCAGACCTGCATCCCACAACAACCACCACTCCGGAGTAATCCCTGGCGAATGCTATCCTCCTCAGTGACACAGTGAGGGGCTACGCGCCCCCTTCTGCTCTCAGGGTATGTATTCATCTAAGAGTGATGCTCAAACTGTTGGGGTGCAGCTGTGGGACCCTATTTTCAGAGATGATGTCCTCCACCCAAGTCTCAAAAGCTGAAAGGGTCTTCAGGAGAGGTGGGTAGTCGAGCTAGGCTATCAGACGGTCACCTCTGTAGCTGTAGTGTCATCCTTCCTATGGTTCCATTCAGGAGTGGACAGGGGCGGACATGTTGTTGGTACAACTTGTGCAACTGCACACGGGCCAAGAGTTAAGGGTACCAATTTCCACTTCCAAAGCTGATGAAGCTGTGCGTTATGATGAGTCATTGGGCTGATCATTAGCATAAAGACAGAATCTAAAATTTATCCACAACAAGACCATTAATATGAGGCATACAGGTAGGACTAGCTTAACATTTCTATTACCTGTATGCTCATATTAATAGGCCATATACGTCTCGCGGGTGGGGTGACAAATTCTATTTAAAGCATAAACAGACATATATAAATTCTTATCTATCTAATTGGATGACGACAGCTGTCCAGACCTGCATCCCACCACAACAACCACTCCGGAGTAATCCCTGGCGAATGCTATCCTCCTCAGTAACACAGTGACTGGCTACGCGCCCCCTTGTGCTCTGAGGGTATGTACTCATCTAAGAGTGATGCTAAAACTGTTGGGGTGCAGCTGTGGGACCCTATTTTCAGAGATGATGTCCTCCACCCAAGTCTCAAAAGCTGAAAGGGTCTTCAGGAGAGGTGGGTAGTCGAGCTAGGCTATCAGACGGTCACCTCTGTAGCTGTGGTGTCATCCTTCCTATTGTTTCATTCAGGGGTGGACAGGGGCGGACATGTTGTTGGTACAACTTGTGCAACTGCACACGGGCGATGAGGTACATATATTAATCCTTATCTATCTATCTAATAGGATGACGACAGCTGTCCAGACCTGCATCCCACCACAACAACCACTCCGGAGTAATCCCTGGCGAATGCTATCCTCCTCAGTGAGACAGTAAATGGCTACACACCCCCTTCTGCTCTGAGGGTATGTACTCATCTAAGAGTGATGCTCAAACTGTTGGGGTGCAGCTGTGGGACCCTATTTTCAGAGATGATGTCCTCCACCCAAGTCTCAAAAGCTGAAAGGGTCTTCAGGAGAGGTGGGTAGTCGAGCTAGGCTATCAGACGGTCACCTCTGTAGCTGTAGTGTCATCCTTCCAATGGTTCCATTCAGGGGTGGACAGGGGTGGACATGTTGTTTTTACAACTTGTGCAACTGCACACGGGCGATGAGGTACATATATTAATCCTTATCTATCTATCTAATAGGATGACGACAGCTGTCCAGACCTGCATCCCACCACAACAACCACTCCGGAGTAATCCCTGGCGAATGCTATCCTCCTCAGTAACACAGTGACTGGCTACGCGCCCCCTTCTGCTCTGAGGGTATGTACTCTTCTAAGAGTGATGCTCAAACTGTTGGGGTGCAGCTGTGGGACCCTATTTTCAGAGATGATGTCCTCCACCCAAGTCTCAAAAGCTGAAAGGGTCTTCAGGAGAGGTGGGTAGTCGAGCTAGGCTATCAGACGGTCACCTCTGTAGCTGTAGTGTCATCCTTCCTATGGTTCCATTCAGGGGTGGACAGGGGCGGACATGTTGTTGGTACAACTTGTGCAACTGCACACGGGCGATGAGGTACATATATTAATTCTTATCTATCTATCTATCTATCTAATAGGATGACGACAGCTGTCCAGACCTGCATCCCACCACAACCACCACTCCGGAGTAATCCCTGGCGAATGCTATCCTCCTCAGTGACACAGTGAATGGCTACGCGCCCCCTTCTGCTCTGAGGTTATGTACTCATCTAAGAGTGATGCTCAAACTGTTGGGGTGCAGCTGTGGGACCATATTTTCAGAGATGATGTCCTCCACCCAAGTCTCAAAAGCTGAAAGGGTCTTCAGGAGAGGAGGGTAGTCGAGCTAGGCTATCAGACTGTAGCTGTAGTGTCATCCTTCCTATGGTTCCATTCAGGGGCGGACATGTTGTTGGTACAACTTGTGCAACTGCACACGGGCCAAGAGTTAAGGGTACCAATTTCCACTTCCAAAGCTGATGAAGCTGTGTGTTATGATGAGTCATTGGGCTGATCATTAGCATAAAGATAGAATCTAAAATTTATCCACAACAAGACCATTAATATGAGGCATACAGGTAGGACTAGCTTAACATTTCTATTACCTGTATGCTCATATTAATAGGCCATATACGTCACGCGGGGGGGTGACAGATTCTATTTAAAGCATAAACAGACATATATAAATTCTTATCTATCTAATTGGATGACGACAGCTGTCCAGACCTGCATCCCACCACAACAACCACTCCGGAGTAATCCCTGGCGAATGCTATCCTCCTCAGTAACACAGTGACTGGCTACGCGCCCCCTTCTGCTCTGAGGGTATGTACTCTTCTAAGAGTGATGCTCAAACTGTTGGGGTGCAGCTGTGGGACCCTATTTTCAGAGATGATGTCCTCCACCCAAGTCTCAAAAGCTGAAAGGGTCTTCAGGAGAGGTGGGTAGTCGAGCTAGGCTATCAGACGGTCACCTCTGTAGCTGTAGTGTCATCCTTCCTATGGTTCCATTCAGGGGTGGACAGGGGCGGACATGTTGTTGGTACAACTTGTGCAACTGCACACGGGCGATGAGGTACATATATTAATTCTTATCTATCTATCTATCTATCTAATAGGATGACGACAGCTGTCCAGACCTGCATCCCACCACAACCACCACTCCGGAGTAATCCCTGGCGAATGCTATCCTCCTCAGTGACACAGTGAATGGCTACGCGCCCCCTTCTGCTCTGAGGTTATGTACTCATCTAAGAGTGATGCTCAAACTGTTGGGGTGCAGCTGTGGGACCATATTTTCAGAGATGATGTCCTCCACCCAAGTCTCAAAAGCTGAAAGGGTCTTCAGGAGAGGAGGGTAGTCGAGCTAGGCTATCAGACTGTAGCTGTAGTGTCATCCTTCCTATGGTTCCATTCAGGGGCGGACATGTTGTTGGTACAACTTGTGCAACTGCACACGGGCCAAGAGTTAAGGGTACCAATTTCCACTTCCAAAGCTGATGAAGCTGTGTGTTATGATGAGTCATTGGGCTGATCATTAGCATAAAGATAGAATCTAAAATTTATCCACAACAAGACCATTAATATGAGGCATACAGGTAGGACTAGCTTAACATTTCTATTACCTGTATGCTCATATTAATAGGCCATATACGTCACGCGGGGGGGTGACAGATTCTATTTAAAGCATAAACAGACATATATAAATTCTTATCTATCTAATTGGATGACGACAGCTGTCCAGACCTGCATCCCACCACAACAACCACTCCGGAGTAATCCCTGGCGAATGCTATCCTCCTCAGTGACACAGTGAATGGCTACGCGCCCCCTTCTGCTCTGAGGGTATGTACTCATCTAAGAGTGATGCTCAAACTGTTGGGGTGCAGCTGTGGGACCCTATTTTCAGAGTTGATGTCCTCCACCCATGTCTCAAAAGCTGAAAGGGTCTTCAGGAGAGGTGGGTAGTCGAGCTAGGCTATCAGACGGTCACCTCTGTAGCTGTAGTGTCATCCTTCCTATGGTTCCATTCAGGGGTGAACAAGGGCAGACATGTTGTTGATGCAACTGCACACGGGCCAAGAGGTAAGAGGACCAATTTCCACCTCCAAAGCAGATGAAGCTGTGCGTTATGATGAGTTATTGGGGTGATCATTAGCATAAAGACAGAATATAAAATTTATCCACAACAAGACCATTCATATGAGGTATGCAGGTAGGACTAGCTTAACATTTCTATTACCTGTATGCCCATATTAATAAGTCATATACGTCTCGGGTGGGGAGGGAAAGATTCAGTTTAAAGCATAAAACATACATGTATAAATTCTTATTTAAATAGTAGGATGACAACAGCTGTCCAGACCTGCATCCCACCACAACCACCACTCCGGAGTAATCCCTTGCGAATGCTATCCTCCTCAGTGACAAAGTGAATGGCTACGCGCCCCCTTCTGCTCTGAGGGTATGTACTCTTCTAAGAGTAATGCTCAAACTGTTGGGGTGCAGCTAAGGGACCCTATTTTCAGAGATGATGTCCTCCACCCAAGTCTCAAAAGCTGAAAGGGTCTTCAGGAGAGATGGGTAGTCGAGCTAGGATATCAGACGGTCACCTCTGTAGCTGTAGTGTCATCCTTCCTATGGTTCCATTCAGGGGTGGACAGGGGTGGACATGTTGTTGGTACAACTTGTGCAACTGCACACGGGCCAAGAGGTAAGGGTACCAATTTCCACTTCCAAAGCTGATGAAGCTGTGCGTTATGATGAGTCATTGGGCTGATCATTAGCATAAAGACAGAATCTAAAATTTATCCTCAACAAGACCATTAATATGAGGCATACAGGTAGGAGTATCTTAACATTTATATTACCTGTATGCCCATATTAATAGGCCATAGACGTCTCATGGGGGGATGACAGATTCTATTTAAAGCATAAACAGACATATATAAATTTTTATCTATCTACTAGGATGACGACAGCTGTCCAGACCTGCATCCCACCACAACCACCACTCCGGAGTAATCCCTAGCGAATGCTATCCTCCTCAGTGACACAGTGAGGGGCGATTCGCCGCCTTCTGCTCTGAGGGTATGTACTCTTCTAAGAGTGATGCTCAAACTGTTGGGGTGCAGCTGTGGGACCCTATTTTCAGAGATCATGTGCTCCACCCATGTCTGAAAAGCTGAAAGGGTCTTCGTGAGAAATGGATTGTCAAGCTAGGCTATCATACGGTCACCTCTGGAGCTGTAGTGTCATCCTTCCTATCTCTCCATTCAGGGGTGGACAGGGGCGGACATGTTGGTGCAACTTGTACAACTGCAGACAGGACAAGAGGTAAGGGGACCAATTTCCACCTAAAAAGCAGATGAAATTGTGCGTTATTATAAGTCTTTGGGGTGATCATTAGTATAAAGACAGAATGTAAAATTTATCCACAACAAGACCATTAATTTGAGGCATACAGGTAGGACTAGCTTAACATTTCTATTACTTTTATTCATTCAGTGACATCACTAGTAGAAGGTAATGGGGGTGAAACCAACAACCAAAACATTTAGTGACATCACAAGTAGTGTCTTATGGGGGCAAAGCTAACAACCAAAACATTCCGTGAAATGAAAAATAAGAGCTAATGTGGATGAAGCCAACAACCATAATCTTCCGTGACATCATATGACGCAGCTATTTGGGGTGGATCAACTATCCCATCACTCTAAGACAGTGTTCCCCAACTCCAGTCCTCAAGAGCCACCAACGGTTCATGTTTTCAGGATTTCATTCGTATTGCCCATGTGATGGAATTTTTGCCTGTGCAGGTACTGCAATTATCTCGTAGGCCATACTAAGGAAAGCCTGAAAACATGAATCCTTGGTGGCTCTTGAGGACTGAAGCTGGGGAACGCTGCTCTAAGACATAACAAGGAACAGCTAATGTGGGCAGAGCCAACAATTACCACATTCCGTGACATCGCAAGTAGCAGCTAGTGGGTGCGGATCCAACAACCTCACTTCCACTGAAGTGCATTGTCCAATATATTAGAGATCAAACTATATGAATCCTACCAATGTGGGGGAATATTTGAATAGTTTTACTACATATGGAGCTAATATGTATATACATCGGTGTTGTACAAGGATTTCCCAATATTGGTTGGATTTATATTTTTGACCTGGACTGTATTTTACTATGTGTCTCTATAACATCCGACAATTACATAATTATCTTCATGTTACATGTGTTCCATTTACAGGATGTAACTTTAATCTCCCAGATTTGGATGATTCTATAACAATACATGGCCTAAAAATCAAGAAGTCGTCATGTTCCAGTTATGGCTGAGGGGATTCTCTTAATTATAACTAATCTATGGACCTGATGAGCAAGAAAGTCAGAAACCAGTAAAATGTGATGGATAATCGGTAAATCATTGTCATTTCTGTACTTGAAGATAAATCCCGTCACATCCTATGTATCTCTTTACTGTTGGAAGAAAGGCTGTAAAATTTGGACATCTCCTAATATGAGGGGTTCACTATTTATTTTGGACCTGCTTGTATTATAGAGAATAAAGACTCCTTAGTGAATAAAAAATAAATGAGAAATAGATGATAGAAGAAAATGAAGGACACAACAAGAGATGACATAGCGCCGACTTATCTCTCTCCACCGTCTGCAACTGTCTGATGGAATGTTGGCTCTGCAGCTCTTTACACAATGTTTGTGTGTGATGTCATAATGCAAGGGGGCAGAGCCAGAAACCTCAACATTCTGTGACATCATCAGCAGGAGCAGCAGCTGTTTAAAGAGACCAGAGCAGGCCATACAACCAATTCATTACCATATATACATGAAATGGACTCTAATTATCCACCTTGGCTTCTTAAAACTTTTATAAAATGCCACAATGTTACCATACACTGTAATTCCGGAGTAGTTCCTACTGATTTGAACAGTGATAAATCAATAATAATAACTCATATATCCCAGTATTATAGAAGATTAGATTATATGGATGGTTGGATGGGGAGGTGGACATGCTACTGTAGGATAATGTTACTATATACCAGGGTTGGGCTATTACTTATCCCAAGGGGCTACATGATAGACTGTAACATATTAATTACAATTATTATTTTATAGTAATAATAACTTTATAACTTAATATTGAGCAGAATTAAATATGCTGACACCCCATACATACCATATGAGCCCATATACAGCTCTCCTCTATACCTCTTTATACTGTAAGAGCTCACACTTAGCTTCCTACATACAGTATGATTCCTCACATAGCCCCTCTATATACGTTGTCAGAACCCACGTAGCCTCTCTATATATAGTATGAGCCCCCACATAGCCTCTATATATAGTATGAGCCTCCACATAGCCACTCTGTATATAGTATGAGCCCCCAAATAGCCTCTCTATATTCAATAGGAGCCCTCACATAGCCTCTCTATATTCAATATGAGCCCTCACATAGCCTCTCTATATATAGTATGAACCCTCACATAGCCCTTTGTATATAGTATGAGACCACACATAGCCACTCTATATATAGTATGAGCCCCCACATAGCCTCTATATATAGTATGAGCCCCCACATAGCCACTCTATATATAGTATGAGCCCCCACATAGCCTCTATATATAGTATGAGCCCCCACATAGCCACTCTATATATAGTATGAGCCCCCACATAGCCTCTATATATAGTATTAGCCCCACATAGCCTCTACATATAGTATGAGCCACCACATAGCCACTCTATATATAGTATGATCCCCCACATAGCCTCTATATATAGTATGAGCCCCCACATAGCCACTCTTTATATAGTATGAGCCCCCACATAGCCTCTATATATAGTATGAGCCCCCACATAGCCTCTACTTATAGTATGAGCCCTCACATAGCCTCTCTATATTCAATATGAGCCCTCACATAGCCTCTCTATATTCAATATGAGCCCTCACATAGCCTCTCTATATATAGTATGAGCCCTCACATAGCCCTTTGTATATAGTATGAGACCACACATAGCCACTCTATATATAGTATGAGCCACCACATAGCCTCTCTATATTCAATATGAGCCCTCACATAGCCTCTCTATATATAGTATGAGCCACCACATAGCCACTCTATATATAGTATGAGCCCCCACATAGCCTCTATATAGTATGAGCCCCCACATAGCCACTCTATATATAGTATGAGCCCCCACATAGCCTCTATATATAATATGAGCCACCACATAGCCTCTCTATATTCAATATGAGCCCTCACATAGCACTTTGTATATAGTATGAGACCACACATAGCCACTCTATATATAGTATGAGCCCCCACATAGCCTCTATATATAGTATGATCCCCCACATAGCCTCTCTATATTCAATATGAGCCCTCACATAGCACTTTGTATATAGTATGAGACCACACATAGCCCCCTATATACAGTATGAGCCAGAGGTGTATCTAGAAGTGATGAGCAAGCCTGCTTGCCACTGCTCAATACTTGATCAAGCATCGCGGTCAGTGGCGTAGCGTGGGGGGGGCAGGGGGGGTGGTCCGCCCCAGGCGGCACGTGTGTGGGGGCGGCGCGGTAGCGGCAGCAATTCCTCTCCTCTGTGGGAGAACTCATTTCCGCCCAGTCTCCCTGGCTGTGGATGGTGCAGCAGTGCTGGAGGTCTCCTCCTTCCTCCAGTTATGGGGGTGGCTGGGATTGCTGTAGGCCAGCCCAGTCTGATGTGTATACACTGGATCCAGGGCAGGGTTTGCTCCATGCTCTCACTCATGCTGAATGTGCCCGGGACAGGAGCTGTACAGCCTGGGAACCAAGTCCTCTGCCAGGCTGATGCCCACTCCTGCCCTGCAGGTAAGCTGCCCCCCTGCTGTGCTGGGGGCACTGTGTGGGTGAGGGGCTATAGAGTGCCAGGAAGCTCTGCTGCAGGGATCTGTGCCCCAGGCATGGGGGGAGAGCAGGGCAGCCCTGCTAATCCTATTAGTATGTGCAACTAGTAGAAAACTCATGAAGTTTTTTTTTTTTCTTTTTTTATTATTAATGGAAAAAACTGCTTCAGCAGGCTGCATGCCCTCTGTATGTGTGATCCCTGCCAAGAGGTTCTGCAGCAGCAGCTCAGAGCTGATAATAGTGATGTGGTTATGCACAGATATAGCAGAGTTGGGTGTGTCATATAACTGCATGCTGTACAAGCAGTGAAGCTATTGCATTATAAGCACTTTCCCATTCCACATCTTGTAGCCCAGTTTAGGAGTCTGAATTTTACGTACCCTTACGACTTGACTTTTTTACACCCCTTGTGCATGTCGTACAGCAGGCAGTTGACACAACTGATGAGAACTGAGGGGAAAAAAAGAAAGATTGCCAGGGAATTGCTCACAATGCAATTGCTTGATATATAGTAGGACCCAATGCAAAAACAATTGCCTTATTATGTGACAACTAGCTGGAGAGCTCGGCGCTGCCCGGGCATAGTTACTAACTGTGGTTAGTTATAACAAATTATAATTATCCGCCATCCCATAGTCCCGTGCCCATATACCCATCACACATCCTCCATCCCATAGTTCCGTGCCCATATACCTGTCATACATATTCTCCATCCCATAGTCCAGTGCCCATATACCCATCACACATCCTTCATCTCATAGTCCCGTGCCCATATACCCGTCATACATATCCTCCATCCCATAGTCCAGTGCCCATATACCCATCACACATCCTCCATCCCATAGTTCCGTGCCCATATACTCGTCATACATATCCTCCATCCCATAGTCCAGTGCCCATATACACATCACACATCCTCCATCCCATAGTTCCGTGCCCATATACTCGTCATACATATCCTCCATCCCATAGTCCAGTGCCCATATACCCATCACACATCCTCCATCCCATAGTCCCGTGCCCATATACCCGTCATACATATCCTCCATCCCATAGTCCCGTGCCCATATACCCATCACACATCCTCCAACCCATAGTCCCGTGCCCATATACCCATCACACATCCTCCATCTCATAGTCCCGTGCCCATATACCCATCATACATCCTCCATCTCATAGTCCCGTGCCCATATACCCGTCATACATATCCTCCATCCCATAGTCCCGTGCCCCTATACCCATCACACATCCTCCATCCCATAGTCCCGTGCCCATATACCCATCACACATCCTCCATCTCACAGTCCCGTGCCCATATACCCGTCATACATATCCTCCATCCCATAGTCCCGTGCCCATATACCCATCACACATCCTCCAACCCATAGTCCCGTGCCCATATACCCATCACACATCCTCCATCTCATAGTCCCGTGCCCATATACCCATCACACATCCTCCATCTCATAGTCCCGTGCCCATATACCCGTCATACATATCCTCCATCCCATAGTCCCGTGCCCCTATACCCATCACACATCCTCCATCCCATAGTCCCGTGCCCCTATACCCATCACACATCCTCCATCCCATAGTCCCGTGCCCATTTACCCATCACACATCCTCCATCTCATAGTCCCGTGCCCATATACCCGTCATACATATCCTCCATCCCATAGTCCCGTGCCCATATACCCATTACACATCCTCCAACCCATAGTCCCGTGCCCATATACCCATCACACATCCTCCATCCCATAGTCCCGTGCCCATATACCCGTCATACATATCCTCCATCCCATAGTCCCGTGCCCCTATACCCATCACACATCCTCCATCCCATAGTCCAGTGCCCATATACCCATCACTCATCCTCCATCCCATAGTCCCGTGCTCATATACCCGTCATACATATCCTCCATCCCATAGTCCCGTGCCCATATACCCGTCATACATATCCACCATCCCATAGTCCAGTGCCCATATACCCATCACACATCCTCCATCCCATAGTCCCGTGCCCATATATCCATCAAACATATCCACCATCCCATAGTCCCGTGCCCATATACCCATCACACATCCTCCATCCCATAGTCAGCCATTATGACATCATAATGAGCGGAGGCAGGGCTTGCAACCTATGATGACATCAGCGTCGCCATGGCAACCATTGTGACATCATAATGAGGGGCGGGGCTTGATACGCACACACTGCTTCCCCAGGATGCAAATAGGGGCATTATGACATCATAATGAGGGGCGGGGCTTGACGCGCACACACTTTTTCCCCAGTATGTAGGCAGGGGCAAAATTGTTTGGTGAATTGGAACGCACAGGGTTAAAATTTCGCCTCACAACATAGCTTAAGACGCTCTCGGGGTCCAGACGTGTGACAGTGCCAAATTTTGTGGCTGTAGCTGCGACGGTGCGGATGCCAATCCCGGACATACACACATACATACATACACACATACATACATACATACATACAGTTGTGGCCAAAAGTATTGACACCCCTGCAATTCTGTCAGATAATACTCAGTTTCTTCCTGAAAATCTTTGCAAACACAAATTCATTGGTATTATTATCTTCGTTTAATTTATCTTAAATGAAAAAACACAAAAAGAATTGTCCTAAAGCCAAATTGGATATAATTCCACACCAAACATAAAAAAGAGGGTGGACAAAAGTATTGGCACTGTTCGAAAAATCATGTGATGCTTCTCTAATTTGTGTAATTAACAGCACCTGTAACTTACCTGTGGCACCTAACAGGTGTTGGCAATAACTAAATCACACTTGCAGCCAGTTGACATGGATTAAAGTTGACTCAACCTCTGTCCTGTGTCCTTGTGTGTACCACATTGAGCATAGAGAAAAGAAAGAAGACCAAAGAACGGTCTGAGGACTTGAGAAACCAAATTGTGAGGAAGCATGAGCAATCTCAAGGCTACAAGTCCATCTCCAAAGACCTGAATGTTCCTGTGTCTACCGTGCGCAGTGTCATCAAGAAGTTTAAAGCCCATGGCACTGTGGCTAACCTCCCTAGATGTGGACGGAAAAGAAAAATTGACAAGAGATTTCAACGCAAGATTGTGCGGATGTTGGATAAATAACCTCGACTAACATCCAAACAAGTTCAAGCTGCCCTGCAGTCCGAGGGTACAACAGTGTCAACCCGTACTATCCGTCGGCGTCTGAATGAAAAGGGACCGTATGGTAGGAGACCCAGGAAGACCCCACTTCTTACCTCGAGACATTAAAAAAGCCAGGCTGGAGTTTGCCAAAACTTACCTGAAAAAGCCTAAAACGTTTTGGAAGAATGTTCTCTGGTCAGATGAGACAAAAGTAGAGCTTTTTGGGCAAAGGCATAAACATAGAGTTTACAGGAGAAAAAGAGAGGCATTCAAAGAAAAGAACACGGTCCCTACAGTCAAGCATGGCGGAGGTTCCCTGATATTTTGGGGTTGCTTTGCTGCCTCTGGCACTGGACTGCTTGACCGTGTGCATGGCATAATGAAGTCTGAAGACTACCAAAGATTTTGCAGCATAATGTAGGGCCCAGTGTGAGAAAGCTGGGTCTCCCTCAGAGGTCATGGGTCTTCCAGCAGGACAATGACCCAAAACACACACTTCAAAAAGCACTAGAAAATGGTTTGAGAGAAATCACTGGAGACTTCTAAGATGGCCAGCAATGAGTCCAGACCTGAATCCCATAGAACACCTGTGGAGAGATCTAAAAATGGCAGTTTGGAGAAGGCACCCTTCAAATATCAGGGACCTGGAGCAGTTTGCCAAAGAAGAATGGTCTAAAATTCCAGCAGAGCATTATAAGAAACTTATTGATGGTTACCGGAAGCGGTTGGTCGCAGTTATTTTGGCTAAAGGTTGTGCAACCAAGTATTAGGCTGAGGGTGCCAATACTTTTGTCTGGCCCATTTTTGGAGTTTTGTGTGAAATGATCAATGTTTTGCTTTTTGCTTCATTCTCTTTCGTGTTTTTTAATTTAAGACAAATTAAATGAAGATAATAATACCAAAGAATTTGTGTTTGCAATCATTTTCAGGAAGAAACTGAGTATTACCTGACAGAATTGCAGGGGTGTCAATACTTTTGGCACAACTGTACATATATACATACATACATACACACTTTGAGCTTTATATATTAGATGAGTGAGTTATGCCAAATGACAAACATGGCTCTGCTACATCTGTAAGTAAGCTGAATTTAAGCAAAAGCATTATAAATGCAGAATGGTCAAATTGCTGGATGAGCTTTCTGGATGCCCTGGTGCCGGTGTTTGCGCTGTCACGCTACTGCACACCAGGACGTACAGCAACGCGACCAACAGGTTTTAGATTTATTATTTTCTTCTGTGATATTTTATTGGATTGTTTCATTGCAGACAGGGTTTCGCTGTTAATCCACCTTTACTGGGGACGGCCAGATATTTGTGGTATTAATACACAAACATCTTTAATCCACACAGCTCTTGCTAATACATGGGGGTCCTGGGCAGGTGACCACCTCGCAATGACGGGTATACAGGGTTTATCTTCGTGAGACATTTATTTTGGTTTCCTTTCTTTGGTAGCATCATGGTTGGCACTTGCTATGTGGTGGGGGCCCTCTGTGTGGCGCTGTAGGTGGGGGCCCTCTGTGTGACTGTGTTTGGTGGGGGTCCTCTGTGTGGCGCTGTTTGGTGGGGGCCCTCTGTGTGACGCTGTTTGGTGGGGGCCCTCTGTGTGGCGCTGTTTGGTGGGGGCCCTCTGTGTGGCGCTGTTTGGTGGGGGTCCTCTGTGTGACGCTGTTTGGTGGGGGCCCTCTGTGTGGCGCTGTTTGGTGGGGGCCCTCTGTGTGGCGCTGTTTGGTGGGGGCCCTCTGTGTGACGCTGTTTGGTGGGGGCCCTCTGTGTGGCGCTGTTTGGTGGGGGTCCTCTGTGTGGCGCTGTTTGGTGGGGACCCTCTGTGTGGCGCTGTTTGGTGGGGGCCCTCTGTCTGACGCTATAGGTGGGGCCCCCAGCCCCTTATGTATTATCAACGACCAAAGGGGCGGCAAATTTTTCGACCGCCCCGGGCGCCACAAACAGTTGCTACGCCACTGATCGTGGTGCTTGGTTACACTCGTTACTCGATTGAGTATCGCGGGTGCTCAAGTGCCATTCTCAAGTAGTTTTGGATTAGAGGCATACAGGCAGGATTTATTGCCTTACAGGCCTTCCATAGGTATACTGCTGCTGTAAGCTAAAAACAAAAGTCCTTTTCAAGGCAACATATTTTCTTTTACCTATTAATACCAGAAAATTTGCATGCATAAATTATATACGTAATTTAAAAAAGCACAAGGCGTGGGGTAAGGGACAGAGAAGTTTACGTGCTGCTGATGGTGCACGCAGAGGCCAAAGCCGTTGGCCAAGTGAAACTATGCATGCTTTGGGAACACAACAAACATGATCATCCATGAGACGTAGGTTCCTGTCCCATTTTGCAGAGGGTTGCAGGACACCACTCTTAAAGCCAGATCAGTGCAAACAGGTGGTTGGTTAAATGGCAGATAATGCTTCCAGTATTTCCCAGCACTACCTGTCTTCCACACGGTCCAGTCTCACTAGCCAGGAGTCTGGACCACAGAATCCTCACCCTGATCCTCTTTCCTCCCACCATGGCGAGTCCCAGGAGCAGTAACGGCGTTAGGGGCAGGCAGACCAGGCAGCTGCCTAGGTTCCCCGCTAATCCAGGGGCCCCCGGGTAGCGGCACATCACACATCCGCTATGGGGCCCGTGAGGCGGGGGGGCCCACCTGCCGCTAGTGGCGACTCCCCCCACCGCCGCCACATTGAACTATACCGGTGTCTGCATTAGTATAGAAGTTGAACCAAAGCAAATGCCGAAATTCTTAAGTGGATTCTATCACTGTGAACAAAAAAATCATACACCAATCAGATAGGAGAATGTATGCATATAAGATATGATTAATCAGAAGCTGTAAAGTGCATTTCTACAAGGACAGCTCCATGGTCTACTTCCATATTTTCACCTGCAGTATGATTAGAATATCACAATACTCCGAGCTCCTGCCCCACTGCTAAGCAGTTCAAATGCTTCATTGATTTTTTCCAGGGCTAGCTTCTTGCTAACTAAATGTTCCAGATTGTTCCTTTTGTTCATATAATCTGTAACCAGTTTTGGGATATCAGAACCCTTGTAGCCTCCAAATATAGATCCTTTCAAGGTACGCCCTGTGACAAGCAAACTTGGATGCAAACAAAGTGTGTCCTTGGGAGATGCCACACCCAACACAACAGCAACACCATTTCCACAGTAAGTACACTGGAGAGCAGTCAGCATGGTTTCAGTGCGTCCTGCACATTCAATGGCAAAATCCACTCCTCCGTTAGTTAGCTCTGTAATGACCTCATGGATGGGTTTATCATAATCCTTTGGGTTTAGGCACTCAGTGGCTCCCAGTTGTAGGGCTTTTGGATACTTATCCTTATGTGAACCTACGCCAATGATTCGTGTAGCGCTTGCATCCTTGCATCCTACAATTGCTGAACAACCAACTCCTCCCAAGCCAAAAACAGCACAACTAGAGCGCTTGGTCACCTTAGCAGTGTTGACAGCTGCACCATATCCAGTAGCAAATCCACAGCCTATAAGACAAACTTCAACAAGGGCACGGGCATCTGGGTCGCCCTCCAAGGGCTGTGGGGTACTCGGTACCGGGCCAGTGTAAGTGGGATAAGTCACAGCAGCTGTGACCCGGTCCGTGGCCCTGGGCGCCCAAATCAATGGTGGTTTGTAATATAGTTTATGTGATAGTTTGTGACGCCACCTGTGGTGTTTGGCAAGCAAGATGGTAAGCCAACGCTGCGTGCAGATCCTCTGGGGCTGATGGTGTGTTGCAGCATAGATGGTGTAGCTCCCCACAGGTGAAGCTGTAACCCCAGGACAGTGTATAGGCGTAGGCGGTGTGAGGAATGTTGGTAGCCAGATGTAGCGGTGCTGACGGTGTTGGCGCACAAATGAATGGAAGACACCAGGGCTTGCAGTTCCAAAGCTTTACTCACAGTTCATGGTACACACTGGTGCCTGACTCCGGGGTAGAGACTCAATCAACCTCCCGGGCTAGTCAGGATTATCCTCTCCAACACTCCGCCAACATGTACCTTTCCTGAACGACTCCTCTATTGCGCCTTTTAGTGTGAAGAGCTCGAGCACCGTGGTACTCTGAAGTTCCTCCTGTCAGATGTTCCTAACAACTCTACTCGTATGGCAGACAGCTGTAGCCTCTCTTGGGGACTCCCTTCTCCGGAGTCCTGGCTCTCTATTCAGTTGCTGTTGTGCCCCAAGTCTTAGATGGGAGTAGTGCATTTACAGCCAACTACTCCACCGGTGTCTGCTGCAGAACCATAAGTGTCCATACAACCTCGGGGACCGGTCCCTGGCCTTGTGCTGAGAACCTATAGGCAGGGTTCCTCTTCCAACCCACAACTCCTCTCTGTTCTCCTACTCCTTCGTTCCGCACTGTTTCTTCTCTCTCTTATGGAAGCTTAGGTTTCAGTTCTACGTCTTTCTCCTTCTGTTCCTTTTCCGTGCCAGATGGCTCAGGTCACTGAGGCAGCTGCAGCACTCCTTCCTCCATCCCTTCTTCCAGGGATCCCCACTCCTCCCGAGTGGCTCCCTTCCTTCCTTTCTGACCCTCTGTCAGACTGAACCTCCAGACTGATCTGTAATTCTAAACCTTCCCAACCTTTTATATATCTCAACTCCACCCACCTCCCAGCACATCTCGTGTTACGAAGCAAGGACCCACGAAAGGTGCGCGTGCTACCCTCTAAGCATGGAGCCGCAATGTGGTCCTGCTGAACTATCCTGTGTGTGGGGTGCAGGTGTTGGAGTGTGGAAAGGAGTTCCCTACTTACCTAGGTGGTGGGGCACTACACCTTAGGAGAAGGTGCAGTACCTCTGTGGCGACTGAGCCTCAGGGGCGCCACACATCCACTTTGGCAACGCAAATGTCAGACACCACTGTGTATTCAGTAAATGTACTTGTGCATGCGTAATGATTAGTGTTGAGCTATACCACCCGATACTGAAAAAATTCGTATCGGAATGGATTGGCCGATCTAAAAAAAAGTATCGGGTATCGCAGATTCCGATCCCGGAAGTCCCATTCAAGTCAATGGAACAGAAATATCGGAATTAAAAAAACCCCTTTCTTTCCCTGTAGGTTAATTCTACATGAAGAAAAACAACTAATAATAATGTAGAATGTGTTGTGGGAGGTGTAGGAGACATTAAAGCCATAGAGGTTTAGCCCAATCAAATGGAATAGCAGGATTTTTTTTTTTTTTTAAAGACGTTCGTAGTTACAAAGATATTGACTATGTTAAAGTCTTTAATTTTTTGTCAGATATGTATGTTTCACTACTTCCATACTCTTTACCTTCTTTTTTACTTCTCCCACACTTTCTCCTTCATGATCCTCAGCAGCAGCATCTTTTTCATCAACTTCTTCTTCTTTTTCTTCTTTTTTTTCTTCTTTTTCTTTTTTTTTTTACATTCTTCATATTCTTCTTATTCAACTATTATTCTTCTTCATATTCTACTTCTTCATCTTCTTCCTATTCTTCTTCATCATATTCTTATTTGTGTCAGGCATTCCTGTAGTTGTTATCTATAAAAGTTTGAAGATTACACCTTCCGTTCAGCCTGTCACAAAAGATTTACAACAGGATTTGTCCGCGTTCAGTTTGTCCTGCAGCAGCAGGCCTTTTCCAGGGGCACCACGAGGAGGAACGGACACACCCCTGTTGTGAGTTCATTTTCCCCTTCACCGTCGCTGTCTGATGAACTCCCTCTTCTGGTGAAGGAAGGTAGTGAGGCTGATTACCAAACACCTGATCTGGTAGATGATGACTGGGTAACAGGAAATTCTGACTGGATATAAGGCAGCCGACGCCCTTCTGAGTCGCTGGTGATTTCTCTGCTGGAATCTTGGAAACCAGTCTGATTCCTTCTTCCCAAAGATAAATTTTTGCTCTGCTATTGAACTTATTAGTTTTGTTTTGTTTACCTTGTTTTTTGGAGTTCAGCCATCCCCGGTCGGGGGTGTGCTGAGTTCCATTTTTGTCTCTTGGCTCTGTCTTCAGAATTTACCTGAGTGCTGATATAGCGACTTCAGGGCCTGTTTTTCCTATCAGACGGTTGGGACATTTTTTGGTAGGGTTTTTTACGGATTGCAGACAGCAGCTTTTCTATCCTGTCCTTTTTAGTTAGCTTGGGCCCCATCGTTTGCTCAACCTATCTTTCTATCTGTGTTAGTGTTTTCATCTTGCTTCACCGTCATTATTTGTTGGGGCTGCCTATTGCTTTGGGGTCTGCTCTGGGGCAGTTTAGATTTCCCCTTTCTTTCTTTAGGCCTATTTAGTTCTCTGGCTGTGATCGAGGGGTCTAGGGCATCGTAGGAACCCCCCACGGCTACTGTTAGTTGTTGTGGATAGGATCAGGGGTCTGCAATCTGATAGCTACCAACCTCTCCGGTTTTTCTGAACTTAGCTTGTATTTTTGTTTTTTCCTCCTTCGGTGACTCATTCTTAACAGAATTACCAGCCATACCGCAGATCCTAGGGTACTCAATAGCAGGAAAGAATTGTAAAAAAAAAAGAGAGTTTGTCAGAATGTTTTTTTTTTTTTTTTTGTGTATATTTCTTCCTCTATGTCTCTGAGGCCGTAGGGGGAATTTTTTTTTTTCTTTCTCAATGGAGATGAAGCAATTGTCTGATCGTGTGGAGCAGCTCACTGCTGAAGTGCGGGGAATTTCCGCCTATCTTGCTCATTCACATGCTGCTGAACCAAAGAACCCTACTACTGATGTGTTTTTGGGGATCGGTCTAAATTTTTGAATTTTAAGAATAATTGTAAATTATTTTTTGCCTTGAAGCCTAACTCGTCGGGGAGCTCCACGCAGCAGGTTAAAATTGTCATCTCTTTGCTGCGCGGCGATCCCCAGGATTTCTTTGAAACCTGATGATCCTATTCTTACTAATGTGGACGCATTTTTTCAAGCCTTGGGGTTGTTGTATGATGAACCTAATGCTATTGATCAGGCTGAAAAGGCCCTGTTGGCATTGAGCCAGGGTCGGGATTCTGCAGAGTTGTACTGTCAAAAATTCCAAAAGTGGGCGGTCCTTACTACCTGGAATGATGGTGCCTTGGCAGCTCTCTTTCGGAAGAGTTTGTCAGAAACCGTAAAAGATACTATGGTGGTCTCTTGGCTCTGTCTTCAGAATTTACCTGAGTGCTGATATAGCGACTTCAGGGCCTGTTTTTCCTATCAGACGGTTGGGACATTTTTTGGTAGGGTTTTTGGTAGGGTTTTTTACGGATTGCAGACAGCAGCTTTTCTATCCTGTCCTTTTTAGTTAGCTTAGGCCCCATCGTTTGCTCAACCTATCTTTCTATCTGTGTTAGTGTTTTCATCTTGCTTCACCGTCATTATTTGTTGGGGGCTGCCTATTGCTTTGGGGTCTGCTCTGGGGCAGATTAGATTTCACCTTTCTTTCTTTAGGCCTATTTTGTTCTCCGGCTGTGATCGAGGGGTCTAGGGCATCGTAGGAACCCCCCACGGCTACTGTTAGTTGTTGTGGATAGGATCAGGGGTCTGCAATCCGATAGCTACCAACCTCTCCAGTTTTTCTGGACTTAGCTTGTATTTTTGTTTTTTCCTCCTTCGGTGACTCTTTCATAACACACCCCCATACACTGCTTAGTCTTCTTCTGCTAATAAATTTGATAATATCCTTTGCTCAGATTTTTAGTCTTATGCTTAATGTTCTTCTGCTTTTGTTTTTTATGCTTCTTGGTCTTCTGTCTCTTGTTGTTCTGCATCTTGGTGGTTGTCTTCCTGTTCTTTGTCCTCTTGGTCATCTTCTTCAGGGTCATCTTTTAGGTATTCTTCTGTGTGGTCTTCAGGGTATTTGTCTTCAGGGTCATTTTCATGGAGATCCAGAGTGAGAATCAAAAACCATTTCCACAAGCTTGAACTTGGAAAAGTAGCAGAAGTTACAAGAAGGCTGAGGAACTGTCGAGAACCAGCTGACGGTACTGGAACCCGGAGTGGCAGCAGAATGAACAAGAGCCAATGGCGCAACCGTGGACCAGCTGACTGTGCTGGAACACAGTTACTAAGCAGGAGGTACCTGTGCTCCAAAGCACTACCAAGGACCAGCAGACGTTGCTGGAACTCGGATACCAAGAAGGAGGCACCTAGGCCAAAGGCACTGCCGAAAACCAGCTGACGGTGCTGGAACCCGGATGGGTAGCAGAAGCTACAATACTCAAAGGAACTACCGAGAACCAGCTGACGGTGCTGGAACCCGGAGGGGCAGCAGAAGGAACAAGAGCCAATGGGACAACCGTGGAACAGCTGACGGTGCTGGAACACCGTTACTAAGCAGGAGGTACCTGTGCTCCAAAGCACTACCAAGGACCAGCAGACGTTGCTGGAACTCGGATACCGACAAGGAGGCACCTAGGCCAAAGGCTCTGCCGGGAACCAGCTGACGTTGCTGGAACCCGGATGGGTAGCAGAAGGTACCCATGATTAACAAAGTTTTGCATCCGCGAGCAGGCCGCAGTTACCGAAACCCACAGTCCTACAGGGGGTGCTTAGTCTTCTCCTGCTAATAAATTTGATAATATCCTTTGCTCAGATTTTTAGTCTTATGCTTAATGTTCTTCTGCTTTTGTTTTTTATGCTTCTTGGTCTTCTGTCTCTTGTTGTTCTGCATCTTGGTGGTTGTCTTCCAGTTCTTTGTCCTCTTGGTCATCTTCTTCAGGGTCATCTTTTAGGTATTCTTCTGTGTGGTCTTCAGGGTATTCGTCTTCAGGGTCATTTTCATGGAGATCCAGAGTGAGAATCAAAAACCATTTCCACAAGCTTGAACTTGGAAAAGTAGCAGAAGTTACAAGAAGGCTGAGGAACTGTCGAGAACCAGCTGACGGTACTGGAACCCGGAGTGGCAGCAGAATGAACAAGAGCCAATGGCACAACCGTGGACCAGCTGACTGTGCTGGAACACAGTTACTAAGCAGGAGGTACCTGTGCTCCAAAGCACTACCAAGGACCAGCAGACGTTGCTGGAACTCGGATACTAAGAAGGAGGCACCTAGGCCAAAGGCACTGCCGAAAACCAGCTGACGGTGCTGGAACCCGGATGGGTAGCAGAAGGAACAAGAGCCAATGGGACAACCGTGGAACAGCTGACGGTGCTGGAACACCGTTTCTAAGCAGGAGGTACCTGTGCTCCAAAGCACTACCAAGGACCAGCAGACGTTGCTGGAACTCGGATACTGACAAGGAGGCACCTAGGCCAAAGGCTCTGCCGGGAACCAGCTGACGTTGCTGGAACCCGGATGGGTAGCAGAAGGTACCCATGATTAACAAAGTTTTGCATCCGCGAGCAGGCCGCAGTTACCGAAACCCACAGTCCTACAGGGGGTGCTTGTCCTATTGGCACTATGGAACCAGCCTTTTTTACCAGAACCCGCAGCCCAAATAGGAAGCACCGAAACTGCAGGCACCATAGACTCGGCTAACCCTACCGCAACATGACAGGACAACGTATCGGTGGCAAAGTGACGTTGACACTACCCGGAAACAGCAGGCGTGCTGTAACAAGGCTGGGCAGGAGGGAGTACCCGTGCCAAAGACACTGCCGAGAACCAGCTGACGGTGCTGGAACCCGGATGGGTAGCAGAAGCTACAATACTCAATGGAACTACCGAGAACCAGCTAACGGTGCTGGAACCAGGAGGGGCAGCAGAAGGAACAAGAGCCAATGGCCCAACCGTGGACCAGCTGACGGTGCTGGAACACGGTTTCTAAGCAGGAGTTACATGTGCTAAAAAGCACTACCAAGAACCAGCAGAAGTTGCTGGAACTCGGATACCGACAAGGAGGCAACAATGCCAAAGGCTCTGCCGGGAACCAGCAGACGGTGCTGAAACGCGGATTGGTAGCAGAAGGTACCCATGATCAACAAAGTTGCAAGGCCGCGAGCAGGACGCAGTTTCCGAAACCCACAGTCCAACAGGGGGTGCTTGTCCTATTGGCACTACAGAACCAGCCTTTATTACCAGAACCCGCAGCCCACATAGAAAGCACCAAAACTGCAGGCACCATAGACTTGACAAACCCGACCGCAACACGACAGGACAACGTATCGGTGGCAAAGTTACGTTGACACTACCCGGAAACAGCAGGCATGCTGGAAGCAGGCTGGGCAGGAGGGAGTACCCGTGCCAAAGACACTGCCGAGAACCAGCTGACGGTGCTGGAACCCGGATGGGTAGCAGAAGCTACAAGAGTCAATGGAACTACCGAGAACCAGCTGACGGTGCTGGAACCCAGAGGGGCAGCAGAAGGAACAAGAGCCAATGGCACAACCGTGGACCAGCTGACGGTGCTGGAACACGGTTTCTAAGCTGGAGTTACCTGTGCTGAAAAGCACTACCAAGAGCCAGCAGACATTGCTGGAACTCGGATACCGACAAGGAGGCAACAATGCCAAAGGCTCTGCCGGGAACCAGCAGACGGTGCTGGAACCCGGATGGGTAGCAGAAGGTACCCATGATCAACAAAGTTGCAAGGCCGCGAGCAGGACGCAGTTTCCGAAACCCACAGTCCAACAGGGGGTGCTTGTCCTATTGGCACTACAGAACCAGGCTTTATTACCAGAACCCGCAGCCCACATAGAAAGCACCAAAACTGCAGGCACCATAGACTCGGCAAACCCGACCGCAACCCGACAGGACAACGTATCGGTGGCAAAGTTACGTTGACACTACCCGGAAACAGGCGTGCTGGAACCAGGCTGGGCAGGAGGGAGTACCCGTGCCAAAGACACTGCCGAGAACCAGCTGACGGTGCTGGAACCCGGATGGGTAGCAGAAGCTACAAGAGTCAATGGAACTACCGAGAACCAGCTGACGGTGCTGGAACCCAGAGGGGCAGCAGAATGAACAAGAGCCAATGGCACAACCGTGGACCAGCTGACGGTGCTGGAACACGGTTTCTAAGCTGGAGTTACCTGTGCTGAAAAGCACTACCAAGAACCAGCAGACGTTGCTGGAACTCGGATACCGACAAGGAGGCAACAATGCCAAAGGCTCTGCCGGGAACCAGCAGACGGTGCTGGAACCCGGATGGGTAGCAGAAGGTACCCATGATCAACAAAGTTGCAAGGCCGCGAGCAGGACGCAGTTTCCGAAACCCACAGTCCAACAGGGGGTGCTTGTCCTATTGGCACTACAGAACCAGCCTTTATTACCAGAACCCGCAGCCCACATAGAAAGCACCAAAACTGCAGGCACCATAGACTCGGCAAACCCGACCGCAACACGACAGGACAACGTATCGGTGGCAAAGTTACATTGACACTACCCGGAAACAGGCGTGCTGGAACCAGGCTGGGCAGGAGGGAGTACCCGTGCCAAAGACACTGCCGAGAACCAGCTGACGGTGCTGGAACCCGGATGGGTAGCAGAAGCTACAAGAGTCAATGGAACTACCGAGAACCAGCTGACGGTGCTGGAACTCAGAGGGGCAGCAGAAGGAACAAGAGCCAATGGCACAACCGTGGACCAGCTGACGGTGCTGGAACACGGTTTCTAAGCAGGAGGTACCTGTGCTAAAAAGCACTACCAAGGACCAGCAGACGTTGCTGGAACTCGGATACCAAGAAGGAGGCACCTAGGCCAAAGGCTCTGCCGGGAACCAGCTGACGGTGCTGGAACCAGGCTGAGCAGGAGGGAGTACCCGTGCCAAAGACACTTCTGAGCTGCAACTGGCGATGTTGGAGCTCAGGGGTCAATCATGCAGCAGGCTGAGGCCTACTTCGAGCTAGTTTTATATTGGTTGTACACAACTACTGATTTTAACCGGGCTCCACTTGGGCCTCTGGTTCTACTGTCTCTAGTATTTCCCCTGGCCTACAACCCCGCCAGTCGCCGCTCTGAAGTGGCGTGTGCACAATCCACACTTGTTCCTGTGTGACTGGGGCTCAGTCACGTCAGTTGATCCACTGATGTGTGTCCGGCAAGGTCTCCTGCTCTGTCCACATTCCGACTACTAGTAATGGGAATGGGGACAGAGCGGCAGACATTGCCGGACACACATCAGTGAATCAACTGACGTGCCTGAGCCACAGTAACACAGGAACAAGTGTGGATTGTGCACACGCCACTTCAGAGCAGCGACTGGCGGGGTTGGAGGCCAGGGGAAATACTAGAGACAGTAGAGCCAGAGGCCTAAGTGGAGCACGGTGGAAAATCAGTAGTAGTGTGATTTTGGAGGCAGCAGGAGACTTTACCATCCACATAGCAGGGGAACAGCAGGCGTTACTGAACCCCACAGACAACAGGAGCGAGTGTTTGAATCTGTGCGGACAGCACTTCCAAGCTACAACTGGCTGTGTTGTAGCCCAGGATCAATGCTCTGAGCAGGCTGAGGCCTACTTGGAGCGAGGAGAAAATGCGTTGCAGTGTGAGTTTGGAGGCAGCAGGAGACATTGCCATTCACACAGCAGGGGAACAGCTGGCATTACTGAACCCCACTAACACAGGAGCTAGTGTGTTTTGCTCTGTGAAGACGGCACTTCTGAACACCAACTGGCATTGTAGGAGCACAGGATGAGGCATGGAGCAGGCTGAGGTCTGATGTTGTTGGCATGTGGATGGAGCAGGAGACTTTGCCGTCTACACAGCAGGGGAACAGCTGGCATTACTGAACCCCACTAACACAGGAGCTAGTGTGTTTTGCTCAGTGAAGACGGTACTTCTGAACACCAACTGGCGTTGTTGGAGCACAGGATGAGGCATGGAGCAGGCTGAGGTCTGATGTTGTTGGCATGTGGATGGAGCAGGAGACTTTGCCGTCTACACAGCAGGGGAACAGCTGGCATTACTGAACCCCACTAACACAGGAGCTAGTGTGTTTTGCTCTGTGAAAACGGCACTTCTGAACACCAACTGGCGTTGTTGGAGCATAGGATGAGGCATGGAGCAGGCTGAGGTCTGATGTTGTTGGCATGTGGATGGAGCAGGAGACTTTGCCGTCTACACAGCAGGGGAACAGCTGGCATTACTGAATCCCACTAACACAGGAGCTAGTGTGTTTTGTTCTGTGAAGACGGCACTTCTGAACACCAACTGGCGTTGTTGGAGCCCAGGATGAAGCATGGAGCAGGCTGAGGCCAACTTGCAGCACGTTTTATAGAGGTTGTAGACTACTACTGATTGTAACCGTGCTCCACTTAGGCCTCAGGCTCCACTGTCTCTAGTATTTCCCCTGGCCTCCAACCCCACCAGTGACAGCTCTGAAGTGGCGTCAGCACAATCCACACTTGTTCTTGTGTTACTTGGGCTCAGTCCTGTCAGTTGATCTCCTGATGTGTGTCCGGCAAGGTCTCCTGCTCTGTCCTCATTCATACTACTAGTAATGGGAATGTGGACAGACCATGAGACCTTGCCGGACACACATCAGGGGATCAACTGACGTGACTGAGCCCCAGTAACTCAGGAAGAAGTGTGGATTGTGCAGACGCCACTTCAGAGCAGCAACTGGCGGGGTTGGAGGCCAGGGGAAATACTAGAGACAGTGGAGCCAGAGGCCTAAGTGAAGCACGGTTAAAAATCAGTAGTAGTTTGAATGTGGATGGAGCAGGAGACTTTGCAGTCCACACAGCAGGGGAGCAGCTGGCATTACTGAACCCCAATAACACAGGAGCTAGTGTTTTTCTCTGTGCAGACGACACATCTGAGCGACAACTGGCTTTGTTGAAGCCCAGGGATTATAGTTCAGGTGGTAGAAACATGAACACAACAGGAGACCTGGATACAGTTGCCAACCAATTATTTAGTCGGGAAGAGGACTGGCAAATTCTGGGGAGATCCAGGCCTTGTTCATTTTCAGAAAAGTAAGCCGGTCAACGTTATCGGAAGAAAGTCGCGTGCGACGGTCTGTTAGTACACCACCTGCGGCACTAAAGACGCGTTCCGATAATACACTGGCAGCAGGGCAAGCCAGCACCTCCAATACATACTGGCTAAGCTCTGGCCATGTATCCAGCTTAGAGACCCAAAACTTGAAGGGGGAAGAGCCATCTGGGAGTACACTCACAGGGCAAGACATGTAGTCTGTCACCATCTGATGGAAACGTTGCCTCCTGCTGACTGGAGCCGTCAGTGATGGTGTAGACAATTGTGGCGGACACACAAAACTTTGCCACATTTGGGCCATAGTGGTCTTGCCTTGTGCTGAGGCGCTGCCTCTGCTCCCTCTTTGTGCCGAGTTTCCTCCACTGGCTCGACGCACAGAGGTGCTTTGTAAAGCACTAGCACCACTGCTGTCGGGTGGAATGGAAAACATGATGGACTGCACCAGTGTGTCTTGGTACTCCCGCAGTTTACACTCTCGGTTCAACGTTGGTGTGAGGGTTTGCAAGTTGTCCCGGTAGCGAGGATCTAGGAGGGTGTACACCCAATAATCAGCCGTATAGAGAATGTGGGCGATGCGACGGTCGTTTCTCAGGCACTGCAGCATGAAGTCAACCATGTGCTGAAGACTCCCAACTGCCAAAGAACCGCTGTCCCCTGCTTGAGGCGTGATCTCTGCCTGCTCTGCATCACCCCACCCTCGCTGTACATACTGACTAGAGCTTTGTGTACCTCCCTCCTCTGGAGAGATGTCTTCCTCCTCCATCGACTCCTCCTCATCCGCCTCACAAAGTGTCCCCTGCCTAGGCCTTTGTGAGGAAGCATGTAGCGCAGACTGTCCAGTAGCAGATGGCATTTGGGACTCCTCATCCTCCACCTCTTCCAAAACCTCATCCCTTAATGCTTGCAGTGTTTTTTGAAGCAGACATATAAGGGGGACAGTCATGCTGACTAGTGCATCATCTGCACTCGCCATCCGCGTGGAATCATCGAAGGCACGCAAAACGAGGCAGATGTCCTTCATAGAGGCCCAGTCAGTGGTGCTGAAGTGTGACCGGCGCACAGTGCGACTTGTTTGCGCCTGATGCAGCTGGTACTCCATGACTGCTGCCTGCTGCTCACACAACCGCTCCAACATATGTAACGTAGAATTCCACCTGGTGGGTAAGTCACATATGATGCGATGTTCCGGAAGGCGTAATCGGCGCTGCAGAGCAGCAAGGCGCGACCTTGCCGTGCTGGAACGCTGCAAGTGAGCGCACTCTATGCGGACCTTGTGCAGCAGTGCATCAAGATCCGGATAGTCGCTCAGAAAGCTCTGCACGACCAAGTTGAGCACATGTGCCAGACATGGGATGTGAGTGAGGTTGCAAAGGCCAAGAGCTGCCACCAGATTTCGGCCATTGTCACACACTACCAAGCCCGGCTGGAGATTCGCTGGCAGAAACCACACGTCGCTCTCCTGCTTGATGGCATTCCAGAGCTCCTGCGCTGTGTGGCTTCGATTCCCCAAAGAAATTAATTTCAGTACGGCCTGTTGACGTTTGGCCACGGCTGTGCTCATATCGGTCATAACAGGCTCCTGCTGCGCTGTTTCAGAGGAACTTGAGTAGGAGGAGGAGTCAATGTGTACAGACTGGATTCCTGCAATCCGTGGAGTTGGCAGAACACGTACAGCGCCACTCTCCAGATCTGTACCCGGCTCAGCAACATTGACCCAATGGGCAGTGAGGGAAAGGTATCGTGTCCCTGTCCATGGTTACTGGTCCACGCATCGGTGGTCAGGTGGACCTTGCTACTGACGGCGTTTAGTAGCGCATGTTTTATGTTTGCCTCCACATGTTTCTGCAGGGCAGGGACGGCTCGCCTGCTGAAATAAAAGCGGCTGAGCCCGGTGTATTGTGGGACCGCCAATGCCATGAAGTCCCAGAAGGTGTCAGTCTCCACCAGCCTGAATGACAGCATTTCAAGTGCCAGTAGTTTGGCAATGCCAGCATTCAGAGCCTGTGCTCGGGGATGGTTTGCCGAGTATGGTCACCTTTCTCCCATGCCTGTGCTACCGATGGCTGTCGAGTGGCCTGGGAGTGTGAGGATGACTTGGAATGTGGTGCTGTGGGTGGAATGTCACAGGGTCTCCGGACAACAGTGCCAGAGGTTCTTCCTTGGCGATCCTGTGAGGAAGCCGAACCAGCTGTGTGTGAGCTGGAGGAAGAGGCCCCAACACGAGCTGAAGAGGTGGTAGGTGGTGCTGTACGTTGGCCTACGTCTTCAGTGTGTCTGTGTAACTCCACCTCGTGCTTGGTCCGCACATGTTTCCACATATTAGTGGTATTGAGGTTGCTGACATTTTTCCCTCTTTTGACTCTCTGATGACACAGCTTGCATTTGACAAAGCAAATGTCATCTGCAACTGTGTCAAAAAAGGACCACGCACTGCAAGTCTTGGGAGCGCCCGTTTTGCCTTTTGAAAGTGGAATGCTCCTAACGTGTGCCGAAGTGGAGGCTACAGGCAACCAAGTCTGCCCCTCTCCCTCTCCCTCCGGTTTTTGCCGTTCGGGGAATCTCTTCCTCAGAGTTGCTCCCACCACCTTCCTGTTCCTCACGCCATGATGGGTCAAGGACCTCATCATCTACACTCCCCTCTTCAAACACCTGCTTCTCCTGGGTTGTCTCGCCAGCACCGTACGCAACAGAAAGTGGCAACTGTGTCTCGTCATCATCTGATGCGTACTGAGGTGTGCTGACCATAGGCACTGGCCCACCCGCCTCTTCAGATTCAGAGGGACAAAGAAGTTGCGCATCACTGCATACTCCCTCTTCTTCACAATCTGGAATGCTGCTTGGCTGGCCCCCTCTTTCCAAACCAACAGATTCCAAGAACAGAAGTAGAGACTGTGATGGCTCCTGTCCAGTGCTCTCTGACTGCCTGGGCACTTTGGCAGGTGGTGAAGAGACAGATGGTTGCTCTTCGGTGCTCTGGCCCTGAGAGGATGTGGAAGTAATTGAAGTCGATGCGTTAGCTGGCATCCATCCCACAACGGCTTCAATTTGTTCCTCCCGCAGCAGTGGGGTACGGTGAGGTCCTACAAAGCTGCGCATAAAGGACTGTTGCCTGCTAAAACTGGGGGATGCTGACTCACTGGTGCCAACAGCAGGCACAGACTCCCCACGTCCTCTCCCTGCAGAATCCCCACGTCCTCTCCCTGCAGAATCCCCACGTCCTCTCCCTGCTGAAACTCCACGCCCACGTGCCTTACTCCCTGCCTTCTTCATCTTGCTAGACTGAGAAAGATAGGCAGAAAAGTACAAAGGGGGGCCTTAGTGTGCTTATTCCTGAACAGCTGGTTACAGGTATAAGAAACACTAATTTTATGAAGTGTGTGTATCGACTACACTTTAATGGGAGCTAATGTGGCCTACACAACTTTCAACTGTAGTGTTTGTTGAACTTTGCTGTTTTTTGGGGGGGGAAAAAAAACTAAAATGATGTGATCAAAGACTTGAAAGTGAGAGTATCACCAACTTTCTGGAGCTATTACAATGCAGGCAGGTAACCTACAATGCAAAAGATGAGGCTCCAAAAAATTTGGGTAATACTAATCTGGCTGCAGCTGAAGGGCACAAGCCAGAAAAAAGGCTCCTCTACTCCTATATAGTGTTTGCAACCAACCAATGTAGATGGATATGGATGGATGCACGCTAATAGGAGAAGAAAAAATGAGCTGCAATTAAAGAAAAATATGTGCGAGGCAGTGACGCACGCTGAGCAGCCTACAACCAGACGTAGCTGCCGGACACACTACTCAGCGTGAGCTGCACTCACACACAGTCAGAGACCTCTCAGACAGCCGTGAACAGTGCAGCTAAGTGGGCACTAGCACTGACAGGCTGCAGAAAGGCTCCTCTGTGTACTCCTAGAGTGTTTGCAACCACCATATATGGATACGGATGGATGCACACTAATAGGAGAAAAAATGAGCTGCAATAAAAGAAAAATGTGTGAGGCAGTGACACGCTGAGCAGCCTACAACCAGACGTAGCTGCAGGACACACTACTCAGCGTGAGCTGCACTCACACACAGTCAGAGACCTCTCAGACAGCCGTGAATAGTGCAGCTAAGTGGGCACTAGCACTGAAAGGCTGCAGAAAGGCTCCGCTGTCTACTACTAGTGTTTGCAACCAACGTATATTGATACGGATGGAAGCACACTAGATAGAATTTTTTAAAAATAAGCAGCTCAAAAAGAAAAATATGTATGAGGCAGCAGTGAGGCACGCTGGGCGGCCTACAACCAGACGTGGCTGCAGGACCCACTCCACAGCGTGAGCTGCACTCACACAGCCCTTGCAGACAGCTGTGAACACTGCTGCTAGGGAAAAGAAAGCTACAGTGGTGGTTTATGTAGCCTGGGTAAAGCACAATATTGTTTTGAGAATCAATATTTCTAACTGTCTCTCACAGTCTTCAACAGCAGCCTGTCCGTAACTGAATTCACAGCCGAATGACCAGAAATGGCGGCGGCTTTTATAGTGCATCATGACATCATTTCAGCAGCCAATCACAGCCATGCCAATAGTTTACATGCCTAACAGGATGTGCCCACACTTCTGAGGATTCCCATTGGCTGAATCAAAGCGAGCGGGCTGATAGCATTATGGGAACTTCCCATTCCGTTATCCGATACGAAAAAAGTATCGGAAGTCAGTATCGGAATTCCGATACAGCTAATATCGGCCGATACCCGATACTTGCGGTATCGGAAAGCTCAACACTAGTAATGATAAATCGCTTTCCCTTTACAGGTAAATCTGCTTGTACCATCATCCATCAGTCCTGATTGAGCTCCAAATGCAAACTCTAATTTTTTGCAGATGTTACTGTGTGGGCCATCGCAAGCTCTGCACGATTTCTTTTGACTTCATGAGCAAACAAGCAACACCATTTCCACAGTAAGTACACTGGAGAGCAGTCAGCATGGTTTCAGTGCGTCCTGCACATTCAACGGCAAAATCCACTCCTCCATTAGTTAGCTCAGTAATGACCTCATGAATGGGTTTATCGTAAACCTTTGGGTTTAGGCACTCAGTGGCTCCCAGTTGTAAGGCTTTTGGATACTTATCCTTATGTGAACCTACTCCAATGATTCGTGTAGCGCTTGCATCCTTGCATCCTACAATTGCTGAACAACCAACTCCTCCCAAGCCAAAAACAGCACAACTAGAGCGCTTGGTCACCTTAGCAGTGTTGACAGCTGCACCATATCCAGTAGAAAATCCACAGCCTATAAGACAAACTTCAACAAGGGCACGGGCATCCACTTTGGCAACGTAAATGTCAGACACCACAGTGTATTCAGTGAATGTACTTGTGCATGCGTAATGATAAATCGCTTTGCCTTTACAGGTAAATCTGCTTGCACCATCATCCATCAGTCCTGATTGAGCTCCAAATGCAAACTCTAATTTTTTGCAGATGTTACTGTGTTGGCCATCGCAAGCTCTGCACGATTTATTCTGACTTCATGAGCCTTTGGAGGAGCTACTTCAATATCTTCAATGCTGAGGGGCTTGCATGGTTCCCAGGCAATAGCGGCCTTGCATTTAATAGCCTTTCCTGCGGTGCTCATGGTGGTTCCGGTTCAAAGCAATGATGGAGGAGAGAGCGTCAGCTGATGCCTCCTCTCCCATCATTCCCCTCTGCCTCTGACACTGCGGGTGTGTGATGACGTCATCGCGCACTCACTGTGTGCCAGGCAGTGCAGCCGTTGAGACAGGAGCCCCCTGAGGAAGCGACGAAATATCAAGCGAAACGTGCGTTGGGGAACGTGGTCACAGCACGGGCAGTCATTATGGGTAATTAACCTCTTCATTCTTTACTTAGTCATGTAGCGGTCTTTGCATACGTAATGTATACATAAATATATTTATTGTTGATACTGTGGTAATTGCAGGTACGCAGGATGCAGTGACGAGTCGCGAGACAATTTGGTGCTTTCTATAATAACTTTTATAAGACTAGAGGGAACTTTCCTCAGTCACGGCTTGATCACCAAAAGCGGTAATGGAGCGCCGACACCAGGGCCTAGGTGTCTGCATATTGAACCATAGTACTTCTCAGTAATTCGACATCATATTGCATCAGAGTGTTTCACAGCAACGCTGCATCATATCGCATTATAGTGCATCATATTGCCTTTAGGCATCATAGTGCTTCATAGGCCTCTTTGTATATTGCAGCATACTGCTTCACAGTGCCCCTCATCATATTACTTCATATTGCTTCATATTGCATCATAGTGCTTCATAGGCCTCATGCCCCTCATCATATTACTTCATATTGCAACATAGTACCTTTTTGCATCATATTGCATCAGTGTTTCAGGGTGCCTTTGTGCATCATATTGCATCATAGCGCTTCATAAGTGCCTTTTTTCATATGGCATCATAGTGCTTCATAGCGTCTCTATACATCATATTGCGTCATAATGCTTTGGTGCATCATATGGCATCATAGTGCTTTGGTGCCCCTGTGCCTCAGGGTGTATCACTAGTGTTTCATAGTGCTTCATGGTACATCATGGTGCCTCATAGTACTTCGGGTGTTGTGGCTTTGTGCCGCTGGCTGTGGGCCTCTGGCTTAGACCATCTGACTTGGGCCTTGTTGTGTGGCCGCACCCTGTTTTGTTGGCCTACCACTTCACGTTTTATCTCAGGCCCAGAGTCCTTCAGTTTGGACCCAGATCCAACTTTTGTTGCTTCATTCTTGGCATCCGAGCTTAGCCAAAAAAAAAAAAAACCACCTATGCTTGAATTGGCCTAGTAAAGTAGCATTTCTTCCGTCTGGAACAGAACTCTCAAGGAGCTACTGCCTTGAGTGCTAAGGGCAAGTCTCTTGCATAATTAGCTTTAAAGGGAGATATACATCTTTGGATTCATCCTACAAAGGACATACTACGGTCCTGGGAGCAGTAAATCCCATGAGGTGGAAGGAGAGAATCTTTCCCAGCTCCACATACGGCAATCAGACTAGTTGTCTTGATCAACATCCAGTAGACAGATTTTTGTCACATAAGTCTGTTGTATTATGTTTACCAGGAACTGCATCATTGCCTTTGTAAAAACAAAAGAGAACATTCAGCTCACCCCCGAGATATAATTCCAAGCACAAGAAGGAGCACGGCTTCCTCACTGCTGCACAGCCTCCAAGGCAATAGGGAAAATAGAAGTGGATCCAGCTCACTCACAAGGCTTATTTAAAAATTTAAAAAAAAAAAATTTTTATTGGATGATCCTTAAAAAATTCAAAATGACAAAACAGACATCTCAGTTGGCACAGCAATGACAGGGGGTGGTGTGCAATGAGACCATATGCGTTTCGAGCAACACGGCTCTTAAACACTGTTTTTTTCATTACCTTGTGGCGAAACAGCAGCACTGCGTCAGGTGGCAGAGGATACCACACACACTGTCCTTACAGCAGTCAGGGCTCCTGAGATAAAGAATCTGTAACCTGGACGCTTAGAGTTGAGAACTCATAGTCCCATTGCCTCACAGTAGGTAATCCCCCTCTGTGATGGGGAGAAAACTACTCTCTCTAGCTATAGGGTATGGTTACTCCCACCATGGCAGTCTGGGTGTATAAATATCACTGAGAAAATTGCCTTTTAGGCTACGCGTGTATATATGTGTGTATATATAGATAGATAGATAAGTTGACTTATATATAATGTCCGGACTAATGACTCGTATAGAGGCAGTTCGAAATAATCTCTCGTATTACAGGTTTTTTACCAACAACCCCCCCACCAACACCACTTTCATCGATTCCAGAGTCCAGACTCCCTGTATCTAACATACTGTAGGTAAAACAGGCGTGATCCCCGTTTCCCTTTCAGTGCTTCTAATAAGAAGCCCTATGTGGGTAATGGCAGGAGATATTACCTGGCAGATAGCATATTTCCTTAGCTTCAATAATAATCAACCCTTAGGCCGGGGTCACACTGGCGAGGAATACGGCCGAGTGAGAGGCGCTAAAAGCACGTATTAGACACGGACCAATGATTCTCTAAATACGGGACCACACCTTGCTTACGGATGACATACGGAGCACTCTTTAGGGGTAATTCATCCGTATTACGCATGTAAAATACGGACTGTGTTTTGCGTCGGTTAGTGTGACCCCGGCCTTACTTGGGGGTTTAGACATCAAAGGGTTCGGAATAGATGTGATCTCCTGGATGAGTAGTGTATGTGCATTCCAATGCTCTGCCCATTATCCATGTACTAACTTATTGGTTTGATCTTCCCGCAGTCCAGGGTCTCTGTCTTGCAGATTTCCTTGTACTATGGTAAGCTGATCTCTAACCAGGGTTTAACCTTAGCCCAGGAGGACCAACGAAGGAACAACCTTTTGTCGTTAACCACATGCAGCGGATTACTGATCTGTACAGTCCTCATTGTGTTGTGGCTGCGGCTATCACCATACTTTGCTGGGCAATAAGGTTTTTAAACCTATTCTGTGGCTGCGGTGTTTTTTAAGTATCTATCACAACAACTATAATTCACGGCTGTTGGTTATTGGTATTGGGGGTACGGCGGGTGTGTTTCACTCTGTTTCTGCTGCATACCTTGTTTACCACATTCATACTGAAATTGGAGATTATAGACATAGATCAGACACTCACTACGGTGTTTATCTTTGCGCTTTTCTTTAGACATCTATATTTCTTTGATCTTGCAGATCATATCTATATCTGGCCTGGTTCTTGCCTGGGACTTTGGTCCTTGGGTTTCTGTACCCACCCTGGAATCTTTCCTTTGGTATTCTCCATGGTGCTGTCCGGAGGGACGAAATGGAAAAAGGGAATTAGACCTACCGGTAATTCTGTTTCCAGTAATCCCTTAGGACAGCACCCTTAATTCCCTCCCTTATGTTTGTCTTTAGGCTTGCACGGAATCAATCTTCCGGCAGATTGTTCGTCCGTCAGGTCGCCATGGCTCCAGACTAAGATGAAGCTATTAAATGGTCTCTTATAGATGCGTTTGTAAGGGCGCGTTTGGACCATTTCCATCCATCCTCGGTGGTGCTTTGAAAAAACACTGGAGGGTGGAGGGACCTTTTAACCTCTCTGTGATCCTGTCCCGCTATAGGTCAAGGGAGGACTTCCTCCATGGTGCTGTCCTGAGGGACTACTGGAAACAGAATTAACGGTAGGTCTAATTCCCTTTTTTTCATGCAAGCACCTCCGTTTTTTGACTGAAATATATACCGTAATACTTCAGATAAATAGCTCTGTCTGTTAATGTGGTGATTTGTGTGCTCTAGTATGCCTTTCATATGTTTGCTCTTTGCTGGGATCAGCCACAGATCTGCCTGCTCTTTTACAGCTGTCCACAACTCTTCATCATTTTGCGGTTTGTCACCTAAGCATATTAGCTTCAGCACAGCCTGTTGCCGCTTGGATGAGGCAGTGCCTCAGTAGTTCCAGCTTGTGACTGATGTGCTACTTTTGGAGATGGAAGCTGAAGAGGTGGCGAAGGAGGAGGAGGTGCAGGAGCTGTAGACTGTGTGGGCAACCCAGATTGATGTAGGATCCGCAATACTCGGGGTTGGGAGGATGTGCACGATACCAAAGTCGGAGTGGGTCCCGGCTTCCACTATGTTAATCCAGTGTGCCTCAGTGAGATGTACCGTCCCTGACCACAAGCACTTGTCCACGTGTTTGTGGTTAGGTGGACTTTCCCAGTAACAGCATTATGGAGAGCACGGGTAATGTTATGGGACACGTACCTGTGTAATGCCGGGAAGGCACACCGGAACAAATAGTCCCACATGTTCGTGGCCTCGGTTTGATCCTCGACTCTGCCCTCTCTTTCAAGCTACAAATCCAAGCCCTTGCCTCCTCCTGTCCACTACAACTCAAAAACATTTCCTGGATCTGTACATTCTAAGAAACTTCAGAATGTTTGTGCACGCCATCATGATCTCCCGCCTCAACTATTGCAACCTTCTACTCGCTGGCCTCCCCTCTAGCACTCTTGAACCACTCATATCTATCCTATCTGCTGCCAAAGTAATCCAACTGTCCCTCTGTTATTCCCCAGCCTCTCCTCTGCCGGGCCCTTCACTGCCTTCCTATTGCCCATAGGCTACAGTTCAAAATCTTAACTATGACATACAAACCCTTCCACAACCTGTCTCCTCCATACATCTGTGACATGGTCTCCCAATGTCCATCTGGGTCATGACTTCTTCTACGGTAACCCAGTGTGCCATCAGCGAGATGTACTGTCACTGCCGAAAAGCACTTGTCCAGGTGTCTGTGGTTAGGTGCACTTTCCTTGTAACAGCATTGTTGAGGGCCCGGGTAATGTTGTGGGACACGTGCTTGCTTGTGTAATGTCATGACGGCAGACCGGGAGAAATTGTGGTGAGTGGGGACCAAGTACCTTGTGACGGTCACCACCATCAGGTTGCAGAAAGCTTCCGTCTCCCATGAGCCTAAAATGCAACATTTCAAGTGCAAGCAGATGAGAAATGTGTGAATTAAGTTCTGTGGAGTTGGCTGCGTAATTACGCTTGCATTCCAAGGACTGGGGTATGGAAGACTGAATGCTGCGTTGGGACAAGGACATGGACGTGCTTGTTAATGGTGCTAGTTGAGTTTGTGTGCAACTACAGATGCAGGGCAGGAGGCATCTTTGCATGCACCATGGGCAGGGGATTGGCTTGCACGCACAACAGTGGAAGAAGCAGTGGTATCACCCGTAGACACTGTTCATGGAGCCTGATGTTCAACCAACAGTCGGGTGCTTTGCTGCCATGTGCCTGATCATGTTGGTGGTAAGGCTGGTAGTTTTGCTACCCTTGCTGATGCGGCATGGCCGGTGGTGCAAATGGCCTTTTAGGGTTTATCGGCAGAGTCTTTAAAAAACAACAAGACTGTTAGGGGGACATTCATTTTCTCCCTCTCCCACACCACCTCCTCACCTCGACACCTGTCTTTCGGTGTTCCCCAAGGCTCAGTTCTAGGATCCCTACTCTTCTCCATCTAAACCTTTGGCCTGGGACAGCTGATGTAATGTCACGGTTTGCAATATCATCACTACGCCGATGACACACACATCTACCTATCTGTACCTGACATCACCTTCTTGCTGACCAAAATCACATGTCTTCAGGCTGTATCATCCTTCTTTTCTGCTCGCTTTAAAAAGTGGACATGGACAAATCAGAACACATCATCTTTCAAGCATCTCACGCTGAGTAGACATGAGAGCTTTGTATGCATCATTCAGTACCATTTTAGTAAGAGGGAAACTTTGCCCAAGAGAAAATGATTTTCCAAACATTCACGGACTTTTTTGCACATTTTTTTGCAGCTGTGATCTTCATCTTCTTGGTGTGGATATGGTAAATTTCAAAGTTGTCATCAATACCATCATCTTCCATAATTTGTAAAGAGGAAATCTGGTGTTACCAAGGGTCGTGGTTATGTACGTTTAGTGGCATTCCTTAGTGTTCGTTACACTAGGACAAATTATTTTCGACTGGTACATTTGGATATTATTGGTAATATGTATGGGTGAAGATAAAGAAGCTTATGCCACGGGTGTGTTTATACACCGTGTGCAGAATTATTAGGCAAGTTGTATTTGAGAGGATTCTTTTTATTATTGAATAACAACTATGTTCTCAATCAACCCAAAAGACTCATAAATATCAAAGCTTAATATTTTTGAAAGTTGGAGTGGTTTTTTTTTAGATTTGGCTATCTTAGGAGGATATCTGTTTGTGCAGGTAACTATTACAGTGCAGAATTATTAGGCAACTTAATAAAAACCAAATATATACCCATCTCATGTGTTTATTTTCACCAGGTAAACCAACAGAGCAACACAAAATTTAGAAATAAACATTTCTGACTTTCAAAAACAAAACAAAAAAATTAGTGACCAATATAGCCACCTTTCTTTACGATGACACTCAAAAGCCTTCCATCCATAGATTCTGTCAGTTGCTTGATCTGTTTACGATCAACATTGCGTGCCGCAGTCACCACAGCCTCCCAGACACTGTTCGGAGAGGTGTAATGCTTTCACTCCCTGTAGATCTCGCATTTTATGAGAGACCACAGGTTGTGTATGGGGTTCAGATCAGGTGAACAAGGGGGCCATGTCATTATTTTTCCCTCTTTTAGACCTTTACTGGCCAGCCACGCTGTGAAGTATTTGGATGCATGTGATGGAGCATTGTCCTGCATGAAAATCATGTTTTTCTTGAACGATACAGACTTCTTCCTGTACCACTGCTTGAAGAAGGTGTCTTCCAGAAACTGCCAGTAGGTCTGGGGGTTGAGCTTCACTCCATCCTCAACCCGAAAAGGTCCCACAAGTTCATCTTTGATGATACCAGCCCATACCAGTACCCCACCTCCACCTTGCTGGCGTCTGAGTCGGAGTGGAGCTCTCTGCCCTTTACTGATCCAACCTCGGGCCCATCCATCTGGCCAATCAAGAGTTGCTCTCATTTCATCAGCTCATAAAACCTTAGAAAAATCAGTCTTAAGACATTTCTTGGCCCAGTCTTGACGTTTTATCTTTTTTGTTGAAAGGTGGTCGTTTTTCAGCCTTCCTTAGCTTGGTCATGTCCGTGAGTATGGCACACCTTGAGCTTTTTGATACTCCAGTAATGTTGCAGCTCTGAAATATGGCAAAACTGGTGGCAAATGGCATCTTGGCAGCTTGACGCTTGATTTTCCTCAATTCATGGGCAGTTATTTTGCGCCTTTTTTATCAACACGCTTCTTGGGACCCTGTTGAATATTTGCCATGAAACGTTTGATTGTTCGGTGATCACGCTTCAAAAGTTTGGCAGTTTCAAGACTGCTGCATCCCTCTACAAGACATCTCACAATTTTTGACTTTTCAAAGTCCGTCAAATCTTTCTTTGGACCAATTTTGCCAAAGGAAAGGAAGTTGCCTAATAATTAAGCACACCTTATATAGGGTGTTGATGTCATTAGACCACACCCCTCATCATTACAGAGATGCAAATCAACTGATTTACATAATTGGCAGTTGGCATTCAAGCCTATACAGCTTGGAGTAGGACAACATGTATAATAAGGATGATGTGATCAAAATACTGATTTGCTTAATAATTCTGCACCCAGTGTAGTCACGGACGGTGCACTCCTCTTTAAACTTAGTTTTCCACGAGCATCAGTTTGTTTGGTTTTCCTCCAACACTGACCTGCTTTCTCTAATTTAGCATCTCACGAACATGTTGCACTTTGCCCTTTATACAGACACGTGCATCTTTGGCAACATATTTTTGACGGGCAATTTTTAGGCCGAGTCTCACACGTGCATCTGTTACACCGATCTTCTGACGGGCATGAAAACCATTCTGGTAATTAATGGTGGCTAAACGACGAATCATTGTAGGCTGTATCCTAGATCTCATACCTCCCATAGCCACTACTGTTATTAATCATGTATGTTCCCATTCCTGTCATCACCATGCCCCTTTTCCTGATCACTTCATCCAGTGATTCGTCTGCCATATTTTTACTGAAAACCTGCACCTTCCCAGCAGCAACTGTGTAGTAAACCACATTACAGTTTTGCAAGGTGTTTATGATGCCCCTAAAAAAAAAATTACATGCTATGTTGATATGTACCCCCAGGGGGGAAATGTTTGTGTATGGGCATTCCAAGTATAGATGAAATGCTCCTTTGTAATGTGAATTTTTTATGAAAGCCTCCCCCATGTTTCTTACAAGGGGGATTGTGGTGAGTGCAAATTAGGGCCAGGTCTTGCATTCACTTTAGGGACAAACTTTATGGTAATAAAAACTAAAATAATAATGGAAACTTTTGTTTCATGTGACTATCCAGTACGTGGTTTCAGATTCTTATTGGGGTGCATATGACTTGGCAGCGGGCCAGGCCTTGCAGTCAATGCATAAGAAAAGAATATGGGAGTACAAAATGAATAATGTGAAGTGGATTTTCCTGTGCCCATCCAGTACCTGGGTTCAAAGGCTTATTGAGGTGCATATGACTTGGCAGCAAAGCGCTCTGCCCATTCATGTGCAGCAAGACATTTCTTAAGTGCTGTTCCAGCTATGGCCATTAGATGTCATAGTTGCCCTTCTTTTTCCTATTCTTGGAGTTAGGGGCTCCTTCCCCTTAATTGTTATTCTGTTCAGAACCACCCCTTCATCTTCCAGTGCTGAAGGATGTAGCCATTTTCCCTCAGATCCCAGAGCTGCTCACACGTGTCCAGCTCCCTGCAAAATCACTGCTTATATCAAGCGGATTCCGGTGAGTGTTTAATGCAGTTATGTGATATGTGTTGTGTATCTGTGTTGGCTGGCCATGATGCAGCCCCATGATGTTGCAATGTATTTTCAGTTCCTTGTATAGCTTTTACACTGCATGTTAGACAGATGCCCCATTATTCAGTTAGCACAATGCTTGCAGCCTAAGTTGTTTATATATCTCTTTTCTCTTTTCACTGCATTGTGTGTTGTATTGTTCAGCCTCTGTGGTGATGCCTACTGATGTAACAGCACTTTGTAATAATGCCTGCTGTGTATCATTGCTTTACTGTTATGATAGCACCTTGTATTATTGCTGTGATGTTATCTGCCAGCACTGACATATTGCACTGTCTATTTATTTATAGTTTTTACCCAAAATCATCCACTTCTATATCTCCGATACTATCCACTTCTATATCTCCGATCTCATCCATATTGTGTTCACCAATCTCCTCCAATATATCATCCTTTATCATTTACCATTGTTGTTCACATCATCCTAATAAATATGGACTTAAGCACCCATACAGTCTTGTTACTGGGAGTGGATGAAGGGTTTAGCCGTATGCTGGAATCCACACAGCGTCATACATGGAAGAAGGCAGAACAACAGGCTTTGCTGTCAATGTATAAAAAAACAGTATTGGAGTACGAAATGAATAATGTGAAGTGGATTTTCCTGTGCCCTTCCGGTACATGGCTTCAAAAGCTTATTGGGGTGCATGTAACTTTGGGGCAGGGCAGGCCTTGCATTAAATGCAACATTTTTTCAGGAAGCCCTCTTGTACCTCTCGTGAAAGGGGTATTGGGGTGTGTCGTAATTCTTGGCAGTCCATCTACTCACTGCATAGGCAATAACAACATAGGAGACCCACTGTTTAATAATGTCCCTTTAAGAAGATTAATGCTGCCTGATGCCCCTTTAAAAATAAGCTCTTTCACTTTAAGAGTCCATCCTTCATAAATGAAACAAGATGTGTCTGCTTATGTGTCACAAACCACATGGCCAGCTAGGGTTGTGAAATGTTGCAATGACATTTCCTAGTGGGGAGACAGTGCTTTTCGTTCCTCCATAACAGAGCCAGAGTCATTGTCCACGGTCTATGACGCCGGTGGGAGATATTCCAGCCTTCCCCCAACAAAATCTTCAAGCGATAAGTTATCTCTTTTTCGATCACCCTTTTCAAAATATTGTGTTTTTTGTGGAAGTCCTGTTGTTGCGCTCAGAGTTTCTGCATTTTCCCACTGTTGATTTGATCTCCCTGCGCTGAGTATTCCTTGTACTTCCATAACCTGTTGTAGTAAATCTTGTTAACCCCTTCTCTGCCTCCGGCTCTTCACTGCATCCAACTAACCTCTTACAATATTACACAAGGGAAATCTGTTTACTGCAGGTGTGTAAGTGACCTTCTACAGGTGTCAGTAATAGAGGGGTCCTGTTTTGGATAGTAAGCCAACATGATCACAGAAGTTCCAAGTTAAAAAAAAAAATAGTTTATTACAATAAGAGTTTGTTCACATAACCATATAATATGGCCTAGAACTATCTGATGTTTTATCAGATAGCACAAGACCCAATGTTATACCCCTGGGCAGAGCAGATCTGCTATTTTTTTCTCATACTAATTTGGCATGAGAAAAAAAATCGCAGCAATGCCACCTGGCCACGTCCTGATGGGCACCATCAAGAATGTTCATGAAGTGACCAGATAAAGTCCATTATCATCCTTCTCCGTGGTTCAGCTGGACGTGGCTCTTCTTTAGCACATGAGGTTCACGAAGGAGTCACAAAAGCATTTTTTTACTAAGCAGATATTCCATTTGTTGCTCAAACTGTTTTTATTGAAAATGTTCTAATTATTATATAAAATGGAGTTAAACAACATGAAGTAAGAGAAAAGGAAAAATATGGTGAAACAAGGGAAAATAAAGGAAAATGGGAGAAAGAACTATCACAAAGCAATAACAGTTATTGTGTCTCTGATACATGTACCAAGAGATATTAAGATCAAGGGTAAAACAATGAAATTATCATTTCTTTGAGAGTATCTCACCAGTTTGATAGTTTCATTATCACATATTATGAAAGCTAGCTATGTTCCTGATCAGGGCTACCAAAAGGAATTTCAGGGCCCCATAATGGCAAAATTTTCAGGCTCCCTTGAGACTCCACCCAGGCTCCACCCCAGTTCTGCCTCTACACCCTTCGAACTTTGCACAGTCCCATCGCCCACTCTTGGAAAAACTCTTCTGCCCCGTCGTCACCAATCACACATTAATAGTTCCCATGTAACGATACCACAAACGTAACCATCAGCTTTTGTTTTGACCAACAGGTTTTTTAAGCCTGCCACCACGACAAGGTAGACTCTTTTGGCAGGGCCCTACTCTACTCTAACGTATTAAACATTTCTTAAAATATCCAATAATCTTTTTAGGTATATTTTTTACTTATTTTTCTTTAAGGGAATGTGTCACATACATTTATAAAATTTTTAAACTAATTGAAATCAGATTGTTATAATCTTTTGTATAATCTGTATTTCTGATTGCAGATCATTGTATTCTGTTTCCTGTACATTTGTGGAAGCTGCTCTCTTGCCTGTTTGAAGATATGGACATTGGACATATACATGTACAGTATATATATCATAAGACATTATAAGGGACTCTATTTCCTTGGCAGAGTTTTCTATTCATGTTCTCATGTTTAGTCATTGTGCAGGAAGGGGGAAGAGGTGAGCTGTGACACTACCTACTGTGAATGGTGAATTCTATTAGCTCTCATTGTAATCCTGCCTATTATGATAATGAGGTGACTGCTAATAAGGGATCTCTTCTGGACATGCCAGTCTATTAGAAAAGTCTTTTCTTTTGATTTATTATTTTATGATATAAGGGGTGACAAAATTTAAAGTAAATTCTTGCAAAACTTTAAACTATGATTAAAAGGATTGGACATTTTCTGGTTATTGTTGACGAATGTTTTTGAGATGATAAGGCTGACGTTTTTAATGATACCACTTTTGCGGAGATATGTTCTTTTGATCGACCGTTATTGCATTTTAATGCAATGTCACAGCGACCAAAAAAAAGTAATTCTGTTTTTTTTATTTTTTTCCCGCTACACCGTTTAGCGATCAGGTTAATCCTTTTTTTTTATTGATAGATCGGGCGATTCTGAATGTGGCGATATCAAATATGTGTATGTTTAATTTAATTTTTATTGTTTAATTTTGAATGGGGCATGATTTAAACTTTTATATTTTTCTATTTTTTTCATCTTTTTAAATAAATTTTTTTTTTACTTTTAGCATGCTTCAATAGCCTCCATTGGAGGCTAGAAGCTGCCAAAGCTTGATCGCCACTGCTACATCTAGGCGATGAGCAGATCGCCTACATGTAGAAGAAATACAGCATTGCTATGAGCGCTGTCCACATTGTGGCGCTCATAGCAATCCGGCATCAATAACCATAGAGGTGTCCAGGAGACCTCTGATTGTTGTTCCAACGCATTTGTGACCCCCTTATCACGTGACGGAAGACAGCGGTGCGCGTATTTCTGACCACGCGGCCAGAGCGCTTGTTAAATACCGCTGTCAGTGTTTGACAGCAGCATTTAACTAGTTAATAGGCGAAGGTGGATCGCGATTCCACTTGCGCCTATTGCAGGCACATGTCAGCTGTTCACCGCCGGAGCCCTCATCAAAGCGGGGGAGATGTCCAATGATGGACTATGTCCGTCATTGGACATTAAGGGGTTAAGATTGTTGTACTTGTGTTTATTATGGACACCCCTTTTCACATGTAAAGCACCATGGCACCATGGAAAAAATGGAGCTATAATAATAAATAATGGCAATAATATACACATTGGTTAATAATAACCAGATAGTGGTCAATGTCCAAAACCTAAAAGCTGAATAACACATTCCCACTAAACATTTTGCTAATTAAAACTATTTTCTTTAGAGTCATTTAGTTTAACCCTTTGGTCAAATACATAAAGTGCAAAATTAAAGTACCAATAACAGAAAAGAAAACAAACAAATAAAGAAAACAGACAAAACAAAGACAACACTTATAACCAATCAGAACAATGAAAATAAGGTCATTTTGTGGGATCAGAGAAACAACAAAGCATTATCATAAAGACAGAATATAAAACTTATCCACAACAAGACCATTAATATGAGGCATACAGGTAGGACTAGCTTACCATTTCTATTACCTGTATGCCCATATTAATAGGTCCTATACGTCTCGCGGGGGGGGGGGTGACAGATTCCATTTAAAACATAAACAGACATATATTAATTCTTATCTATCTAATTGGATGATGACAGCTGTCCAGACCTGCATCCCACCACAACAACCACTCCAGAGTAATCCCTGGCGAATGCTATCCTCCTCAGTAACACAGTGACTGGCTACGCGCCCCCTTCTGCTCTGAGGGTATGTACTCATCTAAGAGTGATGCTCAAACTGTTGGGGTGCAGCTGTGGGACCCTATTTTCAGAGATGATGTCCTCCACCCAAGTCTCAAAAGCTGAAAGGGTCTTCAGGAGAGGTGAGTAGTCGAGCTAGGCTATCAGACGGTCACCTCTGTAGGTGTAGTGTCATCCTTCCTATGGTTCCACTCAGGGGTGGACAGGAGTGGACATGTTGTTTTTACAACTTGTGCAACTGCACACGGACGATGAGGTACATATATTAATCCTTATCTATCTATCTAATAGGATGACGACAGCTGTCCAAACCTGCATCCCGCCACAACAACCACTCGGAGTAATCCCTGGCGAATGCTATCCTCCTCAGTAACACAGTGACTGGCTACGCGCCCCCTTCTGCTCTGAGGGTATGTACTCTTCTAAGAGTGATGCTCAAACTGTTGGGGTGCAGCTGTGGGACCCTATTTTCAGAGATGATGTCCTCCACCCAAGTCTCAAAAGCTGAAAGGGTCTTCAGGAGAGGTGAGTAGTCGAGCTAGGCTATCAGACGGTCACCTCTGTAGGTGTAGTGTCATCCTTCCTATGGTTCCATTCAGGGGTGGACAGGGGCGGACATGTTGTTGGTACAACTTGTGCAACTGCACACGGGCGATGAGGTACATATATTAATCCTTATCTATCTATCTAATAGGATGACGACAGCTGTCCAGACCTGCATCCCACCACAACAACCACTCCGGAGTAATCCCTGGCGAATGCTATCCTCCTCAGTGAGACAGTAAATGGCTACGCGCCCCCTTCTGCTCTGAGGGTATGTACTCATCTAAGAGTGATGCTCAAACTGTTGGGGTGCAGCTGTGGGACCCTATTTTCAGAGATGATGTCCTCCACCCAAGTCTCAAAAGCTGAAAGGGTCTTCAGGAGAGGTGAGTAGTCGAGCTAGGCTATCAGACGGTCACCTCTGTAGGTGTAGTGTCATCCTTCCTATGGTTCCATTCAGGGGTGGACAGGGGCGGACATGTTGTTGGTACAACTTGTGCAACTGCACACGGGCGATGAGGTACATATATTAATCCTTATCTATCTATCTAATAGGATGACGACAGCTGTCCAGACCTGCATCCCACCACAAAAACCACTCCGGAGTAATCCCTGGCGAATGCTATCCTCCTCAGTGAGACAGTAAATGGCTACGCGCCCCCTTCTGCTCTGAGGGTATGTACTCATCTAAGAGTGATGCTCAAACTGTTGGGGTGCAGCTGTGGGACCCTATTTTCAGAGATGATGTCCTCCACCCAAGTCTCAAAAGCTGAAAGGGTCTTCAGGAGAGGTGGGTAGTCGAGCTAGGCTATCAGACGGTCACCTCTGTAGCTGTAGTGTCATCCTTCCTATGGTTCCATTCAGGGGTGGACATGTTGTTTTTACAACTTGTGCAATTGCACACGGTCGATGAGGTACATATATTAATCCTTATCTATCTATCTAATAGGATGACGACAGCTGTCCAAACCTGCATCCCTCCACAACAACCACTCGGAGTAATCCCTGGCGAATGCTATCCTCCTCAGTAACACAGTGACTGGCTACGCGCCCCCTTCTGCTCTGAGGGTATGTACTCTTCTAAGAGTGATGCTCAAACTGTTGGGGTGCAGCTGTGGGACCCTATTTTCAGAGATGATGTCCTCCACCCAAGTCTCAAAAGCTGAAAGGGTCTTCAGGAGAGGTGAGTAGTCGAGCTAGGCTATCAGACGGTCACCTCTGTAGCTGTAGTGTCATCCTTCCTTTGATTCCATTCAGGGGTGGACAGGGGCGGAAATGTTGTTGGTACAACTTGTGCAACTGCACACGGGCGATGAGGTACATATATTAATTCTTATCTATCTATCTAATAGGATGACGACAGCTGTCCAGACCTGCATCCCACCACAACCACCACTCCGGAGTAATCCCTGGCGAATGCTATCCTCCTCAGTGACACAGTGAGGGGCTACATGCCCCCTTCTGCTCTGAGGGTATGTATTCATCTAAGAGTGATGCTCAAACTGTTGGGGTGCAGCTGTGGGACCCTATTTTCAGAGATGATGTCCTCCACCCAAGTCTCAAAAGCTGAAAGGGTCTTCAGGAGAGGTGGGTAGTCGAGCTAGGCTATCAGACGGTCACCTCTGGAGCTGTAGTGTCATCCTTCCTATGGTTCCATTCAGGGGTGGACAGGGGTGGACATGTTGTTTTTACAACTTGTGCAACTGCACACGGGCGATGAGGTACATATATTAATCCTTATCTATCTATCTAATAGGATGACGACAGCTGTCCAGACCTGCATCCCACCACAACAACCACTCCGGAGTAATCCCTGGCGAATGCTATCCTCCTCAGTAACACAGTGACTGGCTACGCGCCCCCTTCTGCTCTGAGGGTATGTACTCTTCTAAGAGTGATGCTCAAACTGTTGGGGTGCAGCTGTAGGACCCTATTTTCAGAGATGATGTCCTCCACCCAAGTCTCAAAAGCTGAAAGGGTCTTCAGGAGAGGTGAGTAGACAAGCTAGGCTATCAGACGGTCACCTCTGTAGCTGTAGTGTCATCCTTCCTATGGTTCCATTCAGGGGTGGACAGGGGCGGACATGTTGTTGGTACAACTTGTGCAACTGCACACGGGCGATGAGGTACATATATTAATTCTTATCTATCTATCTAATAGGATGACGACAGCTGTCCAGACCTGCATCCCACCACAACCACCACTCCGGAGTAATCCCTGGCGAATGCTATCCTCCTCAGTGACACAGTGAGGGGCTACGCGCCCCCTTCTGCTCTGAGGGTATGTACTCATCTAAGAGTGATGCTCAACCTGTTGGGGTGCAGCTGTGGGATCCTATTTTCAGAGATGATGTCCTCCACCCAAGTCTCAAAAGCTGAAAGGGTCTTCAGGACAGGTGGGTAGTCGAGCTAGGCTATCAGACGGTCACCTCTGTAGCTGTAGTGTCATCCTTCCTATGGTTCCATTCAGGGGTGGACAGGGGAGGACATGTTGTTGGTACAACTTGTGCAACTGCACACGGGCCAAGAGTTAAGGGTACCAATTTCCACTTCCAAAGCTGATGAAGCTGTGCATTATGATGAGTCATTGGGCTGATCATTAGCATAAAGACAGAATCTAAAATTTATCCACAACAAGACCAATAATATGAGGCATACAGGTAGGACTAGCTTAACATTTCTATTACCTGTATGCTCATATTAATAGGCCATATACGTCTCGCGGGGGGGGGGTGACAGATTCTATTTAAAGCATAAACAGACATATATAAATTCTTATCTATCTAATTGGATGACGACAGCTGTCCAGACCTGCATCCCACCACAACAACCACTCCGGAGTAATCCCTGGCGAATGCTATCCTCCTCAGTAACACAGTGACTGGCTACGCGCCCCCTTCTGCTCTGAGGGTATGTACTCATCTAAGAGTGATGCTAAAACTGTTGGGGTGCAGCTGTCGGACCCTATTTTCAGAGATGATGTCCTCTACCCAAGTCTCAAAAGCTGAAAGGGTCTTCAGGAGAGGTGGGTAGTCGAGCTAGGCTATCAGACGGACACCTCTGTAGCTGTAGTGTCATCCTTCCTATGGTTCCATTCAGGGGTGGACAGGGGTGGACATGTTGTTTTTACAACTTGTGCAACTGCACACGGGCGATGAGGTACATATATTAATCCTTATCTATCTATCTAATAGGATGACGACAGCTGTCCAAACCTGCATCCCTCCACAACAACCACTCGGAGTAATCCCTGGCGAATGCTATCCTCCTCAGTAACAAAGTGACTGGCTACGCGCCCCCTTCTGCTCTGAGGGTATGTACTCTTCTAAGAGTGATGCTCAAACTGTTGGGGTGCAGCTGTGGGACCCTATTTTCAGAGATGATGTCCTCCACCCAAGTCTCAAAAGCTGAAAGGGTCTTCAAGAGAGGTGAGTAGTCGAGCTAGGCTATCAGACGGTCACCTCTGTAGCTGTAGTGTCATCCTTCCTATGGTTCCATTCAGGGGTGGACTGGGGCGGACATGTTGTTGGAACAACTTGTGCAACTGCACACGGGCGATGAGGTACATATATTAATTCTTATCTATCTATCTATCTATCTATCTAATAGGATGACGACAGCTGTCCAGACCTGTATCCCACCACAACCACCACTCCGGAGTAATCCCTGGCGAATGCTATCCTCCTCAGTGAGACAGTAAATGGCTACGCTCCCCCTTCTGCTCTGAGGGTATGTACTCATCTAAGAGTGATGCTCAAACTGTTGGGGTGCAGCTGTGGGACCCTATTTTCAGAGATGATGTCCTCCACCCAAGTCTCAAAAGCTGAAAGGGTCTTCAGGAGAGGTGGGTAGTCGAGCTTGGCTATCAGACGGTCACCTCTGTAGCTGTAGTGTCATCCTTCCTATGGTTCCATTCAGGGGTGGACAGGGGTGGACATGTTGTTTTTACAACTTGTGCAACTGCACACGGGCGATGAGGTACATATATTAATCCTTATCTATCTATCTAATAGGATGACGACAGCTGTCCAAACCTGCATCCCTCCACAACAACCACTCGGAGTAATCCCTGGCGAATGCTATCCTCCTCAGTAACACAGTGACTGGCTACGCGCCCCCTTCTGCTCTGAGGGTATGTACTCTTCTAAGAGTGATGCTCAAACTGTTGGGGTGCAGCTGTGGGACCCTATTTTCAGAGATGATGTCCTCCACCCAAGTCTCAAAAGCTGAAAGGGTCTTCAGGAGGGGTGAGTAGTCGAGCTAGGCTATCAGACGGTCACCTCTGTAGCTGTAGTGTCATCCTTCCTATGATTCCATTCAGGGGTGGACAGGGGCGGACATGTTGTTGGTACAACTTGTGCAACTGCACACGGGCGATGAGGTACATATATTAATTCTTATCTATCTATCTATCGAATAGGATGACGACAGCTGTCCAGACCTGCATCCCACCACAACCACCACTCCGGAGTAATCCCTGGCGAATGCTATCCTCCTTAGTGACACAGTGAGGGGCTACACGCCCCCTTCTGCTCTGAGGGTATGTACTCATCTAAGAGTGATGCTCATACTGTTGGGGTGCAGCTGTGGGACCCTATTTTCAGAGATGATGTCCTCCACCCAAGTCTCAAAAGCTGAAAGGGTCTTCAGGAGAGGTGGGTAGTCGAGCTAGGCTATCAGACGGTCACCTCTGTAGCTGTAGTGTCATCCTTCCTATGGTTCCATTCAGGGGTGGACAGGGGCGGACATGTTGTTGGTACAACTTGTGCAACTGCACACGGGCGATGAGGTACATTTATTAATCCTTATCTATCTATCTAATAGGATGATGACAGCTGTCCAGACCTGCATCCCACCACAACAACCACTCCGGAGTAATCCCTGGCGAATGCTATCCTCCTCAGTGAGACAGTAAATGGCTACGCGCCCCCTTCTGCTCTGAGGGTATGTACTCATCTAAGAGTGATGCTCAAACTGTTGGGGTGCAGCTGTGGGACCCTATTTTAAGAGATGATGTCCTCCACCAAAGTCTCAAAAGTTGAAAGGGTCTTCAGGAGAGGTGGGTAGTCGAGCTAGGCTATCAGACGGTCACCTCTGTAGCTGTAGTGTCATCCTTCCTATGGTTCCATTCAGGGGTGGACAGGGGTGGACATGTTGTTTTTACAACATGTGCAACTGCACACGGGCGATGAGGTACATATATTAATCCTTTTCTATCTAATAGGATGACGACAGCTGTCCAGACCTGCATCCCACCACAACAACCACTCCGGAGTAATCTCTGGCGAATGCTATCCTCCTCAGTAACACAGTGACTGGCTACGCGCCCCCATCTGCTCTGAGGGTATGTACTCTTCTAAGAGTGATGCTCAAACTGTTGGGGTGCAGCTGAGGGGCCCTATTTTCAGAGATGATGTCCTCCACCCAAGTCTCAAAAGCTGAAGGGGTCTTCAGGAGAGGTGGGTAGTCAAGCTAGGCTATCAGACGGTCACCTCTGTAGCTGTAGTGTCATCCTTCCTATGGTTCCATTCAGGGGTGGACAGGGGCGGACATGTTGTTGGTACAACTTGTGCAACTGCACACGGGCGAAGAGGTACATATATTAATCCTTATCTATCTGTCTAATAGGATGACGACAGCTGTCCAGACCTGCATCCCACCACAACCACCACTCCGGAGTAATCCCTGGCGAATGCTATCCTCCTCAGTGACACAGTGAGGGGCTACGCGCCCCCTTCTGCTCTGAGGGTATGTACTCATCTAAGAGTGATGCTCAAACTGTTGGGGTGCAGCTGTGGGACCCTATTTTCAGAGATGATGTCCTCCACCCAAGTCTCAAAAGCTGAAAGGGTCTTCAGGAGAGGTGGGTAGTCGAGCTAGGCTATCAGACGGTCACCTCTGTAGCTGTAGTGTCATCCTTCCTATGGTTCCATTCAGGGGTGGACAGGGGCGGACATGTTTTGGTACAACTTGTGCAACTGCACACGGGCCAAGAGTTAAGGGTACCAATTTCCACTTCCAAAGCTGATGAAGCTGTGCGTTATGATGAGTCATTGGGCTGATCATTAGCATAAAGACAGAATCTAAAATTTCTCCACAACAAGACCATTAATATGAGGCATACAGGTAGGACTAGCTTAACATTTCTATTACCTGTATGCTCATATTAATAGGCCATATACGTCTCGCGGGGGGGGGTGACAGATTCTATTTAAAGCATAAACAGACATATATAAATTCTTATCTATCTAATTGGATGACGACAGCTGTCCAGACCTGCATCCAACCACAACAACCACTCCGGAGTAATCCCTGGCGAATGCTATCCTCCTCAGTAACACAGTGACTGGCTACGCGCCCCCTTCTGCTCTGAGGGTATGTACTCATCTAAGAGTGATGCTAAAACTGTTGGGGTGCAGCTGTGGGACCCTATTTTCAGAGATGATGTCCTCCACCCAAGTCTCAAAAGCTGAAAGGGTCTTCAGGAGAGGTGGGTAGTCGAGCTAGGCTATCAGACTGTCACCTCTGTAGCTGTAGTGTCATCCTTCCTATGGTTCCATTCAGGGGTGGACAGGGGCGGACATGTTGTTGGTACAACTTGTGCAACTGCACACGGGCGATGAGGTACATATATTAATCCTTATCTATCTATCTAATAGGATGACGACAGCTGTCCAGACCTGCATCCCACCACAACAACCACTCCGGAGTAATCCCTGGCGAATGCTATCCTCCTCAGTGAGACAGTAAATGGCTACGCGCCCCCTTCTGCTCTGAGGGTATGTACTCATCTAAGAGTGATGCTCAAACTGTTGGAGTGCAGCTGTGGGACCCTATTTTCAGAGATGATGTCCTCCACCCAAGTCTCAAAAGCTGAAAGGGTCTTCAGGAGAGGTGGGTAGTCGAGCTAGGCTATCAGACGGTCACCTCTGTAGCTGTAGTGTCATCCTTCCTATGGTTCCATTCAGGGGTGGACAGGGGCGGACATGTTGTTGGTACAACTTGTGCAACTGCACACGGGCGATGAGGTACATATATTAATTCTTATCTATCTATCTAATAGGATGACGACAGCTGTCCAGACCTGCATCCCACCACAACCACCACTCCGGAGTAATCCCTGGCGAATGCTATCCTCCTCAGTGACACAGTGAGGGGCTACGCGCCCCCTTCTGCTCTGAGGGTATAGAATCATAGAATCGAAGAGTTGGAAGGGACCTCCTGGGCCATCTGGTCCAACCCCCTGCTCAAAGCAGGATTCGCTAAATCATCCCAGTATGTACTCATCTAAGAGTGATGGTCAAACTGTTGGGGTGCAGCTGTGGGACCCTATTTTCAGAGATGATGTCCTCCACCCAAGTCTCAAAAGCTGAAAGGGTCTTCAGGAGAGGTGGGTAGTCGAGCTAGGCTATCAGACGGTCACCTCTGTAGCTGTAGTGTCATCCTTCCTATGGTTCCATTCAGGGGTGGAAAGGGGCGGACATGTTGTTGGTACAACTTGTGCAACTGCACACGGGCCAAGAGTTAAGGGTACCAATTTCCACTTCCAAAGCTGATGAAGCTGTGCGTTATGATGAGTCATTGGGCTGATCATTAGCATAAAGACAGAATCTAAAATGTATCCACAACAAGACCATTAATATGAGGCATACAGGTAAGACTAGCTTAACATTTTTATTACCTGTATGCTCATATTAATAGGCCATATACGTCTCGCGGGGGGGGTGACAAATTCTATTTAAAGCATAAACAGACATATATAAATTCTTATCTATCTAATTGGATGACGACAGCTGTCCAGACCTGCATCCCACCACAACAACCACTCCGGAGTAATCCCGGGCGAATGCTATCCTCCTCAGTAACACAGTGACTGGCTACGCGCCCCCTTCTGCTCTGAGGGTATGTACTCATCTAAGAGTGATGCTAAAACTGTTGGGGTGCAGCGGTGGGACCCTATTTTCAGAGATGATGTCCTCCACCCAAGTCTCAAAAGCTGAAAGGGTCTTCAGGAGAGGTGGGTAGTCGAGCTAGGCTATCAGACGGTCACCTCTGTAGCTGTAGTGTCATCCTTCCTATTGTTCCTTTCAGGGGTGGACAGGGGCGGACATGTTGTTGTTACAACTTGTGCAACTGCACACGGGCGATGAGGTACATATATTAATCCTTATCTATCTATCTAATAGGATGACGACAGCTGTCCAGACCTGCATCCCACCACAACAACCACTCCGGAGTAATCCCTGGCGAATACTATCCTCCTCAGTAAGACAGTAAATGGCTACGCGCCCCCTTCTGCTCTGAGGGTATGTACTCATCTAAGAGTGATGCTCAAACTGTTGGGGTGCAGCTGTGGGACCCTATTTTCAGAGATGATATCCTCCACCCAAGTCTCAAAAGCTGAAAGGGTCTTCAGGAGAGGTGGGTAGTCGAGCTAGGCTATCAGACGGTCACCTCTGTAGCTGTAGTGTCATCCTTCCTATGGTTCCATTCAGGAGTGGACAGGGGTGGACATGTTGTTTTTACAACTTGTGCAACTGCACACGGGCGATGAGGTACATATATTAATCCTTATCTATCTATCTAATAGGATGACGACAGCTGTCCAGACCTGCATCCCACCACAACAACCACTCCGGAGTAATCCCTGGCGAATGCTATCCTCCTCAGTAACACAGTGACTGGCTACGCGCCCCCTTCTGCTCTGAGGGTATGTACTCTTCTAAGAGTGATGCTCAAACTGTTGGGGTGCAGCTGTGGGACCCTATTTTCAGAGATGATGTCCTCCACCCAAGTCTCAAAAGCTGAAAGGGTCTTCAGGAGAGGTGAGTAGTCGAGCTAGGCTATCAGACGGTCACCTCTGTAGCTGTAGTGTCATCCTTCCTATGGTTCCATTCAGGGGTGGACAGGGGCGGACATGTTGTTGGTACAACTTGTGCAACTGCACACGGGCGATGAGGTACATATATTAATTCTTATCTATCTATCTAATAGGATGACGACAGCTGTCCAGACCTGCATCCCACCACAACCACCACTCCGGAGTAATCCCTGGCGAATGCTATCCTCCTCAGTGACACAGTGAGGGGCTACGCGCCCCCTTCTGCTCTGAGGGTATAGAATCATAGAATCGAAGAGTTGGAAGGGACCTCCTGGGCCATCTGGTCCAACCCCCTGCTCAAAGCAGGATTCGCTAAATCATCCCAGTATGTACTCATCTAAGAGTGATGCTCAAACTGTTGGGGTGCAGCTGTGGGACCCTATTTTCAGAGATCATGTCCTCCACCCAAGTCTCAAAAGCTGAAAGGGTCTTCAGGAGAGGTGGGTAGTCGAGCTAGGCTATCAGACGGTCACCTCTGTAGCTGTAGTGTCATCCTTCCTATGGTTCCATTCAGGGGTGGACAGGGGCGGACATGTTGTTGGTACAACTTGTGCAACTGCACACGGGCCAAGAGTTAAGGGTACCAATTTCCACTTCCAAAGCTGATGAAGCTGTGCGTTATGATGAGTCATTGGGCTGATCATTAGCATAAAGACAGAATCTAAAATTTATCCACAACAAGACCATTAATATGAGGCATACAGGTAAGACTAGCTTAACATTTTTATTGCCTGTATGCTCATATTAATAGGCCATATACGTCTCGCGGGGGGGGTGACAAATTCTATTTAAAGCATAAACAGACATATATAAATTCTTATCTATCTAATTGGATGACGACAGCTGTCCAGACCTGCATCCCACCACAACAACCACTCCGGAGTAATCCCTGGCGAATGCTATCCTCCTCAGTAACACAGTGACTGGCTACGCGCCCCCTTCTGCTCTGAGGGTATGTACTCATCTAAGAGTGATGCTAAAACTGTTGGGGTGCAGCTGTGGGACCCTATTTTCAGAGATGATGTCCTCCACCCAAGTCTCAAAAGCTGAAAGGGTCTTCAGGAGAGGTGGGTAGTCGAGCTAGGCTATCAGACGGTCACCTCTGTAGCTGTAGTGTCATCCTTCCTATTGTTCCTTTCAGGGGTGGACAGGGGCGGACATGTTGTTGTTACAACTTGTGCAACTGCACACGGGCGATGAGGTACATATATTAATCCTTATCTATCTATCTAATAGGATGACGACAGCTGTCCAGACCTGCATCCCACCACAACAACCACTCCGGAGTAATCCCTGGCGAATACTATCCTCCTCAGTAAGACAGTAAATGGCTACGCGCCCCCTTCTGCTCTGAGGGTATGTACTCATCTAAGAGTGATGCTCAAACTGTTGGGGTGCAGCTGTGGGACCCTATTTTCAGAGATGATGTCCTCCACCCAAGTCTCAAAAGCTGAAAGGGTCTTCAGGAGAGGTGGGTAGTCGAGCTAGGCTATCAGACGGTCACCTCTGTAGCTGTAGTGTCATCCTTCCTATGGTTCCATTCAGGAGTGGACAGGGGCGGACATGTTGTTGGTACAACTTGTGCAACTGCACACGGGCGATGAGGTACATATATTAATCCTTATCTATCTATCTAATAGGATGACGACAGCTGTCCAGACCTGCGTCCCACCACAACAACCACTCCGGAGTAATCCCTGGCGAATGCTATCCTCCTCAGTAACACAGTGACTGGCTACGCGCCCCCTTCTGCTCTGAGGGTATGTACTCTTCTAAGAGTGATGCTCAAACTGTTGGGGTGCAGCTGTGGGACCCTATTTTCAGAGATGATGTCCTCCACCCAAGTCTCAAAAGCTGAAAGGGACTTCAGGAGAGGTGAGTAGTCGAGCTAGGCTATCAGACGGTCACCTCTGTAGCTGTAGTGTCATCCTTCCTATGGTTCCATTCAGGGGTGGACAGGGGCGGACATGTTGTTGGTACAACTTGTGCAACTGCACACGGGCGATGAGGTACATATATTAATTCTTATCTATCTATCGAATAGGATGACGACAGCTGTCCAGACCTGCATTTCACCACAACAACCACTCCGGAGTAATCCCTGGTGAATGCTATGCTCCTCAGTGACACAGTGAGGGGCTACGTGCCCCCTTCTGCTCTGAGGGTATGTACTCATCTAAAAGTGATGGTCAAACTGTTGGGGTGCAGCTGTGGGACCCTATTTTCAGAGATGTTGTCCTCCACCCAAGTCTCAAAAGCTGAAAGGGTCTTCAGGAGAGGTGGGTAGTCGAGCTAGGCTATCAGACGGTCACCTCTGTAGCTGTAGTGTCATCCTTCCTATGGTTCCATTCAGGGGTGGACAGGGGCGGACATGTTGTTGGTACAACTTGTGCAACTGCACATGGGCCAAGAGTTAAGGGTACCAATTTCCACTTCCAAAGCTGATGAAGCTGTGCGTTATGATGAGTCATTGGGCTGATCATTAGCATAAAGACAGAATCTAAAATTTATCCACAACAAGACCATTAATATGAGGCATACAGGTAGGACTAGCTTAACATTTGTATTACCTGTATGCTCATATTAATAGGCCATATACGTCTCGCGGGGGGGGTGACAGATTCTATTTAAAGCATAAACAGACATATATAAATTCTTATCTATCTAATTGGATGACGACAGCTGTCCAGACCTGCATCCCACCACAACAACCGCTCCGGAGTAATCCCTGGCGAATGCTATCCTCCTCAGTAACACAGTGACTGGCTACGCGCCCCCTTCTGCTCTGAGGGTATGTACTCATCTAAGAGTGATGCTAAAACTGTTGGGGTGCAGCTGTGGGACCCTATTTTCAGAGATGATGTCCTCCACCCAAGTCTCAAAAGCTGAAAGGGTCTTCAGGAGAGGTGGGTAGTCGAGCTAGGCTATCAGACGGTCACCTCTGTAGCTGTAGTGTCATCCTTCCTATGGTTCCATTCAGGGGTGGACAGGGGTGGACATGTTGTTGGTACAACTTGTGCAACTGCACACGGGCGATGAGGTACATATATTAATCCTTATCTATCTATCTATCTAATAGGATGACGACAGCTGTCCAGACCTGCATCCCACCACAACAACCACTCCAGAGTATTCCCTGGCGAATGCTATCCTCCTCAGTGAGACAGTGAATGGCTACGCACCCCCTTCTGCTCTGAGGGTATGTACTCTTCTAAGAGTGATGCTCAAACTGTTGGGGTGCAGCTGTGGGACCCTATTTTCAGAGATGATGTCCTCCACCCAAGTCTCAAAAGCTGAAAGGGTCTTCAGGAGAGGTGGGTAGTCGAGCTAGGCTATCAGACGGTCACCTCTGTAGCTGTAGTGTCATCCTTCCTATGGTTCCATTCAGGGGTGGGCAGGGGTGGACATGTTGTTTTTACAACTTGTGCAACTGCACACGGGCGATGAGGTACATATATTAATCCTTATCTATCTACCTAATAGGATGACGACAGCTGTCCAGACCTGCATCCCACCACAACAACCACTCCGGAGTAATCCCTGGCGAATGCTATCCTCCTCAGTAACACAGTGACTGGCTACGCACCCCCTTCTGCTCGGAGGGTATGTACTCATCTAAGAGTGATGCTCTAACTGTTGGGGTGCAGCTGTGGGACCCTATTTTCAGAGATGATGTCCTCCACCCAAGTCTCAAAAGCTGAAAGGGTCTTCAGGAGAGGTGGGTAGTCGAGCTAGGCTATCAGACGGTCACCTTTGTAGCTGTAGTGTCATCCTTCCTATGGTTCCATTCAGGGGTGGACAGGGGCGGACATGTTGTTGGTACAACTTGTGCAACTGCACACGGCCAAGAGTTAAGGGTACCAATTTCCACTTCCAAAGCTGATGAAGCTGTGCGTTATGATGAGTCATTGGGCTGATCATTAGCATAAAGACAGAATCTAAAATTTATCCACAACAAGACCATTAATATGAGGCATACAGGTAGGACTAGCTTAACATTTCTATTACCTGTATGCTCATATTAATAGGCCATATATGTCTCGCGGGGGGGGTGACAGATTCTATTTAAAGCATAAACAGACATATATAAATTCTTATCTATCTAATTGGATGACGACAGCTGTCCAGACCTGCATCCCACCACAACAACCACTCCGGAGTAATCCCTGGCGAATGCTATCCTACTCAGTAACACAGTGACTGGCTACGCGCCCCCTTCTGCTCTGAGGGTATGTACTCATCTAAGAGTGATCCTAAAACTGTTGGGGTGCAGCTGTGGGACCCTATTTTCAGAGATGATGTCCTCCACCCAAGTCTCAAAAGCTGAAAGGGTCTTCAGGAGAGGTGGGTAGTCGAGCTAGGCTATGAGACGGTCACCTCTGTAGCTGTAGTGTCATCCTTCCTATGGTTCCATTCAGGGGTGGACAGGGGCGGACATGTTGTTGGTACAACTTGTGCAACTGCACACGGGCGATGAGGTACATATATTAATCCTTATCTATCTATCTATCTAATAGGATGACGACAGCTGTCCAAACCTGCATCCCACCACAACCACCACTCCGGAGTAATCCCTGGCGAATGCTATCCTCCTCAGTGACACAGTGAGAGGCTACGCGCCCCCTTCTGCTCTGAGGGTATGTGCTCATCTACGAGTGATGCTCAAACTGTTGGGGTGCAGCTGTGGGACCCTATTTTCAGAGATGATGTCCTCCACCCAAGTCTCAAAAGCTGAAAGGGTCTTCAGGAGAGGTGGGTAGTCGAGCTAGGCTATCAGACGGTCACCTCTGTAGCTGTAGTGTCATCCTTCCTATGGTTCCATTCAGGGGTGGACAGGGGCGGACACGTTGTTGGTACAACTTGTGCAACTGCACACGGGCGATGAGGTACATATATTAACTCTTATCTATCTATCTATCTATCTATCTAATAGGCAGACGACAGCTGTCCAGACCTGCATCCCACGACAACCACCACTCCGGAGTAATCCCTGGCGAATGCTATCCTCCTCAGTGACACAGTGAGGGGCTACGCTCCCCCTTCTGCTCTGAGGGTATGTACTCATCTAAGAGTGATGCTCAAACTGTTGGGGTGCAGCTGTGGGACCCTATTTTCAGAGATGATGTCCTCCACCCAAGTCTCAAACGCTGAAAGGGTCTTCAGGAGAGGTGGGTAGTCGAGCTAGGCTATCAGACGGTCACCTCTGTAGCTGTAGTGTCATCCTTCCTATGGTTCCATTCAGGGGTGGGCAGGGGTGGACATGTTGTTGGTACAACTTGTGCAACTGCACACGGGCGATGAGGTACATATATTAATTCTTATCTATCTATCTAATAGGATGACGACAGCTGTCCAGACCTGCATCCCACCACAACCACCACTCCGGAGTAATCCCTGGCGAATGCTATCCTCCTCAGTGACACAGTGAGGGGCTACGCGCCCCCTTCTGCTCTGAGGGTATGTACTCATCTAAGAGTGATGCTCAAACTGTTGGGGTGCAGCTGTGGGACCCTATTTTCAGAGATGATGTCCTCCACCCAAGTCTCAAAAGCTGAAAGGGTCTTCAGGAGAGGTGGTAGTCGAGCTAGGCTATCAGACGGTCACCTCTGTGGCTGTAGTGTCATCCTTCCTATGGTTCCATTCAGGGGTGGACAGGGGCGGACATGTTTTGGTACAACTTGTGCAAATGCACACGGGCCAAGAGTTAAGGGTACCAATTTCCAATTCCAAAGCTGATGAAGCTGTGCGTTATGATAGGTCATTGGGCTGATCATTAGCATAAAGACAGAATCTAAAATTTATCCACAACAAGACCATTAATATGAGGCATACAGGTAAGACTAGCTTAACATTTCTATTACCTGTATGCTCATATTAATAGGCCATATACGTCTCGCGGGAGGGTGACAGATTCTATTTAAAGCATAAACAGACATATATAAATTCTTATCTATCTAATTGGATGACGACAGCTGTCCAGACCTGCATCCCACCACAACAACCACTCCGGAGTAATCCCTGGCGAATGCTATCCTCCTCAGTAACACAGTGACTGGCTACGCGCCCCCTTCTTCTCTGAGGGTATGTACTCATCTAAGAGTGATGCTAAAACTGTTGGGGTGCAGCTGTGGGACCCTATTTTCAGAGATGTTGTCCTCCACCCAAGTCTCAAAAGCTGAAAGGGTCTTCAGGAGAGGTGGGTAGTCGAGCTAGGCTATAAGACGGTCACCTCTGTAGCTGTAGTGTCATCCTTCCTATGGTTCCATTCAGGGGTGGACAGGGGCGGACATGTTGTTGGTACAACTTGTGCAACTGCACACGGGCGATGAGGTACATATATTAATCCTTATCTATCTATCTAATAGGATGACGACAGCTGTCCAGACCTGCATCCCACCACAACAACCACTCCGGAGTAATCCCTGGCGAATGCTATCCTCCTCAGTGAGACAGTAAATGGCTACGCGCCCCCTTCTACTCTGAGGGTATGTACTCATCTAAGAGTGATGCTCAAACTGTTGGGGTGCAGCTGTGGGACCCTATTTTCAGAGATGATGTCCTCCACCCAAGTCTCAAAAGCTGAAAGGGTCTTCAGGAGAGGTGGGTAGTCGAGCTAGGCTATCAGACGGTCACCTCTGTAGCTGTAGTGTCATCCTTCCTATGGTTCCATTCAGGAGTGGACAGGGGTGGACATGTTGTTTTTACAACTTGTGCAACTGCACACGGGCGATGAGGTACATATGTTAATCCTTATCTATCTATCTAATAGGATGACGACAGCTGTCCAGACCTGCATCCCACCACAACAACCACTCCAGAGTAATCCCTGGCGAATGCTATCCTCCTCAGTAACACAGTGACTGGCTACGCGCCCCCTTCTGCTCTGAGGGTATGTACTCTTCTAAGAGTGATGCTCAAACTGTTGGGGTGCAGCTGTGGGACCCTATTTTCAGAGATGATGTCCTCCACCCAAGTCTCAAAAGCTGAAAGGGTCTTCAGGAGAGGTGAGTAGTCGAGCTAGGCTATCAGACGGTCACCTCTGTAGCTGTAGTGTCATCCTTCCTATGGTTCCATTCAGGGGTGGACAGGGGCGGACATGTTGTTGGTACAACTTGTGCAACTGCACACGGGCCAAGAGTTAAGGGTACCAATTTCCACTTCCAAAGCTGATGAAGCTGTGCGTTATGATGAGTCATTGGGCTGATCATTAGCATAAAGACAGAATCTAAAATTTATCAACAACAAGACCATTAATATGAGGCATACAGGTAAGACTAGCTTAACATTTCTATTACCTGTATGCTCATATTAATAGGCCATATACGTCTCGCGGGGGGGGGTGACAGATTCTATTTAAAGCATAAACAGACATATATAAATTCTTATCTATCTAATTGGATGACGACAGCTGTCCAGACCTGCATCCCACCACAACAACCACTCCGGAGTAATCCCTGGCGAATGCTATCCTCCTCAGTAAAACAGTGACTGGCTACGCGCCCGCTTCTGCTCTGAGGGTATGTACTCATCTAAGAGTGATGCTAAAACTGTTGGAGTGCAGCTGTGGGACCCTATTTTCAGAGATGATGTCCTCCACCCAAGTCTCAAAAGCTGAAAGGGTCTTCAGGAGAGGTGGGTAGTCGAGCTAGGCTATCAGACGGTCACCTCTGTAGCTGTAGTGTCATCCTTCCTATGGTTCCATTCAGGGGTGGACAGGGGCGGACATGTTGTTGGTACAACTTGTGCAATTGCACACGGGCGATGAGGTACATATATTAATCCTTATCTATCTATCTAATAGGATGACGACAGCTGTCCAGACCTGCATCCCACCACAACAACCACTCCGGAGTAATCCCTGGCGAATGCTATCCTCCTCAGTGAGACAGTAAATGGCTACGCACCCCCTTCTGCTCTGAGGGTATGTACTCATCTAAGAGTGATGCTCAAACTGTTGGGGTGCAGCTGTGGGACCCTATTTTCAGAGATGATGTCCTCCACCCAAGTCTCAAAAGCTGAATGGGTCTTCAGGAGAGGTGGGTAGTCGAGCTAGGCTATCAGACGGTCACCTCTGTAGCTGTAGTGTCATCCTTCCTATGGTTCCATTCAGGGGTGGGAAGGGGTGGACATGTTGTTGGTACAACTTGTGCAACTGCACACGGGCGATGAGGTACATATATTAATTCTTATCTATCTATCTAATAGGATGACAACAGCTGTCCAGACCTGCATCCCACCACAACCACCACTCCGGAGTAATCCCTGGCGAATGCTATCCTCCTCAGTGACACAGTGAGGGGCTACGTGCCCCCTTCTGCTCTGAGGGTATGTACTCATCTAAGAGTGATGCTCAAACTGTTGGGGTGCAGCTGTGGGACCCTATTTTCAGAGATGATGTCCTCCACCCAAGTCTCAAAAGCTGAAAGGGTCTGCAGGAGAGGTGGGTAGTCGAGCTAGGCTATCAGACGATCACCTCTGTAGCTGTAGTGTCATCCTTCCTATGGTTCCATTCAGGGGTGGACAGGGGCGGACATGTTTTGGTACAACTTGTGCAACTGCACACGGGCCAAGAGTTAAGGGTACCAATTTCCACTTACAAAGCTGATGAAGCTTTGCGTTATGATGAGTCATTGGGCTGATCATTAGCATAAAGACAGAATCTAAAATTTATCCACAACAAGACCATTAATATGAGGCATACAGGTAGGACTAGCTTAACATTTCTATTACCTGTATGCTCATATTAATAGGCCATATACGTCTCGCGGGGGGGGTGACAGATTCTATTTAAAGCATAAACAGACATATATAAATTCTTATCTATCTAATTGGATGACGACAGCTGTCCAGACCTGCATCCCACCACAACAACCACTCCGGAGTAATCCCTGGCGAATGCTATCCTCCTCAGTAACACAGTGACTGGCTACGCGCCCCCTTCTGCTCTGAGGGTATGTACTCATCTAAGAGTGATGCTAAAACTGTTGGGGTGCAGCTGTGGGACCCTATTTTCAAAGATGATGTCCTCCACCCAAGTCTCAAAAGCTGAAAGGGTCTTCAGGAGAGGTGGGTAGTCGAGCTAGGCTATCAGACGGTCACCTCTGTAGCTGTAGTGTCATCCTTCCTATGGTTCCATTCAGGGGTGGACAGGGGCAGACATGTTGTTGGTACAACTTGTGCAACTGCACACGGGCGATGAGGTACATATATTAATCCTTATCTATCTATCTAATAGGATGACGACAGCTGTCCAGACCTGCATCCCACCACAACAACCACTCCGGAGTAATCCCTGGCGAATGCTATCCTCCTCAGTGAGACAGTAAATGGCTACGCGCCCCCTTCTGCTCTGAGGGTATGTACTCATCTAAGAGTGATGCTCAAACTGTTGGGGTGCAGCTGTGGGACCCTATTTTCAGAGATGATGTCCTCCACCCAAGTCTCAAAAGCTGAAAGGGTCTTCAGGAGAGGTGGGTAGTCGAGCTAGGCTATCAGACGGTCACCTCTGTAGCTGTAGTGTCATCCTTCCTATGGTTCCATTCAGGGGTGGACAGGGGCGGACATGTTGTTGGTACAACTTGTGCAACTGCACACGGGCGATGAGGTACATATATTAATCCTTATCTATCTATATAATAGGATGACGACAGCTGTCCAGACCTGCATCCCACCACAACCACCACTCCGGAGTAATCCCTGGCGAATGCTATCCTCCTCAGTGACACAGTGAGGGGCTACGCCCCCTCTTCTGCTCTGAGGGTATGTACTCATCTAAGAGTGATGCTCAAACTGTTGGGGTGCAGCTGTGGGACCCTATTTTCAGAGATGATGTCCTCCACCCAAGTCTCAAAAGCTGAAAGGGTCTTCAGGAGAGGTGGGTAGTCGAGCTAGGCTATCAGACGGTCACCTCTGTAGCTGTAGTGTCATCCTTCCTATGGTTCCATTCAGAGGTGGACAGGGGTGGACATGTTGTTTTTACAACTTGTGCAATTGCACGCGGGCGATGAGGTACATATATTAATCCTTATCTATCTATCTAATAGGATGACCACAGCTGTCCAAACCTGCATCCCTCCACAACAACCACTCGGAGTAATCCCTGGCGAATGCTATCCTCCTCAGTAACACAGTGACTGGCTACGCGCCCCCTTCTGCTCTGAGGGTATGTACTCATCTAAGAGTGATGCTCAAACTGTTGGGGTGCAGCTGTGGGACCCTATTTTCAGAGATGATGTCCTCCACCCAAGTCTCAAAAGCTGAAAGGGTCTTCAGGAGAGGTGGGTAGTCGAGCTAGGCTATCAGACGGTCACCTCTGTAGCTGTAGTGTCATCCTTCCTATGGTTCCATTCAGGGGTGGACAGGGGTGGACATGTTGTTTTTACAACTTGTGCAACTGCACACGGGCGATGAGGTACATATATTAATCCTTATCTATCTATCTATCTAATAGGATGACGACAGCTGTCCAGACCTGCATCCCACCACAACAACCACTCCGGAGTAATCCCTGGCGAATGCTATCCTCCTCAGTAACACAGTGACTGGCTACGCGCCCCCTTCTGCTCTGAGGGTATGTACTCTTCTAAGAGTGATGCTCAAACTGTTGGGGTGCAGCTGTGGGACCCTATTTTCAGAGATGATGTCCTCCACCCAAGTCTCAAAAGCTGAAAGGGTCTTCAGAAGAGGTGAGTAGTCGAGCTAGGCTATCAGACGGTCACCTCTGTAGCTGTAGTGTCATCCTTCCTATGGTTCCATTCAGGGGTGGACAGGGGCGGACATGTTGTTGGTACAATTTTGGAACTGCACACGGGCGCTGAGATACATATATTAATCCTTATCTATCTATCTAATAGGATGACGACAGCTATCCAGACCTGCATCCCACCACAACAACCACTCCGGAGTAATCCCTGGCGAATGCTATCCTCCTCAGTAACACAGTGACTGGCTACGCGCCCCCTTCTGCTCTGAGGATATGTACTCTTCTAAGAGTGATGCTCAAACTGTTGGGGTGCAGCTGTGGGACCGTATTTTCAGAGATGATGTCCTCCACCCAAGTCTCAAAAGCTGAAAGGGTATTCAGGAGAGGTGGGTAGTCGAGCTAGGCTATCAGACGGTCACCTCTGTAGCTGTAGTGTCATCCTTCCTATGGTTCCATTCAGGGGTGGACAGGGGCGGACATGTTGTTGGTACAACTTGTGCAACTGCACACGGGCGATGAGGTACATATATTAATAATTATCTATCTATCTAATAGGATGACAACAGCTGTCCAGACCTGCATCCCACCACAACCACCACTCCGGAGTAATCCCTGGCGAATGCTATCCTCCTCAGTGACACAGTGAGGGGCTACGCGCCCCCTTCTGCTCTGAGGGTATGTACTCATCTAAGAGTGATGCTCAAACTGTTGGGGTGCAGCTGTGGGACCCTATTTTCAGAGATGATGTCCTCCACCCAAGTCTCAAAAGCTGAAAGGGTCTTCAGGAGAGGTGGGTAGTCTAGCTAGGCTATCAGACGGTCACCTCTGTAGCTATAGTGTCATCCTTCCTATGGTTCCATTCAGGGGTGGACAGGGGCGGACATGTTTTGGTACAACTTGTGCAACTGCACACGGGCCAAGAGTTAAGGGTACCAATTTCTCTTCCAAAGCTGATGAAGCTGTGCGTTATGATGAGTCATTGGGCTGATCATTAGCATAAAGACAGAATCTAAAATTTATCCACAACAAGACCATTAATATGAGGCATACAGGTAGGACTAGCTTAACATTTCTATTACCTGTATGCTCATATTAATAGGCCATATACGTCTCGCGGGGGGGTGACAGGTTCTATTTAAAGCATAAACAGACATATATAAATTCTTATCTATCTAATTGGATGACGACAGCTGTCCAGACCTGCATCCCACCACAACAACCACTCCGGAGTAATCCCTGGCGAATGCTATCATCCTCAGTAACACAGTGACTGGCTACGCGCCCCCTTCTGCTCTTAGGTTATGTACTCATCTAAGAGTGATGCTAAAACTGTTGGGGTGCAGCTGTGGGACCCTATTTTCAGAGATGATGTCCTCCACCCAAGTCTCAAAAGCTGAAAGGGTCTTCAGGAGAGGTGGGTAGTCGAGCTAGGCTATCAGACGGTCACCTCTGTAGCTGTAGTGTCATCCTTCCTATGGTTCCATTCAGGGGTGGACAGGGGCGGACATGTTGTTGGTACAACTTGTGCAACTGCACACGGGCGATGAGGTACATATATTAATTCTTATCTATCTATCTAATAGGATGACGACAGCTGTCCAGACCTGCATCCCACCACAACAACCACTCCGGAGTAATCCCTGGCGAATGCTATCCTCCTCAGTGAGACAGTAAATGGCTACGCGCCCCCTTCTGCTCTGAGGGTATGTACTCATCTAAGAGTGATGCTCAAACTGTTGGGGTGCAGCTGTGGGACCCTATTTTCAGAGATGATGTCCTCCACCCAAGTCTCAAAAGCTGAATGGGTCTTCAGGAGAGGTGGGTAGTCGAGCTAGGCTATCAGACGGTCACCTCTGTAGCTGTAGTGTCATCCTTCCTATGGTTCCATTCAGGGGTGGACAGGGGCGGACATGTTGTTGGTACAACTTGTGCAACTGCACACGGGCCAAGAGTTAAGGGTACCAATTTCCACTTCCAAAGCTGATGAAGCTGTGCGTTATGATGAGTCATTGGGCTGATCATTAGCATAAAGACAGAATCTAAAATTTATCCACAACAAGACCATTAATATGAGGCATACAGGTAGGACTAGCTTAAAATTTCTATTACCTGTAAGCTCATATTAATAGGCCATATACGTCTCGCGGGGGGGGTGACAGATTCTATTTAAAGCATAAACAGACATATATAAATTCTTATCTATCTAATTGGATGACGACAGCTGTCCAGATCTGCATCCCACCACAACAACCACTCCGGAGTAATCCCTGGCGAATGCTATCCTCCTCAGTAACACAGTGACTGGCTACGCTCCCCCTTCTGCTCTGAGGGTATGTACTCATCTAAGAGTGATGCTAAAACTGTTGGGGTGCAGCTGTGGGACCCTATTTTCAAAGATGATGTACTCCACCCAAGTCTCAAAAGCTGAAAGGGTCTTCAGGAGAGGTGGGTAGTCGAGCTAGGCTATCAGACGGTCACCTCTGTAGCTGTAGTGTCATCCTTCCTATGGTTCCATTCAGGGGTGAACAGGGGCGGACATGTTGTTGGTACAACTTGTGCAACTGCACACGGGCGATGAGGTACATATATTAATTCTTATCTATCTATCTAATAGGATGACGACAGCTGTCCAGACCTGCATCCCACCACAACCACCACTCCGGAGTAATCCCTGGCAAATGCTATCCTCCTCAGTGACACAGTGACTGGCTACGCGCCCCCTTCTGCTCTGAGGGTATGTACTCTTCTAAGAGTGATGCTAAAACTGTTGGGGTGCAGCTGTGGGACCCTATTTTCAGAGATGATGTCCTCCACCCAAGTCTCAAAAGCTGAAAGGGTCTTCAGGAGAGGTGGGTAGTCGAGCTAGGCTATCAGACGGTCACCTCTGTAGCTGTAGTGTCATCCTTCCTATGGTTCCATTCAGGGGTGATCAAGGGCAGACATGTTGTTGATGCAACTGCACACGGGCCAAGAGGTAAGAGGACCAATTTCCACCTCCAAAGCAGATGAAGCTGTGCGTTATGATGAGTTATTGGGCTGATCATTAGCATAAAGACAGAATATAAAATTTATCCACAACAAGACCATTAATATGAGGCATAGAGGTAGGACTAGCTTAACATTCCTATTACCTGTATGCACATATTAATAGGCCATATACTTCTCGCGGAGCGGTTGACAGATTCTGTTTAACGAATAAACAGACATATATTAATTTTTATCTATCTAATAGGATGACGACAGCTGTCCAGACCTGCATCACACCACAACAACCACTCCGGAGTAATCCCTGGCGAATGCTATCCTCCTCAGTGACACAGTGAATGGCTACGCGCCCCCTTCTGCTCTGAGGGTATGTACTCATCTAAGAGTGATGCTCAAACTGTTGGGGTGCAGCTTTGGGACCCTATTTTCAGAGTTGATGTCCTCCACCCAAGTCTCAAAAGCTGAAAGGGTCTTCAGGAGAGGTGGGTAGTCGAGCTAGGCTATCAGACGGTCACCTCTGTAGCTGTAGTGTCATCCTTCCTATGGTTCCATTCAGGGGCGGACAGGGGAGGACATGTTGTTGGTACAACTTGTGCAACTGCACACAGGCGATGAGGTACATATATTAATTATTATCTATCTATCTAATAGGATGACGACAGCTGTCCAGACCTGCATCCCACCACAACAATCACTCCGCAGTAATCCCTGGAGAATGCTATCCTCCTCAGTGACACAGTGAATGGCTACGCGCCTCCTTCTGCTCTGAGGGTATGTACTCTTCTAAGAGTGATGCTCAAACTGTTGGGGTGCAGCTTTGGGACCCTATTTTCAGAGATGATGTCCTCCACCCAAGTCTCAAAAGCTGAAAGGGTCTTCAGGAGAGGTGGGTAGTCGAGCTAGGCTATCAGACGGTCACCTCTGTAGCTGTAGTGTCATCCTTCCTATGGTTCCATTCAGGGGTGAACAAGGGCAGACATGTTGTTGATGCAACTGCACACGGGCCAAGAGGTAAGAGGACCAATTTCCACCTCCAAAGCAGATGAAGCTGTGCGTTATGATGAGTTATTGGGGTGATCATTAGCATATTGACAGAATATAAAATTTATCAGACAACAAGACCATTCATATGAGGTATGCAGGTAGGACTAGCTTAACATTCCTATTACCTGTATGCCCATATTAATAAGTCATATACGTCTCTGGTGGGGAGGGAAAGATTCAGTTTAAAGCATAAAACATACATATATAAATTCTTATTTATCTAATAGGATGACAACAGCTGTCCAGACCTGCATCCCACCACAACCACCACTCCGGAGTAATCCCTGGCCAATGCTATCCTCCTCAGTGACAAAGTGAATGGCTACGCGCCCCCTTCTGCTCTGAGGGTATGTACTCTTCTAAGAGTAATGCTCAAACTGTTTGGGTGCAGCTATGGGACCCTATTTTCAGAGATGATGTCCTCCACCCAAGTCTCAAAAGCTGAAAGGGTCTTCAGGAGAGGTGGGTAGTCAAGCTAGGCTATCAGACGGTCACCTCTGTAGCTGTAGTGTCATCCTTCCTATGGTTCCATTCAGGGGTGGACAGGGGTGGACATGTTGTTGGTACAACTTGTGCAACTGCACACGGGCCAAGAGGTAAGGGTACCAATTTCCACTTCCAAAGCTGATGAAGCTGTGCGTTATGATGAGTCATTGGGCTGATCATTAGTATAAAGACAGAATCTAAAATTTATCCTCAACAAGACCATTAATATGAGGCATACAGGTAGGAGTATCTTAACATTTATATTACCTGTATGCCCATATTAATAGGCCATAGACGTCTCACGGGGGGATGACAGATTCTATTTAAAGCATAAACAGACATATATAAATTTTTATCTATCTACTAGGATGACAACAGCTGTCCAGACCTGCATCCCACCACAACCACCACTCCGGAGTAATCCCTAGCGAATGCTATCCTCCTCAGTGACACAGTGAGGGGCGATTCGCCGCCTTCTGCTCTGAGGGTATGTACTCTTCTAAGAGTGATGCTCAAACTGTTGGGGTGCAGCTGTGGGACCCTATTTTCAGAGATCATGTGCTCCACCCATGTCTGAAAAGCTGAAAGGGTCTTCGTAAGAAATGGATTGTCAAGCTAGGCTATCATACGGTCACCTCTGTAGCTGTAGTGTCATCCTTCCTATCTCTCCATTCAGGGGTGGACAGGGGCGGACATGTTGGTGCAACTTGTACAACTGCAGACAGGACAAGAGGTAAGGGGACCAATTTCCACCTAAAAAGCAGATGAAATTGTGCGTTATTATAAGTCTTTGGGGTGATCATTAGTATAAAGACAGAATGTAAAATTTATCCACAACAAGACCATTAATTTGAGGCATACAGGTAGGACTAGCTTAACATTTCTATTACTTTTATTCATTCAGTGACATCACTAGTAGAAGGTAATGGGGGTGAAACCAACAACCAAAACATTTAGTGACATCACAAGTAGTGTCTTATGGGGGCAAAGCTAACAACCAAAACATTCCGTGAAATGAAAAATAAGAGCTAATGTGAATGAAGCCAACAACCATAATCTTCCGTGACATCATATGACACAGCTATTTGGGGTGGATCAACTATCCCATCACTCTAAGACAGTGTTCCCCAACTCCAGTCCTCAAGAGCCACCAACGGTTCATGTTTTCAGGATTTCATTCGTATTGCCCAGGTGATGGAATTTTTGCCTGTGCAGGTACTGCAATTATCACGTAGGCCATACTAAGGAAAGCCTGGAAACATGAATCCTTGGTTGCTCTTGAGGACTGGAACTGGGGAACGCTGCTCTAAGACATAACAAGGAACAGCTAATGTGGGCAGAGCCAACAGTTACCACATTCCGTGACATCGCAAGTAGCAGCTAGTGGGTGCGGATCCAACAACCTCACTTCCACTGAAGTGCATTGTCCAATATATTAGAGATCAAACTATATGAATCCTACCAATGTGGGGGAATATTTGAATAGTTTTACTACATATGGAGCTAATATGTATATACATCGGTGTTGTACAAGGATTTCCCAATATTGGTTGGATTTATATTTTTGACCTGGACTGTATTTTACTATGTGTCTCTATAACATCCGACAATTACATAATTATCTTCATGTTACATGTGTTCCATTTACAGGATGTAACTTTAATCTCCCAGATTTGGATGATTCTATAACAATACATGGCCTAAAAATCAAGAAGTCGTCATGTTCCAGTTATGGCTGAGGGGATTCTCTTAATTATAACTAATCTATGGACCTGATGAGCAAGAAAGTCAGAAACCAGTAAAATGTGATGGATAATCGGTAAATCATTGTCATTTCTGTACTTGAAGATAAATCCCGTCACATCCTATGTATCTCTTTACTGTTGGAAGAAAGGCTGTCAAATTTGGACATCTCCTAATATGAGGGGTTCACTATTTATTTTGGACCTGCTTGTATAATAGAGAATAAAGACTCCTTAATGAATAAAAAATAAATGAGAAATAGATGATAGAAGAAAATGAAGGACACAACAAGAGATGACATAGCGCCGACTTATCTCTCTCCACCGTCTGAAACTGTCAGATGGAATGTTGGCTCTGCAGCTCTTTACACAATGTTTGTGTGTGATGTCATAATGCAAGGGGGCAGAGCCAGAAACCTCAACATTCTGTGACATCATCAGCAGGAGCAGCAGCTGTTTAAAGAGACCAGAGCAGGCCATACAACCAATTCATTACCATATACATGAAATGGACTCTAATTATCCACCTTGGCTTCTTAAAACTTTTATAAAATGCCACAATGTTAACATACACTGTAATTCCGGAGTAGTTCCTACTGATTTGAACAGTGATAAATCAATAATAATAACATATATCCCAGTATTATAGAAGATTAGATTATATGGATGGTTGGATGGGGAGGTGGACATGCTACTGTAGGATAATGTTACTATATACCAGGGTTGGGCTATTACTTATCCCAAGGGGCTACATGATAGACTGTAACATATTAATTACAATTATTATTTTATAGTAATAATAACTTTATAACTTAATATTGAGCAGAATTAAATATGCTGACACCCCATACATACCATATGAGCCCATATACAGCTCTCCTCTATACCTCTTTATACTGTAAGAGCTCACACTTAGCTTCCTACATACAGTATGATTCCTCACATAGCCCCTCTATATACGTTGTCAGAACCCACGTAGCCTCTCTATATATAGTATGAGCCCCCACATAGCCTCTATATATAGTATGAGCCTCCACATAGCCACTCTGTATATAGTATGAGCCCCCAAATAGCCTCTCTATATTCAATAGGAGCCCTCACATAGCCTCTCTATATTCAATATGAGCCCTCACATAGCCTCTCTATATATAGTATGAGCCCTCACATAGCCCTTTGTATATAGTATGAGACCACACATAGCCACTCTATATATATTATGAGCCCCCACATAGCCTCTATATATAGTATGAGCCCCCACATAGCCACTCTATATATAGTATGAGCCCCCACATAGCCTCTATATATAGTATGAGCCACCACATAGCCTCTCTATATTCAATATGAGCCCTCACATAGCACTTTGTATATAGTATGAGCCCCCACATAGCCTCTATATATAGTATGATCCCCCACATAGCCTCTCTATATTCAATATGAGCCCTCACATAGCACTTTGTATATAGTATGAGACCACACATAGCCTCCTATATACAGTATGAGCCAGAGGTGTATCTAGAAGTGATGAGCAAGCCTGCTTGCCACTGCTCAATACTTGATCAAGCATCGCGGTCAGTGGCGTAGCGTGGGGGGGGCAGGGGGGGTGGTCCGCCCCAGGCGGCACGTGTGTGGGGGCGGCGCTGTAGCAGCCGCAGCAATTCCTCTCCTCTGTGGGAGAACGCATTTCCGCCCAGTCTCCCTGGCTGTGGATGGTGCAGCAGTGCTGGAGGTCTCCTCCTTCCTCCAGTTATGGGGGTGGCTGGGATTGCTGTAGGCCAGCCCAGTCTGATGTGTATACACTGGATCCAGGGCAGGGTTTGCTCCATGCTCTCACTCATGCTGAATGTGCCCGGGACAGGAGCTGTACAGCCTGGGAAACAAGTCCTCTGCCAGGCTGATGCCCACTCCTGCCCTGCAGGTAAGCTGCCCCCCTGCTGTGCTGGGGGCACTGTGTGGGTGAGGGGCTATAGAGTGCCAGGAAGCTCTGCTGCAGGGATCTGTGCCCCAGGCATGGGGAGAGAGCAGGGCAGCCCTGCTAATCCTATTAATATGTGCAACTAGTAGAAAACTCATGAAGTTTTTTTTTTTCTTTTTTTATTATTAATGGAAAAAACTGCTTCACCAGGCTGCATGCCCTCTGTATGTGTGATCCCTGCCAAGAGGTTCTGCAGCAGCAGCTCAGAGCTGATAATAGTGATGTGGTTATGCACAGATATAGCAGAGTTGGGTGTGTCATATAACTGCATGCTGTACAAGCAGTGAAGCAATTGCATTGTAAGCACTTTCCCATTCAACATCTTGTAGCCCAGTTTAGGAGCCTGAATTTTACGTACCCTTACGACTTGACTTTTTTACACCCCTTGTGCATGTCGTACAGCAGGCGGTTGACACAACTGATGAGAACTGAGGGGAAAAAAAGAAAGATTGCCAGGGAATTGCTCACAATGCAATTGCTTGATATATAGTAGGACCCAATGCAAAAACAATTGCCTTATTATGTGACAACTAGCTGGAGAGCTCGGCGCTGCCCAGGCATAGTTACTAACTGTGGTTAGTTATAACAAATTATAATTATCCGCCATCCCATAGTCCCGTGCCCATATACCCATCACACATCCTCCAACCCATAGTTCCGTGCCCATATACCTGTCATACATATTCTCCATCCCATAGTCCAGTGCCCATATACCCATCACACATCCTTCATCTCATAGTCCCGTGCCCATATACCCGTCATACATATCCTCCATCCCATAGTCCAGTGCCCATATACCCATCACACATCCTCCATCCCATAGTTCCGTGTCCATATACTCGTCATACATATCCTCCATCCCATAGTCCAGTGCCCATATACACATCACACATCCTCCATCCCATAGTTCCGTGCCCATATACCCGTCATACATATCCTCCATCCCATAGTCCAGTGCCCATATACCCATCACACATCCTCCATCTCATAGTCCCGTGCCCATATACCCGTCATACATATCCTCCATCCCATATTCCCGTGCCCATATACCCATCACACATCCTCCATCCCATAGTCCCGTTCCCCTATACCCATCACACATCCTCCATCCCATAGTCCCGTGCCCATTTACTCATCACATATCCTCCATCTCATAGTCCCGTGCCCATATACCCGTCATACATATCCTCCATCCCATAGTCCCGTGCCCATATACCCATTACACATCCTCCAACCCATAGTCCCGTGCCCATATACCCATCACACATCCTCCATCCCATAGTCCCGTGCCCATATACCCGTCATACATATCCTCCATCCCATAGTCCCGTGCCCCTATACCCATCACACATCCTCCATCCCATAGTCCCGTGCCCATTTACCCATCACACATCCTCCATCTCATAGTCCCGTGCCCATATACCCGTCATACATATCCTCCATCCCATAGTCCCGTGCCCATTTACCCATCATACATATTCGCCATTTCATAGTCGAGTGCCCATATACCCGTCATACATATCCACCATCCCATAGTCCAGTGCCCATATACCCATCACACATCCTCCATCCCATAGTTCCGTGCCCATATACTCGTCATACATATCCACCATCCCATAGTCCAGTGCCCATATACCCATCACACATCCTCCATCCCATAGTCCCGTGCCCATATATCCATCATACATATCCACCATCCCATAGTCCCGTGCCCATATACCCATCACACATCCTCCATCCCATAGTCAACCATTATAACATCATAATGAGCGGAGGCAGGGCTTGCAACCTATGATGACATCAGCGTCGCCATGGCAACCATTGTGACATCATAATGAGGGGCGGGGCTTGATACGCACACACTGCTTCCCCAGGATGCAAATAGGGGCATTATGACATCATAATGAGGGGCGGGGCTTGACGCGCACACACTTTTTCCCCAGTATGTAGGCAGGGGCAAAATTGTTTGGTGAATTGGAACGCACAGGGTTAAAATTTCGCCTCACAACATAGCTTAAGACGCTCTCGGGGTCCAGACGTGTGACAGTGCCAAATTTTGTGGCTGTAGCTGCGACGGTGCGGATGCCAATCCCGGACATACACACATACATACATACACACATACATACATACAGTTGTGGCCAAAAGTATTGACACCCCTGCAATTCTGTCAGATAATACTCAGTTTCCTCCTGAAAATCTTTGCAAACACAAATTCTTTGGTATTATTATCTTCGTTTAATTTATCTTAAATGAAAAAACACAAAAAGAATTGTCCTAAAGCCAAATTGGATATAATTCCACACCAAACATAAAAAAGAGGGTGGACAAAAGTATTGGCACTGTTCGAAAAATCATGTGATGCTTCTCTAATTTGTGTAATTAGCAGCACCTGTAACTTACCTGTGGCACCTAACAGGTGTTGGCAATAACTAAATCACACTTGCAGCCAGTTGACATGGATTAAAGTTGACTCAACCTCTGTCCTGTGTCCTTGTGTGTACCACATTGAGCATAGAGAAAAGAAAGAAGACCAAAGAACGGTCTGAGGACTTGAGAAACCAAATTGTGAGGAAGCATGAGCAATCTCAAGGCTACAAGTCCATCTCCAAAGACCTGAATGTTCCTGTGTCTACCGTGCGCAGTGTCATCAAGAAGTTTAAAGCCCATGGCACTGTGGCTAATCTCCCTAGATGTGGACAGAAAAGAAAAATTGACAAGAGATTTCAACGCAAGATTGTGCGGATGTTGGATAAAGAACCTCGACTAACATCCAAACAAGTTCAAGCTGCCCTGCAGTCCGAGGGTACAACAGTGTCAACCCGTACTATCCGTCGGCGTCTGAATGAAAAGGGACCGTATGGTAGGAGACCCAGGAAGACCCCACTTCTTACCTCGAGACATTAAAAAAGCCAGGCTGGAGTTTGCCAAAACTTACCTGAAAAAGCCTAAAACCTTTTGGAAGAATGTTCTCTGGTCAGATGAGACAAAAGTAGAGCTTTTTGGGCAAAGGCATAAGAGTTTACAGGAGAAAAAGAGAGGCATTCAAAGAAAAGAACACGGTCCCTACAGTCAAGCATGGTGGAGGTTCCCTGATATTTTGGGGTTGCTTTGCTGCCTCTGGCACTGGACTGCTTGACCGTGTGCATGGCATTATGAAGTCTGAAGACTACCAACAAATTTTGCAGCATAATGTAGGGCCCAGTGTGAGAAAGCTGGGTCTCCCTCAGAGGTCATGGGTCTTCCAGCAGGACAATGACCCAAAACACACACTTCAAAAAGCACTAGAAAATGGTTTGAGAGAAAGCACTGGAGACTTCTAAGATGGCCAGCAATGAGTCCAGACCTGAATCCCATAGAACACCTGTGGAGAGATCTAAAAATGGCAGTTTGGAGAAGGCACCCTTCAAATATCAGGGACCTGGAGCAGTTTGCCAAAGAAGAATGGTCTAAAATTCCAGCAGAGCATTGTAAGAAACTTATTGATGGTTACCGGAAGCGGTTGGTCGCAGTTATTTTGGCTAAAGGTTGTACAACCAAGTATTAGGCTGAGGGTGCCAATACTTTTGTCTGGCCCATTTTTGGAGTTTTGTGTGAAATGATCAATGTTTTGCTTTTTGCTTCATTCTCTTTCGTGTTTTTTAATTTAAGACAAATTAAATGAAGATAATAATACCAAAGAATTTGTGTTTGCAATCATTTTCAGGAAGAAACTGAGTATTACCTGACAGAATTGCAGGGGTGTCAATACTTTTGGCCACAACTGTACATATATACATACATACATACATACACACTTTGAGCTTTATATATTAGATGAGTGAGTTATGCCAAATGACAAACATGGCTCTGCTACATCTGTAAGTAAGCTGAATTCAAGCAAAAGCATTATAAATGCAGAATGGTCAAATTGCTGGATGAGCTTTCTGGATGCCCTGGTGCCGGTGTTTGCGCTGTCACGCTACTGCACACCAGGACGTACAGCAACGCGACCAACAGGTTTTGGATTTATTATTTTCTTCTGTGATATTTTATTGGATTGTTTCATTGCAGACAGGGTTTCGCTGTTAATCCACCTTTACTGGGGACGGCCAGATATTTGTGGTATTAATACACAAACATCTTTAATCCACACAGCTCTTGCTAATACATGGGGGTCCTGGGCAGGTGACCACCTCGCAATTACGGGTATACAGGGTTTATCTTCGTGAGACATTTATTTTGGTTTCCTTTCTTTGGTAGCATCATGGTTGGCACTTGCTATGTGGTGGGGGCCCTCTGTGTGGCGCTGTAGGTGGGGGTCCTCTGTGTGACTGTGTTTGGTGGGGGTCCTCTGTGTGGCGCTGTTTGGTGGGGGCCCTCTGTGTGACGCTGTTTGGTGGGGGCCCTCTGTGTGGCGCTGTTTGGTGGGGGTCCTCTGTGTGACGCTGTTTGGTGGGGGCCCTCTGTGTGGCGCTGTTTGGTGGGGGCCCTCTGTGTGGCGCTGTTTGGTGGGGGCCCTCTGTGTGACGCTGTTTGGTGGGGGCCCTCTGTGTGGCGCTGTTTGGTGGGAGTCCTCTGTGTGGCGCTGTTTGGTGGGGACCCTCTGTGTGGCGCTGTTTGGTGGGGGCCCTCTGTCTGACGCTATAGGTGGGGCCCCCAGCCCCTTATGTATTATCAACGACCAAAGGGGCGGCAAATTTTTCGACCGCCCCGGGCGCCACAAACAGTTGCTACGCCACTGATCGTGGTGCTTGGTTACACTCATTACTCGATTGAGTATCGCGGGTGCTCAAGTGCCATTCTCAAGTAGTTTTGGATTAGAGGCATACAGGCAGGATTTATTGCCTTACAGGCCTTCCATAGGTATACTGCTGCTGTAAGCTAAAAACAAAAGTCCTTTTCAAGGCAACATATTTTCTTTTACCTATTAATACCAGAAAATTTGCATGCATAAATTATATACGTAATTTAAAAAAGCACAAGGCGTGGGGTAAGGGACAGAGAAGTTTACGTGCTGCTGATGGTGCACGCAGAGGCCAAAGCCGTTGGCCAAGTGAAACTATGCATGCTTTGGGAACACAACAAACATGATCATCCATGAGACGTAGGTTCCTGTCCCATTTTGCAGAGGGTTGCAGGACACCACTCTTAAAGCCAGATCAGTGCAAACAGGTGGTTGGTTAAATGGCAGATAATGCTTCCAGTATTTCCCAGCACTACCTGTCTTCCACACGGTCCAGTCTCACTAGCCAGGAGTCTGGACCACAGAATCCTCACCCTGATCCTCTTTCCTCCCACCATGGCGAGTCCCAGGAGCAGTAACGGCGTTAGGGGCAGGCAGACCAGGCAGCTGCCTAGGTTCCACGCTAACCCAGGGGCCCCCGGGTAGCGGCACATCACACATCCGCTATGGGGCCCGTGAGGCGGGGGGGGCCCACCTGCCGCTAGTGGCGACTCCCCCCACCGCCGCCACATTGAACTATACCGGTGTCATCATTAGTATAGAAGTTGAACCAAAGCAAATGCCGAAATTCTTAAGTGGATTCTATCACTGTGAACAAAAAAATCATACACCAATCAGATAGGAGAATGTATGCATATAAGATATGATTAATCAGAAGCTGTAAAGTGCATTTCTACAAGGACAGCTCCATGGTCTACTTCCATATTTTCACTTGCAGTACGATTAGAATATCACAATACTCCGAGCTCCTGCCCCACTGCTAAGCAGTTCAAATGCTTCATTGATTTTTTCCAGGGCTAGCTTCTTGCTTACTAAATGTTCCAGATTGTTCCTTTTGTTCATATAATCTGTAACCAGTTTTGGGATATCAGAACCCTTGTAGCCTCCAAATATAGATCCTTTCAAGGTACGCCCTGTGACAAGCAAACCTGGATGCAAACAAAGTGTGTCCTTGGGAGATGCCACACCCAACACAACAGCAACACCATTTCCACAGTAAGTACACTGGAGAGCAGTCAGCATGGTTTCAGTGCGTCCTGCACATTCAATGGCAAAATCCACTCCTCCGTTAGTTAGCTCTGTAATGACCTCATGGATGGGTTTATCAGAATCCTTTGGGTTTAGGCACTCAGTGGCTCCCAGTTGTAGGGCTTTTGGATACTTATCCTTATGTGAACCTACGCCAATGATTCGTGTAGCGCTTGCATCCTTGCATCCTACAATTGCTGAACAACCAACTCCTCCCAAGCCAAAAACAGCACAACTAGAGCGCTTGGTCACCTTAGCAGTGTTGACAGCTGCACCATATCCAGTAGCAAATCCACAGCCTATAAGACAAACTTCAACAAGGGCACGGGCATCTGGGTCGCCCTCCAAGGGCTGTGGGGTACTCGGTACCGGGCCAGTGTAAGTGGGATAAGTCACAGCAGCTGTGACCCGGTCCGTGGCCCTGGGCGCCCAAATCAATGGTGGTTTGTAATATAGTTTATGTGATAGTTTGTGACGCCACCTGTGGTGTTTGGCAAGCAAGATGGTAAGCCAACGCTGCGTGCAGATCCTCTGGGGCTGATGGTGTGTTGCAGCATAGATGGTGTAGCTCCCCACAGGTGAAGCTGTAACCCCAGGACAGTGTATAGGCGTAGGCGGTGTGAGGAATGTTGGTAGCCAGATGTAGCGGTGCTGACGGTGTTGGCGCACAAATGAATGGAAGACACCAGGGCTTGAAGTTCCAAAGCTTTACTCACAGTTCATGGTACACACTGGTGCCTGACTCCGGGGTAGAGACTCAATCAACCTCCCGGGCTAGTCAGGATTATCCTCTCCAACACTCCGCCAACATGTACCTTTCCTGAACGACTCCTCTATTGCGCCTTTTAGTGTGAAGAGCTCGAGCACCGTGGTACTCTGAAGTTCCTCCTGTCAGATGTTCCTAACAACTCTACTCGTATGGCAGACAGCTGTAGCCTCTCTTGGGGACTCCCTTCTCCGGAGTCCTGGCTCTCTATTCAGTTGCTGTTGTGCCCCAAGTCTTAGATGGGAGTAGTGCATTTACAGCCAACTACTCCACCGGTGTCTGCTGCAGAACCATAAGTGTCCATACAACCTCGGGGACCGGTCCCTGGCCTTGCACTGAGAACCTATAGGCAGGGTTCCTCTTCCAACCCACAACTCCTCTCTGTTCTCCTACTCCTTCGTTCCGCACTGTTTCTTCTCTCTCTTATGGAAGCTTAGGTTGCAGTTCTACGTCTTTCTCCTTCTGTTCCTTTTCCGTGCCAGATGGCTCAGGTCACGTGCCAGATGGCTGCAGCACTCCTTCCTCCATCCCTTCTTCCAGGGATCCCCACTCCTCCCGAGTGGCTCCCTTCCTTCCTTTCTGACCCTCTGTCAGACTGAACCTCCAGACTTATCTGTAATTCTAAACCTTCCCAACCTTTTATATATCTCAACTCCACCCACCTCCCAGCACATCTCGTGTTACGAAGCAAGGACCCACGAAAGGTGCGCTGCTACCCTCTAAGCATGGAGCCGCAATGTGGTCCTGCTGAACTATCCTGTGTGTGGGGTGCAGGTGTTGGAGTGTGGAAAGGAGTTCCCTACTTACCTAGGTGGTGGGGCACTACACCTTAGGAGAAGGTGCAGTACCTCTGTGGCGACTGAGCCTCAGGGGCGCCACACATCCACTTTGGCAACGCAAATGTCAGACACCACTGTGTATTCAGTAAATGTACTTGTGCATGCGTAATGATTAGTGTTGAGCTATACCACCCGATACTGAAAAATATCGTATCGGAATGGATCGGCCGATCTAAAAAAAAGTATCGGGTATCGCAGATTCCGATCCCGGAAGTCCCATTCAAGTCAATGGAACAGAAATATCGGAATTAAAAAAAACCCTTTCTTTCCCTGTAGGTTAATTCTACATGAAGAAAAACAACTAATAATAATGTAGAATGTATTGTGGGAGGTGTAGGAGACATTAAAGCCATAGAGGTTTAGCCCAATCAAATGGAATAGCAGGATTTTTTTTTTTTTAAAGACGTTCGTAGTTACAAAGATATTGACTATGTTAAAGTCTTTAATTTTTTGTCAGATATGTATGTTTCACTACTTCCATGCTCTTTACCTTCTTTTTTACTTCACCCACACTTTCTCCTTCATGATCCTCAGCAGCAGCATCTTTTTCATCAACTTCTTCTTTTTCTTCTTTTTTTTCTTCTTTTTCTTTTTTTTTTTTACATTCTTCATATTCTTCTTATTCAACTATTATTCTTCTTCATATTCTACTTCTTCATCTTCTTCCTATTCTTCTTCATCATATTCTTATTTGTGTCAGGCATTCCTGTAGTTGTTATCTATAAAAGTTTGAAGATTACACCTTCCGTTCAGCCTGTCACAAAAGATTTACAACAGGATTTGTCCGCGTTCAGTTTGTCCTGCAGCAGCAGGCCTTTTCCAGGGGCACCACGAGGAGGAACGGACACACCCCTGTTGTGAGTTCATTTTCCCCTTCACCGTCGCTGTCTGATGAACTCCCTCTTCTGGTGAAGGAAGGTAGTGAGGCTGATTACCAAACACCTGATCTGGTAGATGATGACTGGGTAACAGGAAATTCTGACTGGATATAAGGCAGCCGACGCCCTTCTGAGTCGCTGGTGATTTCTCTGCTGGATTCTTGGAGACCAGTCTGATTCCTGCTTCCCAAAGATAAATTTTTGCTCTGCTATTGAACTTATTAGTTTTGTTTTGTTTACCTTGTTTTTTGGAGTTCAGCCATCCCCGGTCGGGGGTGTGCTGAGTTCCATTTTTGTCTCTTGGCTCTGTCTTCAGAATTTACCTGAGTGCTGATATAGCGACTTCAGGGCCTGTTTTTCCTATCAGACGGTTGGGACATTTTTTGGTAGGGTTTTTTACGGATTGCAGATAGCAGCTTTTCTATCCTGTCCTTTTTAGTTAGCTTGGGCCCCATCGTTTGCTCAACCTATCTTTCTATCTGTGTTAGTGTTTTCATCTTGCTTCACCGTCATTATTTGTTGGGGCTGCCTATTGCTTTGGGGTCTGCTCTGGGGCAGTTTAGATTTCCCCTTTCTTTCTTTAGGCCTATTTAGTTCTCTGGCTGTGATCGAGGGGTCTAGGGCATCGTAGGAACCCCCCACGGCTACTGTTAGTTGTTGTGGATAGGATCAGGGGTCTGCAATCTGATAGCTACCAACCTCTCCGGTTTTTCTGGACTTAGCTTGTATTTTTGTTTTTTCCTCCTTCGGTTACTCATTCATAACAGAATTACCAGCCATACCGCAGATCCTAGGGTACTCAATAGCAGGAAAGAATTGTAAAAAAAAAAGAGAGTTTGTCAGTATGTTTTTTTTTTTTTTTTTTGTATATTTCTTCCTCTATGTCTCTGAGGCCGTAGGGGGAATTTTTTTTTTCTTTCTCAATGGAGATGAAGCAATTGTCTGATCGTGTGGAGCAGCTCACTGCTGAAGTGCGGGGAATTTCCGCCTATCTTGCTCATTCACATGCTGCTGAACCAAAGAACCCTACTCCTGATGTGTTTTTGGGGATCGGTCTAAATTTTTGAATTTTAAGAATAATTGTAAATTATTTTTTGCCTTGAAGCCTAACTCGTCGGGGAGCTCCGCGCAGCAGGTTAAAATTGTCATCTCTTTGCTGCGCGGCGATCCCCAGGATTTCTTTGAAACCTGATGATCCTATTCTTACTAATGTGGACGCATTTTTTCAAGCCTTGGGGTTGTTGTATGATGAACCTAATGCTATTGATCAGGCTGAAAAGGCCCTGTTGGCATTGAGCCAGGGTCGGGATTCTGCAGAGTTGTACTGTCAAAAATTCCAAAAGTGGGCGGTCCTTACTACCTGGAATGATGGTGCCTTGGCAGCTCTCTTTCGGAAGCGTTTGTCAGAAACCGTAAAAGATACTATGGTGGTCTCTTGGCTCTGTCTTCAGAATTTACCTGAGTGCTGATATAGCGACTTCAGGGCCTGTTTTTCCTATCAGACGGTTGGGACATTTTTTGGTAGGGTTTTTGGTAGGGTTTTTTACGGATTGCAGACAGCAGCTTTTCTATCCTGTCCTTTTTAGTTAGCTTAGGCCCCATCGTTTGCTCAACCTATCTTTCTATCTGTGTTAGTGTTTTCATCTTGCTTCACCGTCATTATTTGTTGGGGGCTGCCTATTGCTTTGGGGTCTGCTCTGGGGCAGTTTAGATTTCACCTTTCTTTCTTTAGGCCTATTTTGTTCTCCGGCTGTGATCGAGGGGTCTAGGGCATCGTAGGAACCCCCCACGGCTACTGTTAGTTGTTGTGGATAGGATCAGGGGTCTGCAATCCGATAGCTACCAACCTCTCCAGTTTTTCTGGACTTAGCTTGTATTTTTGTTTTTTCCTCCTTCGGTGACTCTTTCATAACACACCCCCATACACTGCTTAGTCTTCTTCTGCTAATAAATTTGATAATATCCTTTGCTCAGATTTTTAGTCTTATGCTTAATATTCTTCTGCTTTTGTTTTTTATGCTTCTTGGTCTTCTGTCTCTTGTTGTTCTGCATCTTGGTGGTTGTCTTCCAGTTCTTTGTCCTCTTGGTCATCTTCTTCAGGGTCATCTTTTAGGTATTCTTCTGTGTGGTCTTCAGGGTATTCGTCTTCAGGGTCATTTTCATGGAGATCCAGAGTGAGAATCAAAAACCATTTCCACAAGCTTGAACTTGGAAAAGTAGCAGAAGTTACAAGAAGGCTGAGGAACTGTCGAGAACCAGCTGACGGTACTGGAACCCGGAGTTGCAGCAGAATGAACAAGAGCCAATGGCACAACCGTGGACCAGCTGACTGTGCTGGAACACAGTTACTAAGCAGGAGGTACCTGTGCTCCAAAGCACTACCAAGGACCAGCAGACGTTGCTGGAACTCGGATACCAAGAAGGAGGCACCTAGGCCAAAGGCACTGCCGAAAACCAGCTGACGGTGCTGGAACCCGGATGGGTAGCAGAAGGAACAAGAGCCAATGGGACAACCGTGGAACAGCTGACGGTGCTGGAACACCGTTACTAAGCAGGAGGTACCTGTGCTCCAAAGCACTACCAAGGACCAGCAGACGTTGCTGGAACTCGGATACCGACAAGGAGGCACCTAGGCCAAAGGCTCTGCCGGGAACCAGCTGACGTTGCTGGAACCCGGATGGGTAGCAGAAGGTACCCATGATTAACAAAGTTTTGCATCCGCGAGCAGGCCGCAGTTACCGAAACCCACAGTCCTACAGGGGGTGCTTGTCCTATTGGCACTATGGAACCAGCCTTTTTTACCAGAACCCGCAGCCCAAATAGGAAGCACCGAAACTGCAGGCACCATAGACTCGGCTAACCCTACCGCAACACGACAGGACAACGTATCGGTGGCAAAGTGACGTTGACACTACCCGGAAACAGCAGGCGTGCTGTAACAAGGCTGGGCAGGAGGGAATACCCGTGCCAAAGACACTGCCGAGAACCAGCTGACGGTGCTGGAACCCGGATGGGTAGCAGAAGCTACAATACTCAATGGAACTACCGAGAACCAGCTGACGGTGCTGGAACCAGGAGGGGCAGCAGAAGGAACAAGAGCCAATGGCCCAACCGTGGACCAGCTGACGGTGCTGGAACACGGTTTCTAAGCAGGAGTTACATGTGCTAAAAAGCACTACCAAGAACCAGCAGACGTTGCTGGAACTCGGATACCGACAAGGAGGCAACAATGCCAAAGGCTCTGCCGGGAACCAGCAGACGGTGCTGAAACCCGGATTGGTAGCAGAAGGTACCCATGATCAACAAAGTTGCAAGGCCGCGAGCAGGATGCAGTTTCCGAAACCCACAGTCCAACAGTCCAACAGGGGGTGCTTGTCCTATTGGCACTACAGAACCAGCCTTTATTACCAGAACCCGCAGCCCACATAGAAAGCACCAAAACTGCAGGCACCATAGACTTGACAAACCCGACCGCAACACGACAAGACAACGTATCGGTGTCAAAGTTACGTTGACACTACCCGGAAACAACAGGCATGCTGGAACCAGGCTGGACAGAAGGGAGTACCCGTGCCAAAGACACTGCCGAGAACCAGCTGACGGTGCTGGAACCCGGATGGGTAGCAGAAGCTACAAGAGTCAATGGAACTACCAAGAACCAGCTGACGGTGCTGGAACCCAGAGGGGCAGCAGAAGGAACAAGAGCCAATGGCACAACCGTGGACCAACTGACGGTGCTGGGACACGGTTTCTAAGCAGGAGTTACCTGTGCTGAAAAGCACTACCAAGAACCAGCAGACATTGCTGGAACTCGGATACCGACAAGGAGGCAACAATGCTAAAGGCTCTGCCGGGAACCAGCAGACGGTGCTGGAACCCGGATGGGTAGCAGAAGGTACCCATGATCAACAAAGTTGCAAGGCCACGAGCAGGACGCAGTTTCCGAAACCCACAGTCCAACAGGGGGTGCTTGTCCTATTGGCACTACAGAACCAGCCTTTATTACCAGAACCCGCAGCCCACATAGAAAAAAACAAAACTGCAGGCACCATAGACTCGGCAAACCTGACCGCAACACGACAGGACAACGTATCGGTGGCAAAGTTAAGTTGACACTACCCGGAAACAGGCGTGCTGGAACCAGGCTGGGCAGGAGGGAGTACCCGTGCCAAAGACACTGCCGAGAACCAGCTGACGGTGCTGGAACCCGGATGGGTAGCAGAAGCTACAAGAGTCAATGGAACTACCGAGAACCAGCTGACGGTGCTGGAACCCAAAGGGGCAGCAGAAGGAACAAGAGCCAATGGCACAACCGTGGACCAGCTGACGGTGCTGGAACACGGTTTCTAAGCTGGAGTTACCTGTGCTGAAAAGCACTACCAAGAACCAGCAGACGTTGCTGGAACTCGGATACCGACAAGGAGACAACAATGCCAAAGGCTCTGCCGGGAACCAGCAGACGGTGCTGGAACCCGGATGGGTAGCAGAAGGTACCCATGATCAACAAAGTTGCAAGGCCGCGAGCAGGACGCAGTTTCCGAAACCCACAGTCCAACAGGGGGTGCTTGTCCTATTGGCACTACAGAACCAGCCTTTATTACCAGAACCCGCAGCCCACATAGAAAGCACCAAAACTGCAGGCACCATAGACTCGGCAAACCCGACCGCAACACGACAAGACAACGTATCGGTGGCAAAGTTACATTGACACTACCCGGAAACAGGCGTGCTGGAACCAGGCTGGGCAGGAGGGAGTACCCGTGCCAAAGACACTGCCGAGAACCAGCTGACGGTGCTGGAACCCGGATGGGTAGCAGAAGCTACAAGAGTCAATGGAACTACCGAGAACCAGCTGACGGTGCTGGAACTCAGAGGGGCAGCAGAAGGAACAAGAGCCAATGGCACAACCGTGGACCAGCTGACGGTGCTGGAACACGGTTTCTAAGCAGGAGGTACCTGTGCTAAAGAGCACTACCAAGGACCAGCAGACGTTGCTGGAACTCGGATACCAAGAAGGAGGCACCTAGGCCAAAGGCTCTGCCGGGAACCAGCTGACGGTGCTGGAACCAGGCTGAGCAGGAGGGAGTACCCGTGCCAAAGACACTTCTGAGCTGCAACTGGTGATGTTGGAGCCCAGGGGTCAATCATGCAGCAGGCTGAGGCCTACTTCGAGCTAGTTTTATATTGGTTGTACACAACTACTGATTTTAACCGGGCTCCACTTGGGCCTCTGGTTCTACTGTCTCTAGTATTTCCCCTGGCCTACAACCCCGCCAGTCGCCGCTCTGAAGTGGCGTGTGTACAATCCACACTTGTTCCTGTGTGACTGGGGCTCAGTCACGTCAGTTGATCCACTGATGTGTGTCCGGCAAGGTCTCCTGCTCTGTCCACATTCCGACTACTAGTAATGGGAATGGGGACAGAGCGGCAGACATTGCCGGACACACATCAGTGAATCAACTGACGTGCCTGAGCCACAGTAACACAGGAACAAGTGTGGATTGTGCACACGCCACTTCAGAGCAGCGACTGGCGGGGTTGGAGGCCAGGGGAAATACTAGAGACAGTAGAGCCAGAGGCCTAAGTGGAGCACGGTGGAAAATCAGTAGTAGTGTGATTTTGGAGGCAGCAGGAGACTTTGCCATCCACATAGCAGGGGAACAGCAGGCGTTACTGAACCCCACAGACACAGGAGCGAGTGTTTGAATCTGTGCGGACAGCACTTCCAAGCTACAACTGGCTGTGTTGTAGCCCAGGATCAATGCTCCGAGCAGGCTGAGGCCTACTTGGAGCGAGGAGAAAATGCGTTGCAGTGTGAGTTTGGAGGCAGCAGGAGACATTGCCATTCACACAGCAGGGGAACAGCTGGCATTACTGAACCCCACTAACACAGGAGCTAGTGTGTTTTGCTCTGTGAAAACGGCACTTCTGAACACCAACTGGCGTTGGAGCACATGACGAGGCATGGAGCAGGCTGAGGTCTGATGTTGTTGGCATGTGGATGGAGCAGGAGACTTTGCCGTCTACACAGCAGGGGAACAGCTGGCATTACTGAATCCCACTAACACAGGAGCTAGTGTGTTTTGTTCTGTGAAGACGGCACTTCTGAACACCAACTGGCGTTGTTGGAGCCCAGGATGAAGCATGGAGCAGGCTGAGGCCAACTTGCAGCACGTTTTATAGAGGTTGTAGACTACTACTGATTGTAACCGTGCTCCACTTAGGCCTCAGGCTCCACTGTCTCTAGTATTTCCCCTGGCCTCCAACCCCACCAGTGACAGCTCTGGGAATGTGGACAGACCAGGAGACCTTGCCGGACACACATCAGGGGATCAACTAACGTGACTGAGCCCCAGTAACTCAGGAAGAAGTGTGGATTGTGCAGACGCCACTTCAGAGCAGCAACTGGCGGGGTTGGAGGCCAGGGGAAATACTAGAGACAGTGGAGCCAGAGGCCTAAGTGAAGCACGGTTAAAAATCAGTAGTAGTTTGAATGTGGATGGAGCAGGAGACTTTGCAGTCCACACAGCAGGGGAGCAGCTGGCATTACTGAACCCCAATAACACAGGAGCTAGTGTTTTTCTCTGTGCAGACGACACATCTGAGCGACAACTGGCTGTGTTGAAGCCCAGGGATTATAGTTCAGGTGGTAGAAACATGAACACAACAGGAGACCTGGATACAGTTGCCAACCAATTATTTAGTCGGGAAGAGGACTGGCAAATTCTGGGGAGATCCAGGCCTTGTTCATTTTCAGCAAAGTAAGCCGGTCAACGTTATCGGAAGAAAGTCGCGTGCGACGGTCTGTTAGTACACCACCTGCGGCACTAAAGACGCGTTCCGATAATACACTGGCAGCAGGGCAAGCCAGCACCTCCAATGCATACTGGCTAAGCTCTGGCCATGTATCCAGCTTAGAGACCCAAAACTTGAAGGGGGAAGAGCCATCTGGGAGTACACTCACAGGGCAAGACATGTAGTCTGTCACCATCTGATGGAAACGTTGCCTCCTGCTGACTGGAGCCGTCAGTGATGGTGTAGACAATTGTGGCGGACACACAAAACTTTGCCACATTTGGGCCATAGTGGTCTTGCCTTGTGCTGAGGCGCTGCCTCTGCTCCCTCTTTGTGCCGAGTTTCCTCCACTGGCTCGACGCACAGAGGTGCTTTGTAAAGCACTAGCACCACTGCTGTCGGGTGGAATGGAAAACATGATGGACTGCACCAGTGTGTCTTGGTACTCCCGCAGTTTACACTCCCGGTTCAAAGTTGGTGTGAGGGTTTGCAAGTTGTCCCGGTAGCGAGGATCTAGGAGGGTGTACACCCAATAATCAGCCGTATAGAGAATGTGGGCGATGCGACGGTCGTTTCTCAGGCACTGCAGCATGAAGTCAACCATGTGCTGAAGACTCCCAACTGCCAAAGAACCGCTGTCCCCTGCTTGAGGCGTGATCTCTGCCTGATCTGCATCTCCCCACCCTCGCTGTACATACTGATTAGAGCTTTGTGTACCTCCCTCCTCTGGAGAGCTGTCTTCCTCCTCCATCGACTCCTCCTCATCCGCCTCACAAAGTGTCCCCTGCCTAGGCCTTTGTGAGGAAGCACGTAGCGCAGACTGTCCAGTAGCAGATGGCATTTGGGACTCCTCATCCTCCACCTCTTCCAAAACCTCATCCCTTAGTGCTTGCAGTGTTTTTTGAAGTAGACAGATAAGGGGGACAGTCATGCTGACTAGTGCATCATCTGCACTCGCCATCCGCGTGGAATCATCGAAGGCACGCAAAACGAGGCAGATGTCCTTCATAGAGGCCCAGTCAGTGGTGCTGAAGTGTGACCGGCGCACAGTGCGACTTGTTTGCGCCTGATGCAGCTGGTACTCCATGACTGCTGCCTGCTGCTCACACAACCGCTCCAACATATGTAACGTAGAATTCCACCTGGTGGGTAAGTCACATATGATGCGATGTTCCGGAAGGCGTAATCGACGCTGCAGAGCAGCAAGGCGCGACCTTGCCGTGCTGGAACGCTGCAAGTGAGCGCACTCTATGCGGACCTTGTGCAGCAGTGCATCAAGATCCGGATAGTCGCTCAGAAAGCTCTGCACGACCAAGTTGAGCACATGTGCCAGACATGGGATGTGAGTGAGGTTGCAAAGGCCAAGAGCTGCCACCAGATTTCGGCCATTGTCACACACTACCAAGCCCGGCTGGAGATTCGCTGGCAGAAACCACACGTCGCTCTCCTGCTTGATGGCATTCCAGAGCTCCTGCGCTGTGTGGCTTCGATTCCCCAAAGAAATTAATTTCAGTACGGCCTGTTGACGTTTGGCCACGGCTGTGCTCATATCGGTCATAACAGGCTCCTGCTGCGCTGTTTCAGAGGAACTTGAGTTGGAGGAGGAGTCAATGTGTACAGACTGGATTTCTGCAATCCGTGGAGTTGGCAGAACACGTACAGCGCCACTCTCCAGATCTGTACCCGGCTCAGCAACATTGACCCAATGGGCAGTGAGGGAAAGGTATCGTGTCCCTGTCCATGGTTACTGGTCCACGCATCGGTGGTCAGGTGGACCTTGCTACTGACGGCGTTTAGTAGCGCATGTTTTATGTTTGCCTCCACATGTTTCTGCAGGGCAGGGACGGCTCGCCTGCTGAAATAAAAGCGGCTGGGCACGGTGTATTGTGGGACCGCCAATGCCATGAAGTCCCGGAAGGTGTCAGTCTCCACCAGCCTGAATGACAGCATTTCAAGTGCCAGTAGTTTGGCAATGCCAGCATTCAGAGCCTGTGCTCGGGGATGGTTTGCTGAGTATGGTCACCTTTCTCCCATGCCTGTGCTACCGATGGCTGTCGAGTGGCCTGGGAGTGTGAGGATGACTTGGAATGTGGTGCTGTGGGTGGAATGTCACAGGGTCTCCGGACAACAGTGCCAGAGGTTCTTCCTTGGCGATCCTGTGAGGAAGCCGAACCAGCTGTGTGTGAGCTGGAGGAAGAGGCCCCAACACGAGCTGAAGAGGTGGTAGGTGGTGCTGTACGTTGGCCTACGTCTTCAGTGTGTCTGTGTAACTCCACCTCGTGCTTGGTCCGCACATGTTTCCACATATTAGTGGTATTGAGGTTGCTGACATTTTTCCCTCTTTTGACTCTCTGATGACACAGCTTGCATTTGACAAAGCAAATGTCATCTGCAACTGTGTCAAAAAAGGACCACGCACTGCAAGTCTTGGGAGCGCCCGTTTTGCCTTTTGAAAGTGGAATGCTCCTAACGTGTGCCGAAGTGGAGGCTACAGGCAACCAAGTCTGCCCCTCTCCCTCTCCCTCCGGTTTTTGCCGTTCGGGGAATCTCTTCCTCAGAGTTGCTCCCACCACCTTCCTGTTCCTCACGCCATGATGGGTCAAGGACCTCATCATCTACACTCCCCTCTTCAAACACCTGCTTCTCCTGGGTTGTCTCGCCAGCACCGTACGCAACAGAAAGTGGCAACTGTGTCTCGTCATCATCTGATGCGTACTGAGGTGTGCTGACCATAGGCACTGGCCCACCCGCCTCTGCAGATTCAGAGGGACAAAGAAGTTGCGCATCACTGCATACTCCCTCTTCTTCACAAACTGGAATGCTGCTTGGCTGGCCCCCTCTTTCCAAACCAACAGATTCCAAGAACAGAAGTAGAGACTGTGATGGCTCCTGTCCAGTGGTCTCTGAATGCCTGGGCACTTTGGCAGGTGGTGAAGAGACAGATGGTTGCTCTTCGGTGCTCTGGCCCTGAGAGGATGTGGAAGTAATTGAAGTCGATGCGTTAGCTGGCATCCATCCCACAACGGCTTCAATTTGTTCCTCCCGCAGCAGTGGGGTACAGTGAGGTCCTACAAAGCTGCGCATAAAGCACTGTTGCCTGCTAAAACTGGGGGATGCTGACTCACTGGTGCCAACAGCAGGCACAGACTCCCCACGTCCTCTCCCTGCAGAATCCCCACGTCCTCTCCCTGCAGAATCCCCACGTCCTCTCCCTGCTGAAACTCCACGCCCACGTGCCTTACTCCCTGCCTTCTTCATCTTGCTAGACTGAGAAAGATAGGCAGAAAAGTACAAAGGGGGGCCTTAGTGTGCTTATTCCTGAACAGCTGGTTACAGGTATAAGAAACACTAATTTTATGAAGTGTGTGTATCGACTACACTTTAATGGGAGCTAATGTGGCCTACACAACTTTCAACTGTAGTGTTTGGTGAACTTTGATGTTTTTTTGGGGGGGAAAAAAAACTAAAATGATGTGATCAAAGATTTGAAAGTGAGAGTATCACCAACTTTCTGGAGCTATTACAATGCAGGCAGGTAACCTACAATGCAAAAGATGAGGCTCCAAAAAATTTGGGTAATACTAATCTGGCTGCAGCTGAAGGGCACAAGCCAGAAAAAAGGCTCCTCTACTCCTATATAGTGTTTGCAACCAACCAATGTAGATGGATATGGATGGATGCACACTAATAGGAGAAGAAAAAATGAGCTGCAATTAAAGAAAAATATGTGCGAGGCAGTGACGCACGCTGAGCAGCCTACAACCAGATGTAGCTGCCGGACACACTACTCAGCGTGAGCTGCACTCACACACAGTCAGAGACCTCTCAGACAGCCGTGAACAGTGCAGCTAAGTGGGCACTAGCACTGACAGGCTGCAGAAAGGCTCCGCTGTGTACTCCTAGAGTGTTTGCAACCACCATATATGGATACGGATGGATGCACACTAATAGGAGAAAAAATGAGCTGCAATAAAAGAAAAATGTGTGAGGCAGTGACACGCTGAGCAGCCTACAACCAGACGTAGCTGCAGGACACACTACTCAGTGTGAGCTGCACTCACACACAGTCAGAGACCTCTCAGACAGCCGTGAATAGTGCAGCTAAGTGGGCACTAGCACTGAAAGGCTGCAGCAAGGCTCCGCTGTCTACTACTAGTGTTTGCAACCAACGTATATTGATACGGATGGAAGCACACTAGATAGAATTTTTTAAAAATAAGCAGCTCAAAAAGAAAAATATGTATGAGGCAGCAGTGAGGCACGCTGGGCGGCCTACAACCAGACGTGGCTGCAGGACCCACTCCACAGCGTGAGCTGCACTCACACAGCCCTTGCAGACAGCTGTGAACACTGCTGCTAGGGAAAAGAAAGCTACAGTGGTGGTTTATGTAGCCTGGGTAAAGCACAATATTGTTTTGAGAATCGCTATTTCTAACTGTCCCTCACAGTCTTCAACAGCAGCCTGTCCCTAACTGAATTCACAGCCGAGTGACCAGAAATGGGGGCGGCTTTTATAGTGCATCATGACATCATTTCAGCAGCCAATCACAGCCATGCCAATAGTTTACATGCCTAACAGGATGTGCCCACACTTCTGAGGATTCCCATTGGCTGAATCAAAGCGAGCGGGCTGATAGCATTATGGGAACTTCCCATTCCGTTATCCGATACGAAAAAAGTATCGGAAGTCAGTATCGGAATTCCGATACAGCTAATATCGGCCGATACCCGATACTTGCGGTATCGGAAAGCTCAACACTAGTAATGATAAATCGCTTTCCCTTTACAGGTAAATCTGCTTGTACCATCATCCATCAGTCCTGATTGAGCTCCAAATGCAAACTCTAATTTTTTGCAGATGTTACTGTGTGGGCCATCGCAAGCTCTGCACGATTTCTTTTGACTTCATGAGAAAACAAGCAACACCATTTCCACAGTAAGTACACTGGAGAGCAGTCAGCATGGTTTCAGTGCGTCCTGCACATTCAACGGCAAAATCCACTCCTCCATTAGTTAGCTCAGTAATGACCTCATGAATGGGTTTATCGTAAACCTTTGGGTTTAGGCACTCAGTGGCTCCCAGTTGTAAGGCTTTTGGATACTTATCCTTATGTGAACCTACTCCAATGATTCGTGTAGCGCTTGCATCCTTGCATCCTACAATTGATGAAAAACCAACTCCTCCCAAGCCAAAAACAGCACAACTAGAGCGCTTGGTCACCTTAGCAGTGTTGACAGCTGCACCATATCCAGTAGAAAATCCACAGCCTATAAGACAAACTTCAACAAGGGCACGGGCATCCACTTTGGCAACGTAAATGTCAGACACCACAGTGTATTCAGTGAATGTACTTGTGCATGCGTAATGATAAATCGCTTTGCCTTTACAGGTAAATCTGCTTGCACCATCATCCATCAGTCCTGATTGAGCTCCAAATGCAAACTCTAATTTTTTGCAGATGTTACTGTGTTGGCCATCGCAAGCTCTGCACGATTTATTCTGACTTCATGAGCCTTTGGAGGAGCTACTTCAATATCTTCAATGCTGAGGGGCTTGCATGGTTCCCAGGCAATAGCGGCCTTGCATTTAATAGCCTTTCCTGCGGTGCTCATGGTGGTTCCGGGTCAAAGCAATGATGGAGGAGAGAGCGTCAGCTGATGCCTCCTCTCCCATCATTCCCCTCTGCCTCTGACACTGCGGGTGTGTGAAGACGTCATCGCGCACTCACTGTGTGCCAGGCAGTGCAGCCGTTGAGACAGGAGCCCCCTGAGGAAGCGACGAAATATCAAGCGAAACGTGCGTTGGGGAACGTGGTCACAGCACGGGCAGTCATTATGGGTAATTAACCTCTTCATTCTTTACTTAGTCATGTAGCGGTCTTTGCATACGTAATGTATACATAAATATATTTATTGTTGATACTGTGGTAATTGCAGGTACGCAGGATGCAGTGACGAGTCGCAAGACAATTTGGTGCTTTCTATAATAACTTTTATAAGACTAGAGGGAACTTTCCTCAGTCACGGCTTGATCACCAAAAGCGGTAATGGAGCCAGGGCCTAGCGGGGTACTCGGTAGCGGGCCCGTTGATCTCAATGGGAGTGTCACGGAAGCTGTGACCCGGTCCGTGGCCCTGGGGCTCCATGGCAAAAAAGGGGGTGAATGAACAATGAAATAAAGTTTATGAATAGTTTGTGACGCCACCTGTGGTGTTCGGCAAGTGAGGTGTTAGACCGACGCTGCATGCAGATCCTCTGGGACTGGTGGTGGGTTGCAGCCAAGATGGTGAAGCTCCCCACAGGTGGAGCCGTAGTCCCAGGGCAGTGTAGATGTAGCAATGGAGGAGAGGCACAGGTGGTGTAGAGGCCGTTGCCCAGATGTAGCTTTGAAGGGTGTAGTGATGCGGGAATAAGTGGAGGACACCAGGGCATGTAGTTCCAAAGCTTTACTCACAGTCTGCAGTTCACACAGATGCCTGCCTCCGTGCTGTGTCCTCCGGGTCCTGGGCTCAGTCAACCTCCAGGCAAGATAGGATGCTCCCTTCGAACACTCCGCCAACATGTACCTTTCTGAATGTCTCCTCTATAGCGCCTTTTACTGAAGTACTCCTAGTACTGAGTTACACTGGAGTGCCTCCTGACAGATGTTCCCAAGAACTCTACTTGTACAGCAGACAGCTGTAGCCTGCTTCGGGTACGCCTTACTCCTGAGTCCCAGCTCACTATCCAAGTTGCTGTTGTGCCCCCAAGTCTTAGATGGGAGTAGCTCACTACTCCACCGGTGTCTGCTGCAGAGCCTTCAGTATCCATACAACCTCGGGGACCGGGCCCCGGCCTTGCGTTTAGAACTTCTAGGCAGGGTTCTCCTCTAACCAACGTCCTCTCTGTTCCATTTTTCTCCTTCATTCTGTACTAATCCCTCTCTCTCATAGAAGGTCAGGTTTCAGTCCAATGTCTTTCTCCTTCTTTCCTTTCCTGTGCCAGCTGGCTCAGATCACTGAGGCAACTGCAGCACTCCTTCCTCCATCCCTCTTCCAGGAATCCTCACTCCTCTCCGAGTGACTCTCTCTCTCTCTCGCTGACTGACTGACTAACTAACTCTTCCTGCTCTTTATGTAGTCTAAACTCCACCCGCCTCCCAGCACGTTTCGTGTTCCAAGCAGGGAACCACCAAAGGTGCTCTGCTACCCTCTAAGCAAGGAGCCGCAATGTGGCTTTGCTGAACTACCATGTTGTGTGGGATGCGAGTGTTGCAGCGTGGTCAGGAGTTCTCACCTTACCTGGATGGTGGGGCACCACACCTCAGGAGGAGGTGCAGTACCTCTGTGGCGACTGAAGCCTCAGGGGTGCCACAGTAACACGGGTTGCCCTCGCAGGGGCTCTAAAACAAGCAAACACAAACGGGTAGAACACGACTACTTCCGGCAATAGCCGGTCACTATAGGGCCGCGGTATGGCTGACTACGGGTCCGTAAATATATAGTCAACTTAGCCGTCCAGGCGTCCCTCGCCATGCGGGATGGTGGTCTTTCGGCGTAGTAGTCGCTGGGCCCAGTTGCTGAGGCGTTGGCGTAGTCTTCGCACGCTCCAGCGCTCTGATGACACTGGAGCCCCACAGGCCCCGGCTGAGTCCTTGGACGGATGGGCCGCAGTTCCCAGACTGGGGCAAGTGGCAGCGATGTAGGGTGGCGAATCACAGACCACCCGCGCAGCTAACGGCTGCGACGGGGAGTCCACGGCCAGCAGAGGCTCGGCCCGTGCTGCGAACCGGTGCGGGACAGTGGTGGCCGGCGGCGGCACTGTACTTGCCGCGAACACTGGTGAGAGCAGGGCGACTGCGGGTGGCGGGTAACAGGTCGCTGCCGCGGGGTGGAGCGAGATGGCAGCGGCCGCGGGCGACCGCGTGTAGGCTGCAGCCGCGGGCTGGAGCGGGGCAGCAAATCTCGGATGATCGCCCTGCCACCGTCCCTCTGGAGTCCTCAGTCGGCATCTTCCCTGGCACTGGTAGGTCGCTCTATCTTGCAGTCGCTCCCACAGTCTCCTGCTGCCTCTGTCACAGTCTGCTCACTCATCGTCCCGGGGATTCCCCGCCTCCTTTATATTCTTCCCTCCTCCAGCCCATCTGTCTGTCACAACAGCTTGTCCTCGAACTCTGTGCCCCGGGGACAGTTTCCCCCGGAACCCAGATGACGGCTCCCTTGGTTCCGGTCCGGACACTCGACGGGGGCCATTCCTCCCACACTACCATGGTGATGTTTATGATTTAGGGGCACTTGTTCAGCATACCATTGCACTGCATGGTTGGCTATATGAGCCTCCTGATACTGAGTGAATCAGCTGCCTGATGTTTACATTAACTCTTTCTATTACTATTGGTTTGACATAGGTTATTTTTTGCTCTGTCCTGCTATTATGTTCTGCTCATAGTCTGTGGCCATCAGTCTTGTGGATCATGTGTATTCATACATACTAATTGACATATGATATATTTTATTGTACATTTTACTATTTATGTAATTGATGAACTTCTGTATTAATAAATACTTATTTTTCGTTGTATATGGTAAACTCATTTTTTTCTCTGTATTTTCTGATATGTATCTGAGTTTATATACATGAAATTTTCTTGACTTTGTGCTGGTACTTTTTATGTTTATGTAGGAGCCAGACGGGAACAGCGCATGGCACGAGGAGAGGTGAAAATTGTGGAGTTTTTTAATATATCAGTGAGTTCTGGACTGTGGGGCCATTCTCGGGGGGGGGGGGGGAGATGTGGACTGTGTTATATATTATGTGGGCTGTGTTATATTCTATGTGGCTGTGTTATATACTATGTGGACTGTGTTATTTACTATGTGGGCTGTGTTATATATTATGTGGCCTGTGTTATATACTATGTGGCTGTGTTATATACCATGTGGCTGTGTTATATTCTATGTGGGCTGTGTTATATTCTATGTGGCTGTGTTATATACTATGTGGACTGTGTTATTTACTATGTGGACTGTGTTATATATTATGTGGCCTGTGTTATATACTATGTGGGCTGTGTTATATACTATGTGGCTGTGTTATATACCATGTGGCTGTGTTATATTCTATGTGGCTGTGTTATATACTTTGTGGCTGTGTTATATACTATGTGGCTGTGTTATATACTATGTGGGCTGTGTTATATACTATGTGGGCTGTGTTATATACTATGTGGCTGTGTTATATACTATGTGGCTGTGTTATATACTATGTGGCTGTGTTATATACTATGTGGGAAGTGTTACATATTATGTGGACTGTGTTATATACTATGTGGGCTGTGTTATATACTATGTGGGCTGTGTTACATACTATGTGGACTGTGTTATATACTATGTGGACTGTGTTATATACTATGTGGGCTGTGTTATATACTATGTGGCCTGTGTTATATACTATGTGGGCTGTGTTATATACTATGTGGGCTGTGTTATATACTATGTGGACTGTGTTATATACTATGTTGGCTGTGTTATATACTATGTGGCCTGTGTTATATACTATGTGGCTGTGTTATACACTATACTATGTGGCTGTGTTATATACTATGTGGGCTGTGTTTTATACTATGTGGCTGTGTTGTATACTATGTGGCCTGTGTTATATACTATGTGGCTGTATTATATACTATGTGGCTGTGTTATATACTATGTGGCTGTGTTTATATACTATGTGGGCTGTATTATATTCTATGTAGGCTGTATTATATTCTATGTGGGCTGTGTTATATACTATGTGGCTGTGTTATATACTATGTGGATTGTGCTATATACTATGTGGCTGTGTTATATACTATGTGGCTGTGTTATATACTATGTGGGCTGTGTTTTATATTATGTGGGCTGTATTATATTCTATGTGGGCTGTGTTATATTCTATGTGGCTGTGTTATATACTAAGTGGGCTGTGTTATATACTATGTGGACTGTGTTATATACTATGTTGACTGTGTTATATACTATGTGGTTGTGTTACATACTTTATAGGCTATGTTAGATGTTATGTGGCCTGTGTTATATACTATGTGACTGTGTTATAAAGTATACTATGTTGCTGGGATATATACTATGTGGCTGTGTTATATACTATGTGGACTGTGTTATATACTATGTGGCTGTGTTATATACTATGTGGGCTGTGTTATATACTATGTGGGCTGTGTTATATACTATGTGGACTGTGTTATATACTATGTGGCTGTGTTATATACTATGTGGACTGTGTTATATGGGATTTGGATGTTTCGCCCCCCGCAGTTCGCCCCCAGCAGTTCGCCCCCGCACATTTCGCCCCCAGCATTTTGCCCCCAGGGTGTTTCGACCCCGCACATTTCACCCCCGCACATTTCGCCCCATACTCAAGGAGTTGCAGCTGTGACAGGTAAGTATGTCAGTTTTTTTGTGTTCTAGGGTGATAATACTCCTTTAAGGCCAGCCAGATGAGACACTGGGTGAGCTGCTGAAAAGGCAGCCACAGGAATCCCCAGCAATTGGGGTCCTGTATATTTTACCCTCAGGTATGTTCAGCCCTAGATGTTTTGTTCCCTGCATGTTGACCCCAAAAGCTGAGGGTGAAACATCAGGGGTCAACATGCTAGGGGCGAAACATCAGATGGCGACCCATCCAGGGACAAAATGCTGTAGGTGAAACATCCGGGGGCGAAACATCCAGGGGCGAAACGCTGGGGGCGAAATGTGCGGTGGCGAAACATCCTGGGAGCCAAATGCTGGGGGCAAAATGTACCTGGGGCGAACTGCTGGAGGCAAATTGCTGGGGGCGAAGCTTCCTATAACCGCTCTTAATAGGGTGCATTTCCTGGAGTTGGACAATGCATTATTCTGCACATTGCTTCCTTCTAGAATTCCTGCCCATGATAAGGAGATTAAAGATTTTCTCTATTTCCTATTTTCAGTAACCAAACAAAGGTTCAGGAAGAAGATGAGCTGATAGAAATAATAAGTGATGACCCAGGTAAGTACAATAATGTGGGTCTATAAAAAAAAAAGCAAATGAACTGCATATTTTTTTTTACTGCTTAAAGGGTAGGAGAACTTATTTTTTGGATAGAGGAAAAAACGATTGTACCGTGATGGAAAAAGCGGACACATTGACCAAAAATGGATGAAAATTTTCTCTTTGCATGCAAAAACAACCCCAAAACATCTGAATGAGGCCTAAAGGTACTGTCACACTTAGCGATGTACCAGCGATCCCGACCAGCGATATGACGCGGTCAGGATCGCTGGTGCATCGCTAAGTGGTCGCTAGTGAGCTGCCACACTGGCAGATCTCACCAGCGACATCGCTGGGGACGGGGGTCGCTACTTACCTGTCACACCAGGCGATCCTGCATCCTCCTGTAGTGTCGGTGGTGGAGTGCCGAGCTGGGGGGGGGTGGTCCCACTTCTTACCGCGCAGAGATGATAACAGACACGATGAGGCAGATTCTGGGTGCAACAGGTCCAAGTTTATTGCTCACCGTCCGACTGACGGTCCTCGCGGTACATCGCGATATCTCCCTCCGTGTCCAGGGCCGCTTCAACACCGTATGTTACACTAGGGACGTATTTATACGTAACGTCCCGTCTCACACTGTGACAATCCTGACAGCTCGGTTACTGTGGCCGCCTTAGGCCCGTACACCAACAGCACTTTACTGGTCAGTTTCGTCGTTACACATACGGTGTCTTCCACCCAGAGCCTTGTCTCTGCTGCGGTCCTTCCCTGTCAGGACCACCCCCCTGACGTTTCCTCTCCTCAGTCCCCCTGGTCGGATTCTCCTCAGGGCACACAGACTGGCGTAGTCCTCCTGTCACCTGGGCTCCCCCTGGGGACTGGAATCTTCTGGAACCCTCCCTCAGTATTTATAACTCTCCCGGTTCCTTGAAACTGTCACTAACTGTCACCACGCCCCCCATGACCAACGGTTTCTAAAGCCCTAAGCTGCTGTAAAGTCCTTTGCTCACACTCCTCCCTGCCATCTAATGTCCACCCAAGGTACTGCACGTCCACTACACTTTCCTAGTTGTTTCCCCTCTATAATAACTGACACCTACCTATACTGTGCATACCTATCTTTCTCCATTCTGACTAGTCCGTCCGTACGTCAGGTCACCTTCCCTACACTCCCGCCCGGCTCCACGCGTCGCTCGTCATCACAACAGGAAGCTGACGACGAGAAGCGGTCCTGAACGTTCTCGCGCGATCAGCGATAACCAGGGGGGAGCGGGTTGTAGGTAAGTATCACACACAGCGATATCGCTAGCAATATCGCTATAACGTCACAAGTTATAGCGATATTGCTAGCGATATCGCTTAGTGTGACAGTACCTTTACTAATTTTGAGTTGGCCTCCTCCATTACACCCAAAGAAATAATTACATTATCTTCTCCTGTTTTTCACAAACAGAGCGTCCCTTCAATATCAGAAAAGAGGAAATAGTGGACTGGGTAAGGTCAGTGGAAGGCTGAAAGAGACGAAGAAAGAATACAATCAAGATTTATAGACAACATTATTATTATTATTATTATTATTATTATTATACAATTTATAGTGCCATTTATCCATGGCGCTTTACATGTGAAAAGGGGCAAATATAGACAAGTACAATAAACATGAGCAGTACAAGACACACATAAGTACAAAAGGAGAGAGGACCCTGCCCGCAAGGGCTCACAGTCTACAGGGTTGGGTGAGGATACACTAGGAGAGGGTAGAGCTGGTTGTGCGGCGGATCAGTAGACTGTGGGTCACTGCAGGTTATAGGTTTGTCGGAAGAGCTGGGTCTTCAGGTTCTTTTTGAAGGTTTCCATGGTAGGCGAGAGTCTGATGTGTAGGGGGAGGGAATTCCAGAGAATCGGGGAAGCACAGGAGAAGTCTTGTATGCGGTTGTGGGAAGAAGAGATAAGAGGAGAGTAGAGAAGGAGATCTTGAGAGGATCGAAGGTTGCATGCTGGTAGGTACCGGGAGACCATGTCACAGATGTAAGGAGGAGACAGGCTGTGGGTGGCTTTGTATATCATAGTTAGGGTTTTGAACTGGAGCCTCTGCACAATAGGAAGCCAATGAAGGGCTTGGCATAGGGGAGAGGCTGGGGAATAACGGGGAGACAGGTGGATTAGTCGTGCAGCAGAATGTAGGATGGATTGGAGTGGTGCCAGAGTGCTAGAGGGGAGGCCAGAGAGTAGGAGGTTGCAGTAGTCAAGGCCGGAGATGATAAGGGCATGCACTAGTGTTTTTGCGGTGTCATGGTCAAGGAATGCACGGATCCGGGAAATATTTTTGAGATTGCGACAGCAGGAGGTTAGGGTTTGGATAAGTGGCTTGAAAGCGAGGGCAGAGTCGAGGATCACCCCGAGGCACCGAGCATGCGGGACTGGGGAAAGTGAGCAACCATTGACATTGATGGATAAGTCTGGTGGAGGGGTAGAGTGAGATGGGGGAAAGATTATGAATTCTGTTTTGTCCATGTTCAGTTTTAGAAAGCGAGCAGAGAAGAAAGCTGAAATAGCGGACAGACATTGTGGGATTTTGGTCAGTAAGGAGGTGAGGTCAGGTCCAGATAGGTAGATCTGCGTGTCATCGGCATAGAGATGATACTGCAAGCTGTGGAATTCAATGAGCTGTCCCAGGCCAAAGTTGTAGATGGAGAAGAGTAGGGGTCCTAGAACTGAGCCTTGAGGAACACTGACAGAGAATGGGAAAGGTGAGGAGGTGGTGTGGGAGAGGGAGACACAGAATGATCAGTCTGTTAGATATGATGAGATCCAGGATAGGGCCAAGCCTGTGATGCCCAGAGATGAGAGAATCTGGAGCAGGAGGGAATGGTCCACAGTGTCGAAGGCAGAAGACAGGTCCAGGAGAAGAAGGACTGAGTATTGTCGTTTGCTCTTGGCGGTTAGTAGGTCGTTGGTGACTTTAGTTATGGCAGTTTCAGTTGAGTGGTGCAGTCGGAAGCCTGATTGTAAGCGGTCAAAGAGGGAGCAGGAGGAGAGGTGGGAGGACAGTTCAAGATGGACAACATCAACAATATCATCATTACCACCAGTGAGATCATCACTACCATCATCATCATTACCACCAGTGAGCTCATCACTACCATCATCATCATTACCACCAGTGAGATCATCACTACCATCATCATCAATACCACCAGTGAACGGTTTTGTCAGCAGATCGTCAGTATTCTCACAAATAAATCTAAAGAGAATAGAACATCAGAAAGTTTCCTGAATGCAAAAAACTTTCTTAAAAATAAAAGCAGAAAATGTGATAGTTTCACATTTATACCTGTACGTACTGTGACAAATATTGTCTGTGTAATCATATTATAATATTTATTGCCCCCAATTTTTTTAACTCTCAACTTTTTTTTTTATTTCAGTCTTTGACATATACCCTTCACTTTTCTACTGTTGGGATATGGGTATTTTTTCCTTAAAATTCATGTATTTGGGGCTAAAAATCATTTTTTCAACTAGGTTTTATTAATGAACTTTACACCAAATGAGATGTCCCTTTTCAGAGATTCCTTGACGAGGTGGGTTGGGTTGATCTTTGAGGGATGCGTCCGCCATACAGGGTCGGTTTTAGACAAAGTGGGGCCCTTGGCAAAAGCTTAAAGTGGGTCTGCAAATGCTCACATATCGCTCCATCACTCAGAAACATTTCTGTTGTATTTACTTGCGTTGAGTTCAGGCCGCTAAACGAGCCCGATCGACAATATTGAAGTCATTCAACGCTTGTTTCCTGGAATTTTTAGGGTATCTGCACACGTTCAGTAATTGGCAGCGATTTGTATGCAGCGCATGTCCGCTACGTCCATAGTGTTGCCAGCTATTGAATGCAGGTGATTCTGAATGTGTCCATTGAACTGTGCGGAATTAAACCTTCAAATACATTGTACGGGTGAGATTTATCTTACGGAGGCTTGTGTCTCTGCAAGATAAATAGACATGCTGCGAACTGGAGAGACACGCCACATGTCCATCTCTGGGTGATCCGCGGGCATCGGTGCACGCACAGTAGGCATGGGATTTCTTGAAATCCCATCCGCTATGCTGTAACATCTGGATGCTGCACAGGTACGCAGCATCCAACCCACATCATTTACTGACCGTATGCACCTACCCTTACTCTGGCTGAGGGAGAATGATTGGTGCAGATAGTCCTTGATACTGTATAATGCAGGTCCCATATAGTACATATAGTAAAATGCGCTCCCATGGTCCTTGATAGAGTATACTGCAACCCCCCTCAGAGTATAAAGCAGCCCCTCAGAGTATAATGCGGCCCCCCACAAACACACACACACACACATAGTGCAGCCCTCACACACAGTATAATGCAGAACCCACACCCACAGTATTATGCAGCCCCTTCAGAGAATAATGCAGTTCCCTCAGAGTATAATGCAGCCCTTTCAGATTATAATACAGCCCCCCCACACACACAGTATAATGTAGACCCCCAGAGTATAAAGCAGCCCCCTCAGAGTATAATGCAGCCCCACACACACAGTATAATTCATCCCCCCACAAACACACACAAAGTATAGTGCAGCCCCCACACACAGTATAATGCAGCCCCCCACACAGTATAATGCAGCCCCCACACACAGTTTAATGCAGCCCCCACACATACAAAGTATAGTGCAGTCCCCCAAACACACAGTATAGTGCAGTCCCCCCACACACACAGAATAGTGCAGACACACATAAAAACAGTATAGTGCATTCTCCCCACACACAGTATAATGCAGACAACACAGTATAGTGCAGTCCCCCACACACAGTATAGTACAGCAGACAAACACACACCAAAGTATAGTGCAGTCCCCCCATACACATTATAGTGCAGCAGACATACACAACACAGTATAGTGCAGCCCCCTACACACAGTATAGTGCAGACAACACAGTATAGTGCAGTCAACCCCACACACAGTATTGTACAGCAGATATACACACTCCAAAGTATAGTGCAGTCCCTCCATACACACTATAGTGCAGCAGACATACACAACACAGTATAGTGGAGGCCCCCCCACACACAGTATAATGCAGACAACACACTATAGTGCAGTCCCCCCACACACAGTATAGTACAGCAGACACACACACACACCAAAGTATAGTGCAGTCCCCCCATACACACTATAGTTCAGCAGACATACACAACACAGTATAGTGCAGTCCCCCCATACACACTATAGTTCAGCAGACATACACAACACAGTATAGTGCAGTCCCCCCATACACAGAATAGTACAGCAGACACACACACACAGTAATTACCTGCTGCTCTCGCTTCTGCATACTGCAGAGCTTCTCAGCTTCAAATCAGCTCCCCTGTTGGTACATGCTGAGTCAGAGGCGAGTGATGGGAGAGGGAGCATCACATGATGCTCTCTCCTTCATTACTGCTTTCAACTGTATCGGCATCTATAATTTGATATGATTATTAACAGGTTGGCTTAAGATTATTTCAAGGTTTTCTATGGGTCTGATCACTTTGATAATGGCTACAGTAACGAGGCGTACGGAGCGGAGTCGCATGTGTACGAGGTGTACGGAGCGGAGCCACGTATGTATGAGGTGGATGGAGCGGAGCCGTGTGTGTACGAGGTGTATTAAGTTTGTAAGGAATGGCGCCCGCCAGCTCAAATTTTTTTTATGTGCGGCACATTTACTCTGCCGAGTTTGAGACCTCTGCTGTAAAGTGTCAGATCACTGATCTGACACTTTGCAGTGCACTGTGTAAGATCAGCGATCTGACATGTACTGCAGGAGGCTTTCTCAACGCCTAATCTCAGCAGGCACTGAGAAATCAACCTCCCTGCAGGACCCCGAAGGCCCCCGCGGCCATCTTGGATCCGGGGGCCTGCACTGTTCCCTGCGTGATTCTTCCCTATGCCCATGTTTGATCGCAGTGTGCCAGGGGTTAATGTGCCGGGGGCAGTCCGTGACCGCCTCTGGCACATAGTGCCGGGTGTCAGCTGTGATAATCAGCTGAGACCCGGCCACTATCAGCGGCGCTCCCCCCGTGAGCGCTGCTGATCGCTATGACGTACTATCCCGTCCATGGGAATTAAGTCCCAAGTCACATGGACGGGATAGTACATCATATGACAGAAAGGGGTTAATATGGAGCATCTTATAGGGCCACCATTAACCTTTGTGCAGCATTATATGGGGCATATATTAATATGGAGCATCTTATGGGGCCACCATTTTACTTTTATTAGTATCTATTTTTATTTTTGAAATTTACCAGTAGCTGCTGCATTTTCCACCCTCGGCTTATACTGAAGTCAATAAGTTTTCCTAGTTTTTTGTGACGAAATTAGGGGCCTCGGGTGATGCTCAGGTCGGCTTATACTCGAGTATATATGGTATGTCAAATTGGTAGCTAGACCCTAGTGGGTCTTGCACAGTGTCATTTTTACTACAGTCCACAGATGTAATTTAGATCCCTAATCTCACCTCTGCTTTACAAGCATGATGAATTAATAGGAAAAACACATGGTATTGATGGAGCTGTTGTTTTCCTGCCAAAGAAACTCAATAAGATCAATGAGGTGGTTAGCCGCACACGGAATGGAGAAATAGTAAAGATGACAATTAGTTTCACATTTGAGTTAAAACTCTCTTCACCAATTTGCTTTCACTTTTACAACATTATATTCCGAAGCCTTGAAGAAAAAGATGAATATATTGTGAAGCAAATAGGTGTGAATAATTATCACCCAATTGATGTTACATAAGTCAAATCAATCCTATAAAGAGAGCACGGCACTCAGGAATAGCTTGGTTGTTGGTGCTCAAGTCGGGTATCCAACCCATCAATCAAAAAATGACAAAAATCTTTGCAGTCAATATGTGAAATATTCAGACACTTTTATTTTGTGCATCCAGACAGAAAGGTTTAAACGTTTTCGGTCCAGCATAGGACCTTCATCAGAAAAATCTCGTTTACTGAAATAAATAAATCCTTGCAATGGTAGCCAAAAGAAGGACAAAGTAGAGAGTCTGGATGGCCAGTGGAAATGTTAAATGGCTGGCGTCTGGAAAGCGTATGTGGACTGAGCCGTCTAAAGTCATAAGTCAAAACATACACAACCTAACAATGGGGAATTGATTTACCACCAAAATTTTGAAGTATGAGACTAAGATAAGATAAGATAATCCTTTAATCGTCCCACCAAGGGGAAATTCAGAGCATTACAGCAGCAAGGCAGGAACAAGTACAGATACAGATGCATAAAGGCATTACACTGACAGTAGGTAGGTACATATACGAAAAAAAAAAAAAAAAAAAAGATGTAACCGGACTATCACAACTTTGGATCTATCAGTTCACTGTTTGGGTCGTTCTCCATTTTGGACAGTGCTGGTTATACAGCCTAACTGCAGCAGGAAGGAAGGACTTTCGATAGCGCTCCCTCTCACATTTAGGATGAAGTAGCCGGTCACTGACAGTACTGCACATCTTTGTCACGGTCTCATGCATGGGATGGGAATCATTCTGCACCATGTAGCTCACCTTGGCCAGTATCCTCCTGTCGCCTACTTCCTGAACTGGATCAAGGGGGCATCCCAGGACAGAGCTGACCCTTCTAATCAGTTTGTCCAGCCTATTTCTGTCCCTGGTTGATATGCCACTACCCCAGCACGCCACACCAAAGAAGATGACTGATGCCACAACAGAGTTGGAGAAGGATGCAAGGAGTGCCCCTCTAACTCCGAAGGCCCTCAGCCTTCAGAGCAGATAAAGCCTATTTTGGCCCTTCCTGTACACTGCATCCAAGTGATGGGCCCAGTCAAGCTTATTATTGAGGATCACACCAAGGTACTTATAGGTGTCGACTATCTCAATGTCATTTCCCTGAATGTTCACCACTACTGGTGGATTTTTTCCCTTGCGAAAGTCCACCACCAATTCCTTAGTCTTCACGGAATTAATCCTAAGGTGGTTCCTCTGACACCACTCCACAAAAGCTTGGTTAGTATCTCTGTACTCTCTTTCATCTCCTCCTGAGATGAGGCCTACTATTGCAGAGTCATCAGAATACTTCTGCAAGTAGCAGCTAGATGAGTTGCACTTAAAATCCGCAGTGTACAGTGTGAAGAGAAAAGGGGCAAGAACTGTACCTTGAGGTGCCCCTGTATTGCAGATCACTGTGTCTGACACACTGTCCTGAACCTTTACAAACTGAGGTCGGTTCGTGAGGTAGTTAAGGATCCAGGTGGAGAGTTGGAGGTCCACGCCAACAAGGCCCAGTTTGTCTCTCAGTAGAGCTGGCTGTATGGTATTAAAAGCGCTAGAGAAATCGAAGAACATTCTCACAGTGTTCCCAGGTTTCTCCAGGTGAGAGAGAGTCCTATCTAGAAGGTGGATAATGGCATCATCCACACCAATGCCCGGCCTGTAGGCAAACTGGAGAGGGTCCATATCCGAGCTCACTAGAGGACGGAGACGTGTGAGAACCAATCTCTCTAGTACCTTCATCAGGTGTGATGTCAATGCTAGAGGTCTATAGTCATGAAAGTCTTTCGGATAAGGTTTCTTCGGAACTGGTACCACACACGATAATTTCCACAATTGTGGTACTATACCTATTCTCAGGCTCATATTGAACAGATATGTAATGATCTCACTCAGCTGGTGCCCGCAGGTTTTGATTAGCCTTGCACTGATGCCGTTGTGAAGTACAGTATTCAGATGTACAGGACATCTTGTTCTCCGGGATCCATTTTTGTGCTTGCGACGCCATTTTGCTGTTTATGAGTTAAATTTTGTAACTTAACTAGATGAAAGTTCACGGCTGTTATGAAACCAGACTGTTCCAGCTTGTACAAGATATAAGATATGAGATGAGACCCTAAAAGAATGTGCTATTGTTCTATATTCTACGTCACGCAGCTAGGGACATACTCTGATTCTCTTACAATACTATTGGCTTACATGTATTACGATTCTATTGGTAGCTGTATACTTTGCATAATTAAGCAGAATGCTATGTAATGTGAGATTCAGTAAAGGGACTCAGTGATCTGCCTCGATCCTCCCGTACAGAGACCCCCGTCTCCGTGTGGTCATTCCCAGTTGCTAGCAACGCCCTGTGAATTAATTTGGAAATCACTGGCTCAACCGTGAAGGGTTAATTTAGCCCTACCTCAACACCGTCAGGACCTGCAGCCTTCAAAACTTTGATCTTATCCAGTTCTTTTGCAACCTGGGTACTTGTGAAGAACAGACCCTGGCTCAGTTGACAAGTTGCAGCAGGGGGTGAGGTTATTGTAGCAGAGAGGTGTGAATGATATGCAGGGGCAGGAGCAGCCAGTGTGTGATTAAATCTGTTAAAGAATAGATTAAGTTCATTAAGCCCCTCTTTATTTACAACCATCCTGGCGACAGTCTGTCTATGCCCAGATATAGACTTTAGACCCTCCCAGACTTCATGAATCCTTTTCTGTGACAATTTCAGTTCAATCTTTGTCTTATAATTAGCCTTTCCCTGCCTGATTAGATTCTTCAGATCTTTCTGCACCTCTCTCAGCCTGCCCTTGTCACCTGATCTGAAGGCCAACTTCTCTTTGAGAAGAGCCTTTATTCCGGGGCTGATCCCTGGTTTATTGTTAGAGAAGCACCTCACTACTTTTGTGGGTACCATGTTGTCTACACAGAAATTAATGTAGTCCGTTATACAGTGTGTGAGACCATCCATGTCATCACCATATGAATCTTGCAGCACTTCCCAAGTGGTTGTTTCAAAGCAGTCTCTCAGTGAGGCAGGTAACATACTGTGTGCAACTGGGTAATATAGATGCTGGAGACTAGGAGACAAGATGACTAGTGTCATCTTGTGGATTGATATGAGCCACAAAGTCCTTCAAAATGAAACTGTTCTGGATGTAATGATGCTTGCATTAAAGAACTGATTGGCCAGATATGTACGGGGTCAGGATGACCGGGCTGCGGGTACATGTGCTGCATCGGGTCCAGAATTGTCAAGGCTGCGTCCCCTATTTCCCAGGGGAAGGAATAGGGGAACGGACAGACCCCATTACCCAGGAAGAGGGGGCATGTTTAGACAGGGAACCTGTCCGGAAGCTGAGGAAAAAAATGCAAAGTAGGAGTGAGTCCCCAGCTGTGAGCGTGTGAGCAGCAAGGGGGGCAGTGCACTACGCACCCAAAGCGCCGACGCCGCGACGAACTGTAGCAGACGTACAGACCCAGTGACCTAGAGGCAGGGGGCCAGCTTAAGAGAAAGCGGGCATGACAGCAGAGATTTTTGGCGTGGACAAGCAGCGCATAGGAGGCTGAGCAGTGTGCTCCATCCTTAGAGCACTGGCGCTGCAAAGGACTGTTCCCGTTGGCTCCCGCCACTAAAAGTGATACTGCCAGAGAGCGAGGCGCTGTGTGCCCACTGGCCACCAGAGAGCGAGGCGCTGTGCGTTCCTTGACCATGAGTACCACGCACATGCGCAGTAGAGAGAGCAAGTTCATGCCACGTGTTCAGCGTGGATAACCAATAATTATAAGGCACAGAGGAATGACAGAGGACGTTGGTGTGGTCAGCAAGGTACTCCCTCAGCATTTTCCCAAACTTTGCACTCTTTGTTGGAGTCCCCCGTGCCTCGGGGTCAGGGCGATGGGATGGTCTGAGAAAACTCTCCCCGAACTTTGCCAGTGTTCCACTGCGTCTGCTGGATTGGAGTTGTGTCTCTCTCACCTGTACTCCTTGCTTCGCCAATGAACTGAGACCTCTGCTGTCAGCGTTTTCATATGGGAATTTTTTTAATAATTCCGCAAGAAGGGCCCTCTGGTCCTCCAACATTTTAGTACACCTGTCTGCCTCTGGAATAAGAGATATAAAGTTCTCCTTGTAGCGTGGGTCTATAAGTGTCACCAATCAGTATGGGTAGGATACGTAACTCAGGTATATATAGATATATACATACAGTTGTGGCCAAAAGTATTGACACCCCTGCAATTCTGTCAGATAATACTCGGTTTCTTCCTGAAAATGATAGCAAACACAAATTCTTTGGTATTATTATCTTCATTTAATTTGTCTTAAATGAAAAAACACAAAAGAGAATTAAGCAAAAAGCAAAACATTGATCATTTCACACAAAACTCCCAAAATGGACCAGACAAAAGTATTGGCACCCTCAGCCTAATACTTGGTTGCACAACCTTTAGCCAAAATAACTGCGACCAACCGCTTCCGGTAACCATCAATGAGTTTCTTAAAAATGCTCTGCTGGAATTTTAGACCATTCTTCTTTGGCAAACTGCTCCAGGTGTCTGATATTTGAAGGGTGCCTTCTCCAAACTGCCATTTTTAGATCTCTCCACAGGTGTTCTATGGGATTCAGGTCTGGACTCATTGCTGGCCACCTCAGAAGTCTCCAGTGCTTTCTCTCAAACCATTTCCTAGTGCTTTTTGAAGTGTGCTTTGGGTCATTGTCCTGTTGGAAGACCCATGACCTCTGAGGGAGTCCCAGCTTTCTCACACTGGGCCCTACATTATGATGCAAAGTTTGTTGGTAGTATTCAGACTTCGTAATGCGATGCACACGGTCAAGCAGTCCAGTGCCAGAGGCAGCAAAGAATCCCCAAAACATAAAGGAACCTCCGCCATGTTTGACTGTAGGGACCGTGTTCTTTTCTTTGATTGCCTCTTTCTTTCTCCTGTAAACTCTATGCTGATGCCTTTGCCCAAAAAGCTCTACTTTTGTCTCATCTGACCAGAGAACATTCTTCCAAAACATTTTAGGCTTTTTCAGGTAAGTTTTGGCAAAGTCCAGCCTGGCTTTTTTATGTCTCGGGGTAAGAAGTGGAGTCTTCCTGGGTCTCCTACCATACAGTCCCTTTTCATTCAGATGCCGACGGATAGTACGAGTTGACACTGTTGTACCCTCGGACTGCAGGGCAGCTTGAACTTGTTTGGATGTTAGTCGAGGTTCTTTATCCAACATCCGCACAATCTTGCGTTGAAATCTCTTGTCAATTTTTCTTTTCCGTCCACATCTAGGAAGGTTAGCCACAGTGCCATGGGCTTTAAACTTCTTAGTGACACTGCGCACGGTAGACACAGGAACATTCTGGTCTTTGGAAATGGACTTGTAGCCTTGAGATTGCTCATGCTTCCTCACAATTTGGTTTCTCAAGTCCTCAGACAGTTCTTTGGTCTTCTTTCTTTTCTCCATGCTCAATGTGGTACACACAAGGACACAAGACAGAGGTTGAGTCAACTTTAATCCATGTCAACTGACTGCAAGTGTGATTTAGTTATTGCCAACACCTGTTAGGTGCCACAGGTAAGTTACAGGTGCTGTTAATTACACAATTTAGAGAAGCATCACATGATTTTTCGAACAGTGCCAATACTTTTGTCCACCCTCTTTTTTATGTTTGGTGTGGAATTATATCCAATTTGGCTTTAGGACAATTCTTTTTGTGTTTTTTCATTTCAGACAAATTAAATGAAGATAATAATACCAAAGAATTTGTGTTTGCAATCATTTTCAGGAAGAAACTGAGTATTATCTGACAGAATTGCAGGGGTGTTAATACTTTTGGCCACAACTGTATATAACCAGAGGTGTCCGGAGGGATAGTCTGAGACGCCCTCCTCCTTTCACTGAGTACCGCGAATTTTGGGTTTCCCAGATGGGGTTGACCTGGTGGAACAAACTGAGACGGCCGCTCCAGTATTGTGCACAACTAAAGGATATTTAGCTCTAAATGAGAGAATCTGTGGAAGGAAAAGAAGAATTTTGTGGCTTGGCACATGAATTGTGTGACGAAGGTGTTAGGAAGAACAGAGGAAGTGAATTCTGATTGTTTCTGTTACTGCTATGTTGAAGAAGGAAAAATTGTCTATTATTATGGCAAGGACGGGATGTATTGTGGTTCAAGCAAGTGTCTGTGGTGTGAGGAAGTGATTAAAAGAAGGAACTGAGATTAATGATACTAATGTGTTAGGCAGACTAATAGTTAAAAGTGATGATTTGAAAGAAGAGGTCTCCTTGCTAGATGAGAATTGTACAAGAAGACCGAGAGGCAGCCCCCACCTTTTCTTTGTTAAACGCTCACAGTATCTATTATCAGCCACCGCTGACAGCCTCAGTCCCCGCTAAGAAAAAAAAAAAGTTTTCAGAAGAATTTAACCCGTCTGTTCAGCGTACAGAGAAAAAAAAAGCAAGCTAGCAGCCAGCAGCTGCTCCAGCCCCCACCATTGTGCCCAGCGAGGCTGCGACTTCACAGTCCCTTATCAGTATCAGTGTGCCCTTCAGCCCACACAGCAAACTCTGCCCCCCCCACAGACTTCAGCTACTGGGAAACCTGCTCCTCAGCCCCTCCCTGCTAATGCTGGCACTGTGCCAGACTCGAACATTTTCAGAGATTGTCATTCCCCTGCTATTTTAATCGGAGTAGATGGTAGACCCAATTAATATACTTTTATAAACCCTATTTCTGTGGGACCTTTTCCCAAGGTTACTGTTCAGTTTGTAATCTCCCCCACACGTCCAGTAAATTTACTAGGGGCAGATTTATTATTACAGTTCCGCTCCGGAATATAATTCCAAGATGATGGTCAGATGGCTCTTACGTTATGAAGACAGTGAGCAAATCTGTATTTTGCATGCCCTTCCTACAGTTATGATGGCCCTGATAGGCCCAGATCCACCCCCAATATTGCCTGAGGATCAATGACGCACCCCATACCTCTCAGAGATACTATCTAAACTCTGGTCAAAAGGGTCAAATGATATAGGGATAATGCCTGTAGAACCAGTAAAAGTGTTTCTCAAACCTGGTGCCTAATCCTCATACTCTTTTGTCCCAAATACCCCAGGATGCTGCTTGGTTTACAGTTATTGATCTTACCAATGCCTTCTTTAGCATTCCGTTACACCCAGACTGCCAGTTTCTATTTGCATTCACTTATCAGGGCCGACAGTTAATATGGACAGTTATGCCACAAGGGGCCTAAAACAATCCCAACCAGTTTGCAAAAAAAAAAAAAAAATATGAGCAGGTGTCTTTTGCCATTTCTGCCATTGCTAGCCTCCTTAAGCATCTGGAAGCACTGAACTGTCGAGTTTCGGCCTCGAGACTTCACTTCTGCCTTGGTCAAGTGATATTCTTGGGTCACTGTCTCCTTCAGGGTGCCAGACACCTCGCAGAAGAAAGAAAAATAGCTGTCAGCTCCCTTCCTATCCCAAAAGATGAAATTGAACTCCAGCGTTTTCTTGGACTATGTATTTATTTTTGTCAGTGGATACCGGATGCATCCCGCATAATGCAACCCCTTTACAACGCCTTGAAAGACGGTATAATGAACTATAAGGAAAGATGGCAGTGATGAGGATTACCTCCAACATGACTGTTCCCAACTTCTGACTGAAGAAACAGCTACTCCACCAAATGTCAGTGAGAATCCACTCCCAAATCCTGATCTGGTGTTATACATGGATGGTTCAAGATATGCTGACGAGTTTGGTAGATTCCACTCGGGATAGGCTGTTACCACAGAGGAAACTGTAGTGCACACAGCTGCGCTCCCGCCCTCACAGTCAGCACAAGAAGCAGAACTCCAGGCTCTGTCTACTGCATGTACTTTGGCCAAGAACAGACGGGCTAATATATACACGGATTCACGGTATGCATTTGGTATTGCTCACGATTTTGGGGCTCTATGGGCCAATCGAGGGTTTATTACTACTGCCGGAACCCCAGTGAAAAATGCTGAAGCTGTTAAAACCTTCATGGACTTGATCAAATTACCTACTCAGTTGGCCATTATCAAAGTTAAGGTGCACGGTCCTAGGACCAGACCACAGACTGTTGGCAACGCATTTGCGGATATGCAAGCAAAAGCCGTCGCTCTGTAACCCGTTGAACCAACCATACCAACTGTGGTGACCACACGCTCTTAGCGTAAACAGTTACAAGAAGCACTGACCCTACAAGAACCTGAGGATCTACAACAGACTGAAGTTTTCTGTCGAACCCCGTGAGACCGCTTAATGACGATGCAGAGAATGTCTCCAAAGGAAGAGGTGAAGCAATGGAAGACTGATGGGGCACGTATGGATAATGGTCTCTGGAAAAAGGACCAACTCGTGTGTCTCCCTAAGCGGATGTACCCTGCTATTGCCATATGGGCACATGGGCCTACACATCGAGGAAAGAATCAGGCCCTCGCACTGGGGCAAAAATTCTACTGGGCCCCGGTTCTCCAGTTGGCCGAAAGCATTCCCTGTTACCAACATGACTGCAAAGACCACAGCGAAGAAACTGGTGATGGAAGTTATATGCAGATATGGGGTTCCAGAAGTTGTTGAAAGTGACCAAGGTCCGGCCTTTTCTTCTCATGTGTACCAAGAAGTTTTGAGAATGCTTGGATCCACTGTAGCCCTCCATACTCCGTACTACCCACAATCCAGTGGGAAAGTTGAGAGGTTGAATGGCACACTGAAGGGACAATTGACCAAAATGATGCAGGAGACTACGGCTCCATGGCCAGAGCTCCTACCCATTGTACTATACCATATTCGTACTACCCCTATTGTAAAATATGGCCTGTCCCCATATGAGATATTGTTTGGTGCTAGGCCCCCAGTTGCAAATTTCCAGCCTCAGCAGTTATCAGAAGAAACTGACCGTGCTGTTCAATATGTTATTCAGCTTAGCAAGATTTTTTACTAACACCCATGTCCCCATGTTCTAGTTTCCTCTTCTTTTCCAGATTCAGCAGAAACCGACACCTGCTATAACCTGAAGCCTGGTGATTTGGTAGTCGTGAAAAGGCATGTCAGGAAGCACGGACTAGAACCTTTGTATGACGGTCCCTATGAAGTCCTCCTCATCACCCAACAAGCCAATAGCAAATGAAGGGGCATAATGTTTTGGTCTTTCGAATTTTCCATGTTATTATTGGTAACCACATGGGACAGCCTAAATTCCCCAACGTCCTTGAATAATAAGTTTATACAACATCATGAAAAATTACTGAGAGCTTTGTTGGACAATTCCCAGTCTCTGGCAGACTGTTGGATCTGCACGTATTCACCAGTGTCAGCCACAAGCATCCCCTTTTTGGCTATCCCTGTTCCACCCGAGGAGTTATTTGCTTGGACTGACTGTTCTGACACACTCGCTAATAGTGCCACAGATAATGCTAAATTATGGAATTTAACTGTTGGTATACCTATTGTGGGATGGGTGGGATACCCCTGGTGGCAAGGTAACCTTTCAGGAAGTAATACACAACTTCAATATTTGGCCTACAAAGGGGGGGCTTGGGTCCCTAAGAATAAGTCTAGTCTAACCAATCTGGGGCAAGTTCCAACGTATGGTCTACAAGTCAGTTTCAATATAACTTCACACTCTACTGATGCCTTCAAACCAATGTTGCTAGAAAGAAGGTTACATAACACGTCATGGGAATTTTCTAATTTGTTTCCCCAGGGTTCTAACGAAACCTGTGCCAGTATTTCTGGCAATATATCTTGTAATGAGTCCTCTGAATATGTGCCAGGAACCCCCACTTGTGGAAATCCCGATGTAGGTGATTGTAGTCCTTTAGGACAATCTCCAGCTTGGTGTATGCTTCAGAATGCATCTGCATTCATAGACTTAACTTATAGATTGGTACTGCAACATTCAGCCCTATGGGATTTACCTGATGACATGTTCTGGGTATGTGGAGACAATGCTTATAAATGGTTGCCAGTAGGGGTAAGAGGTACTTGTTCTCTGGGTCGCTTGACCCCGGCCACCTTAGTTATTCCGAACAAACAGTTGGATACACAGGCTATACCCAAACATACATTATACAAAAGAGCTGCGGACAATTCACCCCGCTCTTCCGGGAGACCACATATAGTACAGATGAGTGAGGCCAATAAAATTGTCAGTTCCATTTTCATTTACCCTATGATTACACAAATGTGGGATAAATTGGTTAGGGCCACAGATTATCTAGATGATCAAATTTGGGATATATTGGACATACTTAACACTACTGTTGCTGTCCAAAATCAACTTATTATAGTCACTAATCAACAAACTATAGTGCTGGACTACTTAACAGCAGCACAAGGTGGTATGTGTCAGGTCATTGGACCCGCTTGCTGTCATTATATAGATCCTAACAGTACTATGAAGTTAAAGTTAGAAGACATTCAAAGACTCAGAGATCAATACGATAAAGACAATGATCGTACTAAGGACAGTTGGTGGTCAGACACCTTCTCCTTTCTCAATCCAGCCAATTGGTTTAAGGGAATTGGGGGCTGGAGAGCTGGGATCTTACAGAGCTTGTTACACATTGCTACCTGTATCCTTGTTGTATATGTGATACTAAAACTTGTTCTTTGGTGTATTTCTGTATGTATTAGGAAATTCTGCACTAAGCCAGATAATGATGATACCAAAGGTGTCGTTGCCCCTGCTCTTCATGACTGGTAACACGGCATCAGTCATGTGAAGACCAGTACCCCTCAAGCTGTTAGCTTGGGATAGCACCTCTGATGCTGCATATGTGTTATCAAAATTTATCTAGGGGGGAATTGTGAAGTACAGTATTCAGATGTACAGGACATCTTGTTCTCCGGGATCCATTTTTGTGCTTGCGACGCCATTTTGCTGTTTACGAGTTAAATTTTGTAACTTAACTAGATGAAAGTTCACGGCTGTTATGAAGCCAGACTGTTCCAGCTTGTACAAGATATGAGATATGAGATGAGACCCTAAAAGAATGTGCTATTGTTCTATATTCTACGTCACGCAGCTAGGAACATATTCTGATTCTCTTGCAATACTATTGGCTTACATGTATTACGATTCTATTGGTTGCTGTATACTTTGCATAATTAAGCAGAATGCTATGTAATGTGAGATTCAGTAAAGGGGCTCAGTGATCTGCCTCGATCCTCCCGTACAGAGACCCCCGTCTCCGTGTGGTCATTCCCAGTTGCTAGCAACGCCCTGTGAATTAATTTGGAAATCACTGGCTCAACCGTGAAGGGTTAATTTAGCCCTACCTCAACACCGTCAGGACCTGCAGCCTTCAAAACTTTGATCTTATCCAGTTCTTTTGCAACCTGGGTACTTGTGAAGAACAGACCCTGGCTCAGTTGACAAGTTGCAGCAGGGGGTGAGGTTATTGTAGCAGAGAGGTGTGAATGATATGCAGGGGCAGGAGCAGCCAGTGTGTGATTAAATCTGTTAAAGAATAGATTAAGTTCATTAAGCCCCTCTTTATCTACAACCATCCTGGCAACAGTCTGTCTATGCCCAGACATAGGCTTTAGACCCTCCCAGACTTCATGAATCCTTTTCTGTGACAATTTCAGTTCAATCTTTGTCTTATAATTAGCCTTTCCCTGCCTGATTAGATTCTTCAGATCTTTCTGCACCTCTCTCAGCCTGCCCTTGTCACCTGATCTGAAGGCCAACTTCTCTTTGAAAAGAGCCTTTATTCCGGGGCTGATCCCTGGTTTATTGTTAGAGAAGCACCTCACTACTTTTGTGGGTACCATGTTGTCTACACAGAAATTAATGTAGTCCGTTATACAGTGTGTGAGACCATCCATGTCATCACCATATGAATCTTGCAGCACTTCCCAAGTGGTTGTTTCAAAGCAGTCTCTCAGAGCATCATCACTCTCCTCAGTCCATATCCTCACTGTGCGAGTGACAGCAGGTTCTCTGTACAAGTGGCTTGTACACGGGTTGGAGGTGCTCTAGGTTGTGATCCGATCTTCCAAGGGGCGGTAGGGCTGACGAGGCATATGCCCCTCTCACATTGGCAAAGAACAAGTCCATTGTTTTGTTGTCTCTAGTGAGGCAGGTAACATACTGTGTGCAACTGGGTAGTATGGATGCTGGAGACTAGGAGACAAGATGACTAGTGTCATCTTGTGGATTGATATGAGCCACAAAGTCCTTCAAAATGAAACTGTTCTGGATGTAATGATGCTTGCATTAAAAAAACTGATTGGCCAGATATGTACGGGGTCAGGATGACCGGGCTTCGGGTACATGTGCTGCATCGGGTCCGGAATTGTCAAGGCTGCGTCCCTTATTTCCCAGGGGAAGGAATAGGGGAACGGACAGACCCCATTACCCAGGAAGAGGGGGCATGTTTAGACAGGGAACCTGTCCGGAAGCTGAGGAAAAAAATGCAAAGTAGGAGTGAGTCCCCAGCTGTGAGCGTGTGAGCAGCAAGGGGGGCAGTGCACTACGCACCCAAAGTGCCAACGCCGCGTCAAACTGTAGCAGACGGACAGACCCAGTGACCTAGAGGCAGGGGGCCAGCTTAAGAGAAAGCGGGCATGACAGCAGAGATTTTTGGCGTGGACAAGCAGCGCATAGGAGGCTGAGCAGTGTGCTCCATCCTTAGAGCACTGGCGCTGCAAAGGGCTGTTCCCGTTGGCTCCCGCCACTAAAAGTGATACTGCCAGAGAGCGAGGCGCTGTGTGCCCACTGACCACCAGAGAGCGAGGCGCTGTGCGTTCCTTGACCAAGAGTACCACGCACGTGCGCAGTAGAGAGAGCAAGTTCATGCCACGTGTTCAGCGTGGATAACCAATAATTATAAGGCACAGAGGAATGACAGAGGACGTTGGTGCGGTCAGCAAGGTACTCCTGCAGCATTTTCCCAAACTTTGCACTCTTTGTGAGAGTCCCCTGTGCCTCGGGGTCAGGGCGATGGGATGGTCTGAGAAAACTCTCCCCGAACTTTGCCAGTGTACCACTGCGTCTGCTGGATTGGAGTTGTGTCTCTCTCACCTGTACTCCTTGCTTCGCCAATGAACTGAGACCTCTGCTGTCAGCGTTTTCATATGGGAATTTTTTTAATAATTCCGCAAGAAGGGCCCTCTGGTCCTCCAACATTTTAGTACACCTGTCTGCCTCTGGAATAAGAGATATAAAGTTCTCCTTGTAGCGTGGGTCTATAAGTGTCACCAATCAGTATTGCCCATCAAGCAAAATTTTGAAAATGCAAGGGTGACGGGAAAAGCAGCGTAACATAAACTCAGCCATGCGTGTAAGACTGCTAACAGTCAATACTTCCGTGTCCTTACCAAGAGTACGACTGACCATGATCTCCTCCTCCTTGTCCTCAGGCCTCCACAACTTTCGACTAACCTCAGTAATATCATTGTAAAAACATCATCTTATATATAAAGCTCAAAGTGTGTATGTATGTATGTGTGTGTGTGTGTATGTCCGGGATAGGCATCCTCACCATCGCAGCTACAGCCACAAAATTTGGCACAGTCACATGTCTGTACCCCGAGAGCGTCCTAAGCTATGTTGTGAGGTGAAATTTTAACCCTGCGCGTTCCAATTTACCAAATAATTGTGCCCCTATCTACATAATGTGGAAAAAGAGTGTGCGTGTCAAGCATCGCCCCTCATTATGATGTCATAATGCCCCTATCTACATAATGGGGAAAGAGTGTGTGCGTGTCAAGCCCCGCCCCTCATTATGATGTCATAATGGTTGCCATGGCGACGCTGATGTCATCATAGGTTGCAAGCCCTGCCGCTCATTATGATGTCATAATGGTTGACTATGGGATGGAGGATGTGTGATGGGTATATGGGCACTGGACTATGGGATGGAGGATATGTATGACGGGTATATGGGCACGGGACTATGGGATGGAGGATGTGTGATGCGTATATGGGCACTGGACTATGGGATGGAGGATATGTATGACGGGTATATGGGCACGGGACTATGGGATGGAGGATGTGTGATGGGTATATGGGCACTGGACTATGGGATGGAGGATATGTACTACAGGTATATGGGCACAGGCCTATGGGATAGTGGTTATGTATGATGGGTATATGGGCACGGGACTATGGGATGGAGGATAATTATAATTTGCTATAACTAACCACAGTTAGTAACTATGCCCAGGCAGCGCCGGGCTCTTCAGCTAGTTGTAAATACATTCTTGTAAATATACCCCTGTAGTTTTTATCTCCCCCACCTCATTGTAAATTGTAAGTTGTCACGAGCAGGATTGCATTTTTGGGGGTTAATTATTGATATCGTTGTTACTTAGTGTAGAATGCAAGCTGTCACGAGCAGAGTCATTTTATTTTGGTTTAATTATTGTAATATTGTTGTCGTTATTACTTAGGACTGTTGTGCTTGAAACTGTTAAACTGCAAATATGTTTGCTCTATATAAATAACCACCAACTTGGTGGATTCCTCAAAGTTTTGGAGGATGGCACATATGTCTGAAATCCATGTCCACTCCTGAGATCTTATGTGTGAAGTCAGAACTGATTATCGACAACCTTGTTGATGCTGGTAGATTAGTCACCAAATCCCCTCTTCTGCTCACAAATCCTTTCCAACATCTGCAGTGTAGAGTTCCATCCCCTGAGGACATCACACACCAGTCAGTGAGCCAGAAGCTGCAAGCGCCGCTGAGGCACAGCAAGGGCGGATGAAGATGGAGATGACTTTCAAAATGGGTACGCAGAGAGTTGTACTTTTCTAGCAGATCTGTCAGCTCTGTGTCGCTTTTCAGAAAACATTGACTAATAAGATTAAGCGCATGAGCCAGCCATGGCACATGTGTGAGCTCGCATCGCCACAGACCAGCCACCAGGTTCCAGCCATTGTCACACACAACCATGCCTGGCTGTGGGTTCAGCGGTGTCAGCCACAGATCTATTTCAATGTGAAGCGAAAAAAGGAGAAATATGCAGCACTCACCGATATAGCTGAAAAACTGTGCGTCTTTATTTCACATAAATTCCATCAATAGTTAAGTGGACATGCAGGATGTTAGAGGAATGCTAGGGGAGGGAGGTGCCGGACAACGGCCATTTCGCGATTACTCGCTTCTACTGGTCCAAGACTGGAGTGCTGCATATTTCTCTTTTTTTCGCTTCACATTGAAATATTCCTGTTTTCCATTTCGTCCCTCTGGACAACACCATGGAGGAAGTCCTCCCTTGACCTATAGCGGGACAGGATCACAGAGAGGTTAAAAGGTCCCTCCAGCCTCCAGTGTTTTTCCTGTCCCAAAGGGGACGGTCGTAGGAGAGGTTGCTCCAGGAGGAGTGAAGATAGAAGGTGAACGTTTGACGGGGCCCAGGGGGATCGGGCGGCTGGGCCAAACCTTCCCCCTGTCAAGCAGCCCGGGGCTGAAACCCTCCCTGCTAATGCTGGCACTGTGCCAGACTCGAACATTTTCAGAGATTGTCATTCCCCTGCTATTTTAATCGGAGTAGATGGTAGACCCAATTAATATACTTTTATAAACCCTATTTCTGTGGGACCTTTTCCCAAGGTTACTGTTCAGTTTGTAATCTCCCCCACACGTCCAGTAAATTTACTAGGGGCAGATTTATTATTACAGTTCCGCTCCGGAATATAATTCCAAGATGATGGTCAGATGGCTCTTACGTTATGAAGACAGTGAGCAAATCTGTATTTTGCATGCCCTTCCTACAGTTATGATGGCCCTGATAGGCCCAGATCCACCCCCAATATTGCCTGAGGATCAATGACGCACCCCATACCTCTCAGAGATACTATCTAAACTCTGGTCAAAAGGGTCAAATGATATAGGGATAATGCCTGTAGAACCAGTAAAAGTGTTTCTCAAACCTGGTGCCTAATCCTCATACTCTTTTGTCCCAAATACCCCAGGATGCTGCTTGGTTTACAGTTATTGATCTTACCAATGCCTTCTTTAGCATTCCGTTACACCCAGACTGCCAGTTTCTATTTGCATTCACTTATCAGGGCCGACAGTTAATATGGACAGTTATGCCACAAGGGGCCTAAAACAATCCCAACCAGTTTGCAAAAAAAAAAAAAAAATATGAGCAGGTGTCTTTTGCCATTTCTGCCATTGCTAGCCTCCTTAAGCATCTGGAAGCACTGAACTGTCGAGTTTCGGCCTCGAGACTTCACTTCTGCCTTGGTCAAGTGATATTCTTGGGTCACTGTCTCCTTCAGGGTGCCAGACACCTCGCAGAAGAAAGAAAAATAGCTGTCAGCTCCCTTCCTATCCCAAAAGATGAAATTGAACTCCAGCGTTTTCTTGGACTATGTATTTATTTTTGTCAGTGGATACCGGATGCATCCCGCATAATGCAACCCCTTTACAACGCCTTGAAAGACGGTATAATGAACTATAAGGAAAGATGGCAGTGATGAGGATTACCTCCAACATGACTGTTCCCAACTTCTGACTGAAGAAACAGCTACTCCACCAAATGTCAGTGAGAATCCACTCCCAAATCCTGATCTGGTGTTATACATGGATGGTTCAAGATATGCTGACGAGTTTGGTAGATTCCACTCGGGATAGGCTGTTACCACAGAGGAAACTGTAGTGCACACAGCTGCGCTCCCGCCCTCACAGTCAGCACAAGAAGCAGAACTCCAGGCTCTGTCTACTGCATGTACTTTGGCCAAGAACAGACGGGCTAATATATACACGGATTCACGGTATGCATTTGGTATTGCTCACGATTTTGGGGCTCTATGGGCCAATCGAGGGTTTATTACTACTGCCGGAACCCCAGTGAAAAATGCTGAAGCTGTTAAAACCTTCATGGACTTGATCAAATTACCTACTCAGTTGGCCATTATCAAAGTTAAGGTGCACGGTCCTAGGACCAGACCACAGACTGTTGGCAACGCATTTGCGGATATGCAAGCAAAAGCCGTCGCTCTGTAACCCGTTGAACCAACCATACCAACTGTGGTGACCACACGCTCTTAGCGTAAACAGTTACAAGAAGCACTGACCCTACAAGAACCTGAGGATCTACAACAGACTGAAGTTTTCTGTCGAACCCCGTGAGACCGCTTAATGACGATGCAGAGAATGTCTCCAAAGGAAGAGGTGAAGCAATGGAAGACTGATGGGGCACGTATGGATAATGGTCTCTGGAAAAAGGACCAACTCGTGTGTCTCCCTAAGCGGATGTACCCTGCTATTGCCATATGGGCACATGGGCCTACACATCGAGGAAAGAATCAGGCCCTCGCACTGGGGCAAAAATTCTACTGGGCCCCGGTTCTCCAGTTGGCCGAAAGCATTCCCTGTTACCAACATGACTGCAAAGACCACAGCGAAGAAACTGGTGATGGAAGTTATATGCAGATATGGGGTTCCAGAAGTTGTTGAAAGTGACCAAGGTCCGGCCTTTTCTTCTCATGTGTACCAAGAAGTTTTGAGAATGCTTGGATCCACTGTAGCCCTCCATACTCCGTACTACCCACAATCCAGTGGGAAAGTTGAGAGGTTGAATGGCACACTGAAGGGACAATTGACCAAAATGATGCAGGAGACTACGGCTCCATGGCCAGAGCTCCTACCCATTGTACTATACCATATTCGTACTACCCCTATTGTAAAATATGGCCTGTCCCCATATGAGATATTGTTTGGTGCTAGGCCCCCAGTTGCAAATTTCCAGCCTCAGCAGTTATCAGAAGAAACTGACCGTGCTGTTCAATATGTTATTCAGCTTAGCAAGATTTTTTACTAACACCCATGTCCCCATGTTCTAGTTTCCTCTTCTTTTCCAGATTCAGCAGAAACCGACACCTGCTATAACCTGAAGCCTGGTGATTTGGTAGTCGTGAAAAGGCATGTCAGGAAGCACGGACTAGAACCTTTGTATGACGGTCCCTATGAAGTCCTCCTCATCACCCAACAAGCCAATAGCAAATGAAGGGGCATAATGTTTTGGTCTTTCGAATTTTCCATGTTATTATTGGTAACCACATGGGACAGCCTAAATTCCCCAACGTCCTTGAATAATAAGTTTATACAACATCATGAAAAATTACTGAGAGCTTTGTTGGACAATTCCCAGTCTCTGGCAGACTGTTGGATCTGCACGTATTCACCAGTGTCAGCCACAAGCATCCCCTTTTTGGCTATCCCTGTTCCACCCGAGGAGTTATTTGCTTGGACTGACTGTTCTGACACACTCGCTAATAGTGCCACAGATAATGCTAAATTATGGAATTTAACTGTTGGTATACCTATTGTGGGATGGGTGGGATACCCCTGGTGGCAAGGTAACCTTTCAGGAAGTAATACACAACTTCAATATTTGGCCTACAAAGGGGGGGCTTGGGTCCCTAAGAATAAGTCTAGTCTAACCAATCTGGGGCAAGTTCCAACGTATGGTCTACAAGTCAGTTTCAATATAACTTCACACTCTACTGATGCCTTCAAACCAATGTTGCTAGAAAGAAGGTTACATAACACGTCATGGGAATTTTCTAATTTGTTTCCCCAGGGTTCTAACGAAACCTGTGCCAGTATTTCTGGCAATATATCTTGTAATGAGTCCTCTGAATATGTGCCAGGAACCCCCACTTGTGGAAATCCCGATGTAGGTGATTGTAGTCCTTTAGGACAATCTCCAGCTTGGTGTATGCTTCAGAATGCATCTGCATTCATAGACTTAACTTATAGATTGGTACTGCAACATTCAGCCCTATGGGATTTACCTGATGACATGTTCTGGGTATGTGGAGACAATGCTTATAAATGGTTGCCAGTAGGGGTAAGAGGTACTTGTTCTCTGGGTCGCTTGACCCCGGCCACCTTAGTTATTCCGAACAAACAGTTGGATACACAGGCTATACCCAAACATACATTATACAAAAGAGCTGCGGACAATTCACCCCGCTCTTCCGGGAGACCACATATAGTACAGATGAGTGAGGCCAATAAAATTGTCAGTTCCATTTTCATTTACCCTATGATTACACAAATGTGGGATAAATTGGTTAGGGCCACAGATTATCTAGATGATCAAATTTGGGATATATTGGACATACTTAACACTACTGTTGCTGTCCAAAATCAACTTATTATAGTCACTAATCAACAAACTATAGTGCTGGACTACTTAACAGCAGCACAAGGTGGTATGTGTCAGGTCATTGGACCCGCTTGCTGTCATTATATAGATCCTAACAGTACTATGAAGTTAAAGTTAGAAGACATTCAAAGACTCAGAGATCAATACGATAAAGACAATGATCGTACTAAGGACAGTTGGTGGTCAGACACCTTCTCCTTTCTCAATCCAGCCAATTGGTTTAAGGGAATTGGGGGCTGGAGAGCTGGGATCTTACAGAGCTTGTTACACATTGCTACCTGTATCCTTGTTGTATATGTGATACTAAAACTTGTTCTTTGGTGTATTTCTGTATGTATTAGGAAATTCTGCACTAAGCCAGATAATGATGATACCAAAGGTGTCGTTGCCCCTGCTCTTCTCTACACCGATCTTAAAAGGCTACTTGATGAAGATGTTGAAGCCAAGCGCATGGCTACCTACAAAAGATCTCCACCACCGGCATCAAAAATTGTTATTCGTGAACTGCAGTATACAGGGGGGGACGGGTGCGCCGCGACAGCCATGACTGGTAACACGGCATCAGTCATGTGAAGACCAGTACCCCTCAAGCTGTTAGCTTGGGATAGCACCTCTGATGCTGCATATGTGTTATCAAAATTTATCTAGGGGGGAATTGTGAAGTACAGTATTCAGATGTACAGGACATCTTGTTCTCCGGGATCCATTTTTGTGCTTGCGACGCCATTTTGCTGTTTACGAGTTAAATTTTGTAACTTAACTAGATGAAAGTTCACGGCTGTTATGAAGCCAGACTGTTCCAGCTTGTACAAGATATGAGATATGAGATGAGACCCTAAAAGAATGTGCTATTGTTCTATATTCTACGTCACGCAGCTAGGAACATATTCTGATTCTCTTGCAATACTATTGGCTTACATGTATTACGATTCTATTGGTTGCTGTATACTTTGCATAATTAAGCAGAATGCTATGTAATGTGAGATTCAGTAAAGGGGCTCAGTGATCTGCCTCGATCCTCCCGTACAGAGACCCCCGTCTCCGTGTGGTCATTCCCAGTTGCTAGCAACGCCCTGTGAATTAATTTGGAAATCACTGGCTCAACCGTGAAGGGTTAATTTAGCCCTACCTCAACACCGTCAGGACCTGCAGCCTTCAAAACTTTGATCTTATCCAGTTCTTTTGCAACCTGGGTACTTGTGAAGAACAGACCCTGGCTCAGTTGACAAGTTGCAGCAGGGGGTGAGGTTATTGTAGCAGAGAGGTGTGAATGATATGCAGGGGCAGGAGCAGCCAGTGTGTGATTAAATCTGTTAAAGAATAGATTAAGTTCATTAAGCCCCTCTTTATCTACAACCATCCTGGCAACAGTCTGTCTATGCCCAGACATAGGCTTTAGACCCTCCCAGACTTCATGAATCCTTTTCTGTGACAATTTCAGTTCAATCTTTGTCTTATAATTAGCCTTTCCCTGCCTGATTAGATTCTTCAGATCTTTCTGCACCTCTCTCAGCCTGCCCTTGTCACCTGATCTGAAGGCCAACTTCTCTTTGAAAAGAGCCTTTATTCCGGGGCTGATCCCTGGTTTATTGTTAGAGAAGCACCTCACTACTTTTGTGGGTACCATGTTGTCTACACAGAAATTAATGTAGTCCGTTATACAGTGTGTGAGACCATCCATGTCATCACCATATGAATCTTGCAGCACTTCCCAAGTGGTTGTTTCAAAGCAGTCTCTCAGAGCATCATCACTCTCCTCAGTCCATATCCTCACTGTGCGAGTGACAGCAGGTTCTCTGTACAAGTGGCTTGTACACGGGTTGGAGGTGCTCTAGGTTGTGATCCGATCTTCCAAGGGGCGGTAGGGCTGACGAGGCATATGCCCCTCTCACATTGGCAAAGAACAAGTCCATTGTTTTGTTGTCTCTAGTGAGGCAGGTAACATACTGTGTGCAACTGGGTAGTATGGATGCTGGAGACTAGGAGACAAGATGACTAGTGTCATCTTGTGGATTGATATGAGCCACAAAGTCCTTCAAAATGAAACTGTTCTGGATGTAATGATGCTTGCATTAAAAAAACTGATTGGCCAGATATGTACGGGGTCAGGATGACCGGGCTTCGGGTACATGTGCTGCATCGGGTCCGGAATTGTCAAGGCTGCGTCCCTTATTTCCCAGGGGAAGGAATAGGAGAACGGACAGACCCCATTACCCAGGAAGAGGGGGCATGTTTAGACAGGGAACCTGTCCGGAAGCTGAGGAAAAAAATGCAAAGTAGGAGTGAGTCCCCAGCTGTGAGCGTGTGAGCAGCAAGGGGGGCAGTGCACTACGCACCCAAAGTGCCAACGCCGCGTCAAACTGTAGCAGACGGACAGACCCAGTGACCTAGAGGCAGGGGGCCAGCTTAAGAGAAAGCGGGCATGACAGCAGAGATTTTTGGCGTGGACAAGCAGCGCATAGGAGGCTGAGCAGTGTGCTCCATCCTTAGAGCACTGGCGCTGCAAAGGGCTGTTCCCGTTGGCTCCCGCCACTAAAAGTGATACTGCCAGAGAGCGAGGCGCTGTGTGCCCACTGACCACCAGAGAGCGAGGCGCTGTGCGTTCCTTGACCAAGAGTACCACGCACGTGCGCAGTAGAGAGAGCAAGTTCATGCCACGTGTTCAGCGTGGATAACCAATAATTATAAGGCACAGAGGAATGACAGAGGACGTTGGTGCGGTCAGCAAGGTACTCCTGCAGCATTTTCCCAAACTTTGCACTCTTTGTGAGAGTCCCCTGTGCCTCGGGGTCAGGGCGATGGGATGGTCTGAGAAAACTCTCCCCGAACTTTGCCAGTGTACCACTGCGTCTGCTGGATTGGAGTTGTGTCTCTCTCACCTGTACTCCTTGCTTCGCCAATGAACTGAGACCTCTGCTGTCAGCGTTTTCATATGGGAATTTTTTTAATAATTCCGCAAGAAGGGCCCTCTGGTCCTCCAACATTTTAGTACACCTGTCTGCCTCTGGAATAAGAGATATAAAGTTCTCCTTGTAGCGTGGGTCTATAAGTGTCACCAATCAGTATTGCCCATCAAGCAAAATTTTGAAAATGCAAGGGTGACGGGAAAAGCAGCGTAACATAAACTCAGCCATGCGTGTAAGACTGCTAACAGTCAATACTTCCGTGTCCTTACCAAGAGTACGACTGACCATGATCTCCTCCTCCTTGTCCTCAGGCCTCCACAACTTTCGACTAACCTCAGTAATATCATTGTAAAAACATCATCTTATATATAAAGCTCAAAGTGTGTATGTATGTATGTGTGTGTGTGTGTATGTCCGGGATAGGCATCCTCACCATCGCAGCTACAGCCACAAAATTTGGCACAGTCACATGTCTGTACCCCGAGAGCGTCCTAAGCTATGTTGTGAGGTGAAATTTTAACCCTGCGCGTTCCAATTTACCAAATAATTGTGCCCCTATCTACATAATGTGGAAAAAGAGTGTGCGTGTCAAGCCTCGCCCCTCATTATGATGTCATAATGCCCCTATCTACATAATGGGGAAAGAGTGTGTGCGTGTCAAGCCCCGCCCCTCATTATGATGTCATAATGGTTGCCATGGCGACGCTGATGTCATCATAGGTTGCAAGCCCTGCCGCTCATTATGATGTCATAATGGTTGACTATGGGATGGAGGATGTGTGATGGGTATATGGGCACTGGACTATGGGATGGAGGATATGTATGACGGGTATATGGGCACGGGACTATGGGATGGAGGATGTGTGATGCGTATATGGGCACTGGACTATGGGATGGAGGATATGTATGACGGGTATATGGGCACGGGACTATGGGATGGAGGATGTGTGATGGGTATATGGGCACTGGACTATGGGATGGAGGATATGTACTACAGGTATATGGGCACAGGCCTATGGGATAGTGGTTATGTATGATGGGTATATGGGCACGGGACTATGGGATGGAGGATAATTATAATTTGCTATAACTAACCACAGTTAGTAACTATGCCCAGGCAGCGCCGGGCTCTTCAGCTAGTTGTAAATACATTCTTGTAAATATACCCCTGTAGTTTTTATCTCCCCCACCTCATTGTAAATTGTAAGTTGTCACGAGCAGGATTGCATTTTTGGGGGTTAATTATTGATATCGTTGTTACTTAGTGTAGAATGCAAGCTGTCACGAGCAGAGTCATTTTATTTTGGTTTAATTATTGTAATATTGTTGTCGTTATTACTTAGGACTGTTGTGCTTGAAACTGTTAAACTGCAAATATGTTTGCTCTATATAAATAACCACCAACTTGGTGGATTCCTCAAAGTTTTGGAGGATGGCACATATGTCTGAAATCCATGTCCACTCCTGAGATCTTATGTGTGAAGTCAGAACTGATTATCGACAACCTTGTTGATGCTGGTAGATTAGTCACCAAATCCCCTCTTCTGCTCACAAATCCTTTCCAACATCTGCAGTGTAGAGTTCCATCCCCTGAGGACATCACACACCAGTCAGTGAGCCAGAAGCTGCAAGCGCCGCTGAGGCACAGCAAGGGCGGATGAAGATGGAGATGACTTTCAAAATGGGTACGCAGAGAGTTGTACTTTTCTAGCAGATCTGTCAGCTCTGTGTCGCTTTTCAGAAAACATTGACTAATAAGATTAAGCGCATGAGCCAGCCATGGCACATGTGTGAGCTCGCATCGCCACAGACCAGCCACCAGGTTCCAGCCATTGTCACACACAACCATGCCTGGCTGTGGGTTCAGCGGTGTCAGCCACAGATCTATTTCAATGTGAAGCGAAAAAAGGAGAAATATGCAGCACTCACCGATATAGCTGAAAAACTGTGCGTCTTTATTTCACATAAATTCCATCAATAGTTAAGTGGACATGCAGGATGTTAGAGGAATGCTAGGGGAGGGAGGTGCCGGACAACGGCCATTTCGCGATTACTCGCTTCTACTGGTCCAAGACTGGAGTGCTGCATATTTCTCTTTTTTTCGCTTCACATTGAAATATTCATGTTTTCCATTTCGTCCCTCTGGACAACACCATGGAGGAAGTCCTCCCTTGACCTATAGCGGGACAGGATCACAGAGAGGTTAAAAGGTCCCTCCAGCCTCCAGTGTTTTTCCTGTCCCAAAGGGGACGGTCGTAGGAGAGGTTGCTCCAGGAGGAGTGAAGATAGAAGGTGAACGTTTGACGGGGCCCAGGGGGATCGGGCGGCTGGGCCAAACCTTCCCCCTGTCAAGCAGCCCGGGGCTGAAACCCTCCTAGGGGGGTCCCTCAGCCACAGAGACCAGGGTGCGGACGAGGCTCCTGGGTAGAGCCGCTTCCTCCCACAGTCGAGGCTCTCGGCTCTGACGCCGGCCTGCAAGCCACTGCTACTTACGGAAATCGGGGGAGAAGAAGGCGTCGCTCCTCCGGTAATGCCAGAGCAGGTCGGCGTGCGTTCCGCTGTAGAACGCGGTTGTGCAGAACGAGACAGGCAACGGGCAAGTTTCCTGGATCTTGTGGGGCACAGGAGAAGAAATCATTGGCAGTAATGCAGCATGCCTGACGGGACGCCGCTTCCCTCCATGGTGGGCACTCGGCATTACCAGCTCCCCCTGTTTTCTAGCAGGTATGGAGCCAGCACAGGTAAGTGCACGGTGGAATGCTGTTGATGGCCTAGGCCTCTGGGCGGATGCTAGTCTCATGCCTTTGTGCTGAAAGCTGCTCAGGTGATGAGGTATTTGTTCACATATATGCAGCTAAGACTTGCACCTCTAGGCTATAATAAGGCCATATGTCCAGGTTACATCTCATGGTTCGACTTAACTACTCTATCCATAGGAGGACACAGGGGGTTAATGCAGCACAGTGTCTCCATGAAGGCCCTCCAGCTGCAGCTCAGTAATTAGCTCCTTCAGGTGGGGTCAGGCTGACAAATGAGATGTTCCGTTCAGAGTGGCAGCTCATGGCCCTAGCCGTAGAGACACAGAGGGAAAGGAAAAGAAAGAAAATCACACCACTCAACAGGATTGAGAGCAACGGTTGGGTCTACGGATTATATTGAGCATCTATGCTTTAGATTGCATTATAGCGTTTCCATGCTTTATATTGTGGGCCTCTGTACATCATATTGCATCAGACTGCCTCTATGCATTACATTGAGTGTTTCTCTGCACCATATGGCTTCTATGCAATATATTGGGTGCCTCTATGCTTCATATCGCATTAGAGTGCTTTTATGTTTTATATTGAGGGCCTCTGTCCATCATATTGTATAGTGCCTCTATGCATGGCACTGAGTATCTCTATGCATCATGTTGCTTCTTTGCATTGAGTGCCTCTATGCTTCATATTGCATTATAGTGCTTTTATACTTTATATGGAGTGCCTCTGGACATCATATTGCATCATACTGCCTCTACGCATTACATTGAGTATCTCTATGCATCAGGTTGCTTCTATGCATTGAGTGCCTCTATGCTTCATATCGCATTATAGTGCTTTTATGCTTTATATGGACGTGTCTCTGTGCATATCATTTCAACATAGCATCACATTGAGTATCTCTATGCATCATATTGCCTCTATGCGCTATATTGAGTGCCTCTATGCTTCATATTGCATTATAATGCTTCAATGCTTTATATTGAGTGCCTCTATGGGTCATATTGCTTCAGGATGCCTCTGCATCATATTACATCATAGTGCATCATATTGCATCCATAGTGCCCGGGGCATCAGATGGCATCATAATGCCTCTGTACATAATTACATCATAGTGCCTCTATGCATTATATGGAGTGCATCACGTTGCACCAGATTGCATCATAGTACCTCTGTCATACTGCCTCTAGGCATTATATTGAGTACATCAGGTTGCACCATATGGCATAGTGCTTCATAGTGCCTCTGCATATTGAACCATAGTACTTCTCAGTAATTCGACATCATATTGCATCAGAGTGTTTCACAGCAACGCTGCATCATATCGCATTATAGTGCATCATATTGCATTTAGGCATCATAGTGCTTCATAGGCCTCTGTGTATATTGCAGCATACTGCTTCACAGTGCCCCTCATCATATTACTTCATATTGCATCATAGTGCTTCATAGGCCTCATGCCCCTCATCATATTACTTCATATTGCAACATAGTAACTTTTTGCATCATATTGCATCAGTGTTTCAGGGTGCCTTTGTGCATCATATTGCATCATAGCGCTTCATAAGTGCCTTTTTTCATATGGCATCATAGTGCTTCATAGCGTCTCTATACATCATATTGCGTCATAATGCTTTGGTGCATCATATGGCATCATAGTGCTTTGGTGCCCCTGTGCCTCAGGGTGTATCACTAGTGTTTCATAGTGCTTCATGGTACATCATGGTGCCTCATAGTACTTCGGGTGTTGTGGCTTTGTGCCGCTGGCTGTGGGCCTCTGGCTTAGACCATCTGACTTGGGCCTTGTTGTGTGGCCGCACCCTGTTTTGTTGGCCTACCACTTCACGTTTTATCTCAGGCCCAGAGTCCTTCAGTTTGGACCCAGATCCAACTTTTGTTGCTTCATTCTTGGCATCCGAGCTTAGCCAAAAAAAAAAAAAACACCTATGCTTGAATTGGCCTAGTAAAGTAGCATTTCTTCCGTCTGGAACAGAACTCTCAAGGAGCTACTGCCTTGAGTGCTAAGGGCAAGTCTCTTGCATAATTAGCTTTAAAGGGAGATATACTGTACATCTTTGGGTTCATCCTACAAAGGACATACTACGGTCCTGGGAGCAGTAAATCCCATGAGGTGGAAGGAGAGAATCTTTCCCAGCTCCACATACGGCAATCAGACTAGTTGCCTTGATCAACATCCAGTAGACAGATTTTTGTCACATAAGTCTGTTGTATTATGTTTACCAGGAACTGCATCATTGCCTTTGTAAAAACAAAAGAGAACATTCAGCTCACCCCCGAGATATAATTCCAAGCACAAGAAGGAGCACGGCTTCCTCACTGCTGCACAGCCTCCAAGGCAATAGGGAAAATAGAAGTGGATCCAGCTCACTCACAAGGCTTATTTAAAAATTTAAAAAAAAAAAAATTTTATTGGATGATCCTTAAAAAATTCAAAATGACAAAACAGACATCTCAGATGGCGCAGCAATGACAGGGGGTGGTGTGTAATGAGACCATATGCGTTTCGAGCAACACGGCTTTTAAACACTGTTTTTTTCATTACCTTGTGGCGAAACAGCAGCACTGCGTCAGGTGGCAGAGGATACCACACACACTGTCCTTACAGCAGTCAGGGCTCCTGAGATAAAGAATCTGTAACCTGGACGCTTAGAGTTGAGAACTCATAGTCCCATTGCCTCACAGTAGGTAATCCCCCTCTGTGATGGGGAGAAAACTACTCTCTCTAGCTATAGGGTATGGTTACTCCCACCATGGCAGTCTGGGTGTATAAATATCACTGAGAAAATTGCCTTTTAAGCTACGCGTGTATATATGTGTGTATATATAGATAGATAGATAAGTTGACTTATATATAATGTCCGGACTAATGACTCGTATAGAGGCAGTTCGAAATAATCTCTCGTATTACAGGTTTTTTACCAACAACCCCCCCACCAACACCACTTTCATCGATTCCAGAGTCCAGACTCCCTGTATCTAACATACTGTAGGTAAAACAGGCGTGATCCCCGTTTCCCTTTCAGTGCTTCTAATAAGAAGCCCTATGTGGGTAATGGCAGGAGATATTACCTGGCAGATAGCATATTTCCTTAGCTTCAATAATAATCAACCCTTAGGCCGGGGTCACACTGGCGAGGAATACGGCCGAGTGAGAGGCGCTAAAAGCACGCATTAGACACGGACCAATGATTCTCTATGGGGTCCCTCGCACCAGGCGTATATTACTCATCCGTATTCTAGTCTCCGTGCCAATCGCAGCATGCTGAGATTGTCAGCGTACTACGGCCGTAGTACGCCAATGCAAGTCTATGTGTGCGCAAAAAATACGGATTACACACGGACCACACATGTGACTTGCGAGAAATACGCACCCGGTGTCTTTTAGCAAAGCCGACAATTCAGTGCGCTTTACAGTAAACTCACACTGACAGTTTTAATAAAGAAACGAATGAATAGATATATACACATAGAATACATATATATATATATAATATATATGCATTCTATGTGTCTATATCTATTCTTTGGTTTCTGTTATAAACCCTGTCATAGGGCTCCATTATATGTCCATTTTGCAAGCCGGCGAGAAAATCTCAGCATACGGATGCCATACGGATTACATACGGATGCTGACATGCGCAAAATACGCGACCACATCTTGCTTACGGATGACATACGGAGCACTCTTTAGGGGTAATTCATCCGTATTACGCATGTAAAATACGGACTGTGTTTTGCGTCGGTTAGTGTGACCCCGGCCTTACTTGGGGGTTTAGACATCAAAGGGTTCGGAATAGATGTGATCTGGATGAGTAGTGTATGTGCATCCCAATGCTCTGCCCATTATCCATGTACTAACTTATTGGTTTGATCTTCCCGCAGTCCAGGGTCTCTGTCTTGCAGATTTCCTTGTACTATGGTAAGCTGATCTCTAACCAGGGTTTAACCTTAGCCCAGGAGGACCAACGAAGGAACAACCTTTTGTCGTTAACCACATGCAGCGGATTACTGGTCTGTACAGTCCTCATTGTGTTGTGGCTGCGGCTATCACCATACTTTGCTGGGCAATAAGGTTTTTAAACCTATTCTGTGGCTGCAGTGTTTTTTAAGTATCTATCACAACAACTATAATTCACGGCTGTTGGTTATTGGTATTGGGGGTACGGCGGGTGTGTTTCACTCTGTTTCTGCTGCATACCTTGTTTACCACATTCATACTGAAATTGGAGATTATAGACATAGATCAGACACTCACTACGGTGTTTATCTTTGCGCTTTTCTTTAGACATCTATATTTCTTTGATCTTGCAGATCATATCTATATCTGGCCTGGTTCTTGCCTGGGACTTTGGTCCTTGGGTTTCTGTACCCACCCTGGGATCTTTCCTTTGGTATTCTCCATGGTGCTGTCCGGAGGGACGAAATGGAAAAAGGGAATTAGACCTACCGGTAATTCTGTTTCCAGTAATCCCTTAGGACAGCACCCTTAATTCCCTCCCTTATGTTTGTCTTTAGGCTTGCACGGAATCAATCTTCCGGCAGATCGTTCGTCCGTCAGGTCGCCATGGCTCCAGACTAAGATGAAGTTATTAAATGGTCTCTTATAGATGCGTTTGTAAGGGCGCGTTTGGACCATTTCCATCCATCCTCGGTGGTACTTTGAAAAAACACTGGAGGGTGGAGGGACCTTTTAACCTCTCTGTGATCCTGTCCCGCTATAGGTCAAGGGAGGACTTCCTCCATGGTGCTGTCCTGAGGGACTACTGGAAACAGAATTAACGGTAGGTCTAATTCCCTTTTTTTCATGCAAGCACCTCCGTTTTTTGACTGAAATATATACCGTAATACTTCAGATAAATAGCTCTGTCTGTTAATGTGGTGATTTGTGTGCCCTAGTATGCCTTTCATATGTTTGCTCTTTGCTGGGATCAGCCACAGATCTGCCTGCTCTTTTACAGCTGTCCACAACTCTTCATCATTTTGCGGTTTGTCACCTAAGCATATTAGCTTCAGCACAGCCTGTTGCCGCTTGGATGAGGCAGTGCCTCAGTAGTTCCAGCTTGTGACTGATGTGCTACTTTTGGAGATGGAAGCTGAAGAGGTGGCGAAGGAGGAGGAGGTGCAGGAGCTGTAGACTGTGTGGCAACCCAGATTGATGTAGGATCCGCAATACTCGGGGTTGGGAGGATGTGCACGATACCAAAGTCGGAGTGGGTCCCAGCTTCCACTATGTTAATCCAGTGTGCCTCAGTGAGATGTACCGTCCCTGACCACAAGCACTTGTCCACGTGTTTGTGGTTAGGTGGACTTTCCCAGTAGCAGCATTATGGAGAGCACGGGTAATGTTATGGGACACGTACCTGTGTAATGCCGGGAAGGCACACCGGGACAAATAGTCCCACATGTTCGTGGCCTCGGTTTGATCCTCGACTCTGCCCTCTCTTTCAAGCTACAAATCCAAGCCCTTGCCTCCTCCTGTCCACTACAACTCAAAAACATTTCCTGGATCTGTACATTCCAAGAAACTTCAGAATGTTTGTGCACGCCCTCATGATCTCCCGCCTCAACTATTGCAACCTTCTACTCGCTGGCCTCCCCTCTAGCACTCTTGAACCACTCATATCTATCCTATCTGCTGCCAAAGTAATCCAACTGTCCCTCTGTTATTCCCCAGCCTCTCCTCTGCCGGGCCCTTCACTGCCTTCCTATTGCCCATAGGCTACAGTTCAAAATCTTAACTATGACATACAAACCCTTCCACAACCTGTCTCCTCCATACATCTGTGACATGGTCTCCCAATGTCCATCTGGGTCATGACTTCTTCTACGGTAACCCAGTGTGCCATCAGCGAGATGTACTGTCACTGCCGAAAAGCACTTGTCCAGGTGTCTGTTGTTAGGTGCACTTTCCTTGTAACAGCATTGTTGAGGGCCCGGGTAATGTTGTGGGACACGTGCTTGCTTGTGTAATGTCATGACGGCAGACCGGGAGAAATTATGGTGGGTGGGGACCAAGTACCTTGTGACGGTCTCCACCATCAGGTTGCGGAAAGCTTCCGTCTCCCATGAGCCTAAAATGCAACATTTCAAGTGCAAGCAGATGAGAAATGTGTGAATTAAGTTCTGTGGAGTTGGCTGCGTAATTACGCTTGCATTCCAAGGACTGGGGTATGGAAGACTGAATGCTGCGTTGGGACAAGGACGTGGACGTGCTTGTTAATGGTGCTAGTTGAGTTTGTGTGCAACTACAGATGCAGGGCAGGAGGCATCTTTGCATGCACCATGGGCAGGGGATTGGCTTGCACGCACAACAGTGGAAGAAGCAGTGGTATCACCCGTAGATACTGTTCATGGAGCCTGATGTTCAATCAACAGTCGGGTGCTTTGCTGCCATGTGCCTGATCATGCTGGTGGTAAGGCTGGTAGTTTTGCTACCCTTGCTGATGCGGCATGGCCGGTGGTGCAAATGGCCTTTTAGGGGTTATCGGCAGAGTCTTTAAAAAACAACAAGACTGTTAGGGGGACATTCATTTTCTCCCTCTCCCACACCACCTCCTCACCTCGACACCTGTCTTTCGGTGTTCCCCAAGGCTCAGTTCTAGGATCCCTACTCTTCTCCATCTAAACCTTTGGCCTGGGACAGCTGATGTAATGTCACGGTTTGCAATATCATCACTACGCCGATGACACACACATCTACCTATCTGTACCTGACATCACCTTCTTGCTGACCAAAATCACATGTCTTCAGGCAGTATCATCCTTCTTTTCTGCTCGCTTTAAAAAGTGGACATGGACAAATCAGAACACATCATCTTTCAAGCATCTCACGCTGAGTAGACATGAGAGCTTTGTATGCATCATTCAGTACCACTTTAGTAAGAGGGAAACTTTGCCCAAGAGAAAATGATTTTCCAAACATTCACGGACTTTTTTGCACATTTTTTTGCAGCTGTGATCTTCATCTTCTTGGTGTGGATATGGTAAATTTCAAAGTTGTCATCAATACCATCATCTTCCATAATTTGTAAAGAGGAAATCTGGTGTTACCAAGGGTCGTGGTTATGTACGTTTAGTGGCATTCCTTAGTGTTCGTTACACTAGGACAAATTATTTTCGACTGGTACATTTGGATATTATTGGTAATATGTATGGGTGAAGATAAAGAAGCTTATGCCACGGGTGTGTTTATACACCGTGTGCAGAATTATTAGGCAAGTTGTATTTGAGAGGATTCTTTTTATTATTGAATAACAACTATGTTCTCAATCAACCCAAAAGACTCATAAATATCAAAGCTTAATATTTTTGGAAGTTGGAGTGGTTTTTTTTTAGATTTGGCTATCTTAGGAGGATATCTGTTTGTGCAGGTAACTATTACAGTGCAGAATTATTAGGCAACTTAATAAAAACCAAATATATACCCATCTCATGTGTTTATTTTCACCAGGTAAACCAACAGAGCAACACAAAATTTAGAAATAAACATTTCTGACATTCAAAAACAAAACAAAAAAATTAGTGACCAATATAGCCACCTATCTTTACGATGACACTCAAAAGCCTTCCATCCATAGATTCTGTCAGTTGCTTGATCTGTTTACGATCAACATTGCGTGCCGCAGCCACCACAGCCTCCCAGACACTGTTCGGAGAGGTGTAATGCTTTCACTCCCTGTAGATCTCGCATTTTATGAGGGACCACAGGTTGTGTATGGGGTTCAGATCAGGTGAACAAGGGGGCCATGTCATTATTTTTCCTTGTTTTAGACCTTTACTGGCCAGCCACGCTGTGGAGTATTTGGATGCATGTGATGGAGCATTGTCCTGCATGAAAATCATGTTTTTCTTGAACGATACAGACTTCTTCCTGTACCACTGCTTGAAGAAGGTGTCTTCCAGAAACTGCCAGTAGGTCTGGGGGTTGAGCTTCACTCCATCCTCAACCCGAAAAGGTCCCACAAGTTCATCTTTGATGATACCAGCCCATACCAGTACCCCACCTCCACCTTGCTGGCGTCTGAGTCGGAGTGGAGCTCTCTGCCCTTTACTGATCCAACCTCGGGCCCATCCATCTGGCCAATCAAGAGTTGCTCTCATTTCATCAGCTCATAAAACCTTAGAAAAATCAGTCTTAAGACATTTCTTGGCCCAGTCTTGACGTTTTATCTTTTTTGTTGAAAGGTGGTCGTTTTTCAGCCTTCCTTAGCTTGGTCATGTCCGTGAGTATGGCACACCTTGAGCTTTTTGATACTCCAGTAACGTTGCAGCTCTGAAATATGGCAAAACTGGTGGCAAATGGCATCTTGGCAGCTTGACGCTTGATTTTCCTCAATTCATGGGCAGTTATTTTGCGCCTTTTTTATCAACACGCTTCTTGGGACCCTGTTGAATATTTGCCATGAAACGTTTGATTGTTCGGTGATCACGCTTCAAAAGTTTGGCAATTTCAAGACTGCTGCATCCCTCTACAAGACATCTCACAATTTTTGACTTTTCAAAGTCCGTCAAATCTTTCTTTGGACCAATTTTGCCAAAGGAAAGGAAGTTGCCTAATAATTAAGCACACCTTATATAGGGTGTTGATGTCATTAGACCACACCCCTCATCATTACAGAGATGCAAATCAACTGATTTACATAATTGGCAGTTGGCATTCAAGCCTATACAGCTTGGAGTAGGACAACATGTATAATAAGGATGATGTGATCAAAATACTGATTTGCTTAATAATTCTGCACCCAGTGTAGTCACGGACGGTGCACTCCTCTTTAAACTTAGTTTTCCACGAGCATCAGTTTGTTTGGTTTTCCTCCAACACTGACCTGCTTTCTCTAATTTAGCATCTCACGAACATGTTGCACTTTGCCCTTTATACAGACACGTGCATCTTTGGCAACATATTTTGGACGGGCAATTTTTAGGCCGAGTCTCACACGTGCATCTGTTACACCGATCTTCTGACGGGCATGAAAACCATTCTGGTAATTAATGGTGGCTAAACGACGAATCATTGTAGGCTGTATCCTAGATCTCATACCTCCCATAGCCACTACTGTTATTAATCATGTATGTTCCCATTCCTGTCATCACCATGCCCCTTTTCCTGATCACTTCATCCAGTGATTCGTCTGCCATATTTTTACTGAAAACCTGCACCTTCCCAGCAGCAACTGTGTAGTAAACCACATTACAGTTTTGCAAGGTGTTTATGATGCCCCTAAAAAAAAAATTACATGCTATGTTGATATGTACCCCCAGGGGGAAATGTTTGTGTATGGGCATTCCAAGTATAGATGAAATGCTCCTTTGTAATGTGAATTTTTTATGAAAGCCTCCCCCATGTTTCTTACAAGGGGGATTGTGGTGAGTGCAAATTAGGGCCAGGTCTTGCATTCACTTTAGGGACAAACTTTATGGTAATAAAAACTAAAATAATAATGGAAACTTTTGTTTCATGTGACTATCCAGTACGTGGTTTCAGATTCTTATTGGGGTGCATATGACTTGGCAGCGGGCCAGGCCTTGCAGTCAATGCATAAGAAAAGAATATGGGAGTACAAAATGAATAATGTGAAGTGGATTTTCCTGTGCCCATCCAGTACCTGGGTTCAAAGGCTTATTGGGGTGCATATGACTTGGCAGCAAAGCGCTCTGCCCATTCATGTGCAGCAAGACATTTCTTAAGTGCTGTTCCAGCTATGGCCATTAGATGTCATAGTTGCCCTTCTTTTTCCTATTCTTGGAGTTAGGGGCTCCTTCCCCTTAATTGTTATTCTGTTCAGAACCGCCCCTTCATCTTCCAGTGCTGAAGGATGTAGCCATTTTCCCTCAGATCCCAGAGCTGCTCACACGTGTCCAGCTCCCTGCAAAATCACTGCTTATATCAAGCGGATTCCGGTGAGGGTTTAATGCAGTTATGTGATATGTGTTGTGTATCTGTGTTGGCTGGCCATGATGCAGCCCCATGATGTTGCAATGTATTTTCAGTTCCTTGTAAAGCTTTTACACTGCATGTTAGACAGATGCCCCATTATTCAGTTAGCACAATGCTTGCAGCCTAAGTTGTTTATATATCTCTTTTCACTGCATTGTGTGTTGTATTGTTCAGCCTCTGTGGTGATGCCTACTGATGTAACAGCACTTTGTAATAATGCCTGCTGTGTATCATTGCTTTACTGTTATGATAGCACCTTGTATTATTGCTGTGATGTTATCTGCCAGCACTGACATATTGCACTGTCTATTTATTTATAGTTTTTACCCAAAATCATCCACTTCTATATCTCCGATATCATCCACTTCTATATCTCCGATCTCATCCATATTGTGTTCACCAATCTCCTCCAATATATCATCCTTTATCATTTACCATTGTTGTTCACATCATCCTAATAAATATGGACTTAAGCACCCATACAGTCTTGTTACTGGGAGTGGATGAAGGGTTTAGCCGTATGCTGGAATCCACACAGCGTCATACATGGAAGAAGGCAGAACAACAGGCTTTGCTGTCAATGTATAAAAAAACAGTATTGGAGTACGAAATGAATAATGTGAAGTGGATTTTCCTATGCCCTTCCGGTACATGGCTTCAAAAGCTTATTGGGGTGCATGTAACTTTGGGGCAGGGTAGGGCTTGCATTAAATGCAACATTTTTTCAGGAAGCCCTCTTGTACCTCTCGTGAAAGGGGTATTGGGGTGTGTCGTAATTCTTGGCAGTCCATCCACTCACTGCATAGGCAATAACAACATAGGAGACCCACTGTTTAATAATGTCCCTTTAAGAAGATTAATGCTGCCTGATGCCCCTGTAAAAATAGGCTCTTTCACTTTAAGAGTCCATCCTTCATAAATGAAACAAGATGTGTCTGCTTATGTGTCACAAACCACATGGCCAGCTAGGGTTGTGAAATGTTGCAATGACATTTCCTAGTGGGGAGACAGTGCTTTTCGTTCCTCCATAACAGAGCCAGAGTCATTGTCCACAGTCTATGACGCCGGCGGGAGATATTCCAGCCTTCCCCCAACAAAATCTTCAAGCGATAAGTTATCTCTTTTTCGATCACCCTTTTCAAAATATTGCGTTTTTTGTGGAAGTCCTGTTGTTGCGCTCAGAGTTTCTGCATTTTCCCACTGTTGATTTGATCTCCCTGCGCTGAGTATTCCTTGTACTTCCATAACCTGTTGTAGTAAATCTTGTTAACCCCTTCTCTGCCTCCGGCTCTTCACTGCATCCAACTAACCTCTTACAATATTACACAAGGGAAATCTGTTTACTGCAGGTGTGTAAGTGACCTTCTACAGGTGTCAGTAATAGAGGGGTCCTGTTTTGGATAGTAAGCCAACATGATCACAGAAGTTCCAAGTTAAAAAAAAAAATAGTTTATTACAATAAGAGTTTGTTCACATAACCATATAATATGGCCTAGAACTATCTGATGTTTTATCAGATAGCACAAGACCCAATGTTATACCCCTGGGCAGAGCAGATCTGCTATTTTTTTCTCATACTAATTTGGCATGAGAAAAAAAATCGCAGCAATGCCACCTGGCCACGTCCTGATGGGCACCATCAAGAATGTTCATGAAGTGGCCAGATAAAGTCCATTATCATCCTTCTCCGTGGTTCAGCTGGACGTGGCTCTTCTTTAGCACATGAGGTTCACGAAGGAGTCACAAAAGCATTTTTTTACTAAGCAGATATTCCATTTGTTGCTCAAACTGTTTTTATTGAAAATGTTCTAATTATTATATAAAATGGAGTTAAACAACATGAAGTAAGAGAAAAGGAAAAATATGGTGAAACAAGGGAAAAAAAAGGAAAATGGGAGAAGGAACTATCACAAAGCAATAACAGTTATTGTGTCTCTGATACATGTACCAAGAGATATTAAGATCAAGGGTAAAACAATGGAATTATCATTTCTTTGAGAGTATCTCACCAGTTTGATAGTTTCATTATCACATATTATGAAAGCTAGCTATGTTCCTGATCAGGGCTACCAAAAGGAATTTCAGGGCCCCATAATGGCAAAATTTTCGGGCTCCCTTGAGACTCCACCCAGGCTCCACCCCAGTTCTGCCTCTACCCCCAAGCCCCGCCTACACCCTTCGAACTTTGCACAGTCCCATCGCCCACTCTTGGAAAAACTCTTCTGCCCCGTCGTCACCAATCACACATTAATAGTTCCCATGTAACGATACCACAAACGTAACCATCAGCTTTTGTTTTGACCAACAGGTTTTTTAAGCCTGCCACCACGACAAGGTAGACTCTTTTGGCAGGGCCCTACTCTACTCTAACGTATTAAACATTTCTTAAAATATCCAATAATCTTTTTAGGTATATTTTTTACTTATTTTTCTTTAAGGGAATGTGTCACATACATTTATAAAATTTTTAAACTAATTGAAATCAGATTGTTATAATCTTTTGTATAATCTGTATTTCTGATTGCAGATCATTGTATTCTGTTTCCTGTACATTTATGGAAGCTGCTCTCTTGCCTGTTTGAAGATATGGACATTGGACATATACATGTACAGTATATATATCATAAGACATTATAAGGGACTCTATTTCCTTGGCAGAGTTTTCTATTCATGTTCTCATGTTTAGTGACATGCAGATGTCATTGTGCAGGAAGTGGGAAGAGGTGAGCTGTGACACTACCTACTGTGAATGGTGAATTCTATTAACTCTCATTGTAATCCTGCCTATTATGATAATGAGGTGACTGCTAATAAGGGATCTCTTCTGGACATGCCAGTCTATTAGAAAAGTCGTTTCTTTTGATTTATTATTTTATGATATAAGGGGTGACAAAATTTAAAGTAAATTCTTGCAAAACTTTAAACTATGATTAAAAGGATTGGACATTTTCTGGTTATTGTTGACGAATGTTTTTGAGATGATAAGGCTGATGTTTTTAATGATACCACTTTTGCGGAGATATGTTCTTTTGATCGACCATTATTGCATTTTAATGCAATGTCACAGCGACCAAAAAAAAGTAATTCTGTTTTTTTTATTTTTTTCCCGCTACACCGTTTAGCGATCAGGTTAATCCTTTTTTTTATTGATAGATCGGGCGATTCTGAATGTGGCGATATCAAATATGTGTATGTTTAATTTAATTTTTATTGTTTAATTTTGAATGGGGCATGATTTAAACTTTTATATTTTTCTATTTTTTTTCATCTTTTTAAATACATTTTTTTTTTACTTTTAGCATGCTTCAATAGCCTCCATTGGAGGCTAGAAGCTGCCAAAGCTTGATCGCCACTGCTACATCTAGGCGATGAGCAGATCGCCTACATGTAGAAGAAATACAGCATTGCTATGAGCGCTGTCCACATTGTGGCGCTCATAGCAATCCGGCATCAACAACCATAGAGGTGTCCAGGAGACCTCTGATTGTTGTTCCAACGCATTTGTGACCCCCTTATCACGTGACGGAGGACAGCGGTGCGCGTATTTCTGACCACGCGGCCAGAGCGCTTGTTAAATACCGCTGTCAGTGTTTGACAGCAGCATTTAACTAGTTAATAGGGGAAGGTGGATCGCGATTCCACTTGCGCCTATTGCAGGCACATGTCAGCTGTTCACCGCCAGAGCCCTCATCAAAGCGGGGGAGATGTCCAATGATGGACTATGTCCGTCATTGGACATTAAGAGGTTAAGATTGTTGCACTTGTGTTTATTATGGACACCCCTTTTCACATGTAAAGCACCATGGCACGATGGAAAAAATGGAGCTATAATAATAAATAATGGCAATAATATACACATTGCTTAATAATAACCAGATAGTGGTCAATGTCCAAAACCTAAAAGCTTAATAACACATTCCCACTAAACATTTTGCTAATTAAATCTATTTTCTTTAGAGTCATTTAGTTTAACCCTTTGGTCAAATACATAAAGTGCAAAATTACAGTACCAATAACAGAAAAGAAAACAAACAAATAAAACAGACAAAACAAAGACAACACTTATAACCAATCAGAACAATGAAAATAAGGTCATTTTGTGGGATCAGAGAAACAACAAAGCATTATCATAAAGACAGAATATAAAACTTATCCACAACAAGACCATTAATATGAGGCATACAGGTAGGACTAGCTTACCATTTCTATTACCTGTATGCCCATATTAATAGGTCCTATACGTCTCGCGGGGGGGGGGTGACAGATTCCATTTAAAACATAAACAGACATATATTAATTCTTATCTATCTAATAGGATGACGACAGCTGTCCAGACCTGCATCCCACCACAACCACCACTCCGGAGTAATCCCTGGCGAATGCTATCCTCCTCAGTAACACAGTGAGAGGCTACGCGCCCCCTTCTGCTCTGAGGGTATGTACTCATCTAAGAGTGATGCTCAAACTGTTGGGGTGCAGCTGTGGGACCCTATTTTCAGAGATGATGTCCTCCACCCAAGTCTCAAAAGCTGAAAGGGTCTTCAGGAGAGGTGGGTAGTCGAGCTAGGCTATGAGACGGTCACCTCTGTAGCTGTAGTGTCATCCTTCCTATGGTTCCATTCAGGGGTGGACAGGGGCGGACATGTTGTTGGTACAACTTGTGAAACTGCACACGGTCCAGAGGTAAGGGTACCAATTTCCACTTCCAAAGCTGATGAAACTGTGCGTTATGATGAGTCATTGGGCTGATCATTAGCATAAAGACAGAATCTAAAATTTATCCACAACAAGACCATTAATATGAGGCATACAAGTAGGACTAGCTTAACATTTCTATTACCTGTATGCCCATATTAATAGGCTACATACGTCTCGCGGGGGGGGTGACCGATTCTATTTAAAGCATAAACAGACATATATAAATTCTTATCTGTCTAATAGGATGACAACAGCTGTCCAGACCTGCATCCCACCACAACAACCACTCCGGAGTAATCCCTGGCGAATGCTATCCTCCTCAGTGACACAGTGATAGGCTACGCGCCCCCTTCTACTCTGAGGGTAGGTACACATCTAAGAGTGATGCTCAAACTGTTGGGGTGCAGCTGTGGGACCCTATTTTCAGAGATGATGTCCTCCACCCAAGTCTCAAAAGCTGAAAGGGTCTTCAGGAGAGGTGGGTAGTCGAGCTAGGCTATCAGACGGTCACCTCTGTAGCTGTAATGTTATCCTTCCTATGGTTCCATTCAGGGGTGAACAAGGGCAGACATGTTGTTGATGCAACTGCACACGGGCCAAGAGGTAAGGGTACCAATTTCCACTTCCAAAGCTGATGAAGCTGTGCGTTATGATGAGTCATTGGGCTGATCATTAGCATAAAATCAGAATCTAAAATTTATCCACAACAAGACCATTAATATGAGGCATACAGGTAGGAGTATCTTAACATTTCGATTACCTGTATGCCCATATTAATAGGCTACATACGTCTTGCGGGGTGGGGGGGGTGACAGATTCTATTTAAAGCATAAACAGACATATATAAATTCTTATCTATCTAATAGGATGACGACAGCTGTCCAGACCTGCATCCCACCACAACAACCACTCCGGAGTAATCCCTGGCGAATGCTATCCTCCTCAGTGACACAGTGAATGGCTACGCGCCCCCTTTTGCTCTGAGGGTCTGTACTCATCTAAGAGTGATGCTCAAACTGTTGGGGTACAGCTGTAGTACCCTATTTTCAGAGATGATGTCCTCCACCCAAGTCTCAAAAGTTGAAAGTGTCTTCAGGAGAGGTGGGTAGTCGATCTAGGCTATCAGACGGTCACCTCTGTAGCTGTAGTATCATCCTTCCTATGGTTCCATTCAGGGGAGGACAGGGGTGGACATGTTGTTGGTACAACTTGTGCAACTGCACACGGGCGATGAGGTACATATATTAATCCTTATCTATCTATCTAATAGGATGACGACAGCTGTCCAGACCTGCATCCCACCACAACAACCACTCCGGAGTAATCCCTGGCGAATGCTATCCTCCTCAGTAACACAGTGACTGGCTACGCGCCCCCTTCTGCTCTGAGGGTATGTACTCTTCTAAGAGTGTTGCTCAAACTGTTGGGGTGCAGCTGTGGGACCCTATTTTCAGAGATGATGTCCTCCACCCAAGTCTCAAAAGCTGAAAGGGTCTTCAGGAGAGGTGGGTAGTCGAGCTAGGCTATCAGACGGTCACCTCTGTAGCTGTAGTGTCATCCTTCCTATGGCTCCATTCAGGGGTGGACAGGGGCGGACATGTTGTTGTTACAACTTGTGCAACTGCACACGGGCGATGAAGCACATATATTAATTCTTATCTATCTATCTAATAGGATGACGACAGCTGTCCAGACCTGCATCCCACCACAACCACCACTCCGGAGTAATCCCTGGCGAATGCTATCCTCCTCAGTGACACAGTGAGGGGCTACGCGCCCCCTTCTGCTCTGAGGGTATAGAATCATAGAATCGTAGAGTTGGAAGGGACCTCCTGGGCCATCTGGTCCAACCCCCTTCTCAAAGCAGGATTCGCTAAATCATCCCAGTATGTACTCATCTAAGAGTGATGCTCAAACTGTTGGGGTGCAGCTGTGGGACCCTATTTTCAGAGATGATGTCCTCCACCCAAGTCTCAAAAGCTGAAAGGGTCTTCAGGAGAGGTGAGTAGTCGAGCTAGGCTATCAGACGGTCACCTCTGTAGCTGTAGTGTCAACCTTCCTATGGTTCCATTCAGGGGTGGACAGGGGCGGACATGTGGTTGGTACAACTTGTGCAACTGCACACGGGCGATGAGGTACATATATTAATCCTTATCTATCTATCTAATAGGATGACGACAGCTGTCCAGACCTGCATCCCACCACAACAACCACTCCGGAGTAATCCCTGGCGAATGCTATCCTCCTCAGTGAGACAATAAATGGCTACGCGCCCCCTTCTGCTCTGAGGGTATGTACTCATCTAAGAGTGATGCTCAAACTGTTGGGTGCAGCTATGGGACCCTATTTTCAGAGATGATGTCCTCCACCCAAGTCTCAAAAGCTGAAAGGGTCTTCAGGATAGGTGGGTAGTCGAGCTAGGCTATCAGACGGTCACCTCTGTAGCTGTAGTGTCATCCTTCCTATGGTTACATTCAGGGGTGGACAGGGGTGGACATGTTGTTTTTACAACTTGTGCAATTGCACACGGGCGATGAGGTACATATATTAATCCTTATCTATCTATCTAATAGGATGACGACAGCTGTCCAAACCTGCATCCCACCACAACAACCACTCCGGAGTAATCCCTGGCGAATGCTATCCTCCTCAGTAACACAGTGACTGGCTACGCTCCCCCTTCTGCTCTGAGGGTATGTACTCTTCTAAGAGTGATGCTCAAACTGTTGAGGTGCAGATGTGGGACCCTATTTTCAGAGATGATGTCCTCCACCCAAGTCTCAAAAGCTGAAAGGGTCTTCAGGAGAGGTGGGTAGTCGAGCTAGGCTATCAGACGGTCACCTCTGTAGCTGTAGTGTCATCCTTCCTATGGTTCCATTCAGGGGTGGACAGGGGCGGACATGTTTTGGTACAACTTGTGCAACTGCACACGGGCCAAGAGTTAAGGGTACCAATTTCCACTTCCAAAGCTGATGAAGCTGTGCGTTATGATGAGTCATTGGGCTGATCATTAGCATAAAGACAGAATCTAAAATTTATCCACAACAAGACCATTAATATGAGGCATACAGGTAGGACTAGCTTAACATTTCTATTACCTGTATGCTCATATTAATAGGCCATATACGTCTCGCGGGGGGGGTGACAGATTCTATTTAAAGCATAAACAGACATATATAAATTCTTATCTATCTAATTGGATGACGACAGCTGTCCAGATCTGCATCCCACCACAACAACCACTCCGGAGTAATCCCTGGCGAATGCTATCCTCCTCAGTAACACAGTGACTGACTACGCGCCCCCTTCTGCTCTGAGGGTATGTACTCATCTAAGAGTGATGCTAAAACTGTTGGGGTGCAGCTGTGGGACCCTATTTTCAGAGATGATGTCCTCCACCCAAGTCTCAAAAGCTGAAAGGGTCTTCAGGAGTGGTGGGTAGTCGAGCTAGGCTATCAGACGGTCACCTCTGTAGCTGTAGTGTCATCCTTCCTATGGTTCCATTCAGGGGTGGACAGGGGCGGACATGTTGGTACAACTTGTGCAACTGCACACGGGCGATGAGGTACATATATTAATCCTTATCTATCTAATTTGATGACGACAGCTGTCCAAACCTGCATCCCACCACAACAACCTCTCCGGAGTAATCCCTGGCGAATGCTATCCTCCTCAGTGAGACAGTAAATGGCTACGCGCCCCCTTCTGCGCTGAGGGTATGTACTCATCTAAGAGTGATGCTCAAACTGTTGGGGTGCAGCTGTGGGACCCTATTTTCAGAGATGATGTCCTCCACCCAAGTCTCAAAAGCTGAAAGGGTCTTCAGGAGAGGTGGGTAGTCGAGCTAGGCTATCAGACGGTCACCTCTGTAGCTGTAGTGTCATCCTTCCTATGGTTCCATTCAGGGGTGGACAGGGGTGGACATGTTGTTTTTACAACTTGTGCAACTGCACACGGGCGATGAGGTACATATATTAATCCTTATCTATCTATCTAATAGGATGACGACATCTGTCCAAACCTGCATCCCACCACAACAACCACTCCAGAGTAATCCCTGGCGAATGCTATCCTCCTCAGTGAGACAGTAAATGGCTACGCGCCCCCTTCTGCGTTGAGGGTATGTACTCATCTAAGAGTGATGCTCAAACTGTTGGGGTGAAGCTGTGGGACCCTATTTTCAGAGATGATGTCCTCCACCCAAGTCTCAAAAGCTGAAAGGGTCTTCAGGAGAGGTTGGTAGTCGAGCTAGGCTATCAGACGGTCACCTCTGTAGCTGTAGTGTCATCCTTCCTATGGTTCCATTCAGGAGTGGACAGGGGTGGACATGTTGTTTTTACAACTTGTGCAACTGCACACGGGCGATGAGGTACATATATTAATCCTTATCTATCTATCTAATAGGATGACGACAGCTGTCCAGACCTGCATCCCACCACAACAACCACTCCGGAGTAATCCCTGGCGAATGCTATCCTCCTCAGTAACACAGTGACTGGCTACGCGCCCCCTTCTGCTCTGAGGGTATGTACTCTTCTAAGAGTGATGCTCAAACTGTTGGGGTGCAGCTGTGGGACCCTATTTTCAGAGATGATGTCCTCCACCCAAGTCTCAAATGCTGAAAGGGTCTTCAGGAGAGGTGGGTAGTCGAGCTAGGCTATCAGACGGTCACCTCTATAGCTGTAGTGTCATCCTTCCTATGGTTCCATTCAGGGGTGAACAAGGGCAGACATGTTGTTGATGCAACTGCACACGGGCCAAGAGGTAAGAGGACCAATTTCCACCTCCAAAGCAGATGATACTGTGCCATTATGTTGAGTCATTGGGGTAATCATTAGCATAAAGACAGAATATAAAATTTATCCACAACAAGACCATTAATATGAGGTATACAGGTAGGACTAGCTTAACATTTCTATTACCTGTATGCCCATATTAATAAGTCACATACGTCTCGGGTGGGGAGGGAAAGATTCAGTTTAAAGCATGAAACATACATATATAAATTCTTATCTATCTAATAGGATGACAACAGCTGTCCAGACCTGCATCCCACCACAATCACCACTCCGGAGTAATCCCTGGCGAATGCTATCCTCCTCAGTGACACAGTGAGAGGCTACGCGCCTCCTTCTGCTCTGAGGGTATGTACTCATCTAAGAGTGATGCTCAAACTGTTGGCGTGCAGCTGTGGGACCCTATTTTCAGAGATGATGTCCTCCACCCAAGTCTCAAAAGCTGAAAGGGTCTTCAGGGAGGTGGGTAGTCGAGCTAGGCTATCAGACGGTCACCTCTGTAGCTGTAGTGTCATCCTTCCTATGGTTCCATTCAGGGTTGGACAGGGGCGGACATGTTGTTGGTACAACTTGTGCAACTGCACACGGGCCAAGAGTTAAGGGTACCAATTTCCACTTCCAAAGCTGATGAAGCTGTGCGTTATGATGAGTCATTGGGCTGATCATTAGCATAAAGACAGAATCAAAAATTTATCCACAACAAGACCATTAATATGAGGCATACAGGTAGGACTAGCTTAACATTTCTATTACCTGTATGCTCATATTAATAGGCCATATACGTCTCGCGGGGGGGTGACAGATTCTATTTAAATCATAAACAGACATATATAAATTCTTATCTATCTAATTGGATGACGACAGCTGTCGAGACCTGCATCCCACCACAACAACCACTCCGGAGTAATCCCTGGCGAATGCTATCCTCCTCAGTGACACAGTAAATGGCTACGCGCCCCCTTCTGCTCTGAGGGTATGTACTCATCTAAGAGTGATGCTCAAACTGTTGGGATGCAGCTGTGGGACCCTATTTTCAGAGATGATGTCCTCCACCCAAGTCTCAAAAGCTGAAAGGGTCTTCAGGAGTGGTGGGTAGTCGAGCTAGGCTATCAGACGGTCACCTCTGTAGCTGTAGTGTCATCCTTCCTATGGTTCCATTCAGGTTTGGACAGGGGTGGACATGTTGTTTTTACAACTTGTGCAACTGCACACGGGCGATGAGGTACATATATTAATCCTTATCTATCTATCTAATAGGATGACGACAGCTGTCCAAACCTGCATCCCACCACAACAACCACTCCGGAGTAATCCCTGGCGAATGCTATCCTCCTCAGTAACACAGTGACTGGCTATGCGCCCCCTTCTGCTCTGAGGGTATGTACTTTTCTATGAGTGATGCTCAAACTGTTGGGGTGCAACTGTGGGACCCTATTTTCAGAGATGATGTCCTCCACCCAAGTCTCAAAAGCTGAAAGGGTCTTCAGGAGAGGTGAGTAGTCGAGCTAGGCTATCAGACGGTCACCTCTGTAGCTGTAGTGTCATCCTTCCTATGGTTCCATTCAGGGGTGGACAGGGGCGGACATGTTGTTGGTACAACTTGTGCAACTGCACACGGGCGATGAGGTACATATATTAATTCTTATCTATCTATCTAATAGGATGACGACAGCTGTCCAGACCTGCATCCCACAACAACCACCACTCCGGAGTAATCCCTGGCGAATGCTATGCTCCTCAGTGACACAGTGAGGGGCTACGCGCCCCCTTCTGCTCTGAGGGTATGTACTCATCTAAGAGTGATGATCAAACTGTTGGGGTGCAGCTATGGGACCCTATTTTCAGAGATGATGTCCTCCACCCAAGTCTCAAAAGCTGAAAGGGTCTTCAGGAGAGGTGGGTAGTCGAGCTAGGCTATCAGACGTTCACCTCTGTAGCTGTAGTGTCATCCTTCCTGTGGTTCCATTCAGGGGTGGACAGGGGCGGACATGTTGTTGGTACAACTTGTGCAACTGCACACGGGCCAAGAGTTAAGGTTACCAATTTCCACTTCCAAAGCTGATGAAGCTGTGCGTTATGATGAGTCATTGGGCTGATCATTAGCATAAAGACAGAATCTAAAATTTATCCACAACAAGACCATTAATATGAGGCATACAGGTAGGACTAGCTTAACATTTCTATTACCTGTATGCTCATATTAATAGGCCATATACGTCTCGCGGGAGAGTGACAGATTCTATTTAAAGCATAAACAGACATATATAAATTGTTATCTATCTAATTGGATGATGACAGCTGTCCAGACCTGCATCCCACCACAACAACCACTCCGGAGTAATCCCTGGCGAATGCTATCCTCAGTGAGACAGTAAATGGCTACGCGCCCCCTTCTGCTCTGAGGGTATGTACTCATCTAAGAGTGATGCTCAAACTGTTGGGGTGCAGCTGTGGGACCCTATTTTCAGAGATGATGTCCTCCACCCAAGTCTCAAAAGCTGAAAGGGTCTTCAGGAGAGGTGGGTAGTCGAGCTAGGCTATCAGACGGTCACCTCTGTAGCTGTAGTGTCATCCTTCCTATGGTTCCATTCAGGGGTGGACAGGGGTGGACATGTTGTTTTTACAACTTGTGCAACTGCACACGGGCGATGAGGTACATATATTAATCCTTATCTATCTATCTAATAGGATGACGACAGCTGTCCAAACCTGCATCCCACCACAACAACCACTCCGGAGTAATCCCTGGCGAATGCTATCCTCCTCAGTGAGACAGTAAATGGCTACGCACCCCCTTCTGCTCTGAGGGTATGTACTCATCTAAGAGTGATGCTCAAACTGTTGGGGTGCAGCTGTGGGACCCTATTTTCAGAGATGATGTCCTCCACCCAAGTCTCAAAAGCTGAAAGGGTCTTCAGGAGAGGTGGGTAGTCGAGCTAGGCTATCAGACGGTCACCTCTGTAGCTGTAGTGTCATCCTTCCTATGGTTCCATTCAGGGGTGAATAGGGGCGGACATGTTGTTGGTACAACTTGTGCAACTGCACACGGGCGATGAGGTACATATATTAATCCTTATCTATCTATCTAATAGGATGACGACAGCTGTCCAGACCTGCATCCCACCATCACAACCACTCCGGAGTAATCCCTGGCGAATGTTATCCTCCTCAGTGAGACAGTAAATGGCTACGCACCCCCTTCTGCTCTGAGGGTATGTACTCATCTAAGAGTGATGCTCAAACTGTTGGGGTGCAGCTGTGGGACCCTATTTTCAGAGATGATGTCCTCCACCCAAGTCTCAAAAGCTGAAAGGGTCTTCAGGAGAGGTGGGTAGTCGAGCTAGGCTATCAGACGGTCACCTCTGTAGCTGTAATGTCATCCTTCCTATGGTTCCATTCAGGGGTGGACAGGGGTGGACATGTTGTTGGTACAACTTGTGCAACTGCACACGGGCCAAGAGTTAAGGGTACCAATTTCCACTTCCAAAGCTGATGAAGCTGTGTGTTATGATGAGTCATTGGGCTGATCATTAGCATAAAGACAGAATCTAAAATTTATCCTCAACAAGACCATTAATATGAGGCATACAGGTAGGAGTATCTTAACATTTATATTACCTGTATGCCCATATTAATAGGCCATAGACGTCTCACGGGGGGATGACAGATTCTATTTAAAGCATAAACAGACATATATAAATTTTTATCTATCTACTAGGATGACGACAGCTGTCCAGACCTGCATCCCACCACAACCACCACTCCAGAGTAATCCCTAGCGAATGCTATCCTCCTCAGTGACACAGTGAGGGGCGATTCGCCGCCTTCTGCTCTGAGGGTATGTACTCTTCTAAGAGTGATGCTCAAACTGTTGGGGTGCAGCTGTGGGACCCTATTTTCAGAGATCATGTGCTCCACCCATGTCTGAAAAGCTGAAAGGGTCTTCGTGAGAAATGGATTGTCAAGCTAGGCTATCAGACGGTCACCTCTGTAGCTGTAGTGTCATCCTTCCTATCTCTCCATTCAGGGGTGGACAGGGGCGGAAATGTTGGTGCAACTTGTACAACTGCAGACAGGACAAGAGGTAAGGGGACCAATTTCCACCTAAAAAGCAGATGAAATTGTGCGTTATTATAAGTCTTTGGGGTGATCATTAGTATAAAGACAGAATGTAAAATTTATCCACAACAAGACCATTAATTTGAGGCATACAGGTAGGACTAGCTTAACATTTCTATTACTTTTATTCATTCAGTGACATCACTAGTAGAAGGTAATGGGGGTGAAACCAACAACCAAAACATTTAGTGACATCACAAGTAGTGTCTTATGGGGGCAAAGTTAACAACCAAAACATTCCGTGAAATGAAAAATAAGAGCTAATGTGGATGAAGCCAATAACCATAATCTTCCGTGATATCATATGACGCAGCTATTTGGGGTGGATCAACTATCCCATCACTCTAAGACAGTGTTCCCCAACTCCAGTCCTCAAGAGCCACCAACGGTTCATGTTTTCAGGATTTCATTCGTATTGCCCAGGTGATGGAATTTTTGCCTGTGCAGGTACTGCAATTATCACGTAGGCCATACTAAGGAAAGCCTGAAAACATGAATCCTTGGTGGCTCTTGAGGACTGGAGCTGGGGAACGCTGCTCTAAGACATAACAAGGAACAGCTAATGTGGGCAGAGCCAACAATTACCACATTCCGTGACATCGCAAGTAGCAGCTAGTGGGTGCGGATCCAACAACCTCACTTCCACTGAAGTGCATTGTCCAATATATTAGAGATCAAACTATATGAATCCTACCAATGTGGGGGAATATTTGAATAGTTTTACTACATATGGAGCTAATATGTATATACATCGGTGTTGTACAAGGATTTCCCAATATTGGTTGGATTTATATTTTTGACCTGGACTGTATTTTACTATGTGTCTCTATAACATCCGACAATTACATAATTATCTTCATGTTACATGTGTTCCCTTTACAGGATGTAACTTTAATCTCCCAGATTTGGATGATTCTATAACAATACATGGCCTAAAAATCAAGAAGTCGTCATGTTCCAGTTATGGCTGAGGGGATTCTCTTAATTATAACTAATCTATGGACCTGATGAGCAAGAAAGTCAGAAACCAGTAAAATGTGATGGATAATCGGTAAATCATTGTCATTTCTGTACTTGAAGATAAATCCCGTCACATCCTATGTATCTCTTTACTGTTGGAAGAAAGGCTGTAAAATTTGGACATCTCCTAATATGAGGGGTTCACTATTTATTTTGGACCTGCTTGTATTATAGAGAATAAAGACTCCTTAATGAATAAAAAATAAATGAGAAATAGATGATAGAAGAAAATGAAGGACACAACAAGAGATGACATAGCGCCGACTTATCTCTCTCCACCGTCTGCAACTGTCAGATGGAATGTTGGCTCTGCAGCTCTTTACACAATGTTTGTGTGTGATGTCATAATGCAAGGGGGCAGAGCCAGAAACCTCAACATTCCGTGACATCATCAGCAGGAGCAGCAGCTGTTTAAAGAGACCAGAGCAGGCCATACAACCAATTCATTACCATATACATGAAATGGACTCTAATTATCCACCTTGGCTTCTTAAAACTTTTATAAAATGCCACAATGTTACCATACACTGTAATTCCGGAGTAGTTCCTACTGATTTGAACAGTGATAAATCAATAATAATAACTCATATATCCCAGTATTATAGAAGATTAGATTATATGGATGGTTGGATGGGGAGGTGGACATGCTACTGTAGGATAATGTTACTATATACCAGGGTTGGGCTATTACTTATCCCAAGGGGCTACATGATAGACTGTAACATATTAATTACAATTATTATTTTATAGTAATAATAACTTTATAACTTAATATTGAGCAGAATTAAATATGCTGACACCCCATACATACCATATGAGCCCATATACAGCTCTCCTCTATACCTCTTTATACTGTAAGAGCTCACACTTAGCTTCCTACATACAGTATGATTCCTCACATAGCCCCTCTATATATACGTTGTCAGAACCCACGTAGCCTCTCTATATATAGTATGAGCCCCCACATAGCCTCTATATATAGTATGAGCCTCCACATAGCCACTCTGTATATAGTATGAGCCCCCAAATAGCCTCTCTATATTCAATATGAGCCCTCACATAGCCTCTCTATATTCAATATGAGCCCTCACATAGCCTCTCTATATATAGTATGAGCCCTCACATAGCCCTTTGTATATAGTATGAGACCACACATAGCCTCTATATATAGTATGTGCCCCCACATAGCCACTCTATATATAGTATGAGCCCCCACATAGCCTCTATATATAGTATGAGCCCCCACATAGCCACTCTATATATAGTATGAGCCCCCACATAGCCTCTATATATAGTATGAGCCCCCACATAGCCACTCTATATATAGTATGAGCCCCCACATAGCCTCTATATATAGTATGAGCCCCCACATAGCCACTCTATATATAGTATGAGCCCCCACATAGCCTCTATATATAGTATTAGCCCCACATAGCCTCTACATATAGTATGAGCCACCACATAGCCACTCTATATATAGTATGAGCCCCCACATAGCCTCTATATATAGTATGAGCCCCCACATAGCCTCTACATATAGTATGAGCCACCACATAGCCTCTCTATATTCAATATGAGCCCTCACATAGCCTCTCTATATTCAATATGAGCCCTCACATAGCCTCTCTATATATAGTATGAGCCCTCACATAGCCCTTTGTATATAGTATGAGACCACACATAGCCACTCTATATATAGTATGAGCCACCACATAGCCTCTCTATATTCAATATGAGCCCTCACATAGCCTCTCTATATATAGTATGAGCCACCACATAGCCACTCTATATATAGTATGAGCCCCCACATAGCCTCTATATAGTATGAGCCCCCATATAGCCACTCTATATATAGTATGAGCCCCCACATAGCCTCTATATAGTATGAGCCCCCACATAGCCACTCTATATATAGTATGAGCCCCCACATAGCCTCTATATATAATATGAGCCACCACATAGCCTCTCTATATTCAATATGAGCCCTCACATAGCACTTTGTATATAGTATGAGACCACACATAGCCACTCTATATATAGTATGAGCCCCCACATAGCCTCTATATATAGTATGATCCCCCACATAGCCACTCTATATATAGTATGAGCCCCCACATAGCCTCTATATATAGTATGAGCCACCATATAGCCTCTTTATATTCAATATGAGCCCTCACATAGCACTTTGTATATAGTATGAGACCACACATAGCCACTCTATATATAGTATGAGCCCCCACATAGCCTCTATATATAGTATGATCCCCCACATAGCCTCTCTATATTCAATATGAGCCCTCACATAGCACTTTGTATATAGTATGAGACCACACATAGCCCCCTATATACAGTATGAGCCAGAGGTGTATCTAGAAGTGATGAGCAAGCCTGCTTGCCACTGCTCAATACTTGATCAAGCATCGCGGTCAGTGGCGTAGCGTGGGGGGGCAGGGGGGGTGGTCCGCCCCAGGCTGCACGCGTGTGGGGGCGGCGCGGTAGCAGCCGCAGCAATTCCTCTCCTCTGTGGGAGAACTCATTTCCGCCCAGTCTCCCTGGCTGTGGATGGTGCAGCAGTGCTGGAGGTCTCCTCCTTCCTCCAGTTATGGGGGTGGCTGGGATTGCTGTAGGCCAGCCCAGTCTGATGTGTATACACTGGATCCAGGGCAGGGTTTGCTCCATGCTCTCACTCATGCTGAATGTGCCCGGGACAGGAGCTGTACAGTCTGGGAACCAAGTCCTCTGCCAGGCTGATGCCCACTCCTGCCCTGCAGGTAAGCTGCCCCCCTGCTGTGCTGGGGGCACTGTGTGGGTGAGGGGCTATAGAGTGCCAGGAAGCTCTGCTGCAGGGATCTGTGCCCCAGGCATGGGGGGAGAGCAGGGCAGCCCTGCTAATCCTATTAGTATGTGCAACTAGTAGAAAACTCATGAAGTTTTTTTTTTTTATTAATGGAAAAAACTGCTTCACCAGGCTGCATGCCCTCTGTATGTGTGATCCCTGCCAAGAGGTTCTGCAGCAGCAGCTCAGAGCTGATAATAGTGATGTGGTTATGCACAGATATAGCAGAGTTGGGTGTGTCATATAACTGCATGCTGTACAAGCAGTGAAGCAATTGCATTGTAAGCACTTTCCCATTCCACATCTTGTAGCCCAGTTTAGGAGCCTGAATTTTACGTACCCTTACGACTTGACTTTTTTACACCCCTTGTGCATGTCGTACAGCAGGCGGTTGACACAACTGATGAGAACTGAGGGGAAAAAAAGAAAGATTGCCAGGGAATTGCTCACAATGCAATTGCTTGATATATAGTAGGACCCAATGCAAAAACAATTGCCTTATTATGTGACAACTAGCTGGAGAGCTCGGCGCTGCCCGGGCATAGTTACTAACTGTGGTTAGTTATAACAAATTATAATTATCCGCCATCCCATAGTCCCGTGCCCATATACCCATCACACATCCTCCATCCCATAGTTCCGTGCCCATATACCTGTCATACATATTCTCCATCCCATAGTCCAGTGCCCATATACCCATCACACATCCTTCATCTCATAGTCCCGTGCCCATATACCCGTCATACATATCCTCCATCCCATAGTCCAGTGCCCATATACCCATCACACATCCTCCATCCCATAGTTCCGTGCCCATATACTCGTCATACATATCCTCCATCCCATAGTCCAGTGCCCATATACCCATCACACATCCTCCATCCCATAGTTCCGTGCCCATATACTCATCATACATATCCTCCATCCCATAGTCCAGTGCCCATATACCCATCACACATCCTCCATCCCATAGTTCCGTGCCCATATACTCGTCATACATATCCTCCATCCCATAGTCCCGTGCCCATATACCCATCACACATCCTTCATCTCATAGTCCCGTGCCCATATACCCGTCATACATATCCTCCATCCCATAGTCCAGTGCCCATATACCCGTCATACATATCCTCCATCCCATAGTCCCGTGCCCCTATACCCATCACACATCCTCCATCCCATAGTTCCGTGCCCATATACTCGTCATACATATCCTCCATCCCATAGTCCAGTGCCCATATACCCATCACTCATCCTCCATCCCATAGTCCCGTGCTCATATACCCGTCATACATATCCTCCATCCCATAGTCCAGTGCCCATATACCCATCACTCATCCTCCATCCCATAGTCCCGTGCTCATATACCCGTCATACATATCCTCCATCCCATAGTCCCGTGCCCATATACCCGTCATACATATCCACCATCCCATAGTCCCGTGCCCATATACTCGTCATACATATCCACCATCCCATAGTCCCGTGCCCATATACCCGTCATACATATCCTCCATCCCATAGTCCCGTGCCCCTATACCCATCACACATCCTCCATCCCATAGTTCCGTGCCCATATACTCGTCATACATATCCTCCATCCCATAGTCCAGTGCCCATATACCCATCACTCATCCTCCATCCCATAGTCCCGTGCTCATATACCCGTCATACATATCCTCCATCCCATAGTCCAGTGCCCATATACCCATCACTCATCCTCCATCCCATAGTCCCGTGCTCATATACCCGTCATACATATCCTCCATCCCATAGTCCCGTGCCCATATACCCGTCATACATATCCTCCATCCCATAGTCCCGTGCCCATATACTCGTCATACATATCCACCATCCCATAGTCCAGTGCCCATATACCCATCACACATCCTCCATCCCATAGTTCCGTGCCCATATACTCGTCATACATATCCTCCATCCCATAGTCCAGTGCCCATATACCCATCACTCATCCTCCATCCCATAGTCCCGTGCTCATATACCCGTCATACATATCCTCCATCCCATAGTCCCGTGCCCATATACCCGTCATACATATCCACCATCCCATAGTCCAGTGCCCATATACCCATCACACATCCTCCATCCCATAGTCCCGTGCCCATATATCCATCATACATATCCACAATCCCATAGTCCCGTGCCCATATACCCATCACACATCCTCCATCCCATAGTCAACCATTATGACATCATAATGAGCGGAGGCAGGGCTTGCAACCTATGATGACATCAGCGTCGCCATGGCAACCATTGTGACATCATAATGAGGGGCGGGGCTTGATACGCACACACTGCTTCCCCAGGATGCAACTAGGGGCATTATGACATCATAATGAGGGGCGGGGCTTGACGCGCACACACTTTTTCCCCAGTATGTAGGCAGGGGCGAAATTGTTTGGTGAATTGGAATGCACAGGGTTAAAATTTTGCCTCACAACATAGCTTAAGACGCTCTCGGGGTCCAGACGTGTGACAGTGCCAAATTTTGTGGCTGTAGCTGCGACGGTGTGGATGCCAATCCCTGACATACACACATACATACTGTTAGGCGTCGGATTCCTGGCACTGCACAGCGGGAATCCAGAGCCAGACATCCTGCGGTCTCCCATTCTCCTCCGACCGCTCGGACTCCTGCTCAGCAATCTCGGCGAACCAGGCATTCCCTGCAGACTCGTTCTGTGAGCCTGGATGTTGCTGCCACCTCTGGTGCAGCAATGATAACGCAACCTGCTTTGCAAGGAACTGCTCTAGAGGCTAAGTCCTCGCGCCGTGCGACTGGGCATGCCCGCAACTTGTCCTCTCAGTGGAGAGCAGGGGTCACATGTGAAGGTCCTATGTCGGATCTGATTGGTCCTTCCTATAGTACTGGAAGGTCCCGGAAGCGCATGGCTATAAAAAGCCTGCATGGCGGCTCGGCCATGCGCTAGTGTAGCATATAATGCTGTGTGTATGGTGATGGATGCATGGACTGGTGTCTGACTTATTATGAAACCCCTTCCCTCGGATATTACGAATGGTGACAGTATGTTGGGTTAGTCAGCTCCAGATTGTGGCAGGCTACACGCCACTGAGCCTTCCTCACCTACACTAGCGTCCGTCGGTGCCCGGCTCCTCCGGCATCGTCGCTTAGCGGCTTCAGTTACGGCCGTGCTGCAGTAGTAGCAGCTTTTGGTGTTCGCGGCTGCGACGCCACACGCCGGCTGACCTGTGCAGCTAACAGGTTCAGCCTTTACGTCTAGTTCATACTTTGGCGTCTCTGTGACTAAACAGAGTCCGCTCTCAGGCTCTCGGGTGACGTTAACCCGAGCGCTGTATCGCACTTCTAGCGTATCTGCCATTGTCCAGCAGCGGTCTTGTCATCTACCGCACGGTGGACCCCGGGCGGCGAACGCGCCTTCCATTATTTATATCTGGTGCGTTCCGCCGACCCTAACATTACACTAGCGCCAGGGTCTGGCTGGCAATGGCAGACGTGCAGCAGCTGCAGCGCTACATTCGGCAGCTGGAGAGCAGGTTGGCGGCTATTGAGAGCACCAACTCAGCTGCGAATGCTGCGCTAGCTGCTGCTCAGACAGTCGCTGAGGCTGTCTCACGTGCGCCCACACTTTTGCCCCTGCCGACAATGTCTCGCCTCCCGCTCCCCGATAAGTTTTCGGGTGATAGTGTCTCCTGTAGGGGATTCGTTAGTCAGTGCTCCATCCAGCTGGAGTTGCTGGCTGCACCGTTCCCTACGGAGCGGGCTAAGGTGGGATTTATTGTCTCTCTGTTGTCTGGCCGGGCATTACAGTGGGCCACGCCATTGTGGGAACGTGGTGATCCCGTGGTACAGGGGGCTGCTCAGTTCCTCGCGGCTCTGAAGCAAGTCTTCTTGGGACCACGGGTCACCCACGATACGGCTCTCCAACTGTTATCTTTAACACAAGGGTCACTTTCGGTTAGCCATCATGCTGTCCAGTTTCGGACACTGGCTTCCGAGTTAGAGTGGCCGGACAAAGTGTTGGTCCCGGTGTTTTGAAGAGGCCTGGCTGAGCACGTAAAAGATGCTCTAGCTACTAGGGAGATTCCCACCAGTTTGGAGGAGTTGATCGCCGTTTCCACCCGCATTGATCTCCGCTACACGGAGCGCGGGTTGGAACGAGCGCAATCCAAACGTAGGGTTAATTTGGCCCCCACCTTTACTGAGCCGCTGAAATTTCCCGCACAGGAGCACCTCTCCTCTGAGCCTATGGAGGTGTCTCGCACCGGCACTAAGTTGCGTCTGATGCGAACCTCTGTGCGCTGTTATCAGTGCCGACAGTTGGGCCACTCGGCTGGCACATGCCCTCAGCGGCCGAAAAGACGACCACGTTCAGTGGCCGTAGGTGGTGGTCAATCCAAGGTGGGACCCTTTTCACCCAAACCGGTGTTCCAGGGTACATTAGATAGTGGGTCCTCCTCCTGGGAGGCAGAGGTCACCCTGGATTCCGGGGCCGAGGGGAACTTTATGTCCTCGACTTTTGCCCAGAGACACGCTATCCCTCTGGTGATACTCCCCCAACCTCTGACCATCAGGGTGGTAAATGGGGCACCGTTACCATCTCAGGTGACCCATCAGACAGCCCCACTCGGACTCTCTATTTCACCCTCACATCGGGAGACTCTGTCCCTGCTAATTATGCCCAATGGCATCGATCAGGTGCTCCTCGGAGTTCCCTGGCTTCGTTGCCACTCCCCGCATATTGACTGGGCTTCAGGGAGGATACTGGGCTGGGGCAAGGACTGTGAGGGAAGGTGCCTGAGGGGCAGCGTTCAGGTGGCTTCCACAGAAGTACCTGCGGATCTCTCCTCGCTCCCCAAACCCTACCACCATTACGCGGACGTCTTCTCTAAGAAGTCTGCGGAGACGCTCCCACCGCACCGTTCCTATGATTGCCCGATTGATCTCCTGCCAGGCACAGAGCCTCCCCGAGGCTGTGTTTACCCTTTATCACTCCCTGAGACGGAGGCTATGTCCCAGTATATCCGGGAGAACCTGGCTAGGGGTTTCATCAGAAAATCGGTGTCACCGGCTGGTGCCGGGTTCTTCTTCGTACAGAAGAAGAACGGAGAGCTACGCCCCTGCATCGACTACCGAGGTCTCAATGCTATCACGGTTAAAAACAAATACCCCCTACCGTTGATCTCGGAGTTATTTGACAGGTTGCGGGGGGCCCGGATCTTTACTAAACTAGATCTGCGGGGTGCATACAACCTGATCCGCATTCGCGAAGGAGACGAATGGAAGACAGCTTTTAATACCAGGGATGGCCATTACGAATACCTGGTTATGCCCTTTGGCCTTTGTAATGCCCCAGCTGTCTTCCAAGATTTTGTCAACGACGTCTTCCGCGACATGCTCTCTACCTCGGTGGTGGTCTATCTGGATGACATACTCATCTTTTCGCCAGATTTGACCACCCACCGGAGAGACGTCTGCAGGGTCTTTGACCGTCTGCGGGCGAACTCGTTATTTGCCAAGCTGGAGAAGTGCCAGTTTGAGCAGGAGTCCTTGCCGTTCCTGGGCTATATCATCTCGGCCCAGGGGCTGGCCATGGATCCGGCCAAACTACAAGCGGTAATGGACTGGCAGGAACCCCATTCCCTCAAAGCGGTGCAGCGCTTTTTGGGGTTCGTGAATTACTACCGCCAGTTCATACCACACTTTTCCACACTGGTGGCTCCTTTGGTTGCTCTCACCAAGAAAGGAGCTAACCCCAATGCTTGGTCAGAACATGTCTCCAAGGCCTTCTCGGCTATAAAATCACATTTTGCTGGCGCTCCCATATTACATCGTCCCGATGTGGATAAACCGTTTATCCTTGAGGTAGACGCTTCTTCCGTCGGTGCAGGAGCAGTCCTTTATCAAAAGGATGCTCAAGGTCGGAAGCACCCTTGCTTCTTCTATTCCAAGACCTTCTCACCGGCGGAGAAAAATTACTCCATCGGCGACAGGGAGCTGCTAGCCATGAAGTTGGCTTTTTCTGAATGGAGACATCTCCTGGAGGGAGCCCGGTTTCCCTTTCTGGTATATACGGACCATAAAAACCTGGTCTATCTACAGACGGCCCAACGCCTGAATTCCCGTCAGGCCAGGTGGTCGCTCTTCTTCTCACGATTCCGCTTCACCCTCCACTACCTCTCTGGAGAGAAGAACGTCCGTGCGGATGCTCTCTCACGTTCAGTGGTCTCAGCGGAGGAAGGAGAAGCTGAGCCTCGGTTAATTCTCCCGCCGGAGAGTTTTACGACCGTGGCTCCAGTTGCGCTCGAGTCGGTACCACCAGGCAAGACCTTGGTGCCTCCTCAGCTACGGCCGGAGGTCCTCGCCTGGGCACATGCCTCCAGAGTGGGTGGCCATTTTGGTAAAAAACGGACCGCCGAACTCCTGGCAAGGTCATATTGGTGGCCACATATGGCTCGAGATGTCAAGGAGTACGTGCAGGCATGTGTTTCGTGTGCTCGGAACAGACCCTCTAGACAGAGGCCGGCGGGGCTGTTGTTTCCCCTGCCAGTGGCGGATAGACCATGGGAGATGGTTGGCATGGACTTCATAGTTGGCCTGCCCAAGTCTGGTGGCAGTACGGTCATCTGGGTGGTCACCGACCATTTTTCCAAAATGGTGCATCTGGTGCCACTCGCACGCCTGCCTTCCGCTCGAGGTCTGGCCACCTTGTTCATTAAACACGTATTCCGTCTACATGGCATGCCGGACAAAATCGTGAGTGACCGTGGTCCCCAGTTTGCGTCTCGGTTTTGGAGGGAGCTCTGCAGTTTACTCAGCATCGAGCTAAATCTATCCTCCTCTTACCATCCCGAGACGAATGGCTTGGTCGAGAGAGCCAATCAGACCTTGGTCACCTATTTACGACATTTTGTCTCTGCCAGGCAGGATGACTGGGCATCCTTGCTACCTTGGGCAGAATTTGCCCTAAACAATGCAGTGGCTGATTCCACTGGTCAGACGCCCTTTCTCCTAAACTATGGCCAACATCCACGTGTCCCTGTCCCGATGCCAGTGTCCTCCACTGACTCCAGGGTGGCAGACTGGGCAGTGGAGGCCCGGGACATTTGGGATCGCACTCAGGATACTATCCGGGCATCTAAAGAAAGGATGAGGGCGTCCGCCGACATGCATCGGCGGCCTGCGCCAAGCTTCTCCCCTGGCGACATGGTATGGCTCTCCACCGGAAACATTAAACTGCGGGTTGAGTCTCCCAAGTTCGCACCGCGATACATTGGACCATTCAAGGTCCTCGAGCGACTTAGCTCGGTGGTCTACCGCCTGGCTCTACCTCCACATTTGGCCATTTCGGACGTGTTCCATGTGTCCCTCCTCAAACCAGTTCCCATGGTCCGGTTTTCTGAGTCATCTGCCGGGTCATCAGACTTATCGTCTGATGAGTTTGAGGTTAACGCCATAGTGGGGCGCAGGTTTGTCCGTGGCAAAAAATTTTATTTGGTGGACTGGAAGGGTCATGGGCCCGAGGCTCGGACCTGGGAGCCGGTGGAAAATATTCACGCACCGCTCCTGATCGCGGCCTTTGAGCGCAGTGAGGCTCAGAGCGGGGGGGGCCCTAGGAGGGGGGGTAATGTTAGGCGTCGGATTCCTGGCACTGCACAGCGGGAATCCAGAGCCAGACATCCTGCGGACTCCCATTCTCCTCCGACCGCTCGGACTCCTGCTCAGCAATCTCGGCGAACCAGGCATTCCCCGCAGACTCGTTCTGTGAGCCTGGATGTTGCTGCCACCTCTGGTGCAGCAATGATAACGCAACCTGCTTTGCAGGGAACTGCTCTAGAGGCTAAGTCCTCGCGCCGTGCGACTGGGCATGCCCGCAACTTGTCCTCTCAGTGGAGAGCAGGGGTCACATGTGAAGGTCCTATGTCGGATCTGATTGGTCCTTCCTATAGTACTGGAAGGTCCCGGAAGCGCATGGCTATAAAAAGCCTGCATGGCGGCTCGGCCATGCGCTAGTGTAGCATATAATGCTGTGTGTATGGTGATGGATGCATGGACTGGTGTCTGACTTATTATGAAACCCCTTCCCTCGGATATTACGAATGGTGACAGTATGTTGGGTTAGTCAGCTCCAGATTGTGGCAGGCTACACGCCACTGAGCCTTCCTCACCTACACTAGCGTCCGTCGGTGCCCGGCTCCTCCGGCATCGTCGCTTAGAGGCTTCAGTTACGGCCGCGCTGCAGTAGTAGCAGCTTTTGGTGTTTGCGGCTGCGACGCCACACGCCGGCTGACCTGTGCAGCTAACAGGTTCAGCCTTTACGTCTAGTTCATACTTCGGCGTCTCTGTGACTAAACAGAGTCCGCTCTCAGGCTCTCGGGTGACGTTAACCCGAGCTCTGTATCGCACTTCTAGCGTATCTGCCATTGTCCAGCAGCGGTCTTGTCATCTACCGCACGGTGGACCCCGGGCGGCGAACGCGCCTTCCATTATTTATATCTGGTGCGTTCCGCCGACCCTAACACATACATACACACATTCATACATACATACATACATACAGTTGTGGCCAAAAGTATTGACACCCCTGCAATTCTGTCAGATAATACTCAGTTTCTTCCTGAAAATCTTTGCAAACACAAATTCTTTGGTATTATTATCTTCGTTTAATTTATCTTAAATGAAAAAACACAAAAAGAATTGTCCTGAAGCCAAATTGGATATAATTCCACACCAAACATAAAAAAGAGGGTGGACAAAAGTATTGGCACTGTTCGAAAAATCATGTGATGCTTCTCTAATTTGTGTAACTAACAGCACCTGTAACTTACCTGTGGCACCTAACAGGTGTTGGCAATAACTAAATCACACTTGCAGCCAGTTGACATGGATTAAAGTTGACTCAACCTCTGTCCTGTGTCCTTGTGTGTACCACATTGAGCATGGAGAAAAGAAAGAAGACCAAAGAACGGTCTGAGGACTTGAGAAACCAAATTGTGAGGAAGCATGAGCAATCTCAAGGCTACAAGTCCATCTCCAAAGACCTGAATGTTCCTGTGTCTACCGTGCGCAGTGTCATCAAGAAGTTTAAAGCCCATGACACTGTGGCTAGTCTCCCTAGATGTGGACGGAAAAGAAAAATTGACAAGAGATTTCAACGCAAGATTGTGCGGATGTTGGATAAAGAACCTCGACTAACATCCAAACAAGTTCAAGCTGCCCTGCAGTCCGAGGGTACAACAGTGTCAACCCGTACTATCCGTCGGCGTCTCAATGAAAAGGGACCGTATGGTAGGAGACCCAGGAAGACCCCACTTCTTACCTCGAGACATAAAAAAGCCAGGCTGGAGTTTGCCAAAACTTATCTGAAAAAGCATAAAACGTTTTGGAAGAATGTTCTCTGGTCAGATGAGACAAAAGTAGAGCTTTTTGGGCAAAGGCATAAACATAGAGTTTACAGGAGAAAAAGAGAGGCATTCAAAGAAAAGAACACGGTCCCTACAGTCAAGCATGGCGGAGGTTCCCTGATATTTTGGGGTTGCTTTGTTGCCTCTGGCACTGGACTGCTTGACCGTGTGCATGGCATTATGAAGTCTGAAGACTACCAACAAATTTTGCAGCATAATGTAGGGCCCAGTGTGAGAAAGCTGGGTCTCCCTCAGAGGTCATGGGTCTTCCAGCAGGACAATGACCCAAAACACACACTTCAAAAAGCACTAGAAAATGGTTTGAGAGAAAGCACTGGAGACTTCTAAGATGGCCAGCAATGAGTCCAGACCTGAATCCCATAGAACACCTGTGGAGAGATCTAAAAATGGCAGTTTGGAGAAGGCACCCTTCAAATATCAGGGACCTGGAGCAGTTTGCCAAAGAAGAATGGTCTAAAATTCCAGCAGAGCATTGTAAGAAACTTATTGATGGTTACCGGAAGCGGTTGGTCGCAGTTATTTTGGCTAAAGGTTGTGCAACCAAGTATTAGGCTGAGGGTGCCAATACTTTTGTCTGGCCCATTTTTGGAGTTTTGTGTGAAATGATCAATGTTTTGCTTTTTGCTTCATTCTCTTTCGTGTTTTTTAATTTAAGACAAATTAAATGAAGATAATAATACCAAAGAATTTGTGTTTGCAATCATTTTCAGGAAGAAACTGAGTATTACCTGACAGAATTGCAGGGGTGTCAATACTTTTGGCCACAACTGTACATATATACATACATACATACACACTTTGAGCTTTATATATTAGATGAGTGAGTTATGCCAAATGACAAACATGGCTCTGCTACATCTGTAAGTAAGCTGAATTTAAGCAAAAGCATTATAAATGCAGAATGGTCAAATTGCTGGATGAGCTTTCTGGATGCCCTGGTGCCGGTGTTTGCGCTGTCACGCTACTGCACACCAGGACGTACAGCAACGCGACCAACAGGTTTTGGATTTATTATTTTCTTCTGTGATATTTTATTGGATTGTTTCATTGCAGACAGGGTTTCGCTGTTAATCCACCTATACTGGGGACGGCCAGATATTTGTGGTATTAATACACAAACATCTTTAATCCACACAGCTCTTTCTAATACATGGGGGTCCTGGGCAGGTGACCACCTCGCAATGACGGGTATACAGGGTTTATCTTCGTGAGACATTTATTTTGGTTTCCTTTCTTTGGTAGCATCATGGTTGGCACTTGCTATGTGGTGGGGGCCCTCTGTGTGGCGCTGTAGGTGGGGGCCCTCTGTGTGACTGTGTTTGGTGGGGGTCCTCTGTGTGGCGCTGTTTGGTGGGGGCCCTCTGTGTGACGCTGTTTGGTGGGGGCCCTCTGTGTGGCACTGTTGCTACGCCACTGATCGTGGTGCTTGGTTACACTCGTTACTCGATTGAGTATCGCGGGTGCTCAAGTGCCATTCTCAAGTAGTTTTGGATTAGAGGCATACAGGCAGGATTTATTGCCTTACAGGCCTTCCATAGGTATACTGCTGCTGTAAGCTAAAAACAAAAGTCCTTTTCAAGGCAACATATTTTCTTTTACCTATTAATACCAGGAAATTTGCATGCATAAATTATATACGTAATTTAAAAAAGCACAAGGCGTGGGGTAAGGGACAGAGAAGTTTACGTGCTGCTGATGGTGCACGCAGAGGCCAAAGCCGTTGGCCAAGTGAAACTATGCATGCTTTGGGAACACAACAAACATGATTATCCATGAGACGTAGGTTCCTGTCCCATTTTGCAGAGGGTTGCAGGACACCACTCTTAAAGCCAGATCAGTGCAAACAGGTGGTTGGTTAAATGGCAGATAATGCTTCCAGTATTTCCCAGCACTACCTGTCTTCCACACGGTCCAGTCTCACTAGCCAGGAGTCTGGACCACAGAATCCTCACCCTGATCCTCTTTCCTCCCACCATGGCGAGTCCCAGGAGCAGTAACGGCGTTAGGGGCAGGCAGACCAGGCAGACTCTTTACCTTCTTTTTTACTTCTCCCACACTTTCTCCTTCATGATCCTCAGCAGCAGCATCTTTTTCATCAACTTCTTCTTTTTCTTCTTTTTCTTCTTCTTTTTCTTTTTTTTTTTTTACATTCTTCATATTCTTCTTATTCAACTATTATTCTTCTTCATATTCTACTTCTTCATCTTCTTCCTATTCTTCTTCATCATATTCTTATTTGTGTCAGGCATTCCTGTAGTTGTTATCTATAAAAGTTTGAAGATTACACCTTCCGTTCAGCCTGTCACAAAAGATTTACAACAGGATTTGTCCGCGTTCAGTTTGTCCTGCAGCAGCAGGCCTTTTCCAGGGGCACCACGAGGAGGAAAGGACACACCCCTGTTGTGAGTTCATTTTCCCCTTCACCGTCGCTGTCTGATGAACTCCCTCTTCTGGTGAAGGAAGGTAGTGAGGCTGATTACCAAACACCTGATCTGGTAGATGATGACTGGGTAACAGGAAATTCTGACTGGATATAAGGCAGCCGACGCCCTTCTGAGTCGCTGGTGATTTCTCTGCTGGATTCTTGGAGACCAGTCTGATTCCTGCTTCCCAAAGATAAATTTTTGCTCTGCTATTGAACTTATTAGTTTTGTTTTGTTTACCTTGTTTTTTGGAGTTCAGCCATCCCCGGTCGGGGGTGTGCTGAGTTCCATTTTTGTCTCTTGGCTCTGTCTTCAGAATTTACCTGAGTGCTGATATAGCGACTTCAGGGCCTGTTTTTCCTATCAGACGGTTGGGACATTTTTTGGTAGGGTTTTTTACGGATTGCAGACAGCAGCTTTTCTATCCTGTCCTTTTTAGTTAGCTTGGGCCCCATCGTTTGCTCAACCTATCTTTCTATCTGTGTTAGTGTTTTCATCTTGCTTCACCGTCATTATTTGTTGGGGCTGCCTATTGCTTTGGGGTCTGCTCTGGGGCAGTTTAGATTTCCCCTTTCTTTCTTTAGGCCTATTTAGTTCTCTGGCTGTGATCGAGGGGTCTAGGGCATCGTAGGAACCCCCCACGGCTACTGTTAGTTGTTGTGGATAGGATCAGGGGTCTGCAATCTGATAGCTACCAACCTCTCCGGGTTTTCTGGACTTAGCTTGTATTTTTGTTTTTTCCTCCTTCGGTGACTCATTCATAACAGAATTACCAGCCATACCGCAGATCCTAGGGTACTCAATAGCAGGAAAGAATTGTAAAAAAAAAAAGAAAGTTTGTCAGAATGTTTTTTTTTTGTGTGTGTATATTTCTTCCTCTGTCTCTGAGGCCGTAGGGGGAATTTTTTTTTTTCTTTCTCAATGGAGATGAAGCAATTGTCTGATCGTGTGGAGCAGCTCACTGCTGAAGTGCGGGGAATTTCCGCCTATCTTGCTCATTCACATGCTGCTGAACCAAAGAACCCTACTCCTGATGTGTTTTTGGGGATCGGTCTAAATTTTTGAATTTTAAGAATAATTGTAAATTATTTTTTGCCTTGAAGCCTAACTCGTCGGGGAGCTCCACGCAGCAGGTTAAAATTGTCATCTCTTTGCTGCGCGGCGATCCCCAGGATTTCTTTGAAACCTGATGATCCTATTCTTACTAATGTGGACGCATTTTTTCAAGCCTTGGGGTTGTTGTATGATGAACCTAATGCTATTGATCAGGCTGAAAAGGCCCTGTTGGCATTGAGCCAGGGTCGGGATTCTGCAGAGTTGTACTGTCAAAAATTCCAAAAGTGGGCGGTCCTTACTACCTGGAATGATGGTGCCTTTGCAGCTCTCTTTCGGAAGCGTTTGTCAGAAACCGTAAAAGATACTATGGTGGTCTCTTGGCTCTGTCTTCAGAATTTACCTGAGTGCTGATATAGCGACTTCAGGGCCTGTTTTTCCTATCAGACGGTTGGGACATTTTTTGGTAGGGTTTTTGGTAGGGTTTTTTACGGATTGCAGACAGCAGCTTTTCTATCCTGTCCTTTTTAGTTAGCTTAGGCCCCATCGTTTGCTCAACCTATCTTTCTATCTGTGTTAGTGTTTTCATCTTGCTTCACCGTCATTATTTGTTGGGGGCTGCCTATTGCTTTGGGGTCTGCTCTGGGGCAGTTTAGATTTCACCTTTCTTTCTTTAGGCCTATTTTGTTCTCCGGCTGTGATCGAGGGGTCTAGGGCATCGTAGGAACCCCCCACGGCTACTGTTAGTTGTTGTGGATAGGATCAGGGGTCTGCAATCCGATAGCTACCAACCTCTCCAGTTTTTCTGGACTTAGCTTGTATTTTTGTTTTTTCCTCCTTCGGTGACTCTTTCATAACACCCCCCCATACACTGCTTAGTCTTCTTCTGCTAATAAATTTGATAATTTCCTTTGCTCAGATTTTTAGTCTTATGCTTAATGTTCTTCTGCTTTTGTTTTTTATGCTTCTTGGTCTTCTGTCTCTTGTTGTTCTGCATCTTGGTGGTTTTCTTCCTGTTCTTTGTCCTCTTGGTCATCTTCTTCAGGGTCATCTTTTAGGTATTCTTCTGTGTGGTCTTCAGGGTATTTGTCTTCAGGGTCATTTTCATGGAGATCCAGAGTGAGAATCAAAAACCATTTCCACAAGCTTGAACTTGGAAAAGTAGCAGAAGTTACAAGAAGGCTGAGGAACTGTCGAGAACCAGCTGACGGTACTGGAACCCGGAGTGGCAGCAGAATGAACAAGAGCCAATGGCGCAACCGTGGACCAGCTGACTGTGCTGGAACCCAGTTACTAAGCAGGAGGTACCTGTGCTCCAAAGCACTACCAAGGACCAGCAGACGTTGCTGGAACTCGGATACCAAGAAGGAGGCACCTAGGCCAAAGGCACTGCCGAAAACCAGCTGACGGTGCTGGAACCCGGATGGGTAGCAGAAGCTACAATACTCAATGGAACTACCGAGAACCAGCTGACGGTGCTGGAACCCGGAGGGGCAGCAGAAGGAACAAGAGCCAATGGGACAACCGTGGAACAGCTGACGGTGCTGGAACACCGTTACTAAGCAGGAGGTACCTGTGCTCCAAAGCACTACCAAGGACCAGCAGACGTTGCTGGAACTTGGATACCGACAAGGAGGCACCTAGGCCAAAGGCTCTGCCGGGAACCAGCTGACGTTGCTGGAACCCGGATGGGTAGCAGAAGGTACCCATGATTAACAAAGTTTTGCATCCGCGAGCAGGCCGCAGTTACCGAAACCCACAGTCCTACAGGGGGTGCTTAGTCTTCTTCTGCTAATAAATTTGATAATATCCTTTGCTCAGATTTTTAGTCTTATGCTTAATGTTCTTCTGCTTTTGTTTTTTATGCTTCTTGGTCTTCTGTCTCTTGTTGTTCTGCATCTTGGTGGTTGTCTTCCAGTTCTTTGTCCTCTTGGTCATCTTCTTCAGGGTCATCTTTTAGGTATTCTTCTGTGTGGTCTTCAGGGTATTCGTCTTCAGGGTCATTTTCATGGAGATCCAGAGTGAGAATCAAAAACCATTTCCACAAGCTTGAACTTGGAAAAGTAGCAGAAGTTACAAGAAGGCTGAGGAACTGTCGAGAACCAGCTGACGGTACTGGAACCCGGAGTGGCAGCAGAATGAACAAGAGCCAATGGCACAACCGTGGTCCAGCTGACTGTGCTGGAACACAGTTACTAAGCAGGAGGTACCTGTGCTCCAAAGCACTACCAAGGACCAGCAGACGTTGCTGGAACTCGGATACCAAGAAGGAGGCACCTAGGCCAAAGGCACTGCCGAAAACCAGCTGACGGTGCTGGAACCCGGATGGGTAGCAGAAGGAACAAGAGCCAATGGGACAACCGTGGAACAGCTGACGGTGCTGGAACACCGTTACTAAGCAGGAGGTACCTGTGTTCCAAAGCACTACCAAGGACCAGCAGACGTTGCTGGAACTCGGATACCGACAAGGAGGCACCTAGGCCAAAGGCTCTGCCGGGAACCAGCTGACGTTGCTGGAACCCGGATGGGTAGCAGAAGGTACCCATGATTAACAAAGTTTTGCATCCGCGAGCAGGCCGCAGTTACCGAAACCCACAGTCCTACAGGGGGTGCTTGTCCTATTGGCACTATGGAACCAGCCTTTTTTACCAGAACCCGCAGCCCAAATAGGAAGCACCGAAACTGCAGGCACCATAGACTCGGCTAACCCTACCGCAACACGACAGGACAACGTATCGGTGGCAAAGTGACGTTGACACTACCCGGAAACAGCAGGCGTGCTGTAACAAGGCTGGGCAGGAGGGAGTACCCGTGCCAAAGACACTGCCGAGAACCAGCTGACGGTGCTGGAACCCGGATGGGTAGCAGAAGCTACAATACTCAATGGAACTACCGAGAACCAGCTGACGGTGCTGGAACCAGGAGGGGCAGCAGAAGGAACAAGAGCCAATGGCCCAACCGTGGACCAGCTGACTGTGCTGGAACACGGTTTCTAAGCAGGAGTTACATGTGCTAAAAAGCACTACCAAGAACCAGCAGAAGTTGCTGGAACTCGGATACCGACAAGGAGGCAACAATGCCAAAGGCTCTGCCGGGAACCAGCAGACGGTGCTGAAACCCGGATTGGTAGCAGAAGGTACCCATGATCAACAAAGTTGCAAGGCCGCGAGCAGGACGCAGTTTCCGAAACCCACAGTCCAACAGGGGGTGCTTGTCCTATTGGCACTACAGAACCAGCCTTTATTACCAGAACCCGCAGCCCACATAGAAAGCACCAAAACTGCAGGCACCATAGACTTGACAAACCCGACCGCAACACGACAGGACAACGTATCGGTGGCAAAGTTACGTTGACACTACCCGGAAACAACAGGCATGCTGGAACCAGGCTGGGCAGGAGGGAGTACCCATGCCAAAGACACTGCCGAGAACCAGCTGACGGTGCTGGAACCCGGATGGGTAGCAGAAGCTACAAGAGTCAATGGAACTAACGAGAACCAGCTGACGGTGCTGGAACCCAGAGGGGCAGCAGAAGGAACAAGAGCCAATGGCACAACCGTGGACCAACTGATGGTGCTGGGACACGGTTTCTAAGCAGGAGTTACCTGTGCTGAAAAGCACTACCAAGAACCAGCAGACATTGCTGGAACTCGGATACCGACAAGGAGGCAACAATGCCAAAGGCTCTGCCGGGAACCAGCAGACGGTGCTGGAACCCGGATGGGTAGCAGAAGGTACCCATGATCAACAAAGTTGCAAGGCCGCGAGCAGGACGCAGTTTCCGAAACCCACAGTCCAACAGGGGGTGCTTGTCCTATTGGCACTACAGAACCAGCCTTTATTACCAGAACCCGCAGCCCACATAGAAAGCACCAAAACTGCAGGCACCATAGACTTGGCAAACCCGACCGCAACACGACAGGACAACGTATCGGTGGCAAAGTTACGTTGACACTACCCGGAAACAGGCGTGCTGGAACCAGGCTGGGCAGGAGGGAGTACCCGTGCCAAAGACACTGCCAAGAACCAGCTGACGGTGCTGGAACCCGGATGGGTAGCAGAAGCTACAAGAGTCAATGGAACTACCGAGAACCAGCTGACGGTGCTGGAACCCAGAGGGGCAGCAGAAGGAACAAGAGCCAATGGCACAACCGTGGACCAGCTGACGGTGCTGGAACACGGTTTCTAAGCTGGAGTTACCTGTGCTGAAAAGCACTACCAAGAACCAGCAGACGTTGCTGGAACTCGGATACCGACAAGGAGGCAACAATGCCAAAGGCTCTGCCGGGAACCAGCAGACGGTGCTGGAACCCGGATGGGTAGCAGAAGGTACCCATGATCAACAAAGTTGCAAGGCCGCGAGCAGGACGCAGTTTCCGAAACCCACAGTCCAACAGGGGGTGCTTGTCCTATTGGCACTACAGAACCAGCCTTTATTACCAGAACCCGCAGCCCACATAGAAAGCACCAAAACTGCAGGCACCATAGACTCGGCAAACCCGACCGCAACACGACAGGACAACGTATCGGTGGCAAAGTTACATTGACACTACCCGGAAACAGGCGTGCTGGAACCAGGCTGGGCAGGAGGGAGTACCCATGCCAAAGACACTGCCGAGAACCAGCTGACGGTGCTGGAACCCGGATGGGTAGCAGAAGCTACAAGAGTCAATGGAACTACCGAGAACCAGCTGACGGTGCTGGAACTCAGAGGGGCAGCAGAAGGAACAAGAGCCAATGGCACAACCGTGGACCAGCTGATGGTGCTGGAACACGGTTTCTAAGCAGGAGGTACCTGTGCTAAAAAGCACTACCAAGGACCAGCAGACGTTGCTGGAACTCGGATACCAAGAAGGAGGCACCTAGGCCAAAGGCTCTGCCGGGAACCAGCTGACGGTGCTGGAACCAGGCCGAGCAGGAGGGAGTACCCGTGCCAAAGACACTTCTGAGCTGCAACTGGCGATGTTGGAGCCCAGGGGTCAATCATGCAGCAGGCTGAGGCCTACTTCGAGCTAGTTTTATATTGGTTGTACACAACTACTGATTTTAACCGGGCTCCACTTGGGCCTCTGGTTCAACTGTCTCTAGTATTTCCCCTGGCCTACAACCCCGCCAGTCGCCGCTCTGAAGTGGCGTGTGCACAATCCACACTTGTTCCTGTGTGACTGGGGCTCAGTCACGTCAGTTGATCCACTGATGTGTGTCCGGCAAGGTCTCCTGCTCTGTCCACATTCCGACTACTAGTAATGGGAATGGGGACAGAGCGGCAGACATTGCCGGACACACATCAGTGAATCAACTGACGTGCCTGAGCCACAGTAACACAGGAACAAGTGTGGATTGTGCACACGCCACTTCAGAGCAGCGACTGGCGGGGTTGGAGGCCAGGGGAAATACTAGAGACAGTAGAGCCAGAGGCCTAAGTGGAGCACGGTGGAAAATCAGTAGTAGTGTGATTTTGGAGGCAGCAGGAGACTTTGCCATCCACATAGCAGGGGAACAGCAGGCGTTACTGAACCCCACAGACACAGGAGCGAGTGTTTGAATCTGTGCGGACAGCACTTCCAAGCTACAACTGGCTGTGTTGTAGCCCAGGATCAATGCTCCGAGCAGGCTGAGGCCTACTTGGAGCGAGGAGAAAATGCGTTGCAGTGTGAGTTTGGAGGCAGCAGGAGACATTGCCATTCACACAGCAGGGGAACAGCTGGCATTACTGAACCCCACTAACACAGGAGCTAGTGTGTTTTGCTCTGTGAAGACGGCACTTCTGAACACCAACTGGCGTTGTATGAGCACAGGATGAGGCATGGAGCAGGCTGAGGTCTGATGTTGTTGGCATGTGGATGGAGCAGGAGACTTTGCCGTCTACACAGCAGGGGAACAGCTGGCATTACTGAACCCCACTAACACAGGAGCTAGTGTGTTTTGCTCTGTGAAGACGGCACTTCTGAACACCAACTGGCGTTGTTGGAGCACAGGATGAGGCATGGAGCAGGCTGAGGTCTGATGTTGTTGGCATGTGGATGGAGCAGGAGACTTTGCCGTCTACACAGAAGGGGGACAGCTGGCATTACTGAATCCCACTAACACAGGAGCTAGTGTGTTTTGTTCTGTGAAGACGGCACTTCTGAACACCAACTGGCGTTGTTGGAGCCCAGGATGAAGCATGGAGCAGGCTGAGGCCAACTTGCAGCACGTTTTATAGAGGTTGTAGACTACTACTGATTGTAACCGTGCTCCACTTAGGCCTCAGGCTCCACTGTCTCTAGTATTTCCCCTGGCCTCCAACCCCACCAGTGACAGCTCTGAAGTGGCGTCAGCACAATCCACACTTGTTCCTGTGTTACTTGGGCTCAGTCCTGTCAGTTGATCCCCTGATGTGTGTCCGGCAAGGTCTCCTGCTCTGTCCTCATTCATACTACTAGTAATGGGAATGTGGACAGACCAGGAGACCTTGCCGGACACACATCAGGGGATCAACTGACGTGACTGAGCCCCAGTAACTCAGGAAGAAGTGTGGATTGTGCAGACGCCACTTCAGAGCAGCAACTGGCGGGGTTGGAGGCCAGGGGAAATACTAGAGACAGTGGAGCCAGAGGCCTAAGTGAAGCACGGTTAAAAATCAGTAGTAGTTTGAATGTGGATGGAGCAGGAGACTTTGCAGTCCACACAGCAGGGGAGCAGCTGGCATTACTGAACCCCAATAACACAGGAGCTAGTGTTTTTCTCTGTGCAGACGACACATCTGAGCGACAACTGGCTGTGTTGAAGCCCAGGGATTATAGTTCAGGTGGTAGAAACATGAACACAACAGGAGACCTGGATACAGTTGCCAACCAATTATTTAGTCGGGAAGAGGACTGGCAAATTCTGGGGAGATCCAGGCCTTGTTCATTTTCAGAAAAGTAAGCCGGTCAACGTTATCGGAAGAAAGTCGCGTGCGACGGTCTGTTAGTACACCACCTGCGGCACTAAAGACGCGTTCCGATAATACACTGGCAGCAGGGCAAGCCAGCACCTCCAATGCATACTGGCTAAGCTCTGGCCATGTATCCAGCTTAGAGACCCAAAACTTGAAGGGGGAAGAGCCATCTGGGAGTACACTCACAGGGCAAGACATGTAGTCTGTCACCATCTGATGGAAACGTTGCCTCCTGCTGACTGGAGCCGTCAGTGATGGTGTAGACAATTGTGGCGGACACACAAAACTTTGCCACATTTGGGCCATAGTGGTCTTGCCTTGTGCTGAGGCGCTGCCTCTGCTCCCTCTTTGTGCCGAGTTTCCTCCACTGGCTCGACGCACAGAGGTGCTTTGTAAAGCAATAGCACCACTGCTGTCGGGTGGAATGGAAAACATGATGGACTGCACCAGTGTGTCTTGGTACTCCCGCAGTTTACACTCCCGGTTCAACGTTGGTGTGAGGGTTTGCAAGTTGTCCCGGTAGCGAGGATCTAGGAGGGTGTACACCCAATAATCAGCCGTATAGAGAATGTGGGCGATGCGACGGTCGTTTCTCAGGCACTGCAGCATGAAGTCAACCATGTGCTGAAGACTCCCAACTGCCAAAGAACCGCTGTCCCCTGCTTGAGGCGTGATCTCTGCCTGCTCTGCATCACCCCACCCTCGCTGTACATACTGACTAGAGCTTTGTGTACCTCCCTCCTCTGGAGAGATGTCTTCCTCCTCCATCGACTCCTCCTCATCCGCCTCACAAAGTGTCCCCTGCCTAGGCCTTTGTGAGGAAGCACGTAGCGCAGACTGTCCAGTAGCAGATGGCATTTGGGACTCCTCATCCTCCACCTCTTCCAAAACCTCATCCCTTAGTGCTTGCAGTGTTTTTTGAAGCAGACAGATAAGGGGGACAGTCATGCTGACTAGTGCATCATCTGCACTCACCATCCGCGTGGAATCATCGAAGGCACGCAAAACGAGGCAGATGTCCTTCATAGAGGCCCAGTCAGTGGTGCTGAAGTGTGACCGGCGCACAGTGCGACTTGTTTGCGCCTGATGCAGCTGGTACTCCATGACTGCTGCCTGCTGCTCACACAACCGCTCCAACATATGTAACGTAGAATTCCACCTGGTGGGTAAGTCACATATGATGCGATGTTCCGGAAGGCGTAATCGGCGCTGCAGAGCAGCAAGGTGCGACCTTGCCATGCTGGAACGCTGCAAGTGAGCGCACTCTATGCGGACCTTGTGCAGCAGTGCATCAAGATCCGGATAGTCGCTCAGAAAGCTCTGCACGACCAAGTTGAGCACATGTGCCAGACATGGGATGTGAGTGAGGTTGCAAAGGCCAAGAGCTGCCACCAGATTTCGGCCATTGTCACACACTACCAAGCCCGGCTGGAGATTCGCTGGCAGAAACCACACGTCGCTCTCCTGCTTGATGGCATTCCAGAGCTCCTGCGCTGTGTGGCTTCGATTCCCCAAAGAAATTAATTTCAGTACGGCCTGTTGACGTTTGGCCACGGCTGTGCTCATATCGGTCATAACAGGCTCCTGCTGCGCTGTTTCAGAGGAACTTGAGTAGGAGGAGGAGTCAATGTGTACAGACTGGATTCCTGCAATCCGTGGAGTTGGCAGAACACGTACAGCGCCACTCTCCAGATCTGTACCCGGCTCAGCAACATTGACCCAATGGGCAGTGAGGGAAAGGTATCGTGTCCCTGTCCATGGTTACTGGTCCACGCATCGGTGGTCAGGTGGACCTTGCTACTGACGGCGTTTAGTAGCGCATGTTTTATGTTTGCCTCCACATGTTTCTGCAGGGCAGGGACAGCTCGCCTGCTGAAATAAAAGCGGCTGGGCACGTTGTATTGTGGGACCGCCAATGCCATGAAGTCCCGGAAGGTGTCAGTCTCCTCCAGCCTGAATGACAGCATTTCAAGTGCCAGTAGTTTGGCAATGCCAGCATTCAGAGCCTGTGCTCGGGGATGGTTTGCCGAGTATGGTCACCTTTCTCCCATGCCTGTGCTACCGATGGCTGTCGAGTGGCCTGGGAGTGTGAGGATGACTTGGAATGTGGTGCTGTGGGTGGAATGTCACAGGGTCTCCGGACAACAGTGCCAGAGGTTCTTCCTTGGCGATCCTGTGAGGAAGCCGAATCAGCTGTGTGTGAGCTGGAGGAAGAGGCCCCAACACGAGATGAAGAGGTGGTAGGTGGTGCTGTACGTTGGCCTACGACTTCAGTGTGTCTGTGTAACTCCACCTCGTGCTTGGTCCGCACATGTTTCCACATATTAGTGGTATTGAGGTTGCTGACATTTTTCCCTCTTTTGACTCTCTGATGACACAGCTTGCATTTGACAAAGCAAATGTCATCTGCAACTGTGTCAAAAAAGGACCACGCACTGCAAGTCTTGGGAGCGCCCGTTTTGCCTTTTGAAAGTGGAATGCTCCTAACGTGTGCCGAAGTGGAGGCTACAGGCAACCAAGTCTGCCCCTCTCCCTCTCCCTCCGGTTTTGGCCGTTCGGGGAATCTCTTCCTCAGAGTTGCTCCCACCACCTTCCTGTTCCTCACGCCATGATGGGTCAAGGACCTCATCATCTACACTTCCCTCTTCAAACACCTGCTTCTCCTGGGTTGTCTCGCCAGCACCGTACGCAACAGAAAGTGGCAACTGTGTCTCGTCATCATCTGATGCGTACTGAGGTGTGCTGACCATAGGCACTGGCCCACCTGCCTATTCAGATTCAGAGGGACAAAGAAGTTGCGCATCACTGCATACTCCCTCTTCTTCACAATCTGGAATGCTGCTTGGCTGGCCCCCTCTTTCCAAACCAACAGATTCCAAGAACAGAAGTAGAGACTGTGATGGCTCCTGTCCAGTGCTCTCTGACTGCCTGGGCACTTTGGCAGGTGGTGAAGAGACAGATGGTTGCTCTTTGGTGCTCTGGCCCTGAGAGGATGTGGAAGTAATTGAAGTCGATGCGTTAGCTGGCATCCATCCCACAACGGCTTCAATTTGTTCCTCCCGCAGCAGTGGGGTACGGTGAGGTCCTACAAAGCTGCGCATAAAGGACTGTTGCCTGCTAAAACTGGGGGATGCTGACTCACTGGTGCCAACAGCAGGCACAGACTCCCCACGTCCTCTCCCTGCAGAATCCCCACGTCCTCTCCCTGCAGAATCCCCACGTCCTCTCCCTGCAGAATCCCCACGTCCTCTCCCTGCTGAAACTCCACGCCCACGTGCCTTACTCCCTGCCTTCTTCATCTTGCTAGACTGAGAAAGATAGGCAGAAAAGTACAAAGGGGGGCCTTAGTGTGCTTATTCCTGAACAGCTGGTTACAGGTATAAGAAACACTAATTTTATGAAGTGTGTGTATCGACTACACTTTAATGGGAGCTAATGTGGCCTACACAACTTTCAACTGTAGTGTTTGGTGAACTTTGCTGTTTTTTTTGGGGGGAAAAAAACTAAAATGATGTGATCAAAGATTTGAAAGTGAGAGTATCACCAACTTTCTGGAGCTATTACAATGCAGGCAGGTAACCTACAATGCAAAAGATGAGGCTCCAAAAAATGTGGGTAATACTAATCTGGCTGCAGCTGAAGGGCACAAGCCAGAAAAAAGGCTCCTCTACTCCTATATAGTGTTTGCAACCAACCAATGTAAATGGATATGGATGGATGCACACTAATAGGAGAAGAAAAAATGAGCTGCAATTAAAGAAAAATATGTGCGAGGCAGTGACGCACGCTGAGCAGCCTACAACCAGACGTAGCTGCCGGACACACTACTCAGCGTGAGCTGCACTCACACACAGTCAGAGACCTCTCAGACAGCCGTGAACAGTGCAGCTAAGTGGGCACTAGCACTGACAGGCTGCAGAAAGGCTCCGCTGTGTACTCCTAGAGTGTTTGCAACCACCATATATGGATACGGATGGATGCACACTAATAGGAGAAAAAATGAGCTGCAATAAAAGAAAAATGTGTGAGGCAGTGACACGCTGAGCAGCCTACAACCAGACGTAGCTGCAGGACACACTACTCAGCGTGAGCTGCACTCACACACAGTCAGAGACCTCTCAGACAGCCGTGAATAGTGCAGCTAAGTGGGCACTAGCACTGAAAGGCTGCAGAAAGGCTCCGCTGTCTACTACTAGTGTTTGCAACCAACGTATATTGATACGGATGGAAGCACACTAGATAGAATTTTTTAAAAATAAGCAGCTCAAAAAGAAAAATATGTATGAGGCAGCAGTGAGGCACGCTGGGCGGCCTACAACCAGACGTGGCTGCAGGACCCACTCCACAGCGTGAGCTGCACTCACACAGCCCTTGCAGACAGCTGTGAACACTGCTGCTAGGGAAAAGAAAGCTACAGTGGTGGTTTATGTAGCCAGGGTAAAGCACAATATTGTTTTGAGAATCGCTATTTCTAACTGTCCCTCACAGTCTTCAACAGCAGCCTGTCCCTAACTGAATTCACAGCCAAGTGACCAGAAATGGCGGCGGCTTTTATAGTGCATCATGACATCATTTCAGCAGCCAATCACAGCCATGCCAATAGTTTACATGCCTAACAGGATGTGCCCACACTTCTGAGGATTCCCATTGGCTGAATCAAAGCGAGCGGGCTGATAGCATTATGGGAACTTCCCATTCCGTTATCCGATACGAAAAAAGTATCGGAAGTCAGTATCGGAATTCCGATACAGCTAATATCGGCCGATACCCGATACTTGCGGTATCGGAAAGCTCAACACTAGTAATGATAAATCGCTTTCCCTTTACAGGTAAATCTGCTTGCACCATCATCCATCAGTCCTGATTGAGCTCCAAATGCAAACTCTAATTTTTTGCAGATGTTACTGTGTTGGCCATCGCAAGCTCTGCACGATTTATTCTGACTTCATGAGCCTTTGGAGGAGCTACTTCAATATCTTCAATGCTGAGGGGCTTGCATGGTTCCCAGGCAATAGCGGCCTTGCATTTAATAGCCTTTCCTGCGGTGCTCATGGTGGTTCCGGTTCAAAGCAATGATGGAGGAGAGAGCGTCAGCTGATGCCTCCTCTCCCATCATTCCCCTCTGCCTCTGACACTGCGGGTGTGTGATGACGTCATCGCGCACTCACTGTGTGCCAGGCAGTGCAGCCGTTGAGACAGGAGCCCCCTGAGGAAGCGACGAAATATCAAGCGAAACGTGCGTTGGGGAACGTGGTCACAGCACAGGCAGTCATTATGGGTAATTAACCTCTTCATTCTTTACTTAGTCATGTAGCGGTCTTTGCATACGTAATGTATACATAAATATATTTATTGTTGATACTGTGGTAATTGCAGGTACGCAGGATGCAGTGACGAGTCGCGAGACAATTTGGTGCTTTCTATAATAACTTTTATAAGACTAGAGGGAACTTTCCTCAGTCACGGCTTGATCACCAAAAGCGGTAATGGAGCGCCGACACCAGGGCCTAGCGGGGTACTCGGTATCGGGCCCCTTGATCTCAATGGGAGTGTCACGGAAGCTGTGACCCGGTCCGTGGCCCTGGGGCTCCATGGCAAAAAAGGGGGTGAATGAACAATGAAATAAAGTTTATGAATAGTTTGTGACGCCACCTGTGGTGTTCGGCAAGTGAGGTGTTAGACCGACGCTGCATGCAGATCCTCTGGGACTGGTGGTGGGTTGCAGCCAAGATGGTGAAGCTCCCCACAGGTGGAGCCGTAGTCCCAGGGCAGTGTAGATGTAGCAATGGAGGAGAGGCACAGGCGGTGTAGAGGCCGTTGCCCAGATGTAGCTTTGCAGGGTGTAGTGATGCGGGAATAAGTGGAGGACACCAGGGCATGTAGTTCCAAAGCTTTACTCACAGTCTGCAGTTCACACAGATGCCTGCCTCCGTGCTGTGTCCTCCGGGTCCTGGGCTCAGTCAACCTCCAGGCAAGATAGGATGCTCCCTTCGAACACTTCGCCAACATGTACCTTTCTGAATGTCTCCTCTATAGCGCCTTTTACTGAAGTACTCCTAGTACTGAGTTACACTGGAGTGCCTCCTGACAGATGTTCCCAAGAACTCTACTTGTACAGCAGACAGCTGTAGCCTGCTTCGGGGACGCCTTACTCCTGAGTCCCAGCTCACTATCCAAGTTGCTGTTGTGCCCCCAAGTCTTAGATGGGAGTAGCTCACTACTCCACCGGTGTCTGCTGCAGAGCCTTCAGTATCCATACAACCTCGGGGACCGGGCCCCGGCCTTGCGTTTAGAACTTCTAGGCAGGGTTCTCCTCTAACCAACGTCCTCTCTGTTCCATTTTTCTCCTTCATTCTGTACTAATCCCTCTCTCTCATAGAAGGTCAGGTTTCAGTCCAATGTCTTTCTCCTTCTTTCCTTTCCTGTGCCAGCTGGCTCAGATCACTGAGGCAGCTGCAGCACTCCTTCCTCCATCCCTCTTCCAGGAATCCTCACTCCTCTCCGAGTGACTCTCTCTCTCTCTCGCTGACTGACTGACTAACTAACTCTTCCTGCTCTTTATGTAGTCTAAACTCCACCCGCCTCCCAGCACGTTTCGTGTTCCAAGCAGGGAACCACCAAAGGTGCTCTGCTACCCTCTAAGCAAGGAGCCGTAATGTGGCTTTGCTGAACTACCATGTTGTGTGGGATGCGAGTGTTGCAGCGTGGTCAGGAGTTCTCACCTTACCTGGATGGTGGGGCACCACACCTCAGGAGGAGGTGCAGTACCTCTGTGGCGACTGAAGCCTCGGGTGCCACAGTAACACGGGTTGCCCTCGCAGGGGCTCTAAAACAAGCAGACACAAACGGGTAGAACACGACTACTTCCGGCAATAGCCGGTCACTATAGGGCCGCGGTATGGCTGACTACGGGTCCGTAAATATATAGTCAACTTAGCCGTCCAGGCGTCCCTCGCCATTCGGGATGGTGTTCTTTCGGCGTAGTAGTCGCTGGGCCCAGTTGCTGAGGCGTTGGCGTAGTCTTCGCACGCTCCAGCGCTCTGATGACACTGGAGCCCCACAGGCCCCGGCTGAGTCCTTGGACGGATGGGCCGCAGTTCCCAGACTGGGGCAAGTGGCAGCGATGTAGGGTGGCGAATCACAGACCACCCGCGCAGCTAACGGCTGCGACGGGGAGTCCACGGCCAGCAGAGGCTCTGCCCCTGCTGCGAACCGGTGCGGGACAGTGGTGGCCGGCGGCGGCACTGTACTTGCCGCGAACACTGGTGAGAGCAGGGCGACTGCGGGTGGCGGGTAACAGGTCGCTGCCGCGGGGTGGAGCGAGATGGCAGCGGCCGCGGGCGACCGCGGGTAGGCTGCAGCCGCGGGCTGGAGCGGGGCAGCAAATCTCGGATGATCGCCCTGCCACCGTCCCTCTGGAGTCCTCAGTCGGCATCTTCCCTGGCACTGGTAGGTCACTCTATCTTGCAGTCGCTCCCACAGTCTCCTGCTGCCTCTGTCACAGTCTGCTCACTCATCGTCCCGGGGATTCCCCGCCTCCTTTATATTGTTCCCTCCTCCAGCCCATCTGTCTGTCACAACAGCTTGTCCTCGAACTCTGTGCCCCGGGGACAGTTTCCCCCGGAACCCAGATGACGGCTCCCTTGGTTCCGGTCCGGATACTCGACGGGGGCCATTCCTCCCACACTACCATGGTGATGTTTATGATTTAGGGGCACTTGTTCAGCATTCCATTGCACTGCATTGTTGGCTATATGAGCCTCCTGATACTGAGTGAATCAGCTGCCTGATGTTTACATTAACTCTTTCTATTACTATTGGTTTGACATAGGTTATTTTTTGCTCTGTCCTGCTATTATGTTCTGCTCATAGTCTGTGGCCATCAGTCTTGTGGATCATGTGTATTCATACATACTAATTGACATGATATATTTTATTGTACATTTTACTATTTATGTAATTGATGAACTTCTGTATTAATAAATACTTATTTTTCGTTGTATATGATAAACTCATTTTTTTCTCTGTATTTTCTGATATGTATCTGAGTTTATATACATGAAATTTTCTTGACTTTGTGCTGGTACTTTTTATGTTTATGTAGGAGCCAGACGGGAGCAGCGCATGGCACGAGGAGAGGTGAAAATTGTGGAGTTTTTTAATATATCAGTGAGTTCTGGACTGTGGGGCCATTCTCGGGGGGGGGGGGGGATGTGGACTGTGTTATATATTATGTGGGCTGTGTTATATTCTATGTGGGCTGTGTTATATACTATGTGGGCTGTGTTATATATTATGTGGCCTGTGTTATATACTATGTGGCTGTGTTATATTCTATGTGGCTGTGTTATATACTAAGTGGGCTGTGTTATATTCTATGTGGCTGTGTTATATACTATGTGGACTGTGTTATTTACTATGTGGGCTGTGTTATATATTATGTGGCCTGTGTTATTTACTATGTGGGCTGTGTTATATATTATGTGGCCTGTGTTATATACTATGTGGCTGTGTTATATTCTATGTGGCTGTTTTATATACTATGTGGACTGTGTTATTTACTATGTGGGCTGTGTTATATATTATGTGGCCTATGTTATATACTATGTGGCTGTGTTATATACCATGTGGCTGTGTTATATACCATGTGGCTGTGTTATATTCTATGTGGGCTGTGTTATATTCTATGTGGCTGTGTTATATACTATGTGGCTGTGTTATATACTATTTGGCTGTGTTATATACTATGTGGACTGTGTTATATACTATGTGGGCTGTGTGATATATTATGTGGCCTGTGTTATATACTATGTGGCTGTGTTATATACCATGTGGCTGTGTTATATTCTATGTGGGCTGTGTTATATTCTATGTGGCTGTGTTATATACTATGTGGCTGTGTTATATATTATTTGGCTGTGTTATATACTATGTGGCTGTGTTATATACCATGTGGCTGTGTTATATTCTATGTGGGCTGTGTTATATATTATGTGGGCTGTGTTATATTCTATGTGGCTGTGTTATTTACTATGTGGACTGTGTTATTTACTATGTGGGCTGTGTTATATATTATGTGGCCTGTGTTATATACTATGTGGCTGTGTTATATTCTATGTGGCTGTGTTATATACTATGTGGACTGTGTTATATATTATGTGGCCTGTGTTATATACTATGTGGCTGTGTTATATACCATGTGGCTGTGTTATATTCTATGTGGGCTGTGTTATATTCTATGTGGGCTGTGTTATATTCTATGTGGCTGTGTTATATACTATGTGGCTGTGTTATATACTATGTGGCTGTGTTATATACTATGTGGCTGTGTTATATACTATTTGGCTGTGTTATATACTATGTGGACTGTGTTATTTACTATGTTGGCTGTGTTATATACTATGTGGCCTGTGTTATATACTATGTGGCCTGTGTTATATACTATGTGGACTGTGTTATATACTATGTGGGCTGTGTTATATACTATGTGGACTGTGTTCTATACTATGTGGCTGTGTTATATACTATGTGGACTGTGTTATATGGGATTTGGATGTTTCTCCCCCCGCAGTTCGCCCCCAGCAGTTCGCCCCCGCACATTTCGCCCCCAGCATTTTGCCCCCAGGGTGTTTCGACCCCGCACATTTCACCCCCGCACATTTCGCCCCATACCCAAGGAGCTGCAGCTGTGACAGGTAAGTATGTCAGTTTTTTTGTGTTCTAGGGTGATAATACTCCTTTAAGGCCAGCCAGATGAGACACTGGGTGAGCTGCTGAAAAGGCAGCCACAGGAATCCCCAGCAATTGGGGTCCTGTATATTTTACCCTCAGGTATGTTCAGCCCTAGATGTTTTGTTCCCTGCATGTTGACCCCAAAAGCTGAGGGTGAAACATCAGGGGTCAACATGCTAGGGGCGAAACATCAGATGGCGACCCATCCAGGGACAAAATGCTGTAGGTGAAACATCCGGGGGCGAAACATCTAGGGGCGAAACGCTGGGGGCGAAATGTGCGGTGGCGAAACATCCTGGGGGCCAAATGCTGGGGGCAAAATGTACCTGGGGCGAACTGCTGGAGGCAAATTGCTGGGGGCGAAGCTTCCTATAACCGCTCTTAATAGGGTGCATTTCCTGGAGTTGGACAATGCATTATTCTGCACATTGCTTCCTTCTAGAATTCCTGCCCATGATAAGGAGATTAAAGATTTTCTCTATTTCCTATTTTCAGTAACAAAACAAAGGTTCAGGAAGAAGATGAGCTGATAGAAATAATAAGTGATGACCCAGGTAAGTACAATAATGTGGGTCTATAAAAAAAAAGCAAATGAACTGCATATTTTTTTTTACTGCTTAAAGGGTAGGAGAACTTATTTTTTGGATAGAGGAAAAAACGATTGTACCGTGATGGAAAAAGCGGACACATTGACCAAAAATGGATGAAAATTTTCTCTTTGCATGCAAAAACAACCCCAAAACATCTGAATGAGGCCTAAAGGTACTGTCACACTTAGCGATGTACCAGCGATCCCGACCAGCGATATGACGCGGTCAGGATCGCTGGTGCATCGCTAAGTGGTCGCTAGTGAGCTGCCACACTGGCAGATCTCACCAGCGACATCGCTGGGGACGGGGGTCGCTACTTACCTGTCACACCAGGCGATCCTGCATCCTCCCGCCCGGCTCCACGCGTCGCTCGTCATCACAACAGGAAGCTGACGACGAGAAGCGGTCCTGAACGTTCTCGCGCGATCCGCGATAACCAGGGGGGAGCGGGTTGTAGGTAAGTATCACACACAGCGATATCGCTAGCAATATCGCTATAACGTCACAAGTTATAGCGATATTGCTAGCGATATCGCTTAGTGTGACAGTACCTTTACTAATTTTGAGTTGGCCTCCTCCATTACACCCAAAGAAATAATTACATTATCTTCTCCTGTTTTTCACAAACAGAGCGTCCCTTCAATATCAGAAAAGAGGAAATAGTGGACTGGGTAAGGTCAGTGGAAGGCTGAAAGAGACGAAGAAAGAATACAATCAAGATTTATAGACAACATTATTATTATTATTATTATTATTATTATTATTATTATACAATTTATAGCGCCATTTATCCATGGCGCTTTACATGTGAAAAGGGGCAAATATAGACAAGTACAATAAACATGAGCAGTACAAGACACACGTAAGTACAAAAGGAGAGAGGACCCTGCCCGCAAGGGCTCACAGTCTACAGGGTTTGGTGAGGATACACTAGGAGAGGGTAGAGCTGGTTGTGCGGCGGATCAGTAGACTGTGGGTCACTGCAGGTTATAGGTTTGTCGGAAGAGCTGGGTCTTCAGGTTCTTTTTGAAGGTTTCCATGGTAGGCGAGAGTCTGATGTGTAGGGGGAGGGAATTCCAGAGAATCGGGGAGGCACAGGAGAAGTCTTGTATGCGGTTGTGGGAAGAAGAGATAAGAGGGAGAGTAGAGAAGGAGATCTTGAGAGGATCGAAGGTTGCATGCTGGTAGGTACCGGGAGACCATGTCACAGATGTAAGGAGGAGACAGGCTGTGGGTGGCTTTGTATATCATAGTTAGGGTTTTGAACTGGAGCCTCTGCACAATAGGAAGCCAATGAAGGGCTTGGCATAGGGGAGAGGCTGGGGAATAACGGGGAGACAGGTGGATTAGTCGTGCAGCAGAATGTAGGATGGATTGGAGTGGTGCCAGAGTGCTAGAGGGGAGGCCAGAGAGTAGGAGGTTGCAGTAGTCAAGGCCGGAGATGATAAGGGCATGCACTAGTGTTTTTGCGGTGTCATGGTCAAGGAATGCACGGATCCGGGAAATATTTTTGAGATTGCGACAGCAGGAGGTTAGGGTTTGGATAAGTGGCTTGAAAGCGAGGGCAGAGTCGAGGATCACCCCGAGGCACCGAGCATGCAGGACTGGGGAAAGTGAGCAACCATTGACATTGATGGACAAGTCTGGTGGAGGGGTAGAGTGAGATGGGGGAAAGATTATGAATTCTGTTTTGTCCATGTTCAGTTTTAGAAAGCGAGCAGAGAAGAAAGCTGAAATAGCGGACAGACATTGTGGGATTTTGGTCAGTAAGGAGGTGAGGTCAGGTCCAGATAGGTAGATCTGCGTGTCATCGGCATAGAGATGATACTGCAAGCTGTGGAATTCTATGAGCTGTCCCAGGCCAAAGTTGTAGATGGAGAAGTGTAGGGGTCCTAGAACTGAGCCTTGAGGAACACTGACAGAGAATGGGAAAGGTGAGGAGGTGGTGTGGGAGAGGGAGACACAGAATGATCAGTCTGTTAGATATGATGAGATCCAGGATAGGGCCAAGCCTGTGATACCCAGAGATGAGAGAATCTGGAGCAGGAGGGAATGGTCCACAGTGTCGAAGGCAGAAGACAGGTCCAGGAGAAGAAGGACTGAGTATTGTCGCTTGCTCTTGGCGGTTAGTAGGTCGTTGGTGACTTTAGTTATGGCAGTTTCAGTTGAGTGGTGCAGTCGGAAGCCTGATTGTAAGCGGTCAAAGAGGGAGCAGGAGGAGAGGTGGGAGGACAGTTCAAGATGGACAACATCAACAATATCATCATTACCACCAGTGAGATCATCACTACCATCATCATCATTACCACCAGTGAGCTCATCACTACCATCATCATCATTACCACCAGTGAGATCATCACTACCATCATCATCATCAATACCACCAGTGAACGGTTTTGTCAGCAGATCGTCAGTATTCTCACAAATAAATCTAAAGAGAATAGAACATCAGAAAGTTTCCTGAATGCAAAAAACTTTCTTAAAAATAAAAGCAGAAAATGTGATAGTTTCACATTTATACCTGTACGTACTGTGACAAATATTGTCTGTGTAATCATATTATAATATTTATTGCCCCCAATTTTTTTTAACAATCAACTTTTTTTTTTATTTCAGTCTTTGACATATACCCTTCACTTTTCTACTGTTGGGATATGGGTATTTTTTCCTTAAAATTCATGTATTTGGGGCTAAAAATCATTTTTTCAACTAGGTTTTATTAATGAACTTTACACCAAATGAGATGTCCCTTTTCAGAGATTCCTTGACGAGGTGGGTTGGGTTGATCTTTGAGGGATGCGTCCGCCATGCAGGGTCGGTTTTAGACAAAGTGGGGCCCTTGGCAAAAGCTTAAAGTGGGTCTGCAAATGCTCACATATCGCTCCATCACTCAGAAACATTTCTGTTGTATTTACTTGCGCTGAGTTCAGGCCGCTAAACGAGCCCGATCGACAATATTGAAGTCATTCAACGCTTGTTTCCTGGAATTTTTAGGGTATCTGCACACGTTCAGTAATTGGCAGCGATTTGTATGCAGCGCATGTCCGCTATGTCCATAGTGTTGCCAGCTATTGAATGCAGGTGATTCTGAATGTGTCCATTGAACTGTGCGGAATTAAACCTTCAAATACATTGTACGGGTGAGATTTATCTTACGGAGGCTTGTGTCTCTGCAAGATAAATAGACATGCTGCGAACTGGAGAGACACGCCACATGTCCATCTCTGGGTGATCCGCGGGCATCGGTGCACGCACAGTAGGCATGGGATTTCTTGAAATCCCATCCGCTATGCTGTAACATCTGGATGCTGCACAGGTACGCAGCATCCAACCCACATCATTTACTGACCGTATGCACCTACCCTTACTCTGGCTGAGGGAGAATGATTGGTGCAGATAGTCCTTGACTACAGTAACGAGGCGTACGGAGCGGAGTCGCATGTGTACGAGGTGTACGGAGCGGAGCCACGTATGTATGAGGTGGATGGAGCGGAGCCGTGTGTACACGGTGTATTAAGTTTGAAAGGAATGGCGCCCGCCAGCTCAAATTTTTTTTATGTGCGGCACATTTACTCTGCCGAGTTTGAGACCTCTGCTGTAAAGTGTCAGATCACTGATCTGACACTTTGCAGTGCACTGTGTAAGATCAGCGATCTGACATGTACTGCAAGAGGCTTTCTCAACGCCTAATCTCAGCAGGCACTGAGAAATCCACCTCCCTGCAGGACCCCGAAGGCCCCCGCGGCCATCTTGGATCCGGGGGCCTGCACTGTTCCCTGCGTGATTCTTCCCTATGCCCATGTTTGATCGCAGTGTGCCAGGGGTTAATGTGCCGGGGGCAGTCCGTGACCGCCTCTGGCACATAGTGCCGGGTGTCAGCTGTGATAATCAGCTGAGACCCGGCCACTATCAGCGGCGCTCCCCCCGTGAGCGCTGCTGATCGCTATGACGTACTATCCCGTCCATGGGAATTAAGTCCCAGGTCACATGGACGGGATAGTACATCATATGACAGAAAGGGGTTAATATGGAGCATCTTATAGGGCCACCATTAACCTTTGTGCAGCATTATATGGGGCATATATTAATATGGAGCATCTTATGGGGCCACCATTTTACTTTTATTAGTATCTATTTTTATTTTTTAAATATACCAGTAGCTGCTGCATTTTCCACCCTCGGCTTATACTCAAGTCAATAAGTTTTCCTAGTTTTTTGTGACGAAATTAGGGGCCTCGGGTGATGCTCAGGTCGGCTTATACTCGAGTATATATGGTATGTCAAATTGGTAGCTAGACCCTAGTGGGTCTTGCACAGTGTCATTTTTACTACAGTCCACAAATGTAATTTAGATCCCTAATCTCACCTCTGCTTTACCAGCATGATGAATTAATAGGAAAAACACATGGTATTGATGGAGCTGTTGTTTTCCTGCCAAAGAAACTCAATAAGATCAATGAGGTGGTTAGCCGCACACGGAATGGAGAAATAGTAAAGATGACAATTAGTTTCACATTTGAGTTAAAACTCTCCTCACCAATTTGCTTTCACTTTTACAACATTACATTCTGAAGCCTTGAAGAAAAAGATGAATATATTGTGAAGCAAATAGGTGTGAATAATTATCACCCAATTGATGTTACATAAGTCAAATCAATCCTATAAAGAGAGCACGGCACTCAGGAATAGCTTGGTTGTTGGTGCTCAAGTCGGATATCCAACCCATCAATCAAAAAATGACAAAAATCTTTGCAGTCAATATGTGAAATATTCAGACACTTTTATTTTGTGCATCCAGACAGAAAGGTTTAAACGTTTTCGGTCCAGCATAGGACCTTCATCAGAAAAATCTCGTTTACTGAAATAAATAAATCCTTGCAATGGTAGCCAAAAGAAGGACAAAGTAGAGAGTCTGGATGGCCAGTGGAAATGTTAAATGGCTGGCGTCTGGAAAGCGTATGTGGACTGAGCCGTCCAAAGTCATAAGTCAAAACATACACAACCTAACAATGGGGATTTACCACCAAAATTTTGAAGTATGAGACTAAGCTAAGATAATCCTTTAATCGTCCCACCAAGGGGAAATTCAGAGCATTACAGCAGCAAGGCAGGAACAAGTACAGATACAGATGCATAAAGGCATTACACTGACAGTTGGTAGGCTCAGTTGACAAGTTGCAGCAGGGGGTGAGGTTATTGTAGCAGAGAGGTGTGAATGATATGCAGGGGCAGGAGCAGCCAGTGTGTGATTAAATCTGTTAAAGAATAGATTAAGTTCATTAAGCCCCTCTTTATTTACAACCATCCTGGTGATAGTCTGTCTATGCCCAGATATAGACTTTAGACCCTCCCAGACTTCATGAATCCTTTTCTGTGACAATTTCAGTTCAATCTTTGTCTTATAATTAGCCTTTCCCTGCCTGATTAGATTCTTCAGATCTTTCTGCACCTCTCTCAGCCTGCCCTTGTCACCTGATCTGAAGGCCAACTTCTCTTTGAGAAGAGCCTTTATTCCGGGGCTGATCCCTGGTTTATTGTTAGAGAAGCACCTCACTACTTTTGTGGGTACCATGTTGTCTACACAGAAATTAATGTAGTCTGTTATACAGTGTGTGAGACCATCCATGTCATCACCATATGAATCTTGCAGCACTTCCCAAGTGGTTGTTTCAAAGCAGTCTCTCAGTGAGGCAGGTAACATACTGTGTGCAACTGGGTAGTATAGATGCTGGAGACTAGGAGACAAGATGACTAGTGTCATCTTGTGGATTGATATGAGCCACAAAGTCCTTCAAAATGAAACTGTTCTGGATGTAATGATGCTTGCATTAAAGAACTGATTGGCCAGATATGTACGGGGTCAGGATGACAGGGCTGCTGGTACATGTGCTGCATCGGGTCCAGAATTGTCAAGGCTGCGTCCCCTATTTCCCAGGGGAAGGAATAGGGGAACGGACAGACCCCATTACCCAGGAAGAGTGGGCATGTTTAGACAGGGAACCTGTCCGGAAGCTGAGGAAAAAAATGCAAAGTAGGAGTGAGTCCCCAGCTGTGAGCGTGTGAGCAGCAAGGGGGGCAGTGCACTACGCACCCAAAGCGCCGACGCCGCGACGAACTGTAGCAGACGTACAGACCCAGTGACCTAGAGGCAGGGGGCCAGCTTAAGAGAAAGCGGGCATGAAAGCAGAGATTTTTGGCGTGGGGCATGAAAGCAGAGATTTTTGGCGTGGACAAGCAGCGCATAGGAGGCTGAGCAGTGTGCTCCATCCTTAGAGCACTGGCGCTGCAAAGGACTGTTCCCGTTGGCTCCCGCCACTAAAAGTGATACTGCCAGAGAGCGAGGCGCTGTGTGCCCACTGACCACCAGAGAGCGAGGCGCTGTGCGTTCCTTGACCATGAGTACCATGCACATGCGCAGTAGAGAGAGCAAGTTCATGCCACGTGTTCAGCGTGGATAACCAATAATTATAAGGCACAGAGGAATGACAGAGGAAGTTGGTGTGGTCAGCAAGGTACTCCCTCAGAATTTTCCCAAACTTTGCACTCTTTGTGAGAGTCCCCGTGCCTCGGGGTCAGGGCGATGGGATGGTCTGAGAAAACTCTCCCCGAACTTTGCCAGTGTTCCACTGGGTCTGCTGGATTGGAGTTGTGTCTCTCTCACCTGTACTCCTTGCTTCGCCAATGAACTGAGACCTCTGCTGTCAGCGTTTTCATATGGGAATTTTTTTAATAATTCCGCAAGAAGGGCCCTCTGGTCCTCCAACATTTTAGTACACCTGCCTCTGGAATAAGAGATATAAAGTTCTCCTTGTAGCGTGGGTCTATAAGTGTCACCAATCAGTATGGGTAGGATACGTAACTCAGGTATATATAGATATATACATACAGTTGTGGCCAAAAGTATTGACACCCCTGCAATTCTGTCAGATAATACTCGGTTTCTTCCTGAAAATGATAGCAAACACAAATTCTTTGGTATTATTATCTTCATTTAATTTGTCTTAAATGAAAAAACACAAAAGAGAATTAAGCAAAAAGCAAAACATTGATCATTTCACACAAAACTCCCAAAATGGGCCAGACAAAAGTATTGGCACACTCAGCCTAATACTTGGTTGCACAACCTTTAGCCAAAATAACTGCGACCAACCGCTTCCGGTAACCATCAATGAGTTTCTTAAAAATGCTCTGCTGGAATTTTAGACCATTCTTCTTTGGCAAACTGCTCCAGGTGTCTGATATTTGAAGGGTGCCTTCTCCAAACTGCCATTTTTAGATCTCTCCACAGGTGTTCTATGGGATTCAGGTCTGGACTCATTGCTGGCCACCTCAGAAGTCTCCAGTGCTTTCTCTCAAACCATTTTCTAGTGCTTTTTGAAGTGTGCTTTGGGTCATTGTCCTGTTGGAAGACCCATGACCTCTGAGGGAGACCCAGTTTTCTCACACTGGGCCCTACATTATGATGCAAAGTTTGTTGGTAGTATTCAGACTTCGTAATGCGATGCACACGGTCAAGCAGTCCAGTGCCAGAGGCAGCAAAGAATCCCCAAAACATAAAGGAACCTCCGCCATGTTTGACTGTAGGGACCGTGTTCTTTTCTTTGATTGCCTCTTTCTTTCTCCTGTAAACTCTATGCTGATGCCTTTGCCCAAAAAGCTCTACTTTTGTCTCATCTGACCAGAGAACATTCTTCCAAAACGTTTTAGGCTTTTTCAGGTAAGTTTTGGCAAAGTCCAGCCTGGCTTTTTTATGTCTCTGGGTAAGAAGTGGAGTCTTCCTGGGTCTCCTACCATACAGTCCCTTTTCATTCAGATGCCGACGGATAGTACGAGTTGACACTGTTGTACCCTCGGACTGCAGGGCAGCTTGAACTTGTTTGGATGTTAGTCGAGGTTCTTTATCCAACATCCGCACAATCTTGCGTTGAAATCTCTTGTCAATTTTTCTTTTCCGTCCACATCTAGGAAGGTTAGCCACAGTGCCATGGGCTTTAAACTTCTTAGTGACACTGCGCACGGTAGACACAGGAACATTCTGGTCTTTGGAAATGGACTTGTAGCCTTGAGATTGCTCATGCTTCCTCACAATTTGGTTTCTCAAGTCCTCAGACAGTTCTTTGGTCTTCTTTCTTTTCTCCTTGCTCAATGTGGTACACACAAGGACACAAGACAGAGGTTGAGTCAACTTTAATCCATGTCAACTGACTGCAAGTGTGATTTAGTTATTGCCAACACCTGTTAGGTGCCACAGGTAAGTTACAGGTGCTGTTAATTACACAATTTAGAGAAGCATCACATGATTTTTCGAACAGTGCCAATACTTTTGTCCACCCTCTTTTTTATGTTTGGTGTGGAATTATATCCAATTTGGCTTTAGGACAATTCTTTTTGTGTTTTTTCATTTCAGACAAATTAAATGAAGATAATAATAGCAAAGAATTTGTGTTTGCAATCATTTTCAGGAAGAAACTGAGTATTATCTGACAGAATTGCAGGGGTGTTAATACTTTTGGCCACAACTGTATATAACCAGAGGTGTCCGGAGGGATAGTCTGAGACGCACTCCTCCTTTCACTGAGTACCGCAAATTTTGGGCTTCCCAGATGGGGTTGACCTGGTGGAACAAACTGAGACGGCCGCTCCAGTATTGTGCACAACTAAAGGATATTTAGCTCTAAATGAGAGAATCTGTGGAAGGAAAAGAAGAATTTTGTGGCTTGGCACATGAATTGTGTGACGAAGGTGTTAGGAAGAACAGAGGAAGTGAATTCTGATTGTTTCTGTTACTGCTATGTTGAAGAAGGAAAAATTGTCTATTATTATGGCAAGGACGGGATGTATTGTGGTTCAAGCAAGTGTCTGTGGTGTGAGGAAGTGATTAAAAGAAGGAACTGAGATTAATGATACTAATGTGTTAGGCAGACTAATAGTTAAAAGTGATGATTTGAAAGAAGAGGTCTCCTTGATAGATGAGAATTGTACAAGAAGACCGAGAGGCAGCCCCCACCTTTTCTTTGTTAAACGCTCATAGTATCTATTATCAGCCACCGCTGACAGCCTCAGTCCCCGCTAAGAAAAAAAAAAAGTTTTCAGAAGAATTTAACCCGTCTGTTCAGCGTACAGAGAAAAAAAAGCAAGCTAGCAGCCAGCAGCTGCTCCAGCCCCCACCATTGTGCCCAGCGAGGCTGCGAGTTCACAGTCCCTTATCAGTATCAGTGTGCCCTTCAGCCCACACAGCAAACTCTGCCCCCCCCCACAGACTTCAGCTACTGGGAAACCTGCTCCTCAGCCCCTCCCTGCTAATGCTGGCACTGTGCCAGACTCGAACATTTTCAGAGATTGTCATTCCCCTGCTATTTTAATCGGAGTAGATGGTAGACCCAATTAATATACTTTTATAAACCCTATTTCTGTGGGACCTTTTCCCAAGGTTACTGTTCAGTTTATAATCTCCCCCACACGTCCAGTAAATTTACTAGGGGCAGATTTATTATTACAGTTCCGCTCCGGAATACAATTCCAAGATGATGGTCAGATGGCTCTTACGTTATGAAGACAGTGAGGAAATCTGTATTTTGCATGCCCTTCCTACAGTTATGATGGCCCTGATAGGCCCAGATCCACCCCCAATATTGCCTGAGGATCAATGACGCACCCCATACCGCTCAGAGATACTATCTAAACTCTGGTCAAAAGGGTCAAATGATATAGGGAGAATGCCTGTAGAACCAGTAAAAGTGTTTCTCAAACCTGGTGCCTAATCCTCATACTCTTTTGTCCCAAATACCCCAGGATGCTCACTGTATAATGAAGCCCATACATATCTTTTTGTGGCAGCTTTGATGTCCGGCCTCAGACCCGAATTGCAAGAGGCAATAATTTCAGTTAGACTTGACGTTGAGAATTCCACCCCGGCTGATGCATTGAAAGTAAAAAAAAGTTTTCAGACTTTAACCTGCTCTGCTCAGGAGAGAGAGAGAAAAAAAAAAGAAAAGAGCAAACAGCAGCCTCTAGCCCCCACCGCAGCTGCGAGCACACAGTGTGCCCTTCAGCCCACACAGCAAACTCTCGCCCCCCTTCTTCAGACTTCAGCTAGTGGGAATCTTGCTCCTCGGCCCCTCCGTGCTAATTCTCGTTACTGCTCAGTTCGTGATCTCTCCCACATGTCCAGTAAATTTACTAGGGGTAGATTAATTATCACAGTTCCGCTCCGGAATACAATTCCAAGATGATGGTCAGATGTTTTTTTTTGTTATATAATCCCTATGTAGATGAAGACAGTGAGGAAATCTGTATTTTGCATGCCCTTCCTACTGTTATGATGACCCTGATAGGCTCAGATCCACTCCCAATATTGCCTGAGGATCAACGACTCACCCCATACCTCTCAGAGATACTATCTAAACTCTGGTCAAAAGGGTCAATTGATATAGGGAAAATGCCTGTAGAACCAGTAAAAGTGTTTCTCAAACCTGGTGCCTAATCCTCATACTCTTTTGTCCCAAATACCCCAGGATGCTGCTTGGTTTACAGTTATTGATCTTACCAATGCCTTCTTTAGCATTCCGTTACACCCAGACTGCCAGTTTCTATTTGCATTCACTTATCAGGGCCGACAGTTAATATGGACAGTAATGCCACAAGGGGCCTAAAACAATCCCAACCAGTTTGCAAAAAAAAAAAGAAAATATGAGCAGGTGTCTTTTGCCATTTCTGCCATTGCTAGCCTCCTTAAGCATCTGGAAGCACTGAACTGTCGAGTTTCGGCCTCGAGAATTCACTTCTGCCTTGGTCAAGTGATATTCTTGGGTCACTGTCTCCTTCAGGGTGCCAGACACCTCGCAGAAGAAAGAAAAATAGCTGTCAGCTCCCTTCCTATCCCAAAAGATGAAATTGAACTCCAGCGTTTTCTTGGACTATGTATTTATTTTTGTCAGTGGATACCGGATGCATCCCGCATAATGCAACCCCTTTACAACGCCTTGAAAGACGGTATAATGAACTATAAGGAAAGATGGCAGTGATGAGGATTACCTCCAACATGACTGTTCCCAACTTCTGACTGAAGAAACAGCTACTCCACCAAATGTCAGTGAGAATCCACTCCCAAATCCTGATCTGGTGTTATACACAGATGGTTCAAGATATGCTGACGAGTTTGGTAGATTCCACTCGGGATATGCTGTTACCACAGAGGACACTGTAGTGCACGCAGCTGCGCTCCCGCCCTCACAGTCAGCACAAGAAGCAGAACTCCAGGCTCTGTCTACTGCATGTACTTTGGCCAAGAACAGACGGGCTAATATATACACGGATTCACGGTATGCATTTGGTATTGCTCACGATTTTGGGGCTCTATGGGCCAATCGAGGGTTTATTACTACTGCCGGAACCCCAGTGAAAAATGCTGAAGCTGTTAAAACCTTCATGGACTCGATCAAATTACCTACTCAGTTGGCCATTATCAAAGTTAAGGTGCACGGTCCTAGGACCAGACCACAGACTGTTGGCAATGCATTTGCGGATATGCAAGCAAAAGCCGTCGCTCTGTAACCCGTTGAACCAACCATACCAACTGTGGTGACCACACGCTCTTAGCGTAAACAGTTACAAGAAGCACTGACCCTACAAGAACCTGAGGATCTACAACAGACTGAAGTTTTCTGTCGGACCCCGTGAGACCGCTTAATGACGATGCAGAGAATGTCTCCAAAGGAAGAGGTGAAGCAATGGAAGACTGATGGGGCACGTATGGATAATGGTCTCTGGAAAAAGGACCAACTCGTGTGTCTCCCTAAGCGGATGTACCCTGCTATTGCCATATGGGCACATGGGCCTACACATCGAGGAAAGAATCAGGCCCTCGCACTGGTGCAAAAATTCTACTGGGCCTCGGTTCTCCAGTTGGCCCAAAGCATTCCCTGTTACCAACATGACTGCAAAGACCACAGCGAAGAAACTGGTGATGGAAGTTATATGCAGATATGGGGTTCCAGAAGTTGTTGAAAGTGACCAAGGTCCGGCCTTTTCTTCTCATGTGTACCAAGAAGTTTTGACAATGCTTGGATCCACTGTAGCCCTCCATACTCCGTACTACCCACAATCCAGTGGGAAAGTTGAGAGGTTGAATGGCACACTGAAGGGACAATTGACCAAAATGATGCAGGAGACTACGGCTCCATGGCCAGAGCTCCTACCCATTGTACTATACCATATTCGTACTACCCCTATTGTAAAATATGGCCTGTCCCCATATGAGATATTGTTTGGTGCTAGGCCCCCAGTTGCAAATTTCCAGCCTCAGCAGTTATCAGAAGAAACTGACCGTGCTGTTCTATATGTTATTCAGCTTAGCAAGATTTTTTACTAACACCCATGTCCCCATGTTCTAGTTTCCTCTTCTTTTCCAGATTCAGCAGAAACCGACACCTGCTATAACCTGAAGCCTGGTGATTTGGTAGTCGTGAAAAGGCATGTCAGGAAGCACGGACTAGAACCTTTGTATGACGGTCCCTATGAAGTCCTCCTCATCACCCAACAAGCCAATAGCAAATGAAGGGGCATAATGTTTTGGTCTTTCGCATTTTCCATGTTATTATTGGTAACCGCATGGGACAGCCTAAATTCCCCAACGTCCTTGAATAATAAGTTTATACAACATCATGAAAAATTACTGAGAGATTTGTTGGACAATTCCCAGTCTCTGGCAGACTGTTGGATCTGCACGTATTCACCAGTGTCAGCCACAAGCATCCCCTTTTTGGCTATCCCTGTTCCACCCGAGGAGTTATTTGCTTGGACTGACTGTTCTGACACACTCGCTAATAGTGCCACAGATAATGCTAAATTATGGAATTTAACTGTTGGTATACCTATTGTGGGATGGGTGGGATACCCCTGGTGGCAAGGTAACCTTTCAGGAAGTAATACACAACTTCAATATTTGGCCTACAAAGGGGGGGCTTGGGTCCCTAAGAATAAGACTAGTCTAACCAATCTGGGGCAAGTTCCAACGTATGGTCTACAAGTCAGTTTCAATGTAACTTCACACTCTACTGATGCCTTCAAACCAATGTTGCTAGAAAGAAGGTTACATAACACGTCATGGGAATTTTCTAATTTGTTTCCCCAGGGTTCTAACGAAACCTGTGCCAGTATTTCTGGCAATATATCTTGTAATGAGTCCTCTGAATATGTGCCAGGAACCCCCACTTGTGGAAATCCCGATGTAGGTGATTGTAGTCCTTTAGGACAATCTCCAGCTTGGTGTATGCTTCAGAATGCATCTGCATTCATAGACTTAACTTATAGATTGGTACTGCAACATTCAGCCCTATGGGATTTACCTGATGACATGTTCTGGGTATGTGGAGACAATGCTTATAAATGGTTGCCAGTAGGGGTAAGAGGTACTTGTTCTCTGGGTCGCTTGACCCCGGCCACCTTAGTTATTCCGAACAAACAGTTGGATACACAGGCTATACCCAAACATACATTATACAAAAGAGCTGCGGACAATTCACCCCGTCCTTCAGGGAGACCACATATAGTACAGATGAGTGTGGCCAATAAAATTGTCAGTTCCATTTTCATTTACCCTATGATTGCACAAATGTGGGATTAATTGGTTAGGGCCACAGATTATCTAGATGATCAAATTTGGGATATATTGGACATACTTAACACTACTGTTGCTGTCCAAAATCAACTTATTATAGTCACTAATCAACAAACTATAGTGCTGGACTACTTAACAGCAGCACAAGGTGGTATGTGTCAGGTCATTGGACCCGCTTGCTGTCATTATATAGATCCTAACAGTACTATGAAGTTAAAGTTAGAAGACATTCAAAGACTCAGAGATCAATACGATAAAGACAATGATCGTACTAAGGACAGTTGGTGGTCAGACACCTTCTCCTTTCTCAATCCAGCCAATTGGTTTAAGGGAATTGGGGGCTGGAGAGCTGGGATCTTACAGAGCTTGTTACACATTGCTGCCTGTCTCCTTGTTGTATATGTGATACTAAAACTTGTTCTTTGGTGTATTTCTGTATGTATTAGGAAATTCTGCACTAAGCCAGATAATGATGATACCAAAGGTGTCGTTGCCCCTGCTCTTCTCTACACCGATCTTAAAAGGCTACTTGATGAAGATGTTGAAGCCAAGCGCATGGCTACCTACAAAAGATCTCCACCACCGGCATCAAAAATTGTTATTCGTGAACTGCAGTATACAGGGGGGGACGGGTGCGCCGCGACAGCCATGACTGGTAACACGGCATCAGTCATGTGAAGACCAGTACCCCTCAAGCTGTTAGCTTGGGATAGCACCTCTGATGCTGCATATGTGTTATCAAAATTTATCTAGGGGGGAATTGTGAAGTACAGTATTCAGATGTACAGGACATCTTGTTCTCCGGGATCCATTTTTGTGCTTGCGACGCCATTTTGCTGTTTACGAGTTAAATTTTGTAACTTAACTAGATGAAAGTTCACGGCTGTTATGAAGCCAGACTGTTCAAGCTTGTACAAGATATGAGATATGAGATGAGACCCTAAAAGAATGTGCTATTGTTCTATATTCTACGTCACGCAGCTAGGGACATATTCTGATTCTCTTGCAATACTATTGGCTTACATGTATTACGATTCTATTGGTTGCTGTATACTTTACATAATTAAGCAGAATGCTATGTAATGTGAGATTCAGTAAAGGGGCTCAGTGATCTGCCTCGATCCTCCCGTACAGAGACCCCCGTCTCCGTGTGGTCATTCCCAGTTGCTAGCAACGCCCTGTGAATTAATTTGGAAATCACTGGCTCAACCGTGAAGGGTTAATTTAGCCCTACCTCAACACCGTCAGGACCTGCAGCCTTCAAAACTTTGATCTTATCCAGTTCTTTTGCAACCTGGGTACTTGTGAAGAACAGACCCTGGCTCAGTTGACAAGTTGCAGCAGGGGGTGAGGTTATTGTAGCAGAGAGGTGTGAATGATATGCAGGGGCAGGAGCGGCCAGTGTGTGATTAAATCTGTTAAAGAATAGATTAAGTTCATTAAGCCCCTCTTTATCTACAACCATCCTGGCAACAGTCTGTCTATGCCCAGACATAGGCTTTAGACCCTCCCAGACTTCATGAATCCTTTTCTGTGACAATTTCAGTTCAATCTTTGTCTTATAATTAGCCTTTCCCTGCCTGATTAGATTCTTCAGATCTTTCTGCACCTCTCTCAGCCTGCCCTTGTCACCTGATCTGAAGGCCAACTTCTCTTTGAAAAGAGCCTTTATTCCGGGGCTGATCCCTGGTTTATTGTTAGAGAAGCACCTCACTACTTTTATGGGTACCATGTTGTCTACACAGAAATTAATGTAGTCTGTTATACAGTGTGTGAGACCATCCATGTCATCACCATATGAATCTTGCAGCACTTCCCAAGTGGTTGTTTCAAAGCAGTCTCTCAGAGCATCATCACTCTCCTCAGTCCATATCCTCACTGTGCGAGTGACAGCAGGTTCTCTGTACAAGTGGCTTGTACACGGGTTGGAGGTGCTCTAGGTTGTGATCCGATCTTCCAAGGGGCGGTAGGGCTGACGAGGCATATGCCCCTCTCACATTGGCAAAGAACAAGTCCATTGTTTTGTTGTCTCTAGTGAGGCAGGTAACATACTGTGTGCAACTGGGTAGTATGGATGCTGGAGACTAGGAGACAAGATGACTAGTGTCATCTTGTGGATTGATATGAGCCACAAAGTCCTTCAAAATGAAACTGTTCTGGATGTAATGATGCTTGCATTAAAGAACTGATTGGCCAGATATGTACGGGGTCAGGATGACCGGGCTGCGGGTACATGTGCTGCATCGGGTCCGGAATTGTCAAGGCTGCGTCCCCTATTTCCCAGGGGAAGGAATAGGGGAACGGACAGACCCCATTACCCAGGAAGAGGGGGCATGTTTAGACAGGGAACCTGTCCGGAAGCTGAGGAAAAAAATGCAAAGTAGGAGTGAGTCCCCAGCTGTGAGCGTGTGAGCAGCAAGGGGGGCAGTGCACTACGCACCCAAAGTGCCAACGCCGCGTCAAATTGTAGCAGACGGACAGACCCAGTGACCTAGAGGCAGGGGGCCAGCTTAAGAGAAAGCGGGCATGACAGCAGAGATTTTTGGCGTGGACAAGCAGCGCATAGGAGGCTGAGCAGTGTGCTCCATCCTTAGAGCACTGGCGCTGCAAAGGGCTGTTCCCGTTGGCTCCCGCCACTAAAAGTGATACTGCCAGAGAGCGAGGCGCTGTGTGCCCACTGACCACCAGAGAGCGAGGCGCTGTGCGTTCCTTGACCATGAGTACCACGCACGTGCGCAGTAGAGAGAGCAAGTTCATGCCACGTGTTCAGCGTGGATAACCAATAATTATAAGGCACAGAGGAATGACAGAGGACGTTGGTGCGGTCAGCAAGGTACTCCCGCAGCATTTTCCCAAACTTTGCACTCTTTGTGAGAGTGCCCCGTGCCTCGGGGTCAGGGCGATGGGATGGTCTGAGAAAACTCTCCCCGAACTTTGCCAGTGTACCACTGCGTCTGCTGGATTGTAGTTGTGTCTCTCTCACCTGTACTCCTTGCTTCGCCAATGAACTGAGACCTCTGCTGTCAGCGTTTTCATATGGGAATTTTTTTAATAATTCCGCAAGAAGGGCCCTCTGGTCCTCCAACATTTTAGTACACCTGTCTGCCTCTGGAATAAGAGATATAAAGTTCTCCTTGTAGCGTGGGTCTATAAGTGTCACCAATCAGTATTGCCCATCAAGCAAAATTTTGAAAATGCAAGGGTGACGGGAAAAGCAGCGTAACATAAACTCAGCCATGCGTGTAAGACTGCTAACAGTCAATACTTCCGTGTCCTTACCAAGAGTACGACTGACCATGATCTCCTCCTCCTTGTCCTCAGGCCTCCACGACTTTCGACTAACCTCAGTAATATCATTGTAAAAACATCATCTTATATATAAAGCTCAAAGTGTGTATGTATGTATGTGTGTGTGTGTGTATGTCCGGGATAGGCATCCGCACCATCGCAGCTACAGCCACAAAATTTGGCACAGTCACATGTCTGGACCCCGAGAGCGTCCTAAGCTATGTTGTGAGGTGAAATTTTAACCCTGCGTGTTCCAATTTACCAAATAATTGTGCCCCTATCTACATAATGTGGAAAAAGAGTGTGCGTGTCAAGCCTCGCCCCTCATTATGATGTCATAATGCCCCTATCTACATAATGGGGAAAGAGTGTGTGCGTGTCAAGCCCCGCCCCTCATTATGATGTCATAATGGTTGCCATGGCGACGCTGATGTCATCATAGGTTGCAAGCCCTGCCGCTCATTATGATGTCATAATGGTTGACTATGGGATGGAGGATGTGTGATGGGTATATGGGCACTGGACTATGGGATGGAGGATATGTATGACGGGTATATGGGCACGGGACTATGGGATGGAGGATGTGTGATGCGTATATGGGCACTGGACTATGGGATGGAGGATATGTATGACGGGTATATGGGCACGGGACTATGGGATGGAGGATGTGTGATGGGTATATGGGCACTGGACTATGGGATGGAGGATATGTACGACAGGTATATGGGCACAGGCCTATGGGATAGTGTATGATGGGTATATGGGCACGGGACTATGGGATGGAGGATAATTATAATTTGCTATAACTAACCACAGTTAGTAACTATGCCCAGGCAGCGCCGGGCTCTTCAGCTAGTTGTAAATACATTCTTGTAAATATACCCCTGTAGTTTTTATCTCCCCCACCTCATTGTAAATTGTAAGTTGTCACGAGCAGGATTGCATTTTTGGGGGTTAATTATTGATATCGTTGTTACTTAGTGTAGAATGCAAGCTGTCACGAGCAGAGTCATTTTATTTTGGTTTAATTATTGTAATATTGTTGTCGTTATTACTTAGGACTGTTGTGCTTGAAACTGTTAAACTGCAAGTATGTTTGCTCTATATAAATAACCACCAACTTGGTGGATTCCTCAAAGTTTTGGAGGATGGCACATATGTCTGAAATCCATGTCCACTCCTGAGATCTTATGTGTGAAGTCAGAACTGATTACCGACAACCTTGTTGATGCTGGTAGATTAGTCACCAAATGCCCTCTTCTGCTCACAAATCCTTTCCAACATCTGCAGTGTAGAGTTCCATCCCCTGAGGACATCACACACCAGTCAGTGAGCCAGAAGCTGCAAGCGCCGCTGAGGCACAGCAAGGGCGGATGAAGATGGAGATGACTTTCAAAATGGGTACGCAGAGAGTTGTACTTTTCTAGCAGATCTGTCAGCTCTGTGTCGCTTTTCAGAAAACATTGACTAATGAGATTAAGCGCATGAGCCAGCCATGGCACATGTGTGAGCTCGCATCGCCACAGACCAGCCACCAGGTTCCAGCCATTGTCACACACAACCATGCCTGGCTGTGGGTTCAGCGGTGTCAGCCACAGATCTATTTCAATGTGAAGCGAAAAAAGGAGAAATATGCAGCACTCACCGATATAGCTGAAGAACTGTGCGTCTTTATTTCACATAAATTCCATCAATAGTTAAGTGGACATGCAGGATGTTAGAGGAATGCTAGGGGAGGGAGGTGCCGGACAACGGCCATTTCGTGATTACTCGCTTCTACGGGTCCAAGACTGGAGTGCTGCATATTTCTCTTTTTTTCGCTTCACATTGAAATATTCATGTTTTCCATTTCGTCCCTCTGGACAACACCATGGAGGAAGTCCTCCCTTGACCTATAGCGGGACAGGATCACAGAGAGGTTAAAAGGTCCCTCCAGCCTCCAGTGTTTTTCCTGTCCCAAAGGGGACGGTCGTAGGAGAGGTTGGTCCAGGAGGAGTGAAGATAGAAGGTGAACGTTTGACGGGGCCCAGGGGGATCGGGCGGCTGGGCCAAACCTTCCCCCTGTCAAGCAGCCCGGGGCTGAAACCCTCCTAGGGGGGGTCCCTCAGCCACAGAGACCAGGGTGCGGACGAGGCTCCTGGGTAGAGCCGCTTCCTCCCACAGTCGAGGCTCTCGGCTCTGACGCCGGCCTGCAAGCCACTGCTACTTACGGAAATCGGGGGAGAAGAAGGCGTCGCTCCTCCGGTAATGCCAGAGCAGGTCGGCGTGCGTTCCGCTGTAGAACGCGGTTGTGCAGAACGAGACAGGCAACGGGTGAGTTTCCTGGATCTCGTGGGGCACAGGAGAAGAAATCATTGGCAGTAATGCAGCATGCCTGACGGGACGCCGCTTCCCTCCATGGTGGGCACTCGGCATTACCAGCTCCCCCTGTTTTCTAGCAGGTATGGAGCCAGCACAGGTAAGTGCACGGTGGAATGCTGTTGATGGCCTAGGCCTCTGGACGGATGCTAGTCTCATGCCTTTGTGCTGAAAGCTGCTCAGGTGATGAGGTATTTGTTCACATATATGCAGCTAAGCCTTGCACCTCTAGGCTATAATAAGGCCATATGTCCAGGTTACATCTCATGGTTCGACTTAACTACTCTATCCATAGGAGGACACAGGGGGTTAATGCAGCACAGTGTCTCCATGAAGGCCCTCCAGCTGCAGCTCAGTAATTAGCTCCTTCGGGTGGGGTCAGGCTGACAAATGAGATGTTCCGTTCAGAGTGGCAGCTCATGGCCCTAGCCGTAGAGACACAGAGGGAAAGGAAAAGAAAGAAAATCACACCACTCAACAGGATTGAGAGCAACGGTTGGGTCTACAGATTATATTGAGCATCTATGCTTTAGATTGCATTATAGCGTTTCCATGCTTTATATTGTGGGCCTCTGTACATCATATTGCATCAGACTGCCTCTATGCATTACATTGAGTGTTTCTCTGCACCATATGGCTTCTATGCAATATATTGGGTGCCTCTATGCTTCATATCGCATTAGAGTGCTTTTATGTTTTATATTGAGGGCCTCTGTCCATCATATTGCATAGTGCCTCTATGCATGGCACTGAGTATCTCTATGCATCATGTTGCTTCTTTGCATTGAGTGCCTCTATGCTTCATATTGCATTATAGTGCTTTTATACTTTATATGGAGTGCCTCTGGACATCATATTGCATCATACTGCCTCTACGCATTACATTGAGTATCTCTATGCATCAGGTTGCTTCTATGCATTGAGTGCCTCTATGCTTCATATCGCATTATAGTGCTTTTATGCTTTATATGGACGTGTCTCTGTGCATATCATTTCAACATAGCATCACATTGAGTATCTCTATGCATCATATTGCCTCTATGCGCTATATTGAGTGCCTCTATGCTTCATATTGCATTATAATGCTTCAATGCTTTATATTGAGTGCCTCTATGGATCATATTGCTTCAGGATGCCTCTGCATCATATTACATCATAGTGCATCATATTGCATCCATAGTGCCCGGGGCATCAGATGGCATCATAATGCCTCTGTACATAATTACATCATAGTGCCTCTATGCATTATATGGAGTGCATCACGTTGCACCAGATTGCATCATAGTACCTCTGTCATACTGCCTCTAGGCATTATATTGAGTACATCAGGTTGCACCATATGGCATAGTGCTTCATAGTGCCTCTGCATATTGAACCATAGTACTTCTCAGTAATTCGACATCATATTGCATCAGAGTGTTTCACAGCAACACTGCATCATATCGCATTATAGTGCATCATATTGCCTTTAGGCATCATAGTGCTTCATAGGCCTCTGTGTATTTTGCAGCATAATGTTTCACAGTGCCCCTCATCATATTACTTCATATTGCTTCATATTGCATCATAGTGCTTCATAGGCCTCATGCCCCTCATCATATTACTTCATATTGCAACATAGTACCTTTTTGCATCATATTGCATCAGTGTTTCAGGGTGCCTTTGTGCATCATATTGCATGATAGCGCTTCATAAGTGCCTTTTTTCATATGGCATCATAGTGCTTCATAGCGTCTCTATACATCATATTGCGTCATAATGCTTTGGTGCATCATATGGCATCATAGTGCTTTGGTGCCCCTGTGCCTCAGGGTGTATCACTAGTGTTTCATAGTGCTTCATGGTACATCATGGTGCCTCATAGTACTTCGGGTGTTGTGGCTTTGTGCCGCTGGCTGTGGGCCTCTGGCTTAGACCATCTGACTTGGGCCTTGTTGTGTGGCCGCACCCTGTTTTGTTGGCCTACCACTTCACGTTTTATCTCAGGCCCAGAGTCCTTCAGTTTGGACCCAGATCCAACTTTTGTTGCTTCATTCTTGGCATCCGAGCTTAGCCAAAAAAAAAAAAAACACCTATGCTTGAATTGGCCTAGTAAAGTAGCATTTCTTCCGTCTGGAACAGAACTCTCAAGGAGCTACTGCCTTGAGTGCTAAGGGCAAGTCTATTGCATAATTAGCTTTAAAGGGAGATATACATCTTTGGGTTCATCCTACAAAGGACATACTACGGTCCTGGGAGCAGTAAATCCCATGAGGTGGAAGGAGAGAATCTTTCCCAGCTCCACATACGGCAATCAGACTAGTTGCCTTGATCAACATCCAGTAGACAGATTTTTGTCACATAAGTCTGTTGTATTATGTTTACCAGGAACTGCATCATTGCCTTTGTAAAAACAAAAGAGAACATTCAGCTCACCCCCGAGATATAATTCCAAGCACAAGAAGGAGCACGGCTTCCTCACTGCTGCACAGCCTCCAAGGCAATAGGGAAAATAGAAGTGGATCCAGCTCACTCACAAGGCTTATTTAAAAATTTAAAAAAAAAAAATTTTTATTGGATGATCCTAAAAAATTCAAAATGACAAAACAGACATCTCAGATGGCACAGCAATGACAGGGGGTGGTGTGCAATGAGACCATATGCGTTTCGAGCAACACGGCTCTTAAACACTGTTTTTTTCATTACCTTGTGGCGAAACAGCAGCACTGCGTCAGGTGGCAGAGGATACCACACACACTGTCCTTACAGCAGTCAGGGCTCCTGAGAGAAAGAATCTGTAACCTGGACGCTTAGAGTTGAGAACCCATAGTCCCATTGCCTCACAGTAGGTAATCCCCCTCTGTGATGGGGAGAAAACTACTCTCTCTAGCTATAGGGTATGGTTACTCCCACCATGGCAGTCTGGGTGTATAAATATCACTGAGAAAATTGCCTTTTAGGCTACGCGTGTATATATGTGTGTATATATAGATAGATAGATAAGTTGACTTATATATAATGTCCGGACTAATGACTCGTATAGAGGCAGTTCGAAATAATCTCTCGTATTACAGGTTTTTTACCAACAACCCCCCCACCAACACCACTTTCATCGATTCCAGAGTCCAGACTCCCTGTATCTAACATACTGTAGGTAAAACAGGCGTGATCCCCGTTTCCCTTTCAGTGCTTCTAATAAGAAGCCCTATGTGGGTAATGGCAGGAGATATTACCTGGCAGATAGCATATTTCCTTAGCTTCAATAATAATCAACCCTTAGGCCGGGGTCACACTGGCGAGGAATACGGCCGAGTGAGAGGCGCTAAAAGCACGCATTAGACACGGACCAATGATTCTCTATGGGGTCCCTCGCACCAGGCGTATATTACTCATCCGTATTCTAGGCTCCGTGCCAATCGCAGCATGCTGAGATTGTCAGCGTACTACGGCCGTAGTACGCCAATGCAAGTCTATGGGTGCGCAAAAAATACGGATTACACACGGACCACACACGTGACTTGCGAGAAATACACACCCGGTGTCTTTTAGCAAAGCCGACATTTCAGTGCGCTTTACAGTAAACTCACACTGACAGTTTTAATAAAGAAACGAATGAATAGATATATACACATAGAATACATATACCGTATATATATATAATATATATGCATTCTATGTGTCTATATCTATTCTTTGGTTTCTGTTATAAACCCTGTCATAGGGCTCCATTATATGTCCATTTTGCAAGCCGGCGAGAAAATCTCAGCATACGGATGCCATACGGATTACATACGGATGCTGACATGCGCAAAATACGGGACCACATCTTGCTTACGGATGACATACGGAGCACTCTTTAGGGGTAATTCATCCGTATTACGCATGTAAAATACGGACTGTGTTTTGCGTCGGTTAGTGTGACCCCGGCCTTACTTGGGGGTTTAGACATCAAAGGGTTCGGAATAGATGTGATCTCCTGGATGAGTAGTGTATGTGCATCCCAATGCTCTGCCCATTATCCATGTACTAACTTATTGGTTCGATCTTCCCGCAGTCCAGGGTCTCTGTCTTGCAGATTTCCTTGTACTATGGTAAGCTGATCTCTAACCAGGGTTTAACCTTAGCCCAGGAGGACCAACGAAGGAACAACCTTTTGTCGTTAACCACATGCAGCGGATTACTGGTCTGTACAGTCCTCATGGTGTTGTGGCTGCGGCTATCACCATACTTTGCTGGGCAATAAGGTTTTTAAACCTATTCTGTGGCTGCGGTGTTTTTTAAGTATCTATCACAACAACTATAATTCACGGCTGTTGGTTATTGGTATTGGGCGTACGGCGGGTGTGTTTCACTCTGTTTCTGCTGCATACCTTGTTTACCACATTCATACTGAAATTGGAGATTATAGACATAGATCAGACACTCACTACGGTGTTTATCTTTGCGCTTTTCTTTAGACATCTATATTTCTTTGATCTTGCAGATCATATCTATATCTGGCCTGGTTCTTGCCTGGGACTTTGGTCCTTGGGTTTCTGTACCCACCCTGGGATCTTTCCTTTGGTATTCTCCATGGTGCTGTCCGGAGGGACGAAATGGAAAAAGGGAATTAGACCTACCGGTAATTCTGTTTCCAGTAATCCCTTAGGACAGCACCCTTAATTCCCTCCCTTATGTTTGTCTTTAGGCTTGCACGGAATCAATCTTCCGGCAGATCGTTCGTCCGTCAGGTCGCCATGGCTCCAGACTAAGATGAAGTTATTAAATGGTCTCTTATAGATGCGTTTGTAAGGGCGCGTTTGGACCATTTCCATCCATCCTCGGTGGTACTTTGAAAAAACACTGGAGGGTGGAGGGACCTTTTAACCTCTCTGTGATCCTGTCCCGCTATAGGTCAAGGGAGGACTTCCTCCATGGTGCTGTCCTGAGGGACTACTGGAAACAGAATTAACTGTAGGTCTAATTCCCTTTTTTTCATGCAAGCACCTCCGTTTTTTGACTGAAATATATACCGTAATACTTCAGATAAATAGCTCTGTCTGTTAATGTGGTGATTTGTGTGCTCTAGTATGCCTTTCATATGTTTGCTCTTTGCTGGGATCAGCCACAGATCTGCCTGCTCTTTTACAGCTGTCCACAACTCTTCATCATTTTGCGGTTTGTCACCTAAGCATATTAGCTTCAGCACAGCCTGTTGCCGCTTGGATGAGGCAGTGCCTCAGTAGTTCCAGCTTGTGACTGATGTGCTACTTTTGGAGATGGAAGCTGAAGAGGTGGCGAAGGAGGAGGAGGTGCAGGAGCTGTAGACTGTGTGGGCAACCCAGATTGATGTAGGATCCGCAATACTCGGGGTTGGGAGGATGTGCACGATACCAAAGTCGGAGTGGGTCCCGGCTTCCACTATGTTAATCCAGTGTGCCTCAGTGAGATGTACCGTCCCTGACCACAAGCACTTGTCCACGTGTTTGTGGTTAGGTGGACTTTCCCAGTAACAGCATTATGGAGAGCACGGGTAATGTTATGGGACACGTACCTGTGTAATGCCGGGAAGGCACACCGGGACAAATAGTCCCACATGTTCGTGGCCTCGGTTTGATCCTCGACTCTGCCCTCTCTTTCAAGCTACAAATCCAAGCCCTTGCCTCCTCCTGTCCACTACAACTCAAAAACATTTCCTGGATCTGTACATTCCAAGAAACTTCAGAATGTTTGTGCACGCCCTCATGATCTCCCGCCTCAACTATTGCAACCTTCTACTCGCTGGCCTCCCCTCTAGCACTCTTGAACCACTCATATCTATCCTATCTGCTGCCAAAGTAATCCAACTGTCCCTCTGTTATTCCCCAGCCTCTCCTCTGCCGGGCCCTTCACTGCCTTCCTATTGCCCATAGGCTACAGTTCAAAATCTTAACTATGACATACAAACCCTTCCACAACCTGTCTCCTCCATACATCTGTGACATGGTCTCCCAATGTCCATCTGGGTCATGACTTCTTCTACGGTAACCCAGTGTGCCATCAGCGAGATGTACTGTCACTGCCGAAAAGCACTTGTCCAGGTGTCTGTGGTTAGGTGCACTTTCCTTGTAACAGCATTGTTGAGGGCCTGGGTAATGTTGTGGGACACGTGCTTGCTTGTGTAATGTCATGACGGCAGACCGGGAGAAATTGTGGTGGGTGGGGACCAAGTACCTTGTGACGGTCACCACCATCAGGTTGCGGAAAGCTTCCGTCTCCCATGAGCCTAAAATGCAACATTTCAAGTGCAAGCAGATGAGAAATGTGTGAATTAGGTTCTGTGGAGTTGGCTGCGTAATTACGCTTGCATTCCAAGGACTGGGGTATGGAAGACTGAATGCTGCGTTGGGACAAGGACGTGGACGTGCTTGTTAATGGTGCTAGTTGAGTTTGTGTGCAACTACAGATGCAGGGCAGGAGGCATCTTTGCATGCACCATGGGCAGGGGATTGGCTTGCACGCACAACAGTGGAAGAAGCAGTGGTATCACCCGTAGACACTGTTCATGGAGCCTGATGTTCAACCAACAGTCGGGTGCTTTGCTGCCATGTGCCTGATCATGCTGGTGGTAAGGCTGGTAGTTTTGCTACCCTTGCTGCTGCGGCATGGCCGGTGGTGCAAATGGCCTTTTAGGGGTTATCGGCAGAGTCTTTAAAAAACAACAAGACTGTTAGGGGGACATTCATTTTCTCCCTCTCCCACACCACCTCCTCACCTCGACACCTGTCTTTCGGTGTTCCCCAAGGCTCAGTTCTAGGATCCCTACTCTTCTCCATCTAAACCTTTGGCCTGGGACAGCTGATGTAATGTCACGGTTTGCAATATCATCACTACGCCGATGACACACACATCTACCTATCTGTACCTGACATCACCTTCTTGCTGACCAAAATCACATGTCTTCAGGCTGTATCATCCTTCTTTTCTGCTCCCTTTAAAAAGTGGACATGGACAAATCAGAACACATCATCTTTCAAGCATCTCACGCTGAGTAGACATGAGAGCTTTGTATGCATCATTCAGTACCACTTTAGTAAGAGGGAAACTTTGCCCAAGAGAAAATGATTTTCCAAACATTCACAGACTTTTTTGCACATTTTTTTGCAGCTGTGATCTTCATCTTCTTGGTGTGGATATGGTAAATTTCAAAGTTGTCATCAATACCATCATCTTCCATAATTTGTAAAGAGGAAATCTGGTGTTACCAAGGGTCGTGGTTATGTACGTGTAGTGGCATTCCTTAGTGTTCGTTACACTAGGACAAATTATTTTCGACTGGTACATTTGGATATTATTGGTAATATGTATGGGTGAAGATAAAGAAGCTTATGCCACGGGTGTGTTTATACACCGTGTGCAGAATTATTAGGCAAGTTGTATTTGAGAGGATTCTTTTTATTATTGAATAACAACTATGTTCTCAATCAACCCAAAAGACTCATAAATATCAAAGCTTAATATTTTTGGAAGTTGGAGTGTTTTTTTTTTAGATTTGGCTATCTTAGGAGGATATCTGTTTGTGCAGGTAACTATTACAGTGCAGAATTATTAGGCAACTTAATAAAAACCAAATATATACCCATCTCATGTGTTTATTTTCACCAGGTAAACCAACAGAGCAACACAAAATTTAGAAATAAACATTTCTGACATTCAAAAACAAAACAAAAAAATTAGTGACCAATATAGCCACCTATCTTTACGATGACACTCAAAAGCCTTCCATCCATAGATTCTGTCAGTTGCTTGATCTGTTTACGATCAACATTGCGTGCCGCAGCCACCACAGCCTCCCAGACACTGTTCGGAGAGGTGTAATGCTTTCACTCCCTGTAGATCTCGCATTTTATGAGGGACCACAGGTTGTGTATGGGGTTCAGATCAGGTGAACAAGGGGGCCATGTCATTATTTTTCCTTCTTTTAGACCTTTACTGGCCAGCCACGCTGTGGAGTATTTGGATGCATGTGATGGAGCATTGTCCTGCATGAAAATCATGTTTTTCTTGAACGATGCAGACTTCTTCCTGTACCACTGCTTGAAGAAGGTGTCTTCCAGAAACTGCCAGTAGGTCTGGGGGTTGAGCTTCACTCCATCCTCAACCCGAAAAGGTCCCACAAGTTCATCTTTGATGATACCAGCCCATACCAGTACCCCACCTCCACCTTGCTGGCGTCTGAGTCGGAGTGGAGCTCTCTGCCCTTTACTGATCCAACCTCGGGCCCATCCATCTGGCCAATCAAGAGTTGCTCTCATTTCATCAGCTCATAAAACCTTAGAAAAATCAGTCTTAAGACATTTCTTGGCCCAGTCTTGACGTTTTATCTTTTTTGTTGAAAGGTGGTCGTTTTTCAGCCTTCCTTAGCTTGGTCATGTCCGTGAGTATGGCACACCTTGAGCTTTTTGATACTCCAGTAACGTTGCAGCTCTGAAATATGGCAAAACTGGTGGCAAATGGCATCTTGGCAGCTTGACGCTTGATTTTCCTCAATTCATGGGCAGTTATTTTGCGCCTTTTTTATCAACACGCTTCTTGGGACCCTGTTGAATATTTGCCATGAAACGTTTGATTGTTCGGTGATCACGCTTCAAAAGTTTGGCAATTTCAAGACTGCTGCATCCCTCTACAAGACATCTCACAATTTTTGACTTTTCAAAGTCCGTCAAATCTTTCTTTGGACCAATTTTGCCAAAGGAAAGGAAGTTGCCTAATAATTAAGCACACCTTATATAGGGTGTTGATGTCATTAGACCACACCCCTCATCATTACAGAGATGCAAATCAACTGATTTACATAATTGGCAGTTGGCATTCAAGCCTATACAGCTTGGAGTAGGACAACATGTATAATAAGGATGATGTGATCAAAATACTGATTTGCTTAATAATTCTGCACCCAGTGTAGTCACGGACGGTGCACTCCTCTTTAAACTTAGTTTTCCACGAGCATCAGTTTGTTTGGTTTTCCTCCAACACTGACCTGCTTTCTCTAATTTAGCATCTCACGAACATGTTGCACTTTGCCCTTTATACAGACACGTGCATCTTTGGCAACATATTTTGGACGGGCAATTTTTAGGCCGAGTCTCACACGTGCATCTGTTACACCGATCTTCTGACGGGCATGAAAACCATTCTGGTAATTAATGGTGGCTAAACGACGAATCATTGTAGGCTGTATCCTAGATCTCATACCTCCCATAGCCACTACTGTTATTAATCATGTATGTTCCCATTCCTGTCATCACCATGCCCCTTTTCCTGATCACTTCATCCAGTGATTCGTCTGCCATATTTTTACTGAAAACCTGCACCTTCCCAGCAGCAACTGTGTAGTAAACCACATTACAGTTTTGCAAGGTGTTTATGATGCCCCTAAAAAAAAAATTACATGCTATGTTGATATGTACCCCCAGGGGGAAATGTTTGTGTATGGGCATTCTAAGTATAGATGAAATGCTCCTTTGTAATGTGAATTTTTTATGAAAGCCTCCCCCATGTTTCTTACAAGGGGGATTGTGGTGAGTGCAAATTAGGGCCAGGTCTTGCATTCACTTTAGGGACAAACTTTATGGTAATAAAAACTAAAATAATAATGGAAACTTTTGTTTCATGTGACTATCCAGTACGTCGTTTCAGATTCTTATTGGGGTGCATATGACTTGGCAGCGGGCCAGGCCTTGCAGTCAATGCATAAGAAAAGAATATGGGAGTACAAAATGAATAATGTGAAGTGGATTTTCCTGTGCCCATCCAGTACCTGGGTTCAAAGGCTTATTGGGGTGCATATGACTTGGCAGCAAAGCGCTCTGCCCATTCATGTGCAGCAAGACATTTCTTAAGTGCTGTTCCAGCTATGGCCATTAGATGTCATAGTTGCCCTTCTTTTTCCTATTCTTGGAGTTAGGGGCTCCTTCCCCTTAATTGTTATTCTGTTCAGAACCGCCCCTTCATCTTCCAGTGCTGAAGGATGTAGCCATTTTCCCTCAGATCCCAGAGCTGCTCACACGTGTCCAGCTCCCTGCAAAATCACTGCTTATATCAAGCGGATTCCGGTGAGGGTTTAATGCAGTTATGTGATGTGTGTTGTGTATCTGTGTTGGCTGGCCATGATGCAGCCCCATGATGTTGCAATGTATTTTCAGTTCCTTGTAAAGCTTTTACACTGCATGTTAGACAGATGCCCCATTATTCAGTTAGCACAATGCTTGCAGCCTAAGTTGTTTATATATCTCTTTTCATTGCATTGTGTATTGTATTGTTCAGCCTCTGTGGTGATGCCTACTGATGTAACAGCACTTTGTAATAATGCCTGCTGTGTATCATTGCTTTACTGTTATGATAGCACCTTGTATTATTGCTGTGATGTTATCTGCCAGCACTGACATATTGCACTGTCTATTTATTTATAGTTTTTACCCAAAATCATCCACTTCTATATCTCCGATATCATCCACTTCTATATCTCCGATCTCATCCATATTGTGTTCACCAATCTCCTCCAATATATCATCCTTTATCATTTACCATTGTTGTTCACATCATCCTAATAAATATGGACTTAAGCACCCATACAGTCTTGTTACTGGGAGTGGATGAAGGGTTTAGCCGTATGCTGGAATCCACACAGCGTCATACATGGAAGAAGGCAGAACAACAGGCTTTGCTGTCAATGTATAAAAAAACAGTATTGGAGTACGAAATGAATAATGTGAAGTGGATTTTCCTGTGCCCTTCCGGTACATGGCTTCAAAAGCTTATTGGGGTGCATGTAACTTTGGGGCAGGGCAGGCCTTGCATTAAATGCAACATTTCTTCAGGAAGCCCTCTTGTACCTCTCGTGAAAGGGGTATTGGGGTGTGTCGTAATTCTTGGCAGTCCATCCACTCACTGCATAGGCAATAACAACATAGGAGACCCACTGTTTAATAATGTCCCTTTAAGAAGATTAATGCTGCCTGATGACCCTGTAAAAATAGGCTCTTTCACTTTAAGAGTCCATCCTTCATAAATGAAACAAGATGTGTCTGCTTATGTGTCACAAACCACATGGCCAGCTAGGGTTGTGAAATGTTGCAATGACATTTCCTAGTGGGGAGACAGTGCTTTTCGTTCCTCCATAACAGAGCCAGAGTCATTGTCCACGGTCTATGACGCCGGCGGGAGATATTCCAGCCTTCCCCCAACAAAATCTTCAAGCGATAAGTTATCTCTTTTTCGATCACCCTTTTCAAAATATTGTGTTTTTTGTGGAAGTCCTGTTGTTGCGCTCAGAGTTTCTGCATTTTCCCACTGTTGATTTGATCTCCCTGCGCTGAGTATTCCTTGTACTTCCATAACCTGTTGTAGTAAATCTTGTTAACCCCTTCTCTGCCTCCGGCTCTTCACTGCATCCAACTAACCTCTTACAATATTACACAAGGGAAATCTGTTTACTGCAGGTGTGTAAGTGACCTACAGGTGTCAGTAATAGAGGGGTCCTGTTTTGGATAGTAAGCCAACATGATCACAGAAGTTCCAAGTTAAAAAAAAAAATAGTTTATTACAATAAGAGTTTGTTCACATAACCATATAATATGGCCTAGAACTATCTGATGTTTTATCAGATAGCACAAGACCCAATGTTATACCCCTGGGCAGAGCAGATCTGCTATTTTTTTCTCATACTAATTTGGCATGAGAAAAAAAATCGCAGCAATGCCACCTGGCCACGTCCTGATGGGCACCATCAAGAATGTTCATGAAGTGACCAGATAAAGTCCATTATCATCCTTCTCCGTGGTTCAGCTGGACGTGGCTCTTCTTTAGCACATGAGGTTCACGAAGGAGTCACAAAAGCATTTTTTTACTAAGCAGATATTCCATTTGTTGCTCAAACTGTTTTTATTGAAAATGTTCTAATTATTATATAAAATGGAGTTAAACAACATGAAGTAAGAGAAAAGGAAAAATATGGTGAAACAAGGGAAAATAAAGGAAAATGGGAGAAGGAACTATCACAAAGCAATAACAGTTATTGTGTCTCTGATACATGTACCAAGAGATATTAAGATCAAGGGTAAAACAATGGAATTATCATTTCTTTGAGAGTATCTCACCAGTTTGATAGTTTCATTATCACATATTATGAAAGCTAGCTATGTTCCTGATCAGGGCTACCAAAAGGAATTTCAGGGCCCCATAATGGCAAAATTTTCGGGCTCCCTTGAGACTCCACCCAGGCTCCACCCCAGTTCTGCCTCTACCCCCAAGCCCCGCCTACACCCTTCGAACTTTGCACAGTCCCATCGCCCACTCTTGGAAAAACTCTTCTGCCCCGTCGTCACCAATCACACATTAATAGTTCCCATGTAACGATACCACAAACGTAACCATCAGCTTTTGTTTTGACCAACAGGTTTTTTAAGCCTGCCACCACGACAAGGTAGACTCTTTTGGCAGGGCCCTACTCTACTCTAACGTATTAAACATTTCTTAAAATATCCAATAATCTTTTTAGGTATATTTTTTACTTATTTTTCTTTAAGGGAATGTGTCACATACATTTATAAAATTTTTAAACTAATTGAAATCAGATTGTTATAATCTTTTGTATAATCTGTATTTCTGATTGCAGATCATTGTATTCTGTTTCCTGTACATTATGGAAGCTGCTCTCTTGCCTGTTTGAAGATATGGACATTGGACATATACATGTACAGTATATATATCATAAGACATTATAAGGGACTCTATTTCCTTGGCAGAGTTTTCTATTCATGTTCTCATGTTTAGTGACATGCAGATGTCATTGTGCAAGAAGGGGGAAGAGGTGAGCTGTGACACTACCTACTGTGAATGGTGAATTCTATTAACTCTCATTGTAATCCTGCCTATTATGATAATGAGGTGACTGCTAATAAGGTATCTCTTCTGGACATGCCAGTCTATTAGAAAAGTCGTTTCTTTTGATTTATTATTTTATGATATAAGGGGTGACAAAATTTAAAGTAAATTCTTGCAAAACTTTAAACTATGATTAAAAGGATTGGACATTTTCTGGTTATTGTTGATGAATGTTTTTGAGATGATAAGGCTGACGTTTTTAATGATACCACTTTTGCGGAGATATTTTCTTTTGATCGACCGTTATTGCATTTTAATGCAATGTCACAGCGACCAAAAAAAAGTAATTCTGTTTTTTTTATTTTTTTCCCGCTACACCGTTTAGCGATCAGGTTAATCCTTTTTTTTATTGATAGATCGGGCGATTCTGAATGTGGCGATATCAAATATGTGTATGTTTAATTTTATTTTTATTGTTTAATTTTGAATGGGGCATGATTTAAACTTTTATATTTTTCTATTTTTTTTCGTCTTTTTAAATACATTTTTTTTTTACTTTTAGCATGCTTCAATAGCCTCCATTGGAGGCTAGAAGCTGCCAAAGCTTGATCGCCACTGCTACATCTAGGCGATGAGCAGATCGCCTACATGTAGAAGAAATACAGCATTGCTATGAGCGCTGTCCACATTGTGGCGCTCATAGCAATCCGGCATCAACAACCATAGAGGTGTCCAGGAGACCTCTGATTGTTGTTCCAACGCATTTGTGACCCCCTTATCACGTGACGGAGGACAGCGGTGCGCGTATTTCTGACCACGCGGCCAGAGCGCTTGTTAAATACCGCTGTCAGTGTTTGACAGCAGCATTTAACTAGTTAATAGGCGAAGGTGGATCGCGATTCCACTTGCGCCTATTGCAGGCACATGTCAGCTGTTCACCGCCGGAGCCCTCATCAAAGCGGGGGAGATGTCCAATGATGGACTATGTCCGTCATTGGACATTAAGGGGTTAAGATTGTTGTACTTGTGTTTATTATGGACACCCCTTTTCACATGTAAAGCACCATGGCACGATGGAAAAAATGGAGCTATAATAATAAATAATGGCAATAATATACACATTGGTTAATAATAACCAGATAGTGGTCAATGTCCAAAACCTAAAAGCTTAATAACACATTCCCACTAAACATTTTGCTAATTAAATCTATTTTCTTTAGAGTCATTTAGTTTAACCCTTTGGTCAAATACATAAAGTGCAAAATTACAGTACCAATAACAGAAAAGAAAACAAACAAATAAAGAAAACAGACAAAACAAAGACAACACTTATAACCAATCAGAACAATGAAAATAAGGTCATTTTGTGGGATCAGAGAAACAACAAAGCATTATCATAAAGACAGAATATAAAACTTATCCACAACAAGACCATTAATATGAGGCATACAGGTAGGACTAGCTTACCATTTCTATTACCTGTATGCCCATATTAATAGGTCCTATACGTCTCGCGGGGGGGGGGGGGGGTGACAGATTCCATTTAAAGCATAAACAGACATATATTAATTCTTATCTATTTAATAGGATGACGACAGCTGTCCAGACCTGCATCCCACCACAACCACCACTCCGGAGTAATCCCTGGCGAATGCTATCCTCCTCGGTGACACAGTGAATGGCTACGCGCCTCCTTCTGCTCTGAGGGTATGTACTCTTCTAAGAGTGATGCTCAAACTGTTGGGGTGCAGCTGTGGGACCCTATTTTCAGAGATGATGTCCTCCACCCAAGTCTCAAAAGCTGAAAGGGTCTTCAGGAGAGGTGGGTAGTCGAGCTAGGCTATCAGACGGTCACCTCTGTAGCTGTAGTGTCATCCTTCCTATGGTTCCATTCAGGGGTGAACAAGGGCAGACATGTTGTTGATGCAACTGCACACGGGCCAAGAGGTAAGAGGACCAATTTCCACCTCCAAAGCAGATGATACTGTGCGTTATGATGAGTCATTGGGGTGATCATTAGCATAAAGACAGAATATAAAATTTATCCACAACAAGACCATTAATATGAGATATACAGGTAGGACTAGCTTAACATTTCTATTACCTGTATGCCCATATTAATAAGTCACATACGTCTCGGGTGGGGAGGGAAAGATTCAGTTTAAAGCATAAAACATACATATATAAATTCTTATCTATCTAATAGGATGACAACAGCTGTCCAGACCTGCATCCCACCACAACCACCACCCCGGAGTAATCCCTGGCGAATGCTATCCTCCTCAGTGACACAGTGAGAGGCTACGCGCCCCCTTCTGCTCTGAGGGTATGTACTCATCTAAGAGTGATGCTCAAACTGTTGTGGTGCAGCTGAGGGACCCTATTTTCAGAGATGATGTCCTCCACCCAAGTCTCAAAAGTTGAAAGGGACTTCAGGAGAGGTGGGTAGTCGAGCTAGGCTATCAGACGGTCACCTCTGTAGCTGTAGTGTCACCCTTCCTATGGTTCCATTCAGGGGTGGACAGGGGTGGACATGTTGTTTTTACAGCTTGTGCCACTGCACACGGACGATGAGGTACATATATTAATCCTTATCTATCTATCTAATAGGATGACGACAGCTGTCCAGACCTGCATCCCACCACAACAAACACTCCGGAGTAATCCCTGGCGAATGCTATCCTCCTCAGTGACACAGTGAATGGCTACGCGCCTCCTTCTGCTCTGAGGGTATGTACTCTTCTAAGAGTGATGTTCAAACTGTTGGGGTGCAGCTGTGGGACCCTATTTTCAGAGATGATGTCCTCCACCCAAATCTCAAAAGCTGAAAGGGTCTTCAGGAGAGGTGGGTAGTCGAGCTAGGCTATCAGACGGTCACCTCTGTAGCTGTAGTGTCATCCTTCCTATGGTTCCATTCAGGGGTTGACAGGGGCGGACATGTTGTTGGTACAACTTGTACAACTGCACACGGGCCAAGAGGTAAGGGTACCAATTTCCACTTCCAAAGCTGATGAAGCTGTGCGTTATGATGAGTCATTGGGCTGATCATTAGCATAAAGACAGAATCTAAAATTTATCCACAACAAGACCATTAATATGAGGCATACAGGTAGGACTAGCTTAACATTTCTGTTACCTGTATGCTCATATTAATAGGCCATATACGTCTCGCGGGGGGAGTGACAGATTCTATTTAAAGCATAAACAGACATATATAAATTCTTATCTATCTAATTGGATGACGACAGCTGTCCAGACCTGCATCCCACTACAACAACCACTCCGGAGTAATCCCTGGCGAATGCTATCCTCCTCAGTAACACAGTGACTGGCTACGCGCCCCCTTCTGCTCTGAGGGTATGTACTCATCTAAGAGTGATGCTAAAACTGTTGGGGTGCAGCTGTGGGACCCTATTTTCAGAGATGATGTCCTCCACCCAAGTCTCAAAAGCTGAAAGGGTCTTCAGGAGAGGTGGGTAGTCGAGCTAGGCTATCAGACGGTCACCTCTGTAGCTGTAGTGTCATCCTTCCTATGGTTCCATTCAGGGGTGAACAGGGGTGGACATGTTTTTTTTACAACTTGTGCAATTGCACACAGGCGATGAGGTACATATATTAATCCTTATCTATCTATCTAATAGGATGACGACAGCTGTCCAAACCTGCATCCCACCACAACAACCACTTGGAGTAATCCCTGGCGAATGCTATCCTCCTCAGTAACACAGTGACTGGCTACGCGCCCCCTTCTGCTCTGAGGGTATGTACTCTTCTAAGAGTGATGCTCAAACTGTTGGGGTGCAGCTGTGGGACCCTATTTTCAGAGATAATGTCCTCCACCCAAGTCTCAAAAGCTGAAAGGGTCTTCAGGAGAGGTGAGTAGTCGAGCTAGGCTATCAGACGGTCACCTCTGTAGCTGTAGTGTCATCCTTCCTATGGCTCCATTCAGGGGTGGACAGGGGCGGACATGTTGTTGGTACAACTTGTGCAACTGCACACGGGCCAAGAGTTTAGGGTACCAATTTCCACTTCCAAAGCTGATGAAGCTGTGCGTTATGATGAGTCATTGGGCTGATCATTAGCATAAGACAGAATCTAAAATTTATCCACAACAAGACCATTAATATGAGGCATACAGGTAGGACTAGCTTAACATTTCTATTACCTGTATGCTCATATTAATAGGCCATATACAGTACGTCTCGCGGGGGGGTGACAGATTCTATTTATAGCATAAACAGACATATATAAATTCTTATCTATCTAATAGGATGACGACAGCTGTCCAAACCTGCATCCCACCACAACAACCACTCGGAGTAATCCCTGGCGAATGCTATCCTCCTCAGTAACACAGTGACTGGCTACGCTCCCCCTTCTGCTCTGAGAGTATGTACTCTTCTAAGAGCGATGCTCAAACTGTTGGGGTGCAGCTGTGGGAGCCTATTTTCAGAAATGATGTCCTCCACCCAAGTCTCAAAAGCTGAAAGGGTCTTCAGGAGAGGTGAGTAGTCGAGCTAGGCTATCAGACGGTCACCTCTGTAGCTGTAGGGTCATCCTTCCTATGGTTCCATTCAGGGGTGGACATGTTGTTTTTACAACTTGTGCAACTGCACACGGACGATGAGGTACATATATTAATCCTTATCTATCTAATAGGATGACGACAGCTGTCCAGACCTGCATCCCACCACAACAAACACTCCGGAGTAATCCCTGGCGAATGCTATCCTCCTCAGTGACACAGTGAATGGCTACGCGCCTCCTTCTGCTCTGAGGGTATGTACTCTTCTAAGAGTGATGCTCAAACTGTTGGGGTGCAGCTGTGGGACCCTATTTTCAGAGATGATGTCCTCCACCCAAATCTCAAAAGCTGAAAGGGTCTTCAGGAGAGGTGGGTAGTCGAGCTAGGCTATCAGACGGTCACCTCTGTAGCTGTAGTGTCATCCTTCCTATGGTTCCATTCAGGGGTTGACAGGGGCGGACATGTTGTTGGTACAACTTGTGCAACTGCACACGGGCCAAGAGTTAAGGGTACCAATTTCCACTTCCAAAGCTGATGAAGCTGTGCGTTATGATGAGTCATTGGGCTGATCATTAGCATAAAGACAGAATCTAAAATTTATCCACAACAAGACCATTAATATGAGGCATACAGGTAGGACTAGCTTAACATTTCTGTTACCTGTATGCTCATATTAATAGGCCATATACGTCTCGCGGGGGGATGACAGATTCTATTTAAAGCATAAACAGACATATATAAATTCTTATCTATCTAATTGGATGACGACAGCTGTCCAGACCTGCATCCCACCACAACAACCACTCTGGAGTAATCCCTGGCGAATGCTATCCTCCTCAGTGAGACAGTAAATGGCTACGCGCCCCCTTCTGCTCTGAGGGTATGTACTCATCTAAGAGTGATGCTCAAACTGTTGGGGTGCAGCTGTGGGACCCTATTTTCAGAGATGATGTCCTCCACCCAAGTCTCAAAAGCTGAAAGGGACTTCAGGAGAGGTGGGTAGTCGAGCTAGGCTATCAGACGGTCACCTCTGTAGCTGTACTGTCATCCTTCCCATGGTTCCATTCAGGGGTGGACAGGGGCGGACATGTTGTTGGTACAACTTGTGCAACTGCACACGGGCGATGAGGTACATATATTAATTCTTATCTATCTATCTAATAGGATGACGACAGCTGTCCAGACCTGCATCCCACCACAACAACCACTCCGGAGTAATCCCTGGCGAATGCTATCCTCCTCAGTGACACAGTGAGGGGCTACGCTCCCCCTTCTGCTCTGAGGGTATGTACTCATCTAAGAGTGATGGTCAAACTGTTGGGGTGCAGCTGTGGGACCCTATTTTCAGAGATGATGTCCTCCACCCAAGTCTCAAAAGCTGAAAGGGTCTTCAGGAGAGGTGGGTAGTCGAGCTAGGCTATCAGACGGTCACCTCTGTAGCTGTAGTGTCATCCTTCCTATGGTTCCATTCAGGGGTGGACAGGGGCGGACATGTTGTTGGTACAACTTGTGCAACTGCACACGGGCGATGAGGTACATATATTAATCCTTATCTATCTATCTAATAGGATGACGACAGCTGTCCAGACCTGCATCCCACCACAACAACCACTCCGGAGTAATCCCTGGCGAATGCTATCCTCCTCAGTGAGACAGTAAATGGCTACGCGCCCCCTTCTGCTCTGAGGGTATGTACTCATCTAAGAGTGATGCTCAAACTGTTGGGGTGCAGCTGTGGGGCCCTATTTTCAGAGATGATGTCCTCCACCCAAGTCTCAAAAGCTGAAAGGGTCTTCAGGAGAGGTGGGTAGTCGAGCTAGGCTATCAGACGGTCACCTCTGTAGCTGTAGTGTCATCCTTCCTATGGTTCCATTCAGGAGTGGACAGGGGTGGACATGTTGTTTTTACAACTTGTGCAACTGCACACGGGCGATGAGGTACATATATTAATCCTTATCTATCTATCTAATAGGATGACGACAGCTGTCCAGACCTGCATCCCACCACAACAACCACTCCGGAGTAATCCCTGGCGAATGCTATCCTCCTCAGTGAGACAGTAAATGGCTACGCGCCCCCTTCTGCTCTGAGGGTATGTACTCATCTAAGAGTGATGCTCAAACTGTTGGGGTGCAGCTGTGGGACCCTATTTTCAGAGATGATGTCCTCCACCCAAGTCTCAAAAGCTGAAAGGGTCTTCAGGAGAGGTGGGTAGTCGAGCTAGGCTATCAGACGGTCACCTCTGTAGCTGTAGTGTCATCCTTATTATGGTTCCATTCAGGGGTGAACAAGGGCAGACATGTTGTTGATGCAACTGCACACGGGCCAAGAGGTAAGAGGACCAATTTCCACCTCTAAAGCAGATGATACTGTGCGTTATGATGAGTCATTGGGCTGATCATTAGCATAAAGACAGAATCTAAAATTTATCCACAACAAGACCATTAATATGAGGCATACAGGTAGGACTAGCTTAACATTTCTATTACCTGTATGCTCATATTAATAGGCCATATACGTCTCGCTGGGGGGGTGACAAATTCTATTTAAAGCATAAACAGACATATATAAATTCTTATCTATCTAATTGGATGACGACAGCTGTCCAGACCTGCATCCCACCACAACAACCACTCCGGAGTAATCCCTGGCGAATGCTATCCTCCTCAATGAGACAGTAAATGGCTACGCGCCCCCTTCTGCTCTGAGGGTATGTACTCATCTAAGAGTGATGCTCAAACTGTTGGGGTGCAGCTGTGGGACCCTATTTTCAGAGATGATGTCCTCCATCCAAGTCTCAAAAGCTGAAAGGGTCTTCAGGAGAGGTGGGTAGTCGAGCTAGGCTATCAGACGGTCACCTCTGTAGCTGTACTGTCATCCTTCCTATGGTTCCATTCAGGGGTGGACAGGGGTGGACATGTTGTTTTTACAACTTGTGCAACTGCACACGGGCGATGAGGTACATATATTACTCCTTATCTATCTATCTAATAGGATGACGACAGCTGTCCAGACCTGCATCCCACCACAACAACCACTCCGGAGTAATCCCTGGCGAATGCTATCCTCCTCAGTAACACAGTGACTGGCTACGCGCCCCCTTCTGCTCTGAGGGTATGTACTCTTCTAAGAGTGATGCTCAAACTGTTGGGGTGCAGCTGTGGGACCCTATTTTCAGAGATGATGTCCTCCACCCAAGTCTCAAAAGCTGAAAGGGTCTTCAGGAGAGGTGGGTAGTCGAGCTAGGCTATCAGACGGTCACCTCTGTAGCTGTAGTGTCATCCTTCCTATGGTTCCATTCAGGGGTGGACAGGGGCGGACATGTTGTTGGTACAACTTGTGCAACTGCACACGGGCGATGAGGTACATATATTAATTCTTATCTATCTATCTAATAGGATGACGACAGCTGTCCAGACCTGCATCCCACCACTCCGGAGTAATCCCTGGCGAATGCTATGCTCCTCAGTGACACAGTGAGGGGCTACGCGCCCCCTTCTGCTCTGAGGGTATGTACTCATCTAAAAGTGATGGTCAAACTGTTGGGGTGCAGCTGTTGGACCCTATTTTCAGAGATGATGTCCTCCACCCAAGTCTCAAAAGCTGAAAGGGTCTTCAGGAGAGGTTCGTAGTCGAGCTAGGCTATCAGACGGTCACCTCTGTAGCTGTAGTGTCATCCTTCCTATGGTTCCATTCAGGGGTGGACAGGGGCGGACATGTTGTTGGTACAACTTGTGCAACTGCACACGGGCCAAGAGTTAAGGTTACCAATTTCCACTTCCAAAGCTGATGAAGCTTTGCGTTATGATGAGTCATTGGGCTGATCATTAGCATAAAGACAGAATCTAAAATTTATCCACAACAAGACCATTAATATGAGGTATACAGGTAGGACTAGCTTAACATTTCTATTACCTGTATGCTCATATTAATAGGCCATATACGTCTCGCGGGGGGGGTGACAGATTCTATTTAAAGCATAAACAGACATATATAAATTCTTATCTATCTAATTGGATGACGACAGCTGTCCAGACCTGCATCCCACCACAACAACCACTCCGGAGTAATCCCTGGCGAATGCTATCCTCCTCAGTAACACAGTGACTGGCTACGCGCCCCCTTCTGCTCTGAGGGTATGTACTCATCTAAGAGTGATGCTAAAACTGTTGGGGTGCAGCTGTGGGACCCTATTTTCAGAGATGATGTCCTCCACCCAAGTCTCAAAAGCTGAAAGGGTCTTCAGGAGAGGTGGGTAGTCGAGCTACGCTATAAGACGGTCACCTCTGTAGCTGTAGTGTCATCCTTCCTATGGTTCCATTCAGGGGTGGACAGGGGCAGACATGTTGTTGGTACAACTTGTGCAACTGCACACGGGCGATGAGGTACATATATTAATCCTTATCTATCTAATAGGATGACGACAGCTGTCCAGACCTGCATCCCACCACAACAACCACTCCGGAGTAATCCCTGGCGAATGCTATCCTCCTCAGTGAGACAGTAAATGGCTACGCACCCCCTTCTGCTCTGAGGGTATGTACTCATCTAAGAGTGATGCTCAAACTGTTGGGGTGCAGCTGTGGGACCCTATTTTCAGAGATGATGTCCTCCACCCAAGTCTCAAAAGCTGAAAGGGTCTTCAGGAGTGGTGCGTAGTCGAGCTAGGCTATCAGACGGTCACCTCTGTAGCTGTAGTGTCATCCTTCCTATGGTTCCATTCAGGGGTGGACAGGGGCGGACATGTTGTTGGTACAACTTGTGCAACTGCACACGGGTGATGAGGTACATATATTAATCCTTATCTATCTATTTAATAGGATGACGACAGCTGTCCAGACCTGCATCCCACCACAACAACCACTCCGGAGTAATCCCTGGCGAATGCTATCCTCCTCAGTGAGACAGTAAATGGCTACGTGCCGCCTTCTGCTCTGAGGGTATGTACTCATCTAAGAGTGATGCTCAAACTGTTGGGGTGCAGCTGTGGGACCCTATTTTCAGAGATGATGTCCTCCACCCAAGTCTCAAAAGCTGAAAGGGTCTTCAGGAGAGGTGGGTAGTCGAGCTAGGCTATCAGACGGTCACCTCTGTAGCTGTAGTGTCATTCTTCCTATGGTTCCATTCAGGGGTGGACAGGGGCGGACATGTTGTTGGTACAACTTGTGCAACTGCACACGGGCGATAAGGTACATATATTAATTCTTATCTATCTATCTATCTAATAGGATGACGACAGCTGTCCAGACCTGCATCCCACCACAATCACCACTCCGGAGTAATCCCTGGCGAATGCTATGCTCCTCATTGACACAGTGAGGGGCTACGCGCCCCCTTCTGCTCTGAGGGTATGTACTCATCTAAAAGTGATGGTCAAACTGTTGGGGTGCAGCTGTGGGACCCAATTTTCAGAGATGATGTCCTCCACCCAAGTCTCAAAAGCTGAAAGGGTCTTCAGGAGAGGTGTGTAGTCAAGCTAGGCTATCAGACGGTCACCTCTGTAGCTGTAGTGTCATCCTTCCTATGGTTCCATTCAGGGGTGGACAGGGGCGGACATGTTGTTGGTACAACTTGTGCAACTGCACACGGGCGATGAGGTACATATATTAATCCTTATCTATCTATCTAATAGGGTAACGACAGCTGTCCAGACCTGCATCCCACCACAACCACCACTCCGGAGTAATCCCTGGCGAATGCTATCCTCCTCAGTGACACAGTGAGGGGCTACGCGCCCCCTTCTGCTCTGAGGGTATGTACTCATCTAAGAGTGATGCTCAAACTGTTGGGGTGCAGCTGTGGGACCCTATTTTCAGAGATGATGTCCTCCACCCAAGTCTCAAAAGCTGAAAGGGTCTTCAGGAGAGGTGGGTAGTCGAGCTAGGCTATCAGACGGTCACCTCTGTAGCTGTAGTGTCATCCTTCCTATGGTTCCATTCAGGGGTGGACAGGGGCGGACATGTTTTGGTACAACTTGTGCAACTGCACACGGGCCAAGAGTTAAGGGTACCAATTTCCACTTCCAAAGCTGATGAAGCTGTGCGTTATGATGAGTCATTGGGCTGATCATTAGCATAAAGACAGAATCTAAAATTTATCCACAACAAGACCATTAATATGAGGCATACAGGTAGGACTAGCTTAACATTTCTATTACCTGTATGCTCATATTAATAGGCCATATACGTCTCGCGGGGAGGGTGACAGATTCTATTTAAAGCATAAACAGACATATATAAATTCTTATCTATCTAATTGGATGACGACAGCTGTCCAGACCTGCATCCCACCACAACAACCACTCCGGAGTAATCCCTGGCGAATGCTATCCTCCTCAGTAACACAGTGACTGACTACGCTCCCCCTTCTGCTCTGAGGGTATGTACTCATCTAAGAGTGATGCTAAAACTGTTGGGGTGCAGCTGTGGGACCCTATTTTCAGAGATGATGTCCTCCACCCAAGTCTCAAAAGCTGAAAGGGTCTTCAGGAGTGGTGGGTAGTCGAGCTACGCTATAAGACGGTCACCTCTGTAGCTGTAGTGTCATCCTTCCTATGGTTCCATTCAGGGGTGGACAGGGGCGGACATGTTGTTGGTACAACTTGTGCAACTGCACACGGGCGATGAGGTACATGTATTAATCCTTATCTATCTATCTAATAGGATGACGACAGCTGTCCAGACCTGCATCCCACCACAACAACCACTCCGGAGTAATCCCTGGCGAATGCTATCCTCCTCAGTGAGACAGTAAATGGCTACGCACCCCCTTCTGCTCTGAGGGTATGTACTCATCTAAGAGTGATGCTCAAACTGTTGGGGTGCAGCTGTGGGACCCTATTTTCAGAGATGATGTCCTCCACCCAAGTCTCAAAAGCTGAAAGGGTCTTCAGGAGAGGTGGGTAGTCGAGCTAGGCTATCAGACGGTCACCTCTGTAGCTGTAGTGTCATCCTTCCTATGGTTCCATTCAGGAGTGGACAGGGGTGGACATGTTGTTTTTACAACTTGTGCAACTGCACACGGGCGATGAGGTACATATATTAATCCTTATCTATCTATCTAATAGGATGACGACAGCTGTCCAGACCTGCATCCCACCACAACAACCACTCCGGAGTAATCCCTGGCGAATGCTATCCTCCTCAGTGACACAGTGACTGGCTACGCGCCCCCTTCTGCTCTGAGGGTATGTACTCTTCTAAGAGTGATGCTCAAACTGTTGGGGTGCAGCTGTGGGACCCTATTTTCAGAGATGATGTCCTCCACCCAAGTCTCAAAAGCTGAAAGGGTCTTCAGGAGAGGTGAGTAGTCGAGCTAGGCTATCAGACGGTCACCTCTGTAGCTGTAGTGTCATCCTTCCTATGGTTCCATTCAGGGGTGGACAGGGGCGGACATGTTGTTGGTACAACTTGTGCAACTGCACACGGGCGATGAGGTACATATATTAATTCTTATCTATCTATCTAATAGGATGACGACAGCTGTCCAGACCTGCATCCCACCACAACCACCACTCCGGAGTAATCCCTGGCGAATGCTATCCTCCTCAGTGACACAGTGACTGGCTACGCGCCCCCTTCTGCTCTGAGGGTATGTACTCTTCTAAGAGTGATGCTCAAACTGTTGGGGTGCAGCTGTGGGACCCTATTTTCAGAGATGATGTCCTCCACCCAAGTCTCAAAAGCTGAAAGGGTCTTCAGGAGAGGTGAGTAGTCGAGCTAGGCTATCAGACGGTCACCTCTGTAGCTGTAGTGTCATCCTTCCTATGGTTCCATTCAGGGGTGGACAGGGGCGGACATGTTGTTGGTACAACTTGTGCAACTGCACACGGGCGATGAGGTACATATATTAATTCTTATCTATCTATCTAATAGGATGACGACAGCTGTCCAGACCTGCATCCCACCACAACCACCACTCCGGAGTAATCCCTGGCGAATGCTATCCTCCTCAGTGACACAGTGAGGGGCTACGCGCCCCCTTCTGCTCTGAGGGTATGTACTCATCTAAAAGTGATGGTCAAACTGTTGGGGTGCAGCTGTGGGACCCTATTTTCAGAGATGATGTCCTCCACCCAAGTCTCAAAAGCTGAAAGGGTCTTCAGGAGAGGTGGGTAGTCGAGCTAGGCTATCAGACGGTCACCTCTGTAGCTGTAGTGTCATCCTTCCTATGGTTCCATTCAGGAGTGGACAGGGGTGGACATGTTGTTTTTACAACTTGTGCAACTGCACACGGGCGATGAGGTACATACTGTATATTAATCCTTATCTATCTATCTAATAGGATGACGACAGCTGTCCAGACCTGCATCCCACCACAACAACCACTCCGGAGTAATCCCTGGCGAATGCTATCCTCCTCAGTAACACAGTGACTGGCTACGCGCCCCCTTCTGCTCTGAGGGTATGTACTCTTCTAAGAGTGATGCTCAAACTGTTGGGGTGCAGCTGTGGGACCCTATTTTCAGAGATGATGTCCTCCACCCAAGTCTCAAAAGCTGAAAGGGTCTTCAGGAGAGGTGAGTAGTCGAGCTAGGCTATCAGACGGTCACCTCTGTAGCTGTAGTGTCATCCTTCCTATGGTTCCATTCAGGGGTGGACAGGGGCGGACATGTTGTTGGTACAACTTGTGCAACTGCACACGGGCGATGAGGTACATATATTAATTCTTATCTATCTATCTAATAGGATGACGACAGCTGTCCAGACCTACATCCCACCACAACCACCTCTCCGGAGTAATCCCTGGCGAATGCTATCCTCCTCAGTGAGACAGTAAATGGCTACGCGCCGCCTTCTGCTCTGAGGGTATGTACTCATCTAAGAGTGATGCTCAAACTGTTGGGGTGCAGCTGTGGGACCCTATTTTCAGAGATGATGTCCTCCACCCAAGTCTCAAAAGCTGAAAGGGTCTTCAGGAGAGGTGGGTAGTCGAGCTAGGCTATCAGACGGTCACCTCTGTAGCTGTAGTGTCATCCTTCCTATGGTTCCATTCAGGGGTGGACAGAGGCGGACATGTTGTTGGTACAACTTGTGCAACTGCACACGGGCCAAGAGTTAAGGGTACCAATTTCCACTTCCAAAGCTGATGAAGCTGTGCGTTATGATGAGTCTTTGGGCTGATCATTAGCATAAAGACAGAATCTAAAATTTATCCACAACAAGACCATTAATATGAGGCATACAAGTAGGACTAGCTTAACATTTCTATTACCTGTATGCTCATATTAATAGGCCATATACGTCTCGCGGGGGGGGTGACAGATTCTATTTAAAGCATAAACAGACATATATAAATTCTTATCTATCTAATTGGATGACGACAGCTGTCCAGACCTGCATCCCACCACAACAACCACTCCGGAGTAATCCCTGGCGAATGCTATCCTCCTCAGTAACACAGTGACTGGCTACGCGCCCCCTTCTGATCTGAGGGTATGTACTCATCTAAAAGTGATGCTCAAACTGTTGGGGTGCAGCTGTGGGACCCTATTTTCAGAGATGATGTCCTCCACCCAAGTCTCAAAAGCTGAAAGCGTCTTCAGGAGAGGTGGGTAGTCGAGCTAGGCTATCAGACGGTCACCTCTGTAGCTGTAGTGTCATCCTTCCTATGGTTCCATTCAGGGGTGGACAGGGGCGGACATTTTGTTGGTATAACTTGTGCAACTGCACACGGGCGATGAGGTACATATATTAATCCTCATCTATCTATCTAATAGGATGATGACAGCTGTCCAGACATGCATCCCACCACAACAACCACTCCGGAGTAATCCATGGCGAATGCTATCCTCCTCAGTGAGACAGTAAATGGCTACGCACCCCCTTCTGCTCTGAGGGTATGTACTCATCTAAGAGTGATGCTCAAACTGTTGGGGTGCAGCTGTGGGACCCTATTTTCAGAGATGATGTCCTCCACCCAAGTCTCAAAAGCTGAAAGGGTCTTCAGGAGAGGTGGGTAGTCGAGCTAGGCAATCAGACGGTCACCTCTGTAGCTGTAGTGTCATCCTTCCTATGGTTCCATTCAGGAGTGGACAGGGGTGGACATGTTGTTTTTACAACTTGTGCAACTGCACAAGGGCGATGAGGTACATATATTAATTCTTATCTATCTATCTAATAGGATGATGACAGCTGTCCAGACCTGCATCCCACCACAACAACCACTCCAGAGTAATCCCTGGCGAATGCTATCCTCCTCAGTAACACAGTGACTGGCTACGCGCCCCCTTCTGCTCTGAGGGTATGTACTCTTCTAAGAGTGATGCTCAAACTATTGGGGTGCAGCTGTGGGACCCTATTTTCAGAGATGATGTCCTCCACCCAAGTCTCAAAAGCTTAAATGGTCTTAAGGAGAGGTGAGTAGTCGAGCTAGGCTATCAGACGGTCACCTCTGTAGCTGTAGTGTCATCCTTCCTATGGTTCCATTCAGGGGTGGACAGGGGCGGACATGTTGTTGGTACAACTTGTGCAACTGCACACGGGCGATGAGGTACATATATTAATTCTTATCTATCTATCTAATAGGATGACGACAGCTGTCCAGACCTGCATCCCACCACAACCACCACTCCGGAGTAATCCCTGGCGAATGCTATGCTCCTCAGTGACACAGTGAGGGGCTACGCGCCCCCTTCTGCTCTGAGGGTATGTACTCATGTAAAAGTGATGGTCAAACTGTTGGGGTGCAGCTGTGGGACCCTATTTTCAGAGATGATGTACTCCACCCAAGTCTCAAAAGCTGAAAGGGTCTTCAGGAGAGGTGAGTAGTCGAGCTAGGCTATCAGACGGTCACCTCTATAGCTGTAGTGTCATCCTTCCTATGGTTCCATTCAGGGGTGGACAGGGGCGGACATGTTGTTGGTTCAACTTGTGCAACTGCACACGGGCCAAGAGTTAAGGTTACCAATTTCCACTTCCAAAGCTGATGAAGCTTTGCGTTATGATGAGTCATTGGGCTGATCATTAGCATAAAGACAGAATCTAAAATTTATCCACAACAAGACCATTTATATGAGGCATACAGGTAGGACTAGCTTAACATTTCTATTACCTGTATGCTCATATTAATAGGCCATATACGTCTCGCGGGGGGGGTGACAGATTCTATTTAAAGCATAAACAGACATATATAAATTCTTATCTATCTAATTGGATGACGACAGCTGTCCAGACCTGCATCCCACCACAACAACCACTCCGGAGTAATCCCTGGCGAATGCTATCCTCCTCAGTAACACAGTGACTGGCTACGCGCCCCCCTCTGCTCTGAGGGTATGTACTCATCTAAGATTGATGCTAAAACTGTTGGGGTGCAGCTGTGGGACCCTATTTTCAGAGATGATGTCCTCCACCCAAGTCTCAAAAGCTGAAAGGGTCTTCAGGAGAGGTGAGTAGTCGAGCTAGGCTATCAGACGGTCACCTCTGTAGCTGTAGTGTCATCCTTCCTATGGTTCCATTCAGGGGTGGACAGGGGCGGACATGTTGTTGGTACAACTTGTGCAACTGCACACGGGCGATGAGGTACATGTATTAATCCTTATCTAGCTATCTAATAGGATGACGACAGCTGTCCAGACCTGCATCCCACCACAACAACCACTCCGGAGTAATCCCTGGCGAATGCTATCCTCCTCAGTGAGACAGTAAATGGCTACGCACCCCCTTCTGCTCTGAGGGTATGTACTCATCTAAGAGTGATGCTCAAACTGTTGGGGTGCAGCTGTGGGACCCTATTTTCAGAGATGATGTCCTCCACCCAAGTCTCAAAAGCTGAAAGGGTCTTCAGGAGAGGTGGTTGGTCGAGCTAGGCTATCAGACGGTCACCTCTGTAGCTGTAGTGTCATCCTTCCTATGGTTCCATTCAGGAGTGGACAGGGGTGGACATGTTGTTTTTACAACTTGTGCAACTGCACACGGGCGATGAGGTACATATATTAATCCTTATCTATCTATCTAATAGGATGACGACAGCTGTCCAGACCTGCATCCCACCACAACAACCACTCCGGAGTAATCCCTGGCGAATGCTATCCTCCTCAGTAACACAGTGACTGGCTACGCGCCCCCTTCTGCTCTGAGGGTATGTACTCTTCTAAGAGTGATGCTCAAACTGTTGGGGTGCAGCTGTGGGACCCTATTTTCAGAGATGATGTCCTCCACCCAAGTCTCAAAAGCTGAAAGGGTCTTCAGGAGAGGTGAGTAGTCGAGCTAGGCTATCAGACGGTCACCTCTGTAGCTGTAGTGTCATCCTTCCTATGGTTCCATTCAGGTGTGGACAGGGGCGGACATGTTGTTGGTACAACTTGTGCAACTGCACACGGGCGATGAGGTACATATATTAATTCTTATCTATCTATCTAATAGGATGACGACAGCTGTCCAGACCTACATCCCACCACAACCACCTCTCCGGAGTAATCCCTGGCGAATGCTATACTCCTCAGTGACACGGTGAGGGGCTACGCGCCCCCTTCTGCTCTGAGGGTATGTACTCATCTAAAAGTGATGGTCAAACTGTTGGGGTGCAGCTGTGGGACCCTATTTTCAGAGATGATGTCCTCCACCCAAGTCTCAAAAGCTGAAAGGGTCTTCAGGAGAGGTGGGTAGTCGAGCTAGGCTATCAGACGGTCACCTCTGTAGCTGTAGTGTCATCCTTCCTATGGTTCCATTCAGGGGTGGACAGGGGCGGACATGTTTTGGTACAACTTGTGCAACTGCGCATGGGCCAAGAGTTAAGGGTACCAATTTCCACTTCCAAAGCTGATGAAGCTGTGCGTTATGATGAGTCATTGGGCTGATCATTAGCATAAAGACAGATTCTAAAATTTATCCACAACAAGAACATTAATATGAGGCATACAGGTAGGACTAGCTTAACATTTCTATTACATGTATGCTCATATTAATAGGCCATATACGTCTCGCGGGGGGGTGACAGATTCTATTTAAAGCATAAACAGACATATATAAATTCTTATCTATCTAATTGGATGACGATAGCTGTCCAGACCTGCATCCCACCACAACAACCACTCCGGAGTAATCCCTGGCGAATGCTATCCTCCTCAGTAACACAGTGACTGACTACGCGCCCCCTTCTGCTCTGAGGGTATGTACTCATCTAAGAGTGATGCTAAAACTGTTGGGGTGCAGCTGTGGGACCCTATTTTCAGAGATGATGTCCTCCACCCAAGTCTCAAAAGCTGACAGGGTCTTCAGGAGAGGTGAGTAGTCGAGCTAGCATATCAGACGGTCACCTCTGTAGCTGTAGTGTCATCCTTCCTATGGTTCCATTCAGGGTTGGACAGGGGCGGACATGTTGTTGGTACAACTTGTGCAACTGCACACGGGCGATGAGGTACATATATTAATTCTTATCTATCTATCTAATAGGATGACGACAGCTGTCCAGACCTACATCCCACCACAACCACCACTCCGGAGTAATCCCTGGCGAATGCTATCCTCCTCAGTAACACAGTGACTGACTACGCGCCCCCTTCTGCTCTGAGGGTATTTACTCTTCTAAGAGTGATGCTCAAACTGTTGGGGTGCAGCTGTGGGACCCTATTTTCAGAGATGATGTCCTCCACCCAAGTCTCAAAAGCTGAAAGGGTCTTCAGGAGAGGTGAGTAGTCGAGCTAGCATATCAGACGGTCACCTCTGTAGCTGTAGTGTCATACTTCATATGGTTCCATTCAGGGGTGGACAGGGGCGGACATGTTTTGGTACAACTTGTGCAACTGCACACGGGCCAAGAGTTAAGGGTACCAATTTCCACTTCCAAAGCTGATGAAGCTGTGCGTTATGATGAGTCATTGGGCTGATCATTAGCATAAAGACAGAATCTAAAATTTATCCACAACAAGACCATTAATATGAGGCATACAGGTAGGACTAGCTTAACATTTCTATTACCTGTATGCTCATATTAATAGGCCATATACGTCTCGCGGAGGGGGTGACAGATTCTATTTAAAGCATAAACAGACATATATAAATTCTTATCTATCTAATTGGATGACGACAGCTGTCCAGACCTGCATCCCACCACAACAACCACTCCTGAGTAATCCCTGGCGAATGCTATCCTCCTCAGTAACACAGTGACTGGCTACGCGCCCCCTTCTGCTCTGAGGGTATGTACTCATCTAAGAGTGATGCTAAAACTGTTGGGGTGCAGCTGTGGGACCCTATTTTCAGAGATGATGTCCTCCACCCAAGTCTCAAATGCTGAAAGGGTCTTCAGGAGAGGTGGGTAGTCGAGCTAGGCTATCAGACGGTCACCTCTGTAGCTGTAGTGTCATCCTTCCTATGGTTCCATTCAGGGGTGGACAGGGGCGGACATGTTGTTGGTACAACTTGTGCAACTGCACACGGGCGATGAGGTACATATATTAATCCTTATCTATCTATCTAATAGGATGACGACAGCTGTCCAGACCTGCATCCCACCACAACAACCACTCCGGAGTAATCCCTGGCGAATGCTATCCTCCTCAGTGAGACAGTAAATGGCTACGCGCCCCCTTCTGCTCTGAGGGTATGTACTCATCTAAGAGTGATGCTCAAACTGTTGGGGTGCAGCTGTGGGACCCTATTTTCAGAGATGATGTCCTCCACCCAAGTCTCAAAAGCTGAAAGGGACTTCAGGAGAGGTGGGTAGTCGAGTTAGGCTATCAGACGGTCACCTCTGTAGCTGTACTGTCATCCTTCCTATGGTTCCATTCAGGGGTGGACAGGGGAGGACATGTTGTTGGTACAACTTGTGCAACTGCACACGGGCGATGAGGTACATATATTAATTCTTATCTATCTATCTAATAGGATGACGACAGCTGTCCAGACCTGCATCCCACCACAACAACCACTCCGGAGTAATCCCTGGCGAATGCTATCCTCCTCAGTGACACAGTGAGGGGCTACGCGCCCCCTTCTGCTCTGAGGGTATGTACTCATCTAAGAGTGATGGTCAAACTGTTGGGGTGCAGCTGTGGGACCCAATTTTCAGAGATGATGTCCTCCACCCAAGTCTCAAAAGCTGAAAGGGTCTTCAGGAGAGGTGGGTAGTCGAGCTAGGCTATCAGACGGTCACCTCTGTAGCTGTAGTGTCATCCTTCCTATGGTTCCATTCAGGGGTGGACAGGGGCGGACATGTTGTTGGTACAACTTGTGCAACTGCACACGGGCGATGAGGTACATATATTAATCCTTATCTATCTATCTAATAGGATGACGACAGCTGTCCAGACCTGCATCCCACCACAACAACCACTCCGGAGTAATCCCTGGCAAATGCTATCCTCCTCAGTAACACAGTGACTGGCTACGCGCCCCCTTCTGCTCTGAGGGTTTGTACTCATCTAAGAGTGATGCTAAAACTGTTGGGGTGCAGCTGTGGGACCCTATTTTCAGAGATGATGTCCTCCACCCAAGTCTCAAAAGCTGAAAGGGTCTTCAGGAGAGGTGGGTAGTCGAGCTAGGCTATCAGACGGTCACCTCTGTAGCTGTAGTGTCAACCTTCCTATGGTTCCATTCAGGGGTGGACAGGGGCGGACATGTTGTTGGTACAACTTGTGCAACTGCACACGGGAGATGAGGTACATATATTAATCCTTATCTATCTATCTAATAGGTTGACGACAGCTGTCCAGACCTGCATCCCACCACAACAACCACTCCGGAGTAATCCCTGGCGAATGCTATCCTCCTCAGTAACACAGTGACTGGCTACGCGCCCTCTTCTGCTCTGAGGGTTTGTACTCTTCTAAGAGTGATGCTCAAACTGTTGGGGTGCAGCTGTGGGACCCTATTTTCAGAGATGATGTCCTCCACCCAAGTCTCAAATGCTGTAAGGGTCTTCAGGAGAGGTGAGTAGTCGAGCTAGGCTATCAGACGGTCACCTCTGTAGCTGTAATGTCATCCTTCCTATGGTTCCATTCAGGGGTGGACAGGGGCGGACATGTTGTTGGTACAACTTGTGCAACTGCACATGGGCGATGAGGTACATATATTAATTCTTATCTATCTATCTATCTATCTATCTATCTATCTAATAGGATGACGACAGCTGTCCAGAACTGCATCCCACCACAACAACCACTCCGGAGTAATCCCTGGCGAATGCTATCCTCCTCAGTGACACAGTGACTGGCTACGCGCCCCCTTCTGCTCTGAGGGTATGTACTCATCTAAGAGTGATGCTCAAACTGTTGGGGTGCAGCTGTGGGACCCTATTTTCAGAGATGATGTCCTCCACCCAAGTCTCAAAAGCTGAAAGGGTCTTCAGGAGTGGTGGGTAGTCGAACTAGGCTATCAGACGGTCACCTCTGTAGCTGTAGTGTCATCCTTCCTATGGTTCCATTCAGGGGTGAACAAGGGCAGACATGTTGATGCAACTGCACACGGGCCAAGAGGTAAGAGGACCAATTTCCACCTCCAAAGCAGATGAAGCTGTGCGTTATGATGAGTTATTGGGGTGATCATTAGCATAAAGACAGAATATAAAATTTATCCACAACAAGACCATTCATATGAGGTATGTAGGTAGGACTAGCTTAACATTTCTATTACTTGTATGCCCATATTAATAAGTCATATACGTCTCGGGTGGGGAGGGAAAGATTCAGTTTAAAGCATAAAACATACATATATAAATTCTTATTTATCTAATAGGATGACAACAGCTGTCCAGACCTGCATCCCACCACAACCACCACTCCGGAGTAATCCCTGGCGAATGCTATCCTCCTCAGTGACAAAGTGAATGGCTACGCGCCCCCTTCTGCTCTGAGGGTATGTACTCTTCTAAGAGTAATGCTCAAACTGTTGGGGTGCAGCTATGGGACCCTATTTTCAGAGATGATGTCCTCCACCCAAGTCTCAAAAGGTGAAAGGGTCTTCAGGAGAGGTGGGTAGTCGAGCTAGGATATCAGACGGTCACCTCTGTAGCTGTAGTGTCATCCTTCCTATGGTTCCATTCAGGGGTGGACAGGGGTGGACATGTTGTTGGTACAACTTGTGCAACTGCACACGGGCCAAGAGGTAAGGGTACCAATTTCCACTTCCAAAGCTGATGAAGCTGTACGTTATGATGAGTCATTGGGCTGATCATTAGCATAAAGACAGAATCTAAAATTTATCCTCAACAAGACCATTAATATGAGGCATACAGGTAGGAGTATCTTAACATTTATATTACCTGTATGCCCATATTAATAGGCCATAGACGTCTCATGGGGGGGATGACAGATTCTATTTAAAGCATAAACAGACATATATAAATTTTTATCTATCTACTAGGATGACGACAGCTGTCCAGACCTGCATCCCACCACAACCACCACTCCGGAGTAATCCCTAGCGAATGCTATCCTCCTCAGTGACACAGTGAGGGGCGATTCGCCGCCTTCTGCTCTGAGGGTATGTACTCTTCTAAGAGTGATGCTCAAACTGTTGGGGTGCAGCTGTGGGACCCTATTTTCAGAGATCATATGCTCCACCCATGTCTGAAAAGCTGAAAGGGTCTTCGTGAGAAATGGATTGTCAAGCTAGGCTATCATACGGTCACCTCTGTAGCTGTAGTGTCATCCTTCCTATCTCTCCATTCAGGGGTGGACAGGGGCGGACATGTTGGTGCAACTTGTACAACTGCAGACAGGACAAGAGGTAAGGGGACCAATTTCCACCTAAAAAGCAGATGAAATTGTGCGTTATTATAAGTCTTTGGGGTGATCATTAGTATAAAGACAGAATGTAAAATTTATCCACAACAAGACCATTAATTTGAGGCATACAGGTAGGACTAGCTTAACATTTCTATTACTTTTATTCATTCAGTGACATCACTAGTAGAAGGTAATGGGGGTGAAACCAACAACCAAAACATTTAGTGACATCACAAGTAGTGTCTTATGGGGGCAAAGCTAACAACCAAAACATTCCGTGAAATGAAAAATAAGAGCTAATGTGGATGAAGCCAACAATCATAATCTTCCGTGACATCATATGACGCAGCTATTTGGGGTGGATCAACTATCCCATCACTCTAAGACAGTGTTCCCCAACTCCAGTCCTCAAGAGCCACCAACGGTTCATGTTTTCAGGATTTCATTCGTATTGCCCAGGTGATGGAATTTTTGCCTGTGCAGGTACTGCAATTATCACGTAGGTCATACTAAGGAAAGCCTGAAAACATGAATCCTTGGTGGCTCTTGAGGACTGGAGCTGGGGAACGCTGCTCTAAGACATAACAAGGAACAGCTAATGTGGGCAGAGCCAACAATTACCACATTCCGTGACATCGCAAGTAGCAGCTAGTGGGTGCGGATCCAACAACCTCACTTCCACTGAAGTGCATTGTCCAATATATTAGAGATCAAACTATATGAATCCTACCAATGTGGGGGAATATTTGAATAGTTTTACTACATATGGAGCTAATATGTATATACATCGGTGTTGTACCAGGATTTCCCAATATTGGTTGGATTTATATTTTTGACCTGGACTGTATTTTACTATGTGTCTCTATAACATCCGACAATTACATAATTATCTTCATGTTACATGTGTTCCCTTTACAGGATGTAACTTTAATCTCCCAGATTTGGATGATTCTATAACAATACATGGCCTAAAAATCAAGAAGTCGTCATGTTCCAGTTATGGCTGAGGGGATTCTCTCAATTATAACTAATCTATGGACCTGATGAGCAAGAAAGTCAGAAACCAGTAAAATGTGATGGATAATCGGTAAATCATTGTCATTTCTGTACTTGAAGATAAATCCCGTCACATCCTATGTATCTCTTTACTGTTGGAAGAAAGGCTGTAAAATTTGGACATCTCCTAATATGAGGGGTTCACTATTTATTTTGGACCTGCTTGTATTATAGAGAATAAAGACTCCTTAATGAATAAAAAATAAATGAGAAATAGATGATAGAAGAAAATGAAGGACACAACAAGAGATGACATAGCGCCGACTTATCTCTCTCCACCGTCTGCAACTGTCAGATGGAATGTTGGCTCTGCAGCTCTTTACACAATGTTTGTGTGTGATGTCATAATGCAAGGGGGCAGAGCCAGAAACCTCAACATTCCGTGACATCATCAGCAGGAGCAGCAGCTGTTTAAAGAGACCAGAGCAGGCCATACAACCAATTCATTACCATATACATGAAATGGACTCTAATTATCCACCTTGGCTTCTTAAAACTTTTATAAAATGCCACAATGTTACCATACACTGTAATTCCGGAGTAGTTCCTACTGATTTGAACAGTGATAAATCAATAATAATAACTCATATATCCCAGTATTATAGAAGATTAGATTATATGGATGGTTGGATGGGGAGGTGGACATGCTACTGTAGGATAATGTTACTATATACCAGGGTTGGGCTATTACTTATCCCAAGGGGCTACATGATAGACTGTAACATATTAATTACAATTATTATTTTATAGTAATAATAACTTTATAACTTAATATTGAGCAGAATTAAATATGCTGACACCCCATACATACCATATGAGCCCATATACAGCTCTCCTCTATACCTCTTTATTCTGTAAGAGCTCACACGTAGCTTACTACATACTGTATGATTCCTCACATAGCCCCTCTATATACGTTGTCAGAACCCACGTAGCCTCTCTATATATAGTATGAGCCCCCACATAGCCTCTATATATAGTATGAGCCTCCACATAGCCACTCTGTATATAGTATGAGCCCCCAAATAGCCTCTATATATTCAATATGAGCCCTCACATAGCCTCTCTATATTCAATATGAGCCCTCACATAGCCTCTCTATATATAGTATGAGCCCTCACATAGCCCTTTGTATATAGTATGAGACCACACATAGCCACTCTATATATAGTATGAGCCCCCACATAGCCTCTATATATAGTATGAGCCCCCACATAGCCACTCTATATATAGTATGAGCCCCCACATAGCCTCTATATATAGTATTAGCCCCACATAGCCTCTACATATAGTATGAGCCACCACATAGCCACTCTATATATAGGTAAAAAAAGAAAATTTTTTCAGCTCACCCCAAAGAAGACAGCTATAAGTCCGATCGGTGCACGGAATGTGGAAACAGGATCCCTCTGCAGCAAAGCGTAATATGGAAAAAAATTCCAGCATCCAGATCAGTAATTAGATTAAAAAAATTTTTTTATTCCTTTATTCCAAAATTTAAAAAAATCATAAGATTCTCCATCATGATAAGAGACGCATCAGGACGTGTAGTTGGACGCGTTTCGGACAAAAAAACAGTCCTTATTCTAAGACAACACATAATACATCTGAACACATGCTTATAAAGGGAAACAAAGGAAGTCAAGGAACAATCAAGACTAAACATAGCCAGCTGATTAATAGAAGGTAGTAAGTCAAAATCACACTTACAAAACACTCAAAATCTCACTCCTAATATTCATACCCGTTGGAACTCTGCTTTGTAACAATAACATCCATTTTGCCTCTCGGCGTAATAATAAATCATTTAAATTTCCACCTACCCTTTTTGTCTGCACCTTCTCTATGGCATTAACCCTAAAGTTGCTGAGATCTCCTTTATGTATATGCAAAAAATGTCGAGAAGCAGCAGACAAACTGCGTGTGGTAGTGTGACCTACGTCATAAACGTGCTCGGAAATACGACGTCTCAAGGTGCGTGAAGTATTTCCCACATACTGAATATTACAATCCACGCATGTTATGACATAGATCACACCAGTAGAACCACAGTTCAAAAAAGATTTTATTTTAAATTCCTTTCCATTAACAGAAGATACTATTTTTTCTGTGTTCCACATAAACCTACATAGCCCACAGTTTTTCTGAGCACATTTAAAAGATCCACAAGTGGGTAACCAATTAGTTATACTTGCTGAACTGTCTGAAAAAAATTTATTAGCATGTCTATTGACACTAGTATGATCACTTGGAGATACCTTATTAGCAATAGTTTTATTCCTCCTTGAAACAAATCTAATCCCATCCTTCAGTATATTCTTTAATGTATCATCAACATACAAAATAGGGAGGAATTTTTTAATAATATGAACAATCCTGTAGTAGTCAGTACTAAAATTAGTTGAAAAAACAATAGGTGACCGACCCTCCACAGAATTTAATGTTTTTCTGCTTTCTTTCTGCAAATAATCCTCTCTACTTTTTTCATCCGTTCTATGCTTAGCTTTCTGAATGTCTACCTTAGTATAACCCCTCTTTATAAAACGTTTACCAATGATCTCACATTGTTTATCGTATAAATTAGGCGTGGTACATGTTCTTTTTGCTCTTACAAACTCCCCTGTAGGTATATTGGCTATAACATGACGTGGATGGCAGCTAGATGCGTGTAACAGTGAATTACCTGCCGTAGATTTTCTAAAAATATCACAATCAATCTTTTTTTCTTCCAAATTTGCCGACAAAAGAATATCCAAAAACGAAATTGTCTTGGCATCAAATTGATATGTGAAACGTATATTGCATGGATTATTATTAATATAGAACATGAAATTCTCAATATTAAATACATCACCATCCCACACAATTATAACATCATCAATAAATCTCAAAAAAAGAAAAATATCAGAAGAAAAAGGATTTTTTTCAGAAAAAATATACTCCTCCTCCCACCAGGCCATAAAAATATTAGCAAGAGACGGTGAAAACTTGGAACCCATGGAACAGCCTTGCACCTGTAAATAAAGATCATCCAAAAAAGAAAAAAAATTGTTTTTTAACAAAAAATAGGTCACTTCAATCAAATACATCTGTAAATCTTCTGAAAAATTACTGTATTTCTGTAAATAAGTAGTAAGAGCCAAAATAGCCAAATCGTGTGGGATGGAAGTGTACAAACTTTGTACATCACAAGTGAGCCAACAAAAGGAACTTCGCCATTCCACCTGAGAAAAAATACTAAGAACATGCTTGGAATCCTGCACATAGCTAGGTGAAATAGTGGCTAGAGGTTTTAATCTTGCATCCAACCATTCTGACAAATTTTCATTAAGAGATCCTATGCCCGATATGATAGGACGGAACAAAGGTGGAAAAACCTCCTTATGAACTTTTGGAAGTGCATGTAACAAAGGAACTCTGGGATATAAAGGACAGAAAAATTCACATTGTTTTTGATTAATAATTCCCAAACTAAAACCCCTATGTAACAATTCCTGTAATTCCATTCTGATGTTATCTGTAGGGTTATAATTAATTCCCTTGTATACCTCACTATTAAAAAGCATAGCCCTCACCTCTCTTTCATACAGCCCAGTATCTAATATGGTCACAGATCCCCCCTTGTCAGAATTTCTTACCACGATATTGACATTAGCAGATAACAAATCAAGTGCCTGTTTCTCAGTACGAGAAATGTTAGAACGACCATTCTGATTAGCATTATAGATTTTCATAAGTTCATCCTCAACAAGAAATTGAAAATCATCCATAACTTGCAATTTTGACTGCTCAGGATAATATCTAGGATTAGGGACTCTAGAGGAAAAATTAACATCAGTTAAATACATTAACTTAGAACCAGATTCAGACAAGTCCCTCAAATTCTTTAGGGTAACTTGCTCCTGGAAAGAAGTAGGCATAAATTCCTCAGGAACTTTATCAACATATTCATCATTGATATTGGAAGTTTTTTCACGTTCCACATCTTCTGCAAAAAAATGTCTCCTAAGAGTCAATCTTCTCATAAAGTGATTAACATCAAGCATAGTGTTGAATAAGTCCATTTTCGCTGTAGGCACAAAATTAAGACCCCTTTCAAGGATATTAATTTGATCATTCGATAAAATCGATGCAGAAAGGTTCAGGACTGTAAAATTATCAGTTGTATCTAAGCATGCTTGTTCCGCGCTGATCTCCTGAATTCTCTTATGTTGGGAGTGTTTCCTCCCTGATCTCCTCTGACGTTTCTTTTTCCTGAACAGTTTTTTGAAAAACTACTGCTTTGTGAAATCCGCTGCCCCACATCCCGTGCACACATGGAACTGTTAGATGGTAAATTCTCAGTATCGGAAGTGTCAGTATTAACATCCGTATTATCCATATCCGTTGAGGAAAAGCTTACCCTATTATCTCTGCGTTTGAGAATGGAAGGGTGAATGTTATTACGTTTTCTTCTATAATCATGCCAGTCATAAATATGATTATTCTGGTAATCAGTTTTATCTCTTCTGAATTTCTTTTCCTTTATCACTGTAATAGAGTCCTCCATTTTGCTCAGATTGTCATTAATTTTATCTCTAGCCATTATAAAAGAAGAAGAATCTTTATATTTCACCAAATCACTTTCAATCATTTTAATAGATTCCTCCAAAGTTAACATCTTGGCTTCCTCTCTCTTCACAATCAAATTCATCAGCTTAGTAGAACAGTCACTAAGAATATTGTCCCATTCTTTTACAAATTCAGGGTCATATTCCGTAGTAGGGCGCTTCTTAATGCGCAAACCTCTTGGAATCATATTGCTGCTTATATAAGCCTGTAAGGTTTTGTGGTCCCACCACACCCTGAGTCGTGATGACATAAGTTTTTCAAGTTCCCACATAAGTGGTTTCAAATCCTTTCCATCCTCAGGTGTAAAGGCATGGATAGTAGAAAAAATGTTGGCAGCCTTGTCTAGTCGTTGCCGACTGTTCACATTGAAAAAATCATCACTGATAATGTCATCAGAAATATTGGTAGCTATCTCAAAATTCATATTTATGAATAATAATGGATATGTCAAAATCAAATTAAGGGGAGCACGAAAAATAGGGAATCCAAACAGTAAGGTAAAAAAAGAAAATTTTTTCAGCTCACCCCAAAGAAGACAGCTATAAGTCCGATCGGTGCACGGAATGTGGAAACAGGATCCCTCTGCAGCAAAGCGTAATATGGAAAAAAATTCCAGCATCCAGATCAGTAATTAGATTAAAAAAATTTTTTTATTCCTTTATTCCAAAATTTAAAAAAATCATAAGATTCTCCATCATGATAAGAGACGCATCAGGACGTGTAGTTGGACGCGTTTCGGACAAAAAAACAGTCCTTATTCTAAGACAACACATAATACATCTGAACACATGCTTATAAAGGGAAACAAAGGAAGTCAAGGAACAATCAAGACTAAACATAGCCAGCTGATTAATAGAAGGTAGTAAGTCAAAATCACACTTACAAAACACTCAAAATCTCACTCCTAATATTCATACCCGTTGGAACTCTGCTTTGTAACAATAACATCCATTTTGCCTCTCGGCGTAATAATAAATCATTTAAATTTCCACCTACCCTTTTTGTCTGCACCTTCTCTATGGCATTAACCCTAAAGTTGCTGAGATCTCCTTTATGTATATGCAAAAAATGTCGAGAAGCAGCAGACAAACTGCGTGTGGTAGTGTGACCTACGTCATAAACGTGCTCGGAAATACGACGTCTCAAGGTGCGTGAAGTATTTCCCACATACTGAATATTACAATCCACGCATGTTATGACATAGATCACACCAGTAGAACCACAGTTCAAAAAAGATTTTATTTTAAATTCCTTTCCATTAACAGAAGATACTATTTTTTCTGTGTTCCACATATATAGTATGAGCCCTCACATAGCCCTTTGTATATAGTATGAGACCACACATAGCCACTCTATATATAGTATGAGCCCCCACATAGCCTCTATATATAGTATGAGCCCCCACATAGCCACTCTTTATATAGTATGAGCCCCCACATAGCCTCTATATATAGTATGAGCCCCCACATAGCCTCTACATATAGTATGAGCCACCACATAGCCTCTCTATATTCAATATGAGCCCTCACATAGCCTCTCTATATTCAATATGAGCCCTCACATAGCCTCTCTATATATAGTATGAGCCCTCACATAGCCCTTTGTATATAGTATGAGACCACACATAGCCACTCTATATATAGTATGAGCCACCACATAGCCTCTCTATATTCAATATGAGCCCTCACATAGCCTCTCTATATATAGTATGAGCCACCACATAGCCACTCTATTTATAGTATGAGCCCCCACATAGCCTCTATATAGTATGAGCCCCCACATAGCCACTCTATATATAGTATGAGCCCCCACATAGCCTCTATATATAGTATGAGCCCTCACATAGCCTCTCTATATTCAATATGAGCCCTCACATAGCCTCTCTATATATAGTATGAGCCCTCCCATAGCCCTTTGTATATAGTATGAGACCACACATAGCCACTCTATATATAGTATGAGCCACCACATAGCCTCTCTATATTCAATATGAGCCCTCACATAGCCTCTCTATATATAGTATGAGCCACCACATAGCCACTCTATATATAGTATGAGCCCCCACATAGCCTCTATATATACTATGAGCCCCCATATAGCCACTCTATATATAGTATGAGCCCCCACATAGCCTCTATATATAATATGAGCCACCACATAGCCTCTCTATATTCAATATGAGCCCTCACATAGCACTTTGTATATAGTATGAGACCACACATAGCCACTCTATATATAGTATGAGCCCCCACATAGCCTCTATATATAGTATGATCCCCCACATAGCCTCTCTATATTCAATATGAGCCCTCACATAGCACTTTGTATATAGTATGAGACCACACATAGCCCCCTATATACAGTATGAGCCAGAGGTGTATCTAGAAGTGATGAGCAAGCCTGCTTGCCACTGCTCAATACTTGATCAAGCATCGCGGTCAGTGGCGTAGCGTGGGGGGGGCAGGGGGGGTGGTCCGCCCCAGGCGGCACGTGTGTGGGGGCAGCGAGGTAGCAGCCGCAGCAATTCCTCTCCTCTGTGGGAGAACTCATTTCCGCCCAGTCTCCCTGGCTGTGGATGGTGCAGCAGTGCTGGAGGTCTCCTCCTTCCTCCAGTTATGGGGGTGGCTGGGATTGCTGTAGGCCAGCCCAGTCTGATGTGTATACACTGGATCCAGGGCAGGGTTTGCTCCATGCTCTCACTCATGCTGAATGTGCCCGGGACAGGAGCTGTACAGCCTGGGAACCAAGTCCTCTGCCAGGCTGATGCCCACTCCTGCCCTGCAGGTAAGCTGCCCCCCTGCTGTGCTGGGGGCACTGTGTGGGTGAGGGGCTATAGAGTGCCAGGAAGCTCTGCTGCAGGGATCTGTGCCCCAGGCATGGGGGGAGAGCAGGGCAGCCCTGCTAATCCTATTAGTATGTGCAACTAGTAGAAAACTCATGAAGTTTTTTTTTTTCTTTTTTTATTATTAATGGAAAAAACTGCTTCACCAGGCTGCATGCCCTCTGTATGTGTGATCCCTGCCAAGAGGTTCTGCAGCAGCAGCTCAGAGCTGATAATAGTGATGTGGTTATGCACAGATATAGCAGAGTTGGGTGTGTCATATAACTGCATGCTGTACAAGCAGTGAAGCAATTGCATTGTAAGCACTTTCCCATTCCACATCTTGTAGCCCAGTTTAGGAGCCTGAATTTTACGTACCCTTACGACTTGACTTTTTTACACCCCTTGTGCATGTCGTACAGCAGGCGGTTGACACAACTGATGAGAACTGAGGGGAAAAAAAAGAAAGATTGCCAGGGAATTGCTCACAATGCAATTGCTTGATATATAGTAGGACCCAATGCAAAAACAATTGCCTTATTATGTGACAACTAGCTGGAGAGCTCGGCGCTGCCCGGGCATAGTTACTAACTGTGGTTAGTTATAACAAATTATAATTATCCGCCATCCCATAGTCCCGTGCCCATATACCCATCACACATCCTCCATCCCATAGTTCCGTGCCCATATACCTGTCATACATATTCTCCATCCCATAGTCCAGTGCCCATATACCCATCACACATCCTTCATCTCATAGTCCCGTGCCCATATACCCGTCATACATATCCTCCATCCCATAGTCCAGTGCCCATATACCCATCACACATCCTCCATCCCATAGTTCCGTGCCCATATACTCGTCATACATATCCTCCATCCCATAGTCCAGTGCCCATATACCCATCACACATCCTCCATCCCATAGTCCCGTGCCCATATACCCGTCATACATATCCTCCATCCCATAGTCCCGTGCCCATATACCCATCACACATCCTCCAACCCATAGTCCCGTGCCCATATACCCATCACACATCCTCCATCTCATAGTCCCGTGCCCATATACCCGTCATACATATCCTCCATCCCATAGTCCCGTGCCCATATACCCATCACACATCCTCCATCCCATAGTCCCGTGCCCCTATACCCATCACACATCCTCCATCCCATAGTCCCGTGCCCATTTACCCATCACACATCCTCCATCTCATAGTCCCGTGCCCATATACCCGTCATACATATCCTCCATCCCATAGTCCCGTGCCCATATACCCATTACACATCCTCCAACCCATAGTCCCGTGCCCATATACCCATCACACATCCTCCATCCCATAGTCCCGTGCCCATATACCCGTCATACATATCCTCCATCCCATAGTCCCGTGCCCCTATACCCATCACACATCCTCCATCCCATAGTCCCGTGCCCATTTACCCATCACACATCCTCCATCTCATAGTCCCGTGCCCATATACCCGTCATACATATCCTCCATCCCATAGTCCCGTGCCCATTTACCCATCATACATATCCGCCATCTCATAGTCCCGTGCCCCTATACCCATCACACATCCTCCATCCCATAGTCCCGTGCCCATTTACCCATCACACATCCTCCATCTCATAGTCCCGTGCCCATATACCCGTCATACATATCCTCCATCCCATAGTCCAGTGCCCATATACGCATCACACATCCTCCATCCCATAGTCCCGTGCCCATTTACCCATCACACATCCTCCATCTCATAGTCCCGTGCCCATATACCCGTCATACATATCCTCCATCCCATAGTCCCGTGCCCATATACCCATTACACATCCTCCAACCCATAGTCCCGTGCCCATATACCCATCACACATCCTCCATCCCATAGTCCCGTGCCCATATACCCGTCATACATATCCTCCATCCCATAGTCCCGTGCCCCTATACCCATCACACATCCTCCATCCCATAGTCCCGTGCCCATTTACCCATCACACATCCTCCATCTCATAGTCCCGTGCCCATATACCCGTCATACATATCCTCCATCCCATAGTCCCGTGCCCATTTACCCATCATACATATTCGCCATTTCATAGTCGAGTGCCCATATACCCGTCATACATATCCACCATCCCATAGTCCAGTGCCCATATACCCATCACACATCCTCCATCCCATAGTTCCGTGCCCATATACTCGTCATACATATCCTCCATCCCATAGTCCAGTGCCCATATACCCATCACTCATCCTCCATCCCATAGTCCCGTGCTCATATACCCGTCATACATATCCTCCATCCCATAGTCCCGTGCCCATATACCCGTCATACATATCCACCATCCCATAGTCCAGTGCCCATATACCCATCACACATCCTCCATCCCATAGTCCCGTGCCCATATATCCATCATACATATCCACCATCCCATAGTCCCGTGCCCATATACCCATCACACATCCTCCATCCCATAGTCAACCATTATGACATCATAATGAGCGGAGGCAGGGCTTGCAACCTATGATGACATCAGCGTCGCCATGGCAACCATTGTGACATCATAATGAGGGGCGGGGCTTGATACACACACACTGCTTCCCCAGGATGCAAATAGGGGCATTATGACATCATAATGAGGGGCGGGGCTTGACGCGCACACACTTTTTCCCCAGTATGTAGGCAGGGGCAAAATTGTTTGGTGAATTGGAACGCACAGGGTTAAAATTTCGCCTCACAACATAGCTTAAGACGCTCTCGGGGTCCAGACGTGTGACAGTGCCAAATTTTGTGGCTGTAGCTGCGACGGTGCGGATGCCAATCCCAGACATACACACACACACACACACATACATACATACATACATACATACATACACACATACATACATACATACATACAGTTGTGGCCAAAAGTATTGACACCCCTGCAATTCTGTCAGATAATACTCAGTTTCTTCCTGAATATCTTTGCAAACACAAATTCTTTGGTATTATTATCTTCGTTTAATTTATCTTAAATGAAAAAACACAAAAAGAATTGTCCTAAAGCCAAATTGGATATAATTCCACACCAAACATAAAAAAGAGGGTGGACAAAAGTATTGGCACTGTTCGAAAAATCATGTGATGCTTCTCTAATTTGTGTAATTAACAGCACCTGTAACTTACCTGTGGCACCTAACAGGTGTTGGCAATAACTAAATCACACTTGCAGCCAGTTGACATGGATTAAAGTTGACTCAACCTCTGTCCTGTGCCCTTGTGTGTACCACATTGAGCATAGAGAAAAGAAAGAAGACCAAAGAATGGTCTGAGGACTTGAGAAACCAAATTGTGAGGAAGCATGAGCAATCTCAAGGCTACAAGTCCATCTCCAAAGACCTGAATGTTCCTGTGTCTACCGTGCGCAGTGTCATCAAGAAGTTTAAAGCCCATGGCACTGTGGCTAATCTCCCTAGATGTGGACGGAAAAGAAAAATTGACAAGAGATTTCAACGCAAGATTGTGCAGATGTTGGATAAAGAACCTCGACTAACATCCAAACAAGTTCAAGCTGCCCTGCAGTCCGAGGGTACAACAGTGTCAACCCGTACTATCCGTCGGCGTCTGAATGAAAAGGGACCGTATGGTAGGAGACCCAGGAAGACCCCACTTCTTACCTCGAGACATTAAAAAAGCCAGGCTTGTTGCGGAGGCTGCGGTGATACTCAACCCGACAGAGGAAACTAAAAACGCTTTGGAGAAGGCACAGGGGTCGCTCAGGGAAAACCTCATGTCGGCGGCAGCAAATAAACGTTATTTCCTCAGACAAAAATATTTTATAGAGGGGGAGGGAGTAGGACATTTATTGGCCACGGTCATTAGAGCACAGGACGGATCTTCATATATCAATAGGCTAAAAACGGACTCGGGTGGTCCTGTGACAGACAGTGCGGACATAGTGAGTGAGATAAGGAGGTATTATATGCGACTATACACATCAGATTGCAGTCTCACGGAGACTGAGATTGAGCAGTACCTGGATGCTCTCTCTCTCCCTGCATTGGCTGATAGCGATAGGGATTCATTGGATCGGGACATCCTGTTGGAGGAGTTGGAGGAGGCGCTTGGTCAGATGCAAAATAAAAAGGCTCCAGGAATGGATGGCCTGCCTGTCGAGATTTACAAAACCTATGCACCCTTACTGCTACCTAAGCTACTTAAGGTATTTGAAGAGGCTGAAAGGCAGAGGGTCCTCCCGCCATCTATGAGGGAAGCTTTGATAGTTTTAATATTAAAGCCCGGAAAGGATCCAGAGGTTCCGGATTCATATCGCCCGATTTCCCTATTATCAACAGATGTTAAATTATTGGCCAAGGTACTCGCCAATAGGATGTCCCGAGTTTTCTCATCTGTTATACAGAAGGATCAGACGGGATTTATCCCAGGCAGAACCACATCTATGAACCTTAGGAAACTATACTTGGGGATTCAACATAGTTCTGGGGAGTTGGGGGGAAGAGCAATTTTGTCCTTAGACGCCGCTAAGGCGTTCGATAGTTTGGAGTGGGGTTTTTTGTGGGCGGTACTTCGGAAAATGGGCTTTGGACACAGATTTATAAATTGGGTGAGGCTGTTGTATGGCTCGCCGGTGGCGAAGGTTGGGGCTAATGGCAGGGTCTCTGAGTCTTTTCCTCTTGGGAGAGGTACTAGACAGGGGTGCCCGCTCTCGCCCTTGCTATTTGCTACTGCGGTGGAGCCATTGGCAGTTGCAATTCGGAAGTCCAGAGAAATAATGGGATTCAGATGTGGAACTGTGGAGTTGAGGATATCATTGTACGCGGATGATTTACTTCTATATTTAGATAAGGTACATTCCTCGATTTTGCCGGCAATGGAGGTCATTCGAGAATTTGGGCTGAGGTCTGGTCTTCGGATTAATTGGTCCAAATCAGCTTTAATGCCGATAGACCCTCTCCCGGCGGATTTCTCAGATTTGCAGATACCGGTCCCTGTAGTTCGGAGGTTTAAGTATCTGGGTATAATTGTTAGTCCTGCCCCGAAGGATTTTCGGGCTCTGAATCTGGAGCCCCTGTTGCAGCGATTTAGAGCAAAAGTACATACTTGGTGTCGCCTGCCGTTGTCGAATATTGGTAGATCTAACTTAATCAAAATGGTAATGATGCCACAATTATTATATTTGATACATAATTCTCCGGTGTGGATCTGTAGGGACTTTTTTGCAAAAATAAATACATTATTCCGGGAATTAATTTGGAAGAAAAAACAGGCTAGGATTCGCTTGGAGATACTGCAGCGAGGGAAGGAGGAGGGAGGATTGGCGGTGCCAAACCCATTCATATACTTTATAGCCTCCCAGATGCAACATCTTAAGGGTTGGGGTAGAGACGGGGCGTGTGACAATGGTGGTGATATTGTGAGGGAAGGATCGGTATGGAAATATCCAGGGTGCCGGTTGGAGGTGGGAAGACGGCAGATAAATGGGGCACGATACCCCACGTTGGCTATGATTTTCAAGGTGTGGGATAGGGGTAAGTCTCTTTTGAAGATAAATGGGCCTACGGAATTGTGGCCATTGTGGCGAAATCCGGATTTGCAAGAGATCAAAAAGCTGGTGGGGTTCGGAAGATGGGAAGATAAAGGGATTTATCTGGTGTCACAAATTTTGCAAAATAATACTCTTAAGAGTTTTGAACAATTGAGAACAGAATTTCACCTCCCGCACGTCTTCTTTTATCAGTACTTACAGCTAAGACATGCATTGGAAAAACAGAGAAGGACAAATCCTGTGATAGTGACACATAATCAAACACTACATATGCTACTTACATCTGAGTCTTCTAGGGCAGTGGTCCCCAACCTTTTTTGCACCAGGGACCGCCTTGAACCAAGACCATTCTTCCATGGCCCGGCAGGGCGGGGATGGAGGTGTGACAGGGGCGGGGCTTTGGTCATAAGGGGGCGGGGCTATGGACGCGGTTGTAGTTTAGCAGTGCATATTTATCATTTAATTATAACATTTTTAATGTGACTCAACTCACCATAGGTTTTGAATGAGTGGGAACACCTGGCTTGTTTCTGTTTCAGTGGGAGCACTGGGCTACTTCTACTGATGACCGTCACTGCTAATGATGATTGGAACCTACAAGGAAATGGAGCATTGAGCACTTAAGAACAATTGTACTGGAGTACTGTACATGCTGATTATTTTCTAATCATCAGAAAATGTATGTGTGGTCCCCCCCGTCCAGCTCTGTGTGGCTCCCCCTGTTGTATGCATGGCTCCCCTGTCCCATCCTGTATACATGGCTCTGCTCCCACTCTCCCATCCTGTATACATGGCTCCGCTCCCATCCTCCCATCCTGTATGCATGGCTCTGCTCCCACTCTTCTATCCTGTATACATGGCTCCCCGTCCCATCCTGTATGCATGGCTCCGCTCCCACTCTCCCTCCCTTGTATACATGGCTCTGCTCCCACTCTCCCGGCCTCCCTTGTATATATGGCTCCGCTCCCACTCTCCCTCCCTTGTATATATGGCTCTGCTCCCACTCTCCCGGCCTCCCTAGTATATATGGCTCTGCTCCCAGTCTCCCTCCCTTGTATATATGGCTCTGCTCCCACTCTCCCTCCCTTGTATATATGGCTCTGCTCCCACTCTCCCTCCCTTGTATACAGTATATGGCTCCGCTCCCAGTCTCCCGGCCTCCCCTGTATATATGGCTCCGCTCCCATTCTCCCTCCTTTGTATATATGGCTCTGCTTCCACTCTCCCTCCTTTGTATATATGGCTCCGCTCCCACTCTCCCTCCCTTGTATATATGGCTCCGCTCCCACTCTCCCTCCCTTGTATATATGGCTCCGCTCCCACTCTCCCTCCCTTGTATATATGGCTCCGCTCCCACTCTCCCTCCTTTGTATATATGGCTCCACTCCCACTCTCCCTCCCTTGTATATATGGCTCCGCTCCCACTCTCCCTCCCTTGTATATATGGCTCCGCTCCCACTCTCCCTCCCTTGTATATATGGCTCTGCTTCCACTCTCCCGGCCTCCCTTGTATATATGGCTCCGCTCCCACTCTCCCTCCCCTGTATATATGGCTCCGCTCCCACTCTCCCTCCCTTGTATATATGGCTCCGCTCCCAGTCTCCCTCCCCTGTGTATATGGCTCCGCTCCCACTCTCCCTCCCTTGTATATATGGCTCTGCTTCCACTCTCCCGGCCTCCCTTGTATATATGGCTCCGCTCCCACTCTCCTTCCCCTGTATATATGGCTCCGCTCCCACTCTCCCTCCTTTGTATATATGGCTCCGCTCCCACTCTCCCTCCCTTGTATATATGGCTCCGCTCCCAGTCTCCCTCCCCTGTGTATATGGCTCCGCTCCCATTCTCCCTCCCCTGTGTATATGGCTCCGCTCCCATTCTCCCTCCCCTGTGTATATGGCTCCGCTCCCACTCTCCCTCCCCTGTGTATATGGCTCCGCTCCCATTCTCCCTCCCTTGTATATATGGCTCCGCTCCCACTCTCCCTCCCCTGTATATATGGCTCCGCTCCCATTCTCCCTCCCCTGTATATATGGCTCCGCTCCCATTCTCCCTCCCCTGTGTATATGGCTCCGCTCCCATTCTCCCTCCCTAGTATATATGGCTAGCTCCCACTCTCCCTCCCCTGTATATATGGCTCCGCTCCCCCTCCCCTGTATATATGGCTCTGCTCCCATTCTCCCTCCCTTATATTTATGGCTCCGCTCCCATTCTCCCTCCCCTGTGTATATGGCTCCGCTCCCACTCTCCCTCCCCTGTATATATGACTCCGCTCCCATTCTCCCTCACCTGTATATATGGCTCCGCTCCCACTCTCCCTCCCTTGTATATATGGCTCCGCTCCCATTCTCCCTCCCCTGTATATATGGCTCCGCTCCCACTCTCCCTCCCCTGTATATATGGCTCCGCTCCCACTCTCCCTCCCCTGTATATATGGCTCCACTCCCACTCTCCCTCCCCTGTATATATGGCTCCGCTCCCATTCTCCCTCCCCTGTATATATGGCTCCGCTCCCATTCTCCCTCCCTTGTATATATGGCTCCACTCTCCCTCCCTTGTATATATGGCTCCACTCCCACTCTACCTCCCCTGTATATATGGCTCCACTCTCCCTCCCTTGTATATATGGCTCCGCTCCCATTCTCCCTCCCCTGTATATATGGCTCCACTCTCCCTCCCTTGTATATATGGCTCCGCTCCCACTCTCCCTCCCCTGTATATATGGCTCCGCTCCCACTCTCCCTCCCCTGTATATATGGCTCCGCTCCCATTCTCCCTCCCCTGTATATATGGCTCCGCTCCCACTCTCCCTCCCCTGTATATATGGCTCTGCTCCCACTCTCCCTCCCCTGTATATATGGCTCCGCTCCCATTCTCCCTCCCCTGTATATATGGCTCCGCTCCCACTCTCCCTCCCCTGTGTATATGGCTCCGCTCCCATTCTCCCTCCCCTGTGTATATGGCTCCGCTCCCACTCTCCCTCCCTTGTATATATGGCTCCGCTCCCACTCTCCCTCCCTTGTATATATGGCTCCGCTCCCACTCTCCCTCCCCTGTATATATGGCTCTGCTCCCATTCTCCCTCCCCTGTATATATGGCTCCGCTCCCACTCTCCCTCCCCTGTATATATGGCTCTGCTCCCACTCTCCCTCCCCTGTATATATGGCTCCGCTCCCACTCTCCCTCCCCTGTGTATATGGCTCCGCTCCCATTCTCCCTCCCCTGTGTATATGGCTCCGCTCCCACTCTCTCTCCCTTATATTTATGGCTCCGCTTGGCTCCCCCATCCTCCCCATCATACTTACCCTCACGTCGCTGAACTTCCTTCCCGTCGCTGCACGTCCCTGCATCTCGCGGCGCTTCAGCTTCTTCCTGTGCGGAGCGGTCACGTGATACCGCTCATTAAGGTCCATGAATATGGACGCCACGCCTATGGGAGATGAGTGGCGTCCATATTCATGACCTTAAATGAGCGGTAGCACGTGACCGCTCAGCGCTGGATGAAGCCGCCGCGGGATGCAGGGTGAGTAACAGCTGCTGCACCGCCCCCCGGCTCCCCTTGTGTCCGCGGACCGGCAAGGGCACTGCAACGGCCCGGTGCTGGGCCGCGGACCGGCGGTTGGGGACCCCTGTTCTAGGGGACTTATCTCTGAATTATATAAAAGATTATTGCCTGCCCATCTGGAGACATATCCACTGACTGCTGCTAAGAATAAGTGGGAACGGGACGTTGGCCCCCTGACGGAGGACCAGTGGTCCAATATTCTAGAACAGGTCCCTAAAATGGCGGTTTCTGAGTGCCAGCGGCTTTCGCAAATATATCTCATTCACAGGGTATATAAAACACCCAGCTTATTATTTAAAATGGGACTTAGGCCCAATACACAATGTGTTAGGTGTGGGCAGGATGATGCCCACTTGATGCATGTTATGTGGGAGTGCGGGCACATTGGGGATTTCTGGAGGCAGACCCTGGGACTCATAGCCCAAGTATACCATATCACAATACGACCGTCACCTCGTCTATGTTTGTTGAATTTGTGGGAGGAGGGGGTTGACCCGGACTCTGCAGTGGCCCTGGGAATAGCACGCATCCTGTATCAGGCAAGAAAGATACTTGCATATCATTGGTTGGATCCTATGCCACCAACATTGTCAGAGCTTAAAAATAAACTAAATAATGTCATCAGATTGGAAAGGGGGGCTTATTTAAAAAGAAATGCATTAAGAAAGTTTTACAAAATTTGGCAGCCATGGATGGAGTCACCGGGTCTCCCCTCGGGCGCACTGGTACGGGATGCGATGTTGGACCAGTTGCTGTTGTGCTTGCGATGAGGAGATGCTTGGGGGGTGAAAATAAAGTCTAGTGCCCTTTGTGGCGAAGTAGATTTTGAGTGGCGCGGTGGGAGGGGGCTGGGGTGGATTGGACCTGATATCCGTGGGGGACGGGGCGAAATATGATGCGGAGTGGCGCGGCTGGCGGGGATGGTTTTCCCGCTGAAATGAGGCACTGATGTATAATTTTGATTTTTGTTTATTTGTGGAGCCATGTTGTTTATAGGCTCAATTTTATGCAAATATCTGTGTTTTGAGATTTCTTCTTTTTATTTATTCTTACACAGGAAGAGTTTTACCCTTTAAATAATATCTGCTCTCAATGTAATTTTTACTAGCTATATAAGATGTCATATTCTTTCTGTATTGATTCCTGAATGTTTAATAAAAAAGATCTGATTAAAAAAAAAGCCAGGCTGGAGTTTGCCAAAACATACCTGAAAAAGCCTAAAACGTTTTGGAAGAATGTTCTCTGGTCAGATGAGACAAAAGTAGAGCTTTTTGGGCAAAGGCATAAACATAGAGTTTACAGGAGAAAAAGAGAGGCATTCAAAGAAAAGAACACGGTCCCTACAGTCAAGCATGGTGGAGGTTCCCTGATATTTTGGGGTTGCTTTGCTGCCTCTGGCACTGGACTGCTTGACCGTGTGCATGGCATTATGAAGTCTGAAGACTACCAACAAATTTTGCAGCATAATGTAGGGCCCAGTGTGAGAAAGCTGGGTCTCCCTCAGAGGTCATGGGTCTTCCAGCAGGACAATGACCCAAAACACACACTTCAAAAAGCACTAGAAAATGGTTTGAGAGAAAGCACTGGAGACTTCTAAGATGGCCAGCAATGAGTCCAGACCTGAATCCCATAGAACACCTGTGGAGAGATCTAAAAATGGCAGTTTGGAGAAGGCACCCTTCAAATATCAGTGACCTGGAGCAGTTTGCCAAAGAAGAATGGTCTAAAATTCCAGCAGAGCATTGTAAGAAGCGTATTGATGGTTACCGGAAGCGGTTGGTCGCAGTTATTTTGGCTAAAGGTTGTGCAACCAAGTATTAGGCTGAGGGTGCCAATACTTTTGTCTGGCCCATTTTTGGAGTTTTGTGTGAAATGATCAATGTTTTGCTTTTTGCTTCATTCTCTTTCGTGTTTTTTAATTTAAGACAAATTAAATGAAGATAATAATACCAAAGAATTTGTGTTTGCAATCATTTTCAGGAAGAAACTGAGTATTACCTGACAGAATTGCAGGGGTGTCAATACTTTTGGCCACAACTGTACATATATACATACACACTTTGAGCTTTATATATTAGATGAGTGAGTTATGCCAAATGACAAACATGGCTCTGCTACATCTGTAAGTAAGCTGAATTTAAGCAAAAGCATTATAAATGCAGAATGGTCAAATTGCTGGATGAGCTTTCTGGATGCCCTGGTGCCGGTGTTTGCGCTGTCACGCTACTGCACACCAGGACGTACAGCAACGCGACCAACAGGTTTTGGATTTATTATTTTCTTCTGTGATATTTTATTGGATTGTTTCATTGCAGACAGGGTTTCGCTGTTAATCCACCTTTACTGGGGACGGGCAGATATTTGTGGTATTAATACACAAACATCTTTAATCCACACAGCTCTTGCTAATACATGGGGGTCCTGGGCAGGTGACCACCTCGCAATGACGGGTATACAGGGTTTATCTTCGTGAGACATTTATTTTGGTTTCCTTTCTTTGGTAGCATCATGGTTGGCACTTGCTATGTGGTGGGGGCCCTCTGTGTGGCGCTGTAGGTGGGGGCCCTCTTTGTGACTGTGTTTGGTGGGGGTCCTCTGTGTGGCGCTGTTTGGTGGGGGCCCTCTGTGTGACGCTGTTTGGTGGGGGCCCTCTGTGTGGCGCTGTTTGGTGGGGGCCCTCTGTGTGGCGCTGTTTGGTGGGGGTCCTCTGTGTGACGCTGTTTGGTGGGGGCCCTCTGTGTGGCGCTGTTTGGTGGGGGCCCTCTGTGTGGCGCTGTTTGGTGGGGGCCCTCTGTGTGGCGCTGTTTGGTGGGGGCCCTCTGTGTGACGCTGTTTGGTGGGGGCCCTCTGTGTGGCGCTGTTTGGTGGGGGTCCTCTGTGTGGCGCTGTTTGGTGGGGACCCTCTGTGTGGCGCTGTTTGGTGGGGGCCCTCTGTCTGACGCTATAGGTGGGGCCCCCAGCCCCTTATGTATTATCAACGACCAAAGGGGCGGCAAATTTTTCGACCGCCCCGGGCGCCACAAACAGTTGCTACGCCACTGATCGTGGTGCTTGGTTACACTCGTTACTCGATTGAGTATCGCGGGTGCTCAAGTGCCATTCTCAAGTAGTTTTGGATTAGAGGCATACAGGCAGGATTTATTGCCTTACAGGCCTTCCATAGGTATACTGCTGCTGTAAGCTAAAAACAAAAGTCCTTTTCAAGGCAACATATTTTCTTTTACCTATTAATACCAGAAAATTTGCATGCATAAATTATATACGTAATTTAAAAAAGCACAAGGCGTGGGGTAAGGGACAGAGAAGTTTACGTGCTGCTGATGGTGCACGCAGAGGCCAAAGCCGTTGGCCAAGTGAAACTATGCATGCTTTGGGAACACAACAAACATGATCATCCATGAGACGTAGGTTCCTGTCCCATTTTGCAGAGGGTTGCAGGACACCACTCTTAAAGCCAGATCAGTGCAAACAGGTGGTTGGTTAAATGGCAGATAATGCTTCCAGTATTTCCCAGCACTACCTGTCTTCCACACGGTCCAGTCTCACTAGCCAGGAGTCTGGACCACAGAATCCTCACCCTGATCCTCTTTCCTCCCACCATGGCGAGTCCCAGGAGCAGTAACGGCGTTAGGGGCAGGCAGACCAGGCAGCTGCCTAGGTTCCCCGCTAACCCAGGGGCCCCCGGGTAGCGGCACATCACACATCCGCTATGGGGCCCGTGAGGCGGGGGGGCCCACCTGCCGCTAGTGGCGACTCCCCCCACCGCCGCCACATTGAACTATACCGGTGTCTGCATTAGTATAGAAGTTGAACCAAAGCAAATGCCGAAATTCTTAAGTGGATTCTATCACTGTGAACAAAAAAATCATACACCAATCAGATAGGAGAATGTATGCATATAAGATATGATTAATCAGAAGCTGTAAAGTGCATTTCTACAAGGACAGCTCCATGGTCTACTTCCATATTTTCACTTGCAGTACGATTAGAATATCACAATACTCCGAGCTCCTGCCCCACTGCTAAGCAGTTCAAATGCTTCATTGATTTTTTGCAGGGCTAGCTTCTTGCTTACTAAATGTTCCAGATTGTTCCTTTTGTTCATATAATCTGTAACCAGTTTTGGGATATCAGAACCCTTGTAGCCTCCAAATATAGATCCTTTCAAGGTACGCCCTGTGACAAGCAAACCTGGATGCAAACAAAGTGTGTCCTTGGGAGATGCCACACCCAACACAACAGCAACACCATTTCCACAGTAAGTACACTGGAGAGCAGTCAGCATGGTTTCAGTGCGTCCTGCACATTCAATGGCAAAATCCACTCCTCCGTTAGTTAGCTCCGTAATGACCTCATGGATGGGTTTATCATAATCCTTTGGGTTTAGGCACTCAGTGGCTCCCAGTTGTAGGGCTTTTGGATACTTATCCTTATGTGAACCTACGCCAATGATTCGTGTAGCGCTTGCATCCTTGCATCCTACAATTGCTGAACAACCAACTACTCCCAAGCCAAAAACAGCACAACTAGAGCGCTTGGTCACCTTAGCAGTGTTGACAGCTGCACCATATCCAGTAGCAAATCCACAGCCTATAAGACAAACTTCAACAAGGGCACGGGCATCTGGGTCGCCCTCCAAGGGCTGTGGGGTACTCGGTACCGGGCCAGTGTAAGTGGGATAAGTCACAGCAGCTGTGACCCGGTCCGTGGCCCTGGGCGCCCAAATCAATGGTGGTTTGTAATATAGTTTATGTGATAGTTTGTGACGCCACCTGTGGTGTTTGGCAAGCAAGATGGTAAGCCAACGCTGCGTGCAGATCCTCTGGGGCTGATGGTGTGTTGCAGCATAGATGGTGTAGCTCCCCACAGGTGAAGCTGTAACCCCAGGACAGTGTATAGGCGTAGGCGGTGTGAGGAATGTTGGTAGCCAGATGTAGCGGTGCTGACGGTGTTGGCGCACAAATGAATGGAAGACACCAGGGCTTGCAGTTCCAAAGCTTTACTCACAGTTCATGGTACACACTGGTGCCTGACTCCGGGGTAGAGACTCAATCAACCTCCCGGGCTAGTCAGGATTATCCTCTCCAACACTCTGCCAACATGTACCTTTCCTGAACGACTCCTCTATTGCGCCTTTTAGTGTGAAGAGCTCGAGCACCGTGGTACTCTGAAGTTCCTCCTGTCAGATGTTCCTAACAACTCTACTCGTATGGCAGACAGCTGTAGCCTCTCTTGGGGACTCCCTTCTCCGGAGTCCTGGCTCTCTATTCAGTTGCTGTTGTGCCCCAAGTCTTAGATGGGAGTAGTGCATTTACAGCCAACTACTCCACCGGTGTCTGCTGCAGAACCATAAGTGTCCATACAACCTCGGGGACCGGTCCCTGGCCTTGCGCTGAGAACCTATAGGCAGGGTTCCTCTTCCAACCCACAACTCCTCTCTGTTCTCCTACTCCTTCGTTCCGCACTGTTTCTTCTCTCTCTTATGGAAGCTTAGGTTGCAGTTCTACGTCTTTCTCCTTCTGTTCCTTTTCCGTGCCAGATGGCTCAGGTCACTGAGGCAGCTGCAGCACTCCTTCCTCCATCCCTTCTTCCAGGGATCCCCACTCCTCCCGAGTGGCTCCCTTCCTTCCTTTCTGACCCTCTGTCAGACTGAACCTCCAGACTGATCTGTAATTCTAAACCTTCCCAACCTTTTATATATCTCAACTCCACCCACCTCCCAGCACATCTCGTGTTACGAAGCAAGGACCCACGAAAGGTGCGCTGCTACCCTCTAAGCATGGAGCCGCAATGTGGTCCTGCTGAACTATCCTGTGTGTGGGGTGCAGGTGTTGGAGTGTGGAAAGGAGTTCCCTACTTACCTAGGTGGTGGGGCACTACACCTTAGGAGAAGGTGCAGTACCTCTGTGGCGACTGAGCCTCAGGGGCGCCACACATCCACTTTGGCAACGCAAATGTCAGACACCACTGTGTATTCAGTAAATGTACTTGTGCATGCGTAATGATTAGTGTTGAGCTATACCACCCGATACTGAAAAATATCGTATCGGAATGGATCGGCCGATCTAAAAAAAAGTATCGGGTATCGCAGATTCCGATCCCGGAAGTCCCATTCAAGTGAATGGAACAGAAATATCGGAATTAAAAAAAACCCTTTCTTTCCCTGTAGGTTAATTCTACATGAAGAAAAACAACTAATAATAATGTAGAATGTATTGTGGGAGGTGTAGGAGACATTAAAGCCATAGAGGTTTAGCCCAATCAAATGGAATAGCAGGATTTTTTTTTTTTTTTAAAGACGTTCGTAGTTACAAAGATATTGACTTTGTTAAAGTCTTTAATTTTTTGTCAGATATGTATGTTTCACTACTTCCATGCTCTTTACCTTCTTTTTTACTTCTCCCACACTTTCTCCTTCATGATCCTCAGCAGCAGCATCTTTTTCATCAACTTCTTCTTCTTTTTCTTCTTTTTTTTCTTCTTTTTCTTTTTTTTTTTTACATTCTTCATATTCTTCTTATTCAACTATTACTCTTCTTCATATTCTACTTCTTCATCTTCTTCCTATTCTTCTTCATCATATTCTTATTTGTGTCAGGCATTCCTGTAGTTGTTATCTATAAAAGTTTGAAGATTACACCTTCCGTTCAGCCTGTCACAAAAGATTTACAACAGGATTTGTCCGCGTTCAGTTTGTCCTGCAGCAGCAGGCCTTTTCCAGGGGCACCACGAGGAGGAACGGACACACCCCTGTTGTGAGTTCATTTTTCCCTTCACCGTCGCTGTCTGATGAACTCCCTCTTCTGGTGAAGGAAGGTAGTGAGGCTGATTACCAAACACCTGATCTGGTAGATGATGACTGGGTAACAGGAAATTCTGACTGGATATAAGGCAGCCGACGCCCTTCTGAGTCGCTGGTGATTTCTCTGATGGATTCTTGGAGACCAGTCTAATTCCTGCTTCCCAAAGATAAATTTTTGCTCTGCTATTGAACTTATTAGTTTTGTTTTGTTTACCTTGTTTTTTGGAGTTCAGCCATCCCCGGTCGGGGGTGTGCTGAGTTCCATTTTTGTCTCTTGGCTCTGTCTTCAGAATTTACCTGAGTGCTGATATAGCGACTTCAGGGCCTGTTTTTCCTATCAGACGGTTGGGACATTTTTTGGTAGGGTTTTTTACGGATTGCAGACAGCAGCTTTTCTATCCTGTCCTTTTTAGTTAGCTTGGGCCCCATCGTTTGCTCAACCTATCTTTCTATCTGTGTTAGTGTTTTCATCTTGCTTCACCGTCATTATTTGTTGGGGCTGCCTATTGCTTTGGGGTCTGCTCTGGGGCAGTTTAGATTTCCCCTTTCTTTCTTTAGGCCTATTTAGTTCTCTGGCTGTGATCGAGGGGTCTAGGGCATCGTAGGAACCCCCCACGGTTACTGTTAGTTGTTGTGGATAGGATCAGGGGTCTGCAATCTGATAGCTACCAACCTCTCCGGTTTTTCTGGACTTAGCTTGTATTTTTGTTTTTTCCTCCTTCGGTGACTCATTCATAACAGAATTACCAGCCATACCGCAGATCCTAGGGTACTCAATAGCAGGAAAGAATTGTAAAAAAAAAAAAGAGAGTTTGTCAGAATGTTTTTTTTTTTTTTTTGTGTATATTTCTTCCTCTATGTCTCTGAGGCCGTAGGGGGAATTTTTTTTTTCTTTCTCAATGGAGATGAAGCAATTGTCTGATCGTGTGGAGCAGCTCACTGCTGAAGTGCGGGGAATTTCCGCCTATCTTGCTCATTCACATGCTGCTGAACCAAAGAACCCTACTCCTGATGTGTTTTTGGGGATCGGTCTAAATTTTTGAATTTTAAGAATAATTGTAAATTATTTTTTGCCTTGAAGCCTAAATCGTCGGGGAGCTCCGCGCAGCAGGTTAAAATTGTCATCTCTTTGCTGCGCGGCGATCCCCAGGATTTCTTTGAAACCTGATGATCCTATTCTTACTAATGTGGACGCATTTTTTCAAGCCTTGGGGTTGTTGTATGATGAACCTAATGCTATTGATCAGGCTGAAAAGGCCCTGCTGGCATTGAGCCAGGGTCGGGATTCTGCAGAGTTGTACTGTCAAAAATTCCAAAAGTGGGCGGTCCTTACTACCTGGAATGATGGTGCCTTGGCAGCTCTCTTTCGGAAGCGTTTGTCAGAAACCGTAAAAGATACTATGGTGGTCTCTTGGCTCTGTCTTCAGAATTTACCTGAGTGCTGATATAGCGACTTCAGGGCCTGTTTTTCCTATCAGACGGTTGGGACATTTTTTGGTAGGGTTTTTGGTAGGGTTTTTTACGGATTGCAGACAGCAGCTTTTCTATCCTGTCCTTTTTAGTTAGCTTAGGCCCCATCGTTTGCTCAACCTATCTTTCTATCTGTGTTAGTGTTTTCATCTTGCTTCACCGTCATTATTTGTTGGGGGCTGCCTATTGCTTTGGGGTCTGCTCTGGGGCAGTTTAGATTTCACCTTTCTTTCTTTAGGCCTATTTTGTTCTCCGGCTGTGATCGAAGGGGTCTAGGGCATTGTAGGAACCCCCCACGGCTACTGTTAGTTGTTGTGGATAGGATCAGGGGTCTGCAATCCGATAGCTACCAACCTCTCCAGTTTTTCTGGACTTAGCTTGTATTTTTGTTTTTTCCTCCTTCGGTGACTCTTTCATAACACACCCCCATACACTGCTTAGTCTTCGTCTGCTAATAAATTTGATAATATCCTTTGCTCAGATTTTTAGTCTTATGCTTAATGTTCTTCTGCTTTTGTTTTTTATGCTTCTTGGTCTTCTGTCTCTTGTTGTTCTGCATCTTGGTGGTTGTCTTCCTGTTCTTTGTCCTCTTGGTCATCTTCTTCAGGGTCATCTTTTAGGTATTCTTCTGTGTGGTCTTCAGGGTATTTGTCTTCAGGGTCATTTTCATGGAGATCCAGAGTGAGAATCAAAAACCATTTCCACAAGCTTGAACTTGGAAAAGTAGCAGAAGTTACAAGAAGGCTGAGGAACTGTCGAGAACCAGCTGACGGTACTGGAACCCGGAGTGGCAGCAGAATGAACAAGAGCCAATGGCGCAACCGTGGACCAGCTGACTGTGCTGGAACACAGTTACTAAGCAGGAGGTACCTGTGCTCCAAAGCACTACCAAGGACCAGCAGACGTTGCTGGAACTCGGATACCAAGAAGGAGGCACCTAGGCCAAAGGCACTGCCGAAAACCAGCTGACGGTGCTGGAACCCGGATGGGTAGCAGAAGCTACAATACTCAATGGAACTACCGAGAACCAGCTGACGTTGCTGGAACCCGGATGGGTAGCAGAAGGTACCCATGATTAACAAAGTTTTGCATCCGCGAGCAGGCCGCAGTTACCGAAACCCACAGTCCTACAGGGGGTGCTTAGTCTTCTTCTGCTAATAAATTTGATAATATCCTTTGCTCAGATTTTTAGTCTTATGCTTAATGTTCTTCTGCTTTTGTTTTTTATGCTTCTTGGTCTTCTGTCTCTTGTTGTTCTGCATCTTGGTGGTTGTCTTCCAGTTCTTTGTCCTCTTGGTCATCTTCTTCAGAGTCATCTTTTAGGTATTCTTCTGTGTGGTCTTCAGGGTATTCGTCTTCAGGGTCATTTTCATGGAGATCCAGAGTGAGAATCAAAAACCATTTCCACAAGCTTGAACTTGGAAAAGTAGCAGAAGTTACAAGAAGGCTGAGGAACTGTCGAGAACCAGCTGACGGTACTGGAACCCGGATTGGCAGCAGAATGAACAAGAGCCAATGGCACAACCGTGGACCAGCTGACTGTGCTGGAACACAGTTACTAAGCAGGAGGTACCTGTGCTCCAAAGCACTACCAAGGACCAGCAGACGTTGCTGGAACTCGGATACCAAGAAGGAGGCACCTAGGCCAAAGGCACTGCCGAAAACCAGCTGACGGTGCTGGAACCCGGATGGGTAGCAGAAGGAACAAGAGCCAATGGGACAACCGTGGAACAGCTGACGGTGCTGGAACACCGTTACTAAGCAGGAGGTACCTGTGCTCCAAAGCACTACCAAGGACCAGCAGACGTTGCTGGAACTCGGATACCGACAAGGAGGCACCTAGGCCAAAGGCTCTGCCGGGAACCAGCTGACGTTGCTGGAACCCGGATGGGTAGCAGAAGGTACCCATGATTAATAAAGTTTTGCATCCGCGAGCAGGCCGCAGTTACCGAAACCCACAGTCCTACAGGGGGTGCTTGTCCTATTGGCACTATGGAACCAGCCTTTTTTACCAGAACCCGCAGCCCAAATAGGAAGCACCGAAACTGCAGGCACCATAGACTCGGCTAACCCTACCGCAACACGACAGGACAACGTATCGGTGGCAAAGTGACGTTGACACTACCCGGAAACAGCAGGCGTGCTGTAACAAGGCTGGGCAGGAGGGAGTACCCGTGCCAAAGACACTGCCGAGAACCAGCTGACGGTGCTGGAACCCGGATGGGTAGCAGAAGCTACAATACTCAATGGAACTACCAAAAACCAGCTGACGGTGCTGGAACCAGGAGGGGCAGCAGAAGGAACAAGAGCCAATGGCCCAACCGTGGACCAGCTGACGGTGCTGGAACACGGTTTCTAAGCAGGAGTTACATGTGCTAAAAAGCACTACCAAGAACCAGCAGACGTTGCTGGAACTCGGATACCGACAAGGAGGCAACAATGCCAAAGGCTCTGCCGGGAACCAGCAGGCGGTGCTGAAACCCGGATGGGTAGCAGAAGGTACCCATGATCAACAAAGTTGCAAGGCCGCGAGCAGGACGCAGTTTCCGAAACCCACAGTCCAACAGGGGGTGTTTGTCCTATTGGCACTACAGAACCAGCCTTTATTACCAGAACCCGCAGCCCACATAGAAAGCACCAAAACTGCAGGCACCATAGACTTGACAAACCCGACCGCAACACGACAGGACAACGTATCGGTGGCAAAGTTACATTGACACTACCCGGAAACAGCAGGCATGCTGGAACCAGGCTGGGCAGGAGGGAGTACCCGTGCCAAAGACACTGCCGAGAACCAGCTGACGGTGCTGGAACCCGGATGGGTAGCAGAAGCTACAAGAGTCAATGGAACTACCGAGAACCAACTGACGGTGCTGGAACCCAGAGGGGCAGCAGAAGGAACAAGAGCCAATGGCACAACCGTGGACCAACTGACGGTGCTGGGACACGGTTTCTAAGCAGGAGTTACCTGTGCTGAAAAGCACTACCAAGAACCAGCAGACATTGCTGGAACTCGGATACCGACAAGGAGGCAACAATGCCAAAGGCTCTGCCGGGAACCAGCAGACGGTGCTGGAACCCGGATGGGTAGCAGAAGGTACCCATGATCAACAAAGTTGCAAGGCCGCGAGCAGGACGCAGTTTCCGAAACCCACAGTCCAACAGGGGGTGCTTGTCCTATTGGCACTACAGAACCAGCCTTTATTACCAGAACCCGCAGCCCACATAGAAAGCACCAAAACTGCAGGCACCATAGACTCGGCAAACCCGACCGCAACACGACAGGACAACATATCGGTGGCAAAGTTACATTGACACTACCCGGAAACAGGCGTGCTGGAACCAGGCTGGGCAGGAGGGAGTACCCGTGCCAAAGACACTGCCGAGAACCAGCTGACGGTGCTGGAACCCGGATGGGTAGCAGAAGCTACAAGAGTCAATGGAACTACCGAGAACCAGCTGACGGTGCTGGAACCCAGAGGGGCAGCAGAAGGAACAAGAGCCAATGGCACAACCGTGGACCAGCTGACGGTGCTGGAACACGGTTTCTAAGCAGGAGGTACCTGTGCTAAAAAGCACTACCAAGGACCAGCAGACGTTGCTGGAACTCCGATACCAAGAAGGAGGCACATAGGCCAAAGGCTCTGCCGGGAACCAGCTGACGGTGCTGGAACCAGGCTGAGCAGGAGGGAGTACCCGTGCCAAAGACACTTCTGAGCTGCAACTGGCGATGTTGGAGCCCAGGGGTCAATCATGCAGCAGGCTGAGGCCTACTTCGAGCTAGTTTTATATTGGTTGTACACAACTACTGATTTTAACCGGGCTCCACTTGGGCCTCTGGTTCTACTGTCTCTAGTATTTCCCCTGGCCTACAACCCCGCCAGTCGCCGCTCTGAAGTGGCGTGTGCACAATCCACACTTGTTCCTGTGTGACTGGGGCTCAGTCACGTCAGTTGATCCACTGATGTGTGTCCGGCAAGGTCTCCTGCTCTGTCCACATTCCGACTACTAGTAATGGGAATGGGGACAGAGCGGCAGACATTGCCGGACACACATCAGTGAATCAACTGACGTGCCTGAGCCACAGTAACACAGGAACAAGTGTGGATTGTGCACACGCCACTTCAGAGCAGCGACTGGCGGGGTTGGAGGCCAGGGGAAATACTAGAGACAGTAGAGCCAGAGGCCTAAGTGGAGCACGGTGGAAAATCAGTAGTAGTGTGATTTTGGAGGCAGCAGGAGACTTTGCCATCCACATAGCAGGGGAACAGCAGGCGTTACTGAACCCCACAGACACAGGAGCGAGTGTTTGAATCTGTGCGGACAGCACTTCCAAGCTACAACTGGCTGTGTTGTAGCCCAGGATCAATGCTCCGAGCAGGCTGAGGCCTACTTGGAGCGAGGAGAAAATGCGTTGCAGTGTGAGTTTGGAGGCAGCAGGAGACATTGCCATTCACACAGCAGGGGAACAGCTGGCATTACTGAACCCCACTAACACAGGAGCTAGTGTGTTTTGCTCTGTGAAGACGGCACTTCTGAACACCAACTGGCGTTGTAGAAGCACAGGATGAGGCATGGAGCAGGCTGAGGTCTGATGTTGTTGGCATGTGGATGGAGCAGGAGACTTTGCCGTCTACACAGCAGGGGAACAGCTGGCATTACTGAACCCCACTAACACAGGAGCTAGTGTGTTTTGCTCTGTGAAGACGGCACTTCTGAACACCAACTGGCGTTGTTGGAGCACAGGATGAGGCATGGAGCAGGCTGAGGTCTGATGTTGTTGGCATGTGGATGGAGCAGGAGACTTTGCCGTCTACACAGCAGGGGAACAGCTGGCATTACTGAACCCCACTAACACAGGAGCTAGTGTGTTTTGCTCTGTGAAAATGGCACTTCTGAACACCAACTGGCGTTGTTGGAGCACAGGATGAGGCATGGAGCAGGCTGAGGTCTGATGTTGTTGGCATGTGGATGGAGCAGGAGACTTTGCTGTCTACACAGCAGGGGAACAGCTGGCATTACTGAATCCCACTAACACAGGAGCTAGTGTGTTTTGTTCTGTGAAGACGGCACTTCTGAACACCAACTGGCGTTGTTGGAGCCCAGGATGAAGCATGGAGCAGGCTGAGGCCAACTTGCAGCCTGTTTTATAGAGGTTGTAGACTACTACTGATTGTAACCGTGCTCCACTTAGGCCTCAGGCTCCACTGTCTCTAGTATTTCCCCTGGCCTCCAACCCCACCAGTGACAGCTCTGAAGTGGCGTCAGCACAATCCACACTTGTTCCTATGTTACTTGGGCTCAGTCCTGTCAGTTGATCCCCTGATGTGTGTCCGGCAAGGTCTCCTGCTCTGTCCTCATTCATACTACTAGTAATGGGAATGTGGACAGACCAGGAGACTTTGCCGGACACACATCAGGGGATCAACTGACGTGACTGAGCCCCAGTAACTCAGGAAGAAGTGTGGATTGTGCAGACGCCACTTCAGAGCAGCAACTGGCGGGGTTGGAGGCCAGGGGAAATACTAGAGACAGTGGAGCCAGAGGCCTAAGTGAAGCACGATTAAAAATCAGTAGTAGTTTGAATGTGGATGGAGCAGGAGACTTTGCAGTCCACACAGCAGGGGAGCAGCTGGCATTACTGAACCCCAATAACACAGGAGCTAGTGTTTTTCTCTGTGCAGACGACACATCTGAGCGACAACTGGCTGTGTTGAAGCCCAGGGATTATAGTTCAGGTGGTAGAAACATGAACACAACAGGAGACCTGGATACAGTTGCCAACCAATTATTTAGTCGGGAAGAGGACTGGCAAATTCTGGGGAGATCCAGGCCTTGTTCATTTTCAGAAAAGTAAGCCGGTCAACGTTATCGGAAGAAAGTCGCGTGCGACGGTCTGTTAGTACACCACCTGCGGCATTAAAGACGCGTTCCGATAATACACTGGCAGCAGGGCAAGCCAGCACCTCCAATGCATACTGGCTAAGCTCTGGCCATGTATCCAGCTTAGAGACCCAAAACTTGAAGGGGGAAGAGCCATCTGGGAGTACACTCACAGGGCAAGACATGTAGTCTGTCACCATCTGATGGAAACGTTGCCTCCTGCTGACTGGAGCCGTCAGTGATGGTGTAGACAATTGTGGCGGACACACAAAACTTTGCCACATTTGGGCCATAGTGGTCTTGCCTTGTGCTGAGGCTCTGCCTCTGCTCCCTCTTTGTGCCGAGTTTCCTCCACTGGCTCGACGCACAGAGGTGCTTTGTAAAGCACTAGCACCACTGCTGTCGGGTGGAATGGAAAACATGATGGACTGCACCAGTGTGTCTTGGTACTCCCACAGTTTATACTCCCGGTTCAACGTTGGTGTGAGGGTTTGCAAGTTGTCCCGGTAGCGAGGATCTAGGAGGGTGTACACCCAATAATCAGCCGTATAGAGAATGTGGGCGATGCGACGGTCGTTTCTCAGGCACTGCAGCATGAAGTCAACCATGTGCTGAAGACTCCCAACTGCCAAAGAACCGCTGTCCCCTGCTTGAGGCGTGATCTCTGCCTGCTCTGCATCTCCCCACCCTCGCTGTACATACTGATTAGAGCTTTGTGTACCTCCCTCCTCTGGAGAGATGTCTTCCTCCTCCATCGACTCCTCCTCATCCGCCTCACAAAGTGTCCCCTGCCTAGGCCTTTGTGAGGAAGCACGTGGCGCAGACTGTCCAGTAGCAGATGGCATTTGGGACTCCTCATCCTCCACCTCTTCCAAAACCTCATCCCTTAGTGCTTGCAGTGTTTTTTGAAGCAGACAGATAAGGGGGACAGTCATGCTGACTAGTGCATCATCTGCACTCGCCATCCGCGTGGAATCATCGAAGGCACGCAAAACGAGGCAGATGTCCTTCATAGAGGCCCAGTCAGTGGTGCTGAAGTGTGACCGGCGCACAGTGCGACTTGTTTGCGCCTGATGCAGCTGGTACTCCATGACTGCTGCCTGCTGCTCACACAACCGCTCCAACATATGTAACGTAGAATTCCACCTGGTGGGTAAGTCACATATGATGCGATGTTCCGGAAGGCGTAATCGGCGCTGCAGAGCAGCAAGGCGCGACCTTGCCGTGCTGGAACGCTGCAAGTGAGCGCACTCTATGCGGACCTTGTGCAGCAATGCATCAAGATCCGGATAGTCGCTCAGAAAGCTCTGCACGACCAAGTTGAGCACATGTGCCAGACATGGGATGTGAGTGAGGTTGCAAAGGCCAAGAGCTGCCACCAGATTTCGGCCATTGTCACACACTACCAAGCCCGGCTGGAGATTCGCTGGCAGAAACCACACGTCGCTCTCCTGCTTGATGGCATTCCAGAGCTCCTGCGCTGTGTGGCTTCGATTCCCCAAAGAAATTAATTTCAGTACGGCCTGTTGACGTTTGGCCACGGCTGTGCTCATATCGGTCATAACAGGCTCCTGCTGCGCTGTTTCAGAGGAACTTGAATAGGAGGAGGAGTCAATGTGTACAGACTGGATTCCTGCAATCCGTGGAGTTGGCAGAACACGTACAGTGCCACTCTCCAGATCTGTACCCGGCTCAGCAACATTGACCCAATGGGCAGTGAGGGAAAGGTATCGTGTCCCTGTCCATGGTTACTGGTCCACGCATCGGTGGTCAGGTGGACCTTGCTACTGACGGCGTTTAGTAGCGCATGTTTTATGTTTGCCTCCACATGTTTCTGCAGGGCAGGGACGGCTCGCCTGCTGAAATAAAAGCGGCTGGGCACGGTGTATTGTGGGACCGCCAATGCCATGAAGTCCCGGAAGGTGTCAGTCTCCACCAGCCTGAATGACAGCATTTCAAGTGCCAGTAGTTTGGCAATGCCAGCATTCAGAGCCTGTGCTCGGGGATGGTTTGCCGAGTATGGTCACCTTTCTCCCATGCCTGTGCTACCGATGGCTGTCGAGTGGCCTGGGAGTGTGAGGATGACTTGGAATGTGGTGCTGTGGGTGGAATGTCACAGGGTCTCCGGACAACAGTGCCAGAGGTTCTTCCTTGGCGATCCTGTGAGGAAGCCGAACCAGCTGTGTGTGAGCTGGAGGAAGAGGCCCCAACACGAGCTGAAGAGGTGGTAGGTGGTGCTGTACGTTGGCCTACGTCTTCAGTGTGTCTGTGTAACTCCACCTCGTGCTTGGTCCGCACATGTTTCCACATATTAGTGGTATTGAGGTTGCTGACATTTTTCCCTCTTTTGACTCTCTGATGACACAGCTTGCATTTGACAAAGCAAATGTCATCTGCAACTGTGTCAAAAAAGGACCACGCACTGCAAGTCTTGGGAGCACCCGTTTTGCCTTTACCGCAGCAGTGGGGTACGGTGAGGTCCTACAAAGCTGCGCATAAAGGACTGTTGCCTGCTAAAACTGGGGGATGCTGACTCACTGGTGCCAACAGCAGGCACAGACTCCCCACGTCCTCTCCCTGCAGAATCCCCACGTCCTCTCCCTGCTGAAACTCCATGCCCACGTGCCTTACTCCCTGCCTTCTTCATCTTGCTAGACTGAGAAAGATAGGCAGAAAAGTACAAAGGGGGGCCTTAGTGTGCTTATTCCTGAACAGCTGGTTACAGGTATAAGAAACACTAATTTTATGAAGTGTGTGTATCGACTACACTTTAATGGGAGCTAATGTGGCCTACACAACTTTCAACTGTAGTGTTTGGTGAACTTTGCTGTTTTTTTTTGGGGGAAAAAAAAATAAAATGATGTGATCAAAGATTTGAAAGTGAGAGTATCACCAACTTTCTGGAGCTATTACAATGCAGGCAGGTAACCTACAATGCAAAAGATGAGGCTCCAAAAAATTTGGGTAATACTAATCTGGCTGCAGCTGAAGGGCACAAGCCAGAAAAAAGGCTCCTCTACTCCTATATAGTGTTTGCAACCAAACAATGTAGATGGATATGGATGGATGCACACTAATAGGAGAAGAAAAAATGAGCTGCAATTAAAGAAAAATATGTGCAAGGCAGTGACGCACGCTGAGCAGCCTACAACCAGACGTAGCTGCCGGACACACTACTCAGCGTGAGCTGCACTCACACACAGTCAGAGACCTCTCAGACAGCCGTGAACAGTGCAGCTAAGTGGGCACTAGCACTGACAGGCTGCAGAAAGGCTCCGCTGTGTACTCCTAGAGTGTTTGCAACCACCATATATGGATACGGATGGATGCACACTAATAGGAGAAAAAATGAGCTGCAATAAAAGAAAAATGTGTGAGGCAGTGACACGCTGAGCAGCCTACAACCAGACGTAGCTGCAGGACACACTACTCAGCGTGAGCTGCACTCACACACAGTCAGAGACCTCTCAGACAGCCGTGAATAGTGCAGCTAAGTGGGCACTAGCACTGAAAGGCTGCAGAAAGGCTCCGCTGTCTACTACTAGTGTTTGCAACCAACGTATATTGATACGGATGGAAGCACACTAGATAGAATTTTTTAAAAATAAGCAGCTCAAAAAGAAAAATATGTATGAGGCAGCAGTGAGGCACGCTGGGCGGCCTACAACCAGACGTGGCTGCAGGACCCACTCCACAGCGTGAGCTGCACTCACACAGCCCTTGCAGACAGCTGTGAACACTGCTGCTAGGGAAAAGAAAGCTACAGTGGTGGTTTATGTAGCCTGGGTAAAGCACAATATTGTTTTGAGAATCGCTATTTCTAACTGTCCCTCACAGTCTTCAACAGCAGCCTGTCCCTAACTGAATTCACAGCCGAGTGACCAGAAATGGCAGCGGCTTTTATAGTGCATCATGACATCATTTCAGCAGCCAATCACAGCCATGCCAATAGTTTACATGCCTAACAGGATGTGCCCACACTTCTGAGGATTCCCATTGGCTGAATCAAAGCGAGCGGGCTGATAGCATTATGGGAACTTCCCATTCCGTTATCCGATACGAAAAAAGTATCGGAAGTCAGTATCGGAATTCCGATACAGCTAATATCGGCCGATACCCGATACTTGCGGTATCGGAAAGCTCAACACTAGTAATGATAAATCGCTTTCCCTTTACAGGTAAATCTGCTTGTACCGTCATCCATCAGTCCTGATTGAGCTCCAAATGCAAACTCTAATTTTTTGCAGATGTTACTGTGTGGGCCATCGCAAGCTCTGCACGATTTCTTTTGACTTCATGAGCAAACAAGCAACACCATTTCCACAGTAAGTACACTGGAGAGCAGTCAGCATGGTTTCAGTGCGTCCTGCACATTCAACGGCAAAATCCACTCCTCCATTAGTTAGCTCAGTAATGACCTCATGAATGGGTTTATCGTAAACCTTTGGGTTTAGGCACTCAGTGGCTCCCAGTTGTAAGGCTTTTGGATACTTATCCTTATGTGAACCTACTCCAATGATTCGTGTAGCGCTTGCATCCTTGCATCCTACAATTGATGAAAAACCAACTCCTCCCAAGCCAAAAACAGCACAACTAGAGCGCTTGGTCACCTTAGCAGTGTTGACAGCTGCACCATATCCAGTAGAAAATCCACAGCCTATAAGACAAACTTCAACAAGGGCACGGGCATCCACATTGGCAACGTAAATGTCAGACACCACAGTGTATTCAGTGAATGTACTTGTGCATGCGTAATGATAAATCGCTTTGCCTTTACAGGTAAATCTGCTTGCACCATCATCCATCAGTCCTGATTGAGCTCCAAATGCAAACTCTAATTTTTTGCAGATGTTACTGTGTTGGCCATCGCAAGCTCTGCACGATTTATTCTGACTTCATGAGCCTTTGGAGGAGCTACTTCAATATCTTCAATGCTGAGGGGCTTGCATGGTTCCCAGGCAATAGCGGCCTTGCATTTAATAGCCTTTCCTGCGGTGCTCATGGTGGTTCCGGTTCAAAGCAATGATGGAGGAGAGAGCGTCAGCTGATGCCTCCTCTCCCATCATTCCCCTCTGCCTCTGACACTGCGGGTGTGTGATGACGTCATCGCGCACTCACTGTGTGCCAGGCAGTGCAGCCGTTGAGACAGGAGCCCCCTGAGGAAGCGACGAAATATCAAGCGAAACGTGCGTTGGGGAACGTGGTCACAGCACGGGCAGTCATTATGGGTAATTAACCTCTTCATTCTTTACTTAGTCATGTAGCGGTCTTTGCATACGTAATGTATACATAAATATATTTATTGTTGATACTGTGGTAATTGCAGGTACGCAGGATGCAGTGACGAGTCGCGAGACAATTTGGTGCTTTCTATAATAACTTTTATAAGACTAGAGGGAACTTTCCTCAGTCACGGCTTGATCACCAAAAGCGGTAATGGAGCGCCGACACCAGGGCCTAGCGGGGTACTCGGTATCGGACCCGTTGATCTCAATGGGAGTGTCACGGAAGCTGTGACCCGGTCCGTGGCCCTGGGGCTCCATGGCAAAAAAGGGGGTGAATGAACAATGAAATAAAGTTTATGAATAGTTTGTGACGCCACCTGTGGTGTTCGGCAAGTGAGGTGTTAGACCGACGCTGCATGCAGATCCTCTGGGACTGGTGGTGGGTTGCAGCCAAGATGGTGAAGCTCCCCACAGGTGGAGCCGTAGTCCCAGGGCAGTGTAGATGTAGCAATGGAGGAGAGGCACAGGCGGTGTAGAGGCCGTTGCCCAGATGTAGCTTTGCAGGGTGTAGTGATGCGGGAATAAGTGGAGGACACCAGGGCATGTAGTTCCAAAGCTTTACTCACAGTCTGCAGTTCACACAGATGCCTGCCTCCGTGCTGTGTCCTCCGGGTCCTGGGCTCAGTCAACCTCTAGGCAAGATAGGATGCTCCCTTCGAACACTCCGCCAACATGTACCTTTCTGAATGTCTCCTCTATAGCGCCTTTTACTGAAGTACTTCTAGTACTGAGTTACACTAGAGTGCCTCCTGACAGATGTTCCCAAGAACTCTACTTGTACAGCAGACAGCTGTAGCCTGCTTCGGGGACGCCTTACTCCTGAGTCCCAGCTCACTATCCAAGTTGCTGTTGTGCCCCCAAGTCTTAGATGGGAGTAGCTCACTACTCCACCGGTGTCTGCTGCAGAGCCTTCAGTATCCATACAACCTCGGGGACCGGGCCCCGGCCTTGCGTTTAGAACTTCTAGGCAGGGTTCTCCTCTAACCAACGTCCTCTCTGTTCCATTTTTCTCCTTCATTCTGTACTAATCCCTCTCTCTCATAGAAGGTCAGGTTTCAGTCCAATGTCTTTCTCCTTCTTTCCTTTCCTGTGCCAGCTGGCTCAGATCACTGAGGCAGCTGCAGCACTCCTTCCTCCATCCCTCTTCCAGGAATCCTCACAACTCTCCGAGTGACTCTCTCTCTCTCTCGCTGACTGACTGACTAACTAACTCTTCCTGCTCTTTATGTAGTCTAAACTCCACCCGCCTCCCAGAACGTTTCGTGTTCCAAGCAGGGAACCACCAAAGGTGCTCTGCTACCCTCTAAGCAAGGAGCCGCAATGTGGCTTTGCTGAACTACCATGTTGTGTGGGATGCGAGTGTTGCAGCGTGGTCAGGAGTTCTCACCTTACCTGGATGGTGGGGCACCACACCTCAGGAGGAGGTGCAGTACCTCTGTGGCGACTGAAGCCTCAGGGGTGCCACAGTGACACGGGTTGCCCTCGCAGGGGCTCTAAAACAAGCAAACACAAACGGGTAGAACACGACTACTTCCGGCAATAGCCGGTCACTATAGGGCCGCGGTATGGCTGACTACGGGTCCGTAAATATATAGTCAACTTAGCCGTCCAGGCGTCCCTCGCCATTCGGGATGGTGGTCTTTCGGCGTAGTAGTCGCTGGGCCCAGTTGCTGAGGCGTTGGCGTAGTCTTCGCACGCTCCAGCGCTCTGATGACACTGGAGCCCCACAGGCCCTGGTTGAGTCCTTGGACGGATGGGCCGCAGTTCCCAGACTGGGGCAAGTGGCAGCGATGTAGGGTGGCGAATCACAGACCACCCGCGCAGCTAACGGCTGCGACGGGGAGTCCACGGCCAGCAGAGGCTCGGCCCCTGCTGCGAACCGGTGCGGGACAGTGGTGGCCGGCGGCGGCACTGTACTTGCCGCGAACACTGGTGAGAGCAGGGCGACTGCGGGTGGCGGGTAACAGGTCGCTGCCGCGGGGTGGAGCGAGATGGCAGCGGCCGCGGTAGGCTGCAGCCGCGGGCTGGAGCGGGGCAGCAAATCTCGGATGATCGCCCTGCCACCGTCCCTCTGGAGTCCTCAGTCGGCATCTTCCCTGGCGCTGGTAGGTCGCTCTATCTTGCAGTCGCTCCCACAGTCTCCTGCTGCCTCTGTCACAGTCTGCTGACTCATCGTCCCGGGGATTCCCCGCCTCCTTTATATTGTTCCCTCCCCCAGCCCATCTGTCTGTCACAACAGCCTGTCCACGAACTCTGTCCCCCGGGGACAGTTTCCCCCGGAACCCAGATGATGACTCCCTTGGTTCCGGTCCGGACACTCGACGGGGGCCATTCCTCCCACACTACCATGGTGATGTTTATGATTTAGGGGCACTTGTTCAGCATACCATTGCACTGCATGGTTGGCTATATGAGCCTCCTGATACTGAGTGAATCAGCTGCCTGATGTTTACATTAACTCTTTCTATTACTATTGGTTTGACATAGGTTATTTTTTGCTCTGTCCTGCTATTATGTTCTGCTCATAGTCTGTGGCCATCAGTCTTGTGGATCATGTGTATTCATACATACTAATTGACATATGATATATTTTATTGTACATGTTACTATTTATGTAATTGATTAACTTCTGTATTAATAAATACTTATTTTTCATTGTATATGGTAAACTCATTTTTTTCTCTGTATTTTCTGATATGTATCTGAGTTTATATACATGAAAATTTTCTTGACTTTGTGCTGGTACTTTTTATGTTTATGTAGGAGCCAGACGGGAGCAGCGCATGGCACGAGGAGAGGTGAAAATTGTGGAGTTTTTTAATATATCAGTGAGTTCTGGACTGTGGGGCCATTCTCGGGGGGGGGGGGGGATGTGGACTGTGTTATATATTATGTGGGCTGTGTTATATTCTATGTGGCTGTGTTATATATTATGTGGCTGTGTTATATACTATGTGGACTGTGTTATTTACTATGTGGGCTGTGTTATATATTATGTGGCCTGTGTTATATACTATGTGGCTGTGTTATATACTATGTGGCTATGTTATATTCTATGTGGGCTGTGTTATATTCTATGTGGCTGTGTTATATACTATGTGGCTGTGTTATATACTATTTGGCTGTGTTATATACTATGTGGACTGTGTTATTTACTATGTGGACTGTGTTATATATTATGTGGCCTGTGTTATATAGTATGTGGGCTGTGTTATATACTATGTGGCTGTGTTATATACCATGTGGCTGTGTTATATTCTATGTGGCTGTGTTATATACTTTGTGGCTGTGTTATATACTATGTGGCTGTGTTATATACTATGTGGGCTGTGTTATATACTATGTGGGCTGTGATATATACTATGTGGCTGTGTTATATACTATGTGGCTGTGTTATATACTATGTGGGAAGTGTTACATATTATGTGGACTGTGTTATATACTATGTGGGCTGTGTTATATACTATGTGGGCTGTGTTACATACTATGTGGACTGTGTTATATACTATGTGGACTGTGTTATATACTATGTGGGCTGTGTTATATACTATGTGGCCTGTGTTATATACTATGTGGGCTGTGTTATATACTATGTGGCCTGTGTTATATACTATGTGGGCTGTGTTATATACTATGTGGACTGTGTTATATACTATGTTGGCTGTGTTATATACTATGTGGCCTGTGTTATATACTATGTGGCCTGTGTTATATACTATGTGGCCTGTGTTATATACTATGTGGCTGTGTTATATACTATGTGGCTGTGTTTATATACTATGTGGGCTGTGTTTTATACTATGTGGCTGTGTTGTATACTATGTGGGCTGTGTTATATTCTATGTGGCCTGTGTTATATACTATGTGGCTGTATTATATACTATGTGGCTGTGTTATATACTATGTGGCTGTGTTTATATACTATGTGGGCTGTATTATATTCTATGTAGGCTGTATTATATTCTATGTGGGCTGTGTTATATACTATGTGGCTGTGTTATATACTATGTGGATTGTGCTATATACTATGTGGCTGTGTTATATACTATGTGGGCTGTGTTATATACTATGTGGCTGTGTTATATACTATGTGGGCTGTGTTATATATTATGTGGGCTGTATTATATTCTATGTGGGCTGTGTTATATTCTATGTGGCTGTGTTATATACTAAGTGGGCTGTGTTATATACTATGTGGACTGTGTTATATACTATGTGGACTGTGTTATATACTATGTGGTTGTGTTACATACTTTATAGGCTATGTTATATGTTATGTGGCCTGTGTTATATACTATGTGACTGTGTTATAAAGTATACTATGTTGCTGGGTTATATACTATGTGGCTGTGTTATATACTATGCGGACTGTGTTATATACTATGCGGACTGTGTTATATACTATGTGGCTGTGTTATATACTATGTGGACTGTGTTATATACTATGTGGTTGTGTTACATACTTTATAGGCTATGTTATATGTTATGTGGCCTGTGTTATATACTATGTGACTGTGTTATAAAGTATACTATGTTGCTGGGTTATATACTATGTGGCTGTGTTATATACTATGTGGACTGTGTTATATACTATGTGGCTGTGTTATATACTATGTGGGCTGTGTTATATACTATGTGGGCTGTGTTATATACTATGTGGACTGTGTTATATACTATGTGGCTGTGTTATATACTATGTGGACTGTGTTATATGGGATTTGGATGTTTCGCCCCCCGCAGTTCGCCCCCAGCAGTTCGCCCCCGCACATTTCGCCCCCAGCATTTTGCCCCCAGGGTGTTTCGACCCCGCACATTTCACCCCCGCACATTTCGCCCCATACCCAAGGAGCTGCAGCTGTGACAGGTAAGTATGTCAGTTTTTTTGTGTTCTAGGGTGATAATACTCCTTTAAGGCCAGCCAGATGAGACACTGGGTGAGCTGCTGAAAAGGCAGCCACAGGAATCCCCAGCAATTGGGGTCCTGTATATTTTACCCTCAGGTATGTTCAGCCCTAGATGTTTTGTTCCCTGCATGTTGACCCCAAAAGCTGAGGGTGAAACATCAGGGGTCAACATGCTAGGGGCGAAACATCAGATGGCGACCCATCCAGGGACAAAATGCTGTAGGTGAAACATCCGGGGGCGAAACATCCAGGGGCGAAACGCTGGGGGCGAAATGTGCGGTGGCGAAACATCCTGGAGGCCAAATGCTGGGGGCAAAATGTACCTGGGGCGAACTGCTGGAGGCAAATTGCTGGGGGCGAAGCTTCCTATAACCGCTCTTAATAGGGTGCATTTCCTGGAGTTGGACAATGCATTATTCTGCACATTGCTTCCTTCTAGAATTCCTGCCCATGATAAGGAGATTAAAGATTTTCTCTATTTCCTATTTTCAGTAACAAAACAAAGGTTCAGGAAGAAGATGAGCTGATAGAAATAATAAGTGATGACCCAGGTAAGTACAATAATGTGGGTCTATAAAAAAAAAGCAAATGAACTGCATATTTTTTTTTACTGCTTAAAGGGTAGGAGAACTTATTTTTTGGATAGAGGAAAAAACGATTGTACCGTGATGGAAAAAGCGGACACATTGACCAAAAATGGATGAAAATTTTCTCTTTGCATGCAAAAACAACCCCAAAACATCTGAATGAGGCCTAAAGGTACTGTCACACTTAGCGATGTACCAGCGATCCCGACCAGCGATATGACGCGGTCAGGATCGCTGGTGCATCGCTAAGTGGTCGCTAGTGAGCTGCCACACTGGCAGATCTCACCAGCGACATCGCTGGGGACGGGGGTCGCTACTTACCTGTCACACCAGGCGATCCTGCATCCTCCCGCCCGGCTCCACGCGTTGCTCGTCATCACAACAGGAAGCTGACGACGAGAAGCGGTCCTGAACGTTCTCGCGCGATCAGCGATAACCGGGGGGGAGCGGGTTGTAGGTAAGTATCACACACAGCGATATCGCTAGCAATATCGCTATAACGTCACAAGTTATAGCGATATTGCTAGCGATATCGCTTAGTGTGACAGTACCTTTACTAATTTTGCGTTGGCCTCCTCCATTACACCCAAAGAAATAATTACATTATCTTCTCCTGTTTTTCACAAACAGAGCGTCCCTTCAATATCAGAAAAGAGGAAATAGTGGACTGGGTAAGGTCAGTGGAAGGCTGAAAGAGACGAAGAAAGAATACAATCAAGATTTATAGACAACATTATTATTATTATTATTATACAATTTATAGTGCCATTTATCCATGGCGCTTTACATGTGAAAAGGGGCAAATATAGACAAGTACAATAAACATGAGCAGTACAAGACACACATAAGTACAAAAGGAGAGAGGACCCTGCCCGCAAGGGCTCACAGTCTACAGGGTTGGGTGAGGATACACTAGGAGAGGGTAGAGCTGGTTGTGCGGCGGATCAGTAGACTGTGGGTCACTGCAGGTTATAGGTTTGTCGGAAGAGCTGGGTCTTCAGGTTCTTTTTGAAGGTTTCCATGGTAGGCGAGAGTCTGATGTGTAGGGGGAGGGAATTCCAGAGAATCGGGGAAGCACAGGAGAAGTCTTGTATGCGGTTGTGGGAAGAAGAGATAAGAGGAGAGTAGAGAAGGAGATCTTGAGAGGATCGAAGGTTGCATGCTGGTAGGTACCGGGAGACCATGTCACAGATGTAAGGAGGAGACAGGCTGTGGGTGGCTTTGTATATCATAGTTAGGGTTTTGAACTGGAACCTCTGCACAATAGGAAGCCAATGAAGGGCTTGGCATAGGGGAGAGGCTGGGGAATAACGGGGAGACAGGTGGATTAGTCGTGCAGCAGAATGTAGGATGGATTGGAGTGGTGCCAGAGTGCTAGAGGGGAGGCCAGAGAGTAGGAGGTTGCAGTAGTCAAGGCCGGAGATGATAAGGGCATGCACTAGTGTTTTTGCGGTGTCATGGTCAAGGAATGCACGGATCCGGGAAATATTTTTGAGATTGCGACAGCAGGAGGTTAGGGTTTGGATAAGTGGCTTGAAAGCGAGGGCAGAGTCGAGGATCACCCCAAGGCACCGAGCATGCGGGACTGGGGAAAGTGAGCAACCATTGACATTGATGGATAAGTCTGGTGGAGGGGTAGAGTGAGATGGGGGAAAGATTATGAATTCTGTTTTGTCCATGTTCAGTTTTAGAAAGCGAGCAGAGAAGAAAGCTGAAATAGCGGACAGACATTGTGGGATTTTGGTCAGTAAGGAGGTGAGGTCAGGTCCAGATAGGTAGATCTGCGTGTCATCGGCATAGAGATGATACTGCAAACTGTGGACTTCTATGAGCTGTCCCAGGCCAAAGTTGTAGATGGAGAAGAGTAGGGGTCCTAGAACTGAGCCTTGAGGAACACTGACAGAGAATGGGAAAGGTGAGGAGGTGGTGTGGGAGAGGGAGACACAGAATGATCAGTCTGTTAGATATGATGAGATCCAGGATAGGGCCAAGCCTGTGATGCCCAGAGATGAGAGAATCTGGAGCAGGAGGGAATGGTCCACAGTGTCGAAGGCAGAAGACAGGTCCAGGAGAAGAAGGACTGAGTATTGTCGCTTGCTCTTGGCGGTTAGTAGGTCGTTGGTGACTTTAGTTATGGCAGTTTCAGTTGAGTGGTGCAGTCGGAAGCCTGATTGTAAGCGGTCAAAGAGGGAGCAGGAGGAGAGGTGGGAGGACAGTTCAAGATGGACAACATCAACAATATCATCATTACCACCAGTGAGATCATCACTACCATCATCATCATTACCACCAGTGAGCTCATCACTACCATCATCATCATTACCACCAGTGAACGGTTTTGTCAGCAGATCGTCAGTATTCTCACAAATAAATCTAAAGAGAATAGAACATCAGAAAGTTTCCTGAATGCAAAAAACTTTCTTAAAAATAAAAGCAGAAAATATGATAGTTTCACATTTATACCTGTACGTACTGTGACAAATGTTGTCTGTGTAATCATATTATAATATTTATTGCCCCCAATTTTTTTTAACTCTCAACTTTTTTTTTTATTTCAGTCTTTGACATATACCCTTCACTTTTCTACTGTTGGGATATGGGTATTTTTTCCTTAAAATTCATGTATTTGGGGCTAAAAATCATTTTTTCAACTAGGTTTTATTAATGAACTTTACACCAAATGAGATGTCCCTTTTCAGAGATTCCTTGACGAGGTGGGTTGGGTTGATCTTTGAGGGATGCGTCCGCCATGCAGGGTCGGTTTTAGACAAAGTGGGGCCCTTGGCAAAAGCTTAAAGTGGGTCTGCAAATGCTCACATATCGCTCCATCACTCAGAAACATTTCTGTTGTATTTACTTGCGCTGAGTTCAGGCCGCTAAACGAGCCCGATCGACAATATTGAAGTCATTCAACGCTTGTTTCCTGGAATTTTTAGGGTATCTGCACACGTTCAGTAATTGGCAGCGATTTGTATGCAGCGCATGTCCGCTACGTCCATAGTGTTGCCAGCTATTGAATGCAGGTGATTCTGAATGTGTCCATTGAACTGTGCGGAATTAAACCTTCAAATACATTGTACGGGTGAGATTTATCTTACGGAGGCTTGTGTCTCTGCAAGATAAATAGACATGCTGCGAACTGGAGAGACACGCCACATGTCCATCTCTGGGTGATCCGTGGGCATCGGTACACGCACAGTAGGCATGGGATTTCTTGAAATCCCATCCGCTATGCTGTAACATCTGGATGCTGCACAGGTACGCAGCATCCAACCCACATCATTTACTGACCGTATGCACCTACCCTTACTCTGGCTGAGGGAGAATGATTGGTGCAGATAGTCCTTGATACTGTATAATGCAGGTCCCATATAGTACATATAGTAAAATGCGCTCCCATGGTCCTTGATAGAGTATACTGCAACCCCCCTCAGAGTATAAAGCAGCCCCTCAGAGTATAATGCGGCCCCCCACAAACACACACACATAGTGCAGCCCTCACACACAGTATAATGCAGAACCCACACCCACAGTATTATGCAGCCCCTTCAGAGAATAATGCAGCTCCCTCAGAGTATAATGCAGCCCTTTCAGATTATAATACAGCCCCCCCACACACACAGTATAATGTAGACCCCCAGAGTATAAAGCAGCCCCCTCAGAGTATAATGCAGCCCCACACACACAGTATAATTCATCCCCCCACAAACACACACAAAGTATAGTGCAGCCCCCACACACAGTATAATGCAGCCCCCCACACAGTATAATGCAGCCCCCACACACAGTTTAATGCAGCCCCCACACATACAAAGTATAGTGCAGTCCCCCAAACACACAGTATAGTGCAGTCCCCCCACACACACAGAATAGTGCAGACACACAAAAAAACAGTATAGTGCATTCTCCCCACACACAGTATAATGCAGACAACACAGTATAGTGCAGTCCCCCACACACAGTATAGTACAGCAGACAAACACACACCAAAGTATAGTGCAGTCCCCCCATACACATTATAGTGCAGCAGACATACACAACACAGTATAGTGCAGCCCCCTACACACAGTATAGTGCAGACAACACAGTATAGTGCAGTCAACCCCACACACAGTATTGTACAGCAGATATACACACTCCAAAGTATAGTGCAGTCCCTCCATACACACTATAGTGCAGCAGACATACACAACACAGTATAGTGGAGGCCCCCCCACACACAGTATAGTGCAGACAACACACTATAGTGCAGTCCCCCCACACACAGTATAGTACAGCAGACACACACACACACCAAAGTATAGTGCAGTCCCCCCATACACACTATAGTTCAGCAGACATACACAACACAGTATAGTGCAGTCCCCCCATACACACTATAGTTCAGCAGACATACACAACACAGTATAGTGCAGTCCCCCCATACACAGAATAGTACAGCAGACACACACACACAGTACTTACCTGCTGCTCTCGCTTCTGCATACTGCAGAGCTTCTCAGCTTCAAATCAGCTCCCCTGTTGGTACATGCTGAGTCAGAGGCGAGTGATGGGAGAGGGAGCATCACATGATGCTCTCTCCTTCATTACTGCTTTCAACTGTATCGGCATCTATAATTTGATATGATTATTAACAGGTTGGCTTAAGATTATTTCAAGGTTTTCTATGGGTCTGATCACTTTGATAATGGCTACAGCAACGAGGCGTACGGAGCGGAGTCGCATGTGTACGAGGTGTACGGAGCAGAGCCACGTATGTATGAGGTGGATGGAGCGGAGCCGTGTGTGTACGAGGTGTATTAAGTTTGAAAGGAATGGCGCCCGCCAGCTCAAATTTTTTTTATGTGCGGCACATTTACTCTGCCGAGTTTGAGACCTCTGCTGTAAAGTGTCAGATCACTGATCTGACACTTTGCAGTGCACTGTGTAAGATCAGCGATCTGACATGTACTGCAGGAGGCTTTCTCAACGCCGAATCTCAGCAGGCACTGTGAAATCCACCTCCCTGCAGGACCCCGAAGGCCCCCGCGGCCATCTTGGATCCGGGGGCCTGCACTGTTCCCTGCGTGATTCTTCCCTATGCCCATGTTTGATCGCAGTGTGCCAGGGGTTAATGTGCCGGGGGCAGTCCGTGACCGCCTCTGGCACATAGTGCCGGGTGTCAGCTGTGATAATCAGCTGAGACCCGGCCACTATCAGCGGCGCTCCCCCCGTGAGCGCTGCTGATCGCTATGACGTACTATCCCGTCCATGGGAATTAAGTCCCAGGTCACATGGACGGGATAGTACATCATATGACAGAAAGGGGTTAATATGGAGCATCTTATAGGGCCACCATTAACCTTTGTGCAGCATTATATGGGGCATATATTAAAATGGAGCATCTTATGGGGCCACCATTTTACTTTTATTAGTATCTATTTTTATTTTTGAAATTTACCAGTAGCTGCTGCATTTTCCACCCTCGGCTTATACTCAAGTCAATAAGTTTTCCTAGTTTTTTGTGACGAAATTAGGGGCCTCGGGTGATGCTCAGGTCGGCTTATACTCGAGTATATATGGTATGTCAAATTGGTAGCTAGACCCTAGTGGGTCTTGCACAGTGTCATTTTTACTACAGTCCACAGATGTAATTTAGATCCCTAATCTCACCTCTGCTTTACCAGCATGATGAATTAATAGGAAAAACACATGGTATTGATGGAGCTGTTGTTTTCCTGCCAAAGAAACTCAATAAGATCAATGAGGTGGTTAGCCGCACACGGAATGGAGAAATAGTAAAGATGACAATTAGTTTCACATTTGAGTTAAAACTCTCTTCACCAATTTGCTTTCACTTTTACAACATTATATTCCGAAGCCTTGAAGAAAAAGATGAATATATTGTGAAGCAAATAGGTGTGAATAATTATCACCCAATTGATGTTACATAAGTCAAATCAATCCTATAAAGAGAGCACGGCACTCAGGAATAGCTTGGTTGTTGGTGCTCAAGTCGGGTATCCAACCCATCAATCAAAAAATGACAAAAATCTTTGCAGTCAATATGTGAAATATTCAGACACTTTTATTTTGTGCATCCAGACAGAAAGGTTTAAACGTTTTCGGTCCAGCATAGGACCTTCATCAGAAAAATCTTGTTTACTGAAATAAATAAATCCTTGCAATGGTAGCCAAAAGAAGGACAAAGTAGAGAGTCTGGATGGCCAGTGGAAATGTTAAATGGCTGGCGTCTGGAAAGCGTATGTGGACTGAGCCGTCCAAAGTCATAAGTCAAAACATACACAACCTAACAATGGGGAATTGATTTACCACCAAAATTTTGAAGTATGAGACTAAGATAAGATAAGATAATCCTTTAATCGTCCCACCAAGGGGAAATTCAGAGCATTACAGCAGCAAGGCAGGAACAAGTACAGATACAGATGCATAAAGGCATTACACTGACAGTAGGTAGGTACATATACGAAAAAAAAAAAAAAAAAGATGTAACCGGACTATCACAACTTTGGATCTATCAGTTCACTGTTTGGGTCGTTCTCCATTTTGGACAGTGCTGGTTATACAGCCTAACTGCAGCAGGAAGGAAGGACTTTCGATAGCGCTCCCTCTCACATTTAGGATGAAGTAGCCGGTCACTGACAGTACTGCACATCTTTGTCACGGTCTCATGCATGGGATGGGAATCATTCTGCACCATGTAGCTCACCTTGGCCAGTATCCTCCTGTCGCCTACTTCCTGAACTGGATCAAGGGGGCATCCCAGGACAGAGCTGACCCTTCTAATCAGTTTGTCTAGCCTATTTCTGTCCCTGGTTGATATGCCACTACCCCAGCACGCCACACCAAAGAAGATGACTGATGCCACAACAGAGTTGGAGAAGGATGCAAGGAGTGCCCCTCTAACTCCGAAGGCCCTCAGCCTTCAGAGCAGATAAAGCCTACTTTGGCCCTTCCTGTACACTGCATCCAAGTGATGGGCCCAGTCAAGCTTATTATTGAGGATCACACCAAGGTACTTATAGGTGTCGACTATCTCAATGTCATTTCCCTGAATGTTCACCACTACTGGTGGATTTTTTCCCTTGCGAAAGTCCACCACCAATTCCTTGGTCTTCACGGAATTAATCCTAAGGTGGTTCCTCTGACACCACTCCACAAAAGCTTGGTTAGTATCTCAGTACTCTCTTTCATCTCCTCCTGAGATGAGGCCTACTATTGCAGAGTCATCAGAATACTTCTGCAAGTAGCAGCTAGATGAGTTGCACTTAAAATCCGCAGTGTACAGTGTGAAGAGAAAAGGGGCAAGAACTGTACCTTGAGGTGCCCCTGTATTGCAGATCACTGTGTCTGACACACTGTCCTGAACCTTTACAAACTGAGGTCGGTTCGTGAAGTAGTTAAGGATCCAGGTGGAGAGTTGGAGGTCCACGCCAACAAGGCCCAGTTTGTCTCTCAGTAGAGCTGGCTGTATGGTATTAAAAGCGCTAGAGAAATCGAAGAACATTCTCACAGTGTTCCCAGGTTTCTCCAGGTGAGAGAGAGTCCTATCTAGAAGGTGGATAATGGCATCATCCACACCAATGCCCGGCCTGTAGGCAAACTGGAGAGGGTCCATATCCGAGCTCACTAGAGGACGGAGACGTGTGAGAACCAATCTCTCTAGTACCTTCATCAGGTGTGATGTCAATGCTAGAGGTCTATAGTCATTAAGGTCTTTCGGATAAGGTTTCTTCGGAACTGGTACCACACACGATAATTTCCACAATTGTGGTACTATACCTATTCTCAGGCTCATATTGAACAGATATGTAATGATCTCACTCAGCTGGTGCCCGCAGGTTTTGATTAGCCTTGCACTGATGCCGTTGTGAAGTACAGTATTCAGATGTACAGGACATCTGGTTCTCCGGGATCCATTTTTGTGCTTGCGACGCCATTTTGCTGTTTATGAGTTAAATTTTGTAACTTAACTAGATGAAAGTTCACGGCTGTTATGAAACCAGACTGTTCCAGCTTGTACAAGATATAAGATATGAGATGAGACCCTAAAAGAATGTGCTATTGTTCTATATTCTACGTCACGCAGCTAGGGACATATTCTGAATCTCTTACAATACTATTGGCTTACATGTATTACGATTCTATTGGTAGCTGTATACTTTGCATAATTAAGCAGAATGCTATGTAATGTGAGATTCAGTAAAGGGGCTCAGTGATCTGCCTCGATCCTCCCGTACAGAGACCCCCGTCTCCGTGTGGTCATTCCCAGTTGCTAGCAACGCCCTGTGAATTAATTTGGAAATCACTGGCTCAACCGTGAAGGGTTAATTTAGCCCTACCTCAACACCGTCAGGACCTGCAGCTTTCAAAACTTTGATCTTATCCAGTTCTTTTGCAACCTGGGTACTTGTGAAGAACAGACCCTGGCTCAGTTGACAAGTTGCAGCAGGGGGTGAGGTTATTGTAGCAGAGAGGTGTGAATGATATGCAGGGGCAGGAGCAGCCAGTGTGTGATTAAATCTGTTAAAGAATAGATTAAGTTCATTAAGCCCCTCTTTATTTACAACCATCCTGGCCACAGTCTGTCTATGCCCAGATATAGACTTTAGACCCTCCCAGACTTCATGAATCCTTTTCTGTGACAATTTCAGTTCAATCTTTGTCTTATAATTAGCCTTTCCCTGCCTGATTAGATTCTTCAGATCTTTCTGCACCTCTCTCAGCCTGCCCTTGTCACCTGATCTGAAGGCCAACTTCTCTTTGAGAAGAGCCTTTATTCCGGGGCTGATCCCTGGTTTATTGTTAGAGAAGCACCTCACTAATTTTGTGGGTACCATGTTGTCTACACAGAAATTAATGTAGTCTGTTATACAGTGTGTGAGACCATCCATGTCATCACCATATGAATCTTGCAGCACTTCCCAAGTGGTTGTTTCAAAGCAGTCTCTCAGAGCATCATCACTCTCCTCAGTCCATATCCTCACTGTGCGAGTGACAGCAGGTTCTCTGTACAAGTGGCTTGTACACGGGTTGGAGGTGCTCTAGGTTGTGATCCGATCTTCCAAGGGGCGGTAGGGCTGACGAGGCATATGCCCCTCTCACATTGGCAAAGAACAAGTCCATTGTTTTGTTGTCTCTAGTGAGGCAGGTAACATACTGTGTGCAACTGGGTAGTATGGATGCTGGAGACTAGGAGACAAGATGACTAGTGTCATCTTGTGGATTGATATGAGCCACAAAGTCCTTCAAAATGAAACTGTTCTGGATGTAATGATGCTTGCATTAAAGAACTGATTGGCCAGATATGTACGGGGTCAGGATGACCGGGCTGCGGGTACATGTGCTGCATCGGGTCCGGAATTGTCAAGGCTGCGTCCCCTATTTCCCAGGGGAAGGAATAGGGGAACGGACAGACCCCATTACCCAGGAAGAGGGGGCATGTTTAGACAGGGAACCTGTCCGGAAGATGAGGAAAAAAATGCAAAGTAGGAGTGAGTCCCCAGCTGTGAGCGTGTGAGCAGCAAGGGGGGCAGTGCACTACGCACCCAAAGTGCCAACGCCGCGTCAAACTGTAGCAGGCGGACAGACCCAGTGACCTAGAGGCAGGGGGCCAGCTTAAGAGAAAGCGGGCATGACAGCAGAGATTTTTGGCGTGGACAAGCAGCGCATAGGAGGCTGAGCAGTGTGCTCCATCCTTAGAGCACTGGCGGTGCAAAGGGCTGTTCCCGTTGGCTCCCGCCACTAAAAGTGATACTGCCAGAGAGCGAGGCGCTGTGTGCCCACTGACCACCAGAGAGCGAGGCGCTGTGCGTTCCTTGACCAAGAGTACCACGCACGTGCTCAGTAGAGAGAGCAAGTTCATGCCACGTGTTCAGCGTGGATAACCAATAATTATAAGGCACAGAGGAATGACAGAGGACGTTGGTGCGGTCAGCAAGGTACTCCCGCAGCATTTTCCCAAACTTTGCACTCTTTGTGAGAGTCCCCCGTGCCTCGGGGTCAGGGCGATGGGATGGTCTGAGAAAACTCTACCCGAACTTTGCCAGTGTACCACTGCGTCTGCTGGATTTGAGTTGTGTCTCTCTCACCTGTACTCCTTGCTTCGCCAATGAACTGAGACCTCTGCTGTCAGCGTTTTCATATGGGAATTTTTTTTAATAATTCCGCAAGAAGGGCCCTCTGGTCCTCCAACATTTTAGTACACCTGTCTGCCTCTGGAATAAGAGATATAAAGTTCTCCTTGTAGCGTGGGTCTATAAGTGTCACCAATCAGTATTGCCCATCAAGCAAAATTTTGAAAATGCAAGGGTGACGGGAAAAGCAGCGTAACATAAACTCAGCCATGCGTGTAAGACTGCTAACAGTCAATACTTCCGTGTCCTTACCAAGAGTACGACTGACCATGATCTCCTCCTCCTTGTCCTCAGGCCTCCACGACTTTCGACTAACCTCAGTAATATCATTGTAAAAACATCATCTTATATATAAAGCTCAAAGTGTGTATGTATGTATGTGTGTGTGTCTGTATGTCCGGGATAGGCATCCGCACCATCGCAGCTACAGCCACAAAATTTGGCACAGTCACATGTCTGGACCCCGAGAGCGTCCTAAGCTATGTTGTGAGGTGAAATTTTAACCCTGCGCATTCCAATTTACCAAATAATTGTGCCCCTATCTACATAATGTGGAAAAAGAGTGTGCGTGTCAAGCCTCGCCCCTCATTATGATGTCATAATGCCCCTATCTACATAATGGGGAAAGAGTGTGTGCGTGTCAAGCCCCGCCCCTCATTATGATGTCATAATGGTTGCCATGGCGATGCTGATGTTATCATAGGTTGCAAGCCCTGCCGCTCATTATGATGTCATAATGGTTGACTATGGGATGGAGGATCTGTGATGGGTATATGGGCACTGGACTATGGGATGGAGGATATGTATGACGGGTATATGGGCACGGGACTATGGGATGGAGGATGTGTGATGCGTATATGGGCACTGGACTATGGGATGGAGGATATGTATGACGGGTATATGGGCACGGGACTATGGGATGGAGGATGTGTGATGGGTATATGGGCACTGGACTATGGGATGGAGGATATGTACGACAGGTATATGGGCACAGGCCTATGGGATAGTGGTTATGTATGATGGGTATATGGGCACGGGACTATGGGATGGAGGATAATTATAATTTGCTATAACTAACCACAGTTAGTAACTATGCCCAGGCAGCGCCGGGCTCTTCAGCTAGTTGTAAATACATTCTTGTAAATATACCCCTGTAGTTTTTATCTCCCCCACCTCATTGTAAATTGTAAGTTGTCACGAGCAGGATTGCATTTTTGGGGGTTAATTATTGATATCGTTGTTACTTAGTGTAGAATGCAAGCTGTCACGAGCAGAGTCATTTTATTTTGGTTTAATTATTGTAATATTGTTGTCGTTATTACTTAGGACTGTTGTGCTTGAAACTGTTAAACTGCAAATATGTTTGCTCTATATAAATAACCACCAACTTGGTGGATTCCTCAAAGTTTTGGAGGATGGCACATATGTCTGAAATCCATGTCCACTCCTGAGATCTTATGTGTGAAGTCAGAACTGATTACCGACAACCTTGTTGATGCTGGTAGATTAGTCACCAAATGCCCTCTTCTGCTCACAAATCCTTTCCAACATCTGCAGTGTAGAGTTCCATCCCCTGAGGACATCACACACCAGTCAGTGAGCCAGAAGCTGCAAGCGCCGCTGAGGCACAGCAAGGGCGGATGAAGATGGAGATGACTTTCAAAATGGGTACGCAGAGAGTTGTACTTTTCTAGCAGATCTGTCAGCTCTGTGTCGCTTTTCAGAAAACATTGACTAATGAGATTAAGCGCATGAGCCAGCCATGGCACATGTGTGAGCTCGCATCGCCACAGACCAGCCACCAGGTTCCAGCCATTGTCACACACAACCATGCCTTGCTGTGGGTTCAGCGGTGTCAGCCACAGATCTATTTCAATGTGAAGCGAAAAAAGGAGAAATATGCAGCACTCACCGATATAGCTGAAAAATTGTGCGTCTTTATTTCACATAAATTCCATCAATAGTTAAGTGGACATGCAGGATGTTAGAGGAATGCTAGGGGAGGGAGGTGCCGGACAACGGCCATTTCGCGATTACTCGCTTCTACTGGTCCAAGACTGGAGTGCTGCATATTTCTCTTTTTTTCGCTTCACATTGAAATATTCATGTTTTCCATTTCGTCCCTCTGGACAACACCATGGAGGAAGTCCTCCCTTGACCTATAGCGGGACAGGATCACAGAGAGGTTAAAAGGTCCCTCCAGCCTCCAGTGTTTTTCCTGTCCCAAAGGGGACGGTCGTAGGAGAGGTTGCTCCAAGAGGAGTGAAGATAGAAGGTGAACGTTTGACGGGGCCCAGGGGGATCGGGCGGCTGGGCCAAACCTTCCCCCTGTCAAGCAGCCCGGGGCTGAAACCCTCCTAGGGGGTCCCTCAGCCACAGAGACCAGGGTGCAGACGAGGCTCCTGGGTAAAGCCGCTTCCTCCCACAGTCGAGGCTCTCGGCTCTGACGCCGGCCTGCAAGCCACTGCTACTTACGGAAATCGGGGGAGAAGAAGGCGTCGCTCCTCCGGTAATGCCAGAGCAGGTCGGCGTGCGTTCCGCTGTAGAACGCGGTTGTGCAGAACGAGACAGGCAACGGGCGAGTTTCCTGGATCTCGTGGGGCACAGGAGAAGAAATCATTGGCAGTAATGCAGCATGCCTGACGGGACGCCGCTTCCCTCCATGGTGGGCACTCGGCATTACCAGCTCCCCCTGTTTTCTAGCAGGTATGGAGCCAGCACAGGTAAGTGCACGGTGGAATGCTGTTGATGGCCTAGGCCTCTGGACGGATGCTAGTCTCATGCCTTTGTGCTGAAAGCTGCTCAGGTGATGAGGTATTTGTTCACATATATGCAGCTAAGCCTTGCACCTCTAGGCTATAATAAGGCCATATGTCCAGGTTACATCTCATGGTTCGACTTAACTACTCTATCCATAGGAGGACACAGGGGGTTAATGCAGCACAGTGTCTCTATGAAGGCCCTCCAGCTGCAGCTCAGTAATTAGCTCCTTCGGGTGGGGTCAGGCTGACAAATGAGATGTTCCGTTCAGAGTGGCAGCTCATGGCCCTAGCCGTAGAAACACAGAGGGAAAGGAAAAGAAAGAAAATCACACCACTCAACAGGATTGAGAGCAACGGTTGGGTCTACGGATTATATTGAGCATCTATGCTTTAGATTGCATTATAGCGTTTCCATGCTTTATATTGTGGGCCTCTGTACATCATATTGCATCAGACTGCCTCTATGCATTACATTGAGTGTTTCTCTTCACCATATGGCTTCTATGCAATATATTGGGTGCCTCTATGCTTCATATCGCATTAGAGTGCTTTTATGTTTTATATTGAGGGCCTCTGTCCATCATATTGCATAGTGCCTCTATGCATGGCACTGAGTATCTCTATGCATCATGTTGCTTCTTTGCATTGAGTGCCTCTATGCTTCATATTGCATTATAGTGCTTTTATACTTTATATGGAGTGCCTCTGGACATCATATTGCATCATACTGCCTCTACGCATTACATTGAGTATCTCTATGCATCAGGTTGCTTCTATGCATTGAGTGCCTCTATGCTTCATATCGCATTATAGTGCTTTTATGCTTTATATGGACGTGTCTCTGTGCATATCATTTCAACATAGCATCACATTGAGTATCTCTATGCATCATATTGCCTCTATGCGCTATATTGAGTGCCTCTATGCTTCATATTGCATTATAATGCTTCAATGCTTTATATTGAGTGCCTCTATGGATCATATTGCTTCAGGATGCCTCTGCATCATATTACATCATAGTGCATCATATTGCATCCATAGTGCCCGGGGCATCAGATGGCATCATAATGCCTCTGTACATAATTACATCATAGTGCCTCTATGCATTATATGGAGTGCATCACGTTGCACCAGATTGCATCATAGTACCTCTGTCATACTGCCTCTAGGCATTATATTGAGTACATCAGGTTGCACCATATGGCATAGTGCTTCATAGTGCCTCTGCATATTGAACCATAGTACTTCTCAGTAATTCGACATCATATTGCATCAGAGTGTTTCACAGCAACGCTGCATCATATCGCATTATAGTGCATCATATTGCCTTTAGGCATCATAGTGCTTCATAGGCCTCTGTGTATATTGCAGCATACTGCTTCACAGTGCCCCTCATCATATTACTTCATATTGCTTCATATTGCATCATAGTGCTTCATAGGCCTCATGCCCCTCATCATATTACTTCATATTGCAACATAGTACCTTTTTGCATCATATTGCATCAGTGTTTCAGGGTGCCTTTGTGCATCATATTGCATCATAGCGCTTCATAAGTGCCTTTTTTCATATGGCATCATAGTGCTTCATAGCGTCTCTATACATCATATTGCGTCATAATGCTTTGGTGCATCATATGGCATCATAGTGCTTTGGTGCCCCTGTGCCTCAGGGTGTATCACTAGTGTTTCATAGTGCTTCATGGTACATCATGGTGCCTCATAGTACTTCGGGTGTTGTGGCTTTGTGCCGCTGGCTGTGGGCCTCTGGCTTAGACCATCTGACTTGGGCCTTGTTGTGTGGCCGCACCCTGTTTTGTTGGCCTACCACTTCACGTTTTATCTCAGGCCCAGAGTCCTTCAGTTTGGACCCAGATCCAACTTTTGTTGCTTCTTTCTTGGCATCCGAGCTTAGCCAAAAAAAAAAAAAAACACCTATGCTTGAATTGGCCTAGTAAAGTAGCATTTCTTCCGCCTGGAACAGAACTCTCAAGGAGCTACTGCCTTGAGTGCTAAGGGCAAGTCTCTTGCATAATTAGCTTTAAAGGGAGATATACATCTTTGGATTCATCCTACAAAGGACATACTACGTCCTGGGAGCAGTAAATCCCATGAGGTGGAAGGAGAGAATCTTTCCCAGCTCCACATACGGCAATCAGACTAGTTGCCTTGATCAACATCCAGTAGACAGATTTTTGTCACATAAGTCTGTTGTATTATGTTTACCAGGAACTGCATCATTGCCTTTGTAAAAACAAAAGAGAACATTCAGCTCACCCCCGAGATATAATTCCAAGCACAAGAAGGAGCACGGCTTCCTCACTGCTGCACAGCCTCCAAGGCAATAGGGAAAATAGAAGTGGATCCAGCCCACTCACAAGGCTTATTTAAAAATTAAAAAAAAAAAAAATGTTATTGGATGATCCTTAAAAAATTCAAAATGACAAAACAGACATCTCAGATGGCGCAGCAATGACAGGGGGTGGTGTGTAATGAGACCATATGCGTTTCGAGCAACACGGCTCTTAAACATTGTTTTTTTCATTACCTTGTGGCGAAACAGCAGCACTGCGTCAGGTGTCAGAGGATACCACACACACTGTCCTTACAGCAGTCAGGGCTCCTGAGATAAAGAATCGGTAACCTGGACGCTTAGAGTTGAGAACCCATAGTCCCATTGCCTCACAGTAGGTAATCCCCCTCTGTGATGGGGAGAAAACTACTCTCTCTAGCTATAGGGTATGGTTACTCCCACCATGGCAGTCTGGGTGTATAAATATCACTGAGAAAATTGCCTTTTAGGCTACGCGTGTATATATGTGTGTATATATAGATAGATAGATAAGTTGACTTATATATAATGTCCGGACTAATGACTCGTATAGAGGCAGTTCGAAATAATCTCTCGTATTACAGGTTTTTTACCAACAACCCCCCCACCAACACCACTTTCATCGATTCCAGAGTCCAGACTCCCTGTATCTAACATACTGTAGGTAAAACAGGCGTGATCCCCGTTTCCCTTTCAGTGCTTCTAATAAGAAGCCCTATGTGGGTAATGGCAGGAGATATTACCTGGCAGATAGCATATTTCCTTAGCTTCAATAATAATCAACCCTTAGGCCGGGGTCACACTGGCGAGGAATACGGCCGAGTGAGAGGCGCTAAAAGCACGCATTAGACACGGACCAATGATTCTCTATGGGGTCCCTCGCACCAGGCGTATATTACTCATCCGTATTCTAGGCTCCGTGCCAATCGCAGCATGCTGAGATTGTCAGCGTACTACGGCCGTAGTACGCCAATGCAAGTCTATGGGTGCGCAAAAAATACGGATTACGCACGGACCACACATGTGACTTGCGAGAAATACACACCCGGTGTCTTTTAGCAAAGCCGACAATTCAGTGCGCTTTACAGTAAACTCACACTGACAGTTTTAATAAAGAAACGAATGAATAGATATATACACATAGAATACATATATATATAATAATAATGATAATAATCTTTATTTATATAGCGCCAACATATTCCGCAGCGCTTTACAGTTTAACAGTTTCAAAACACAAGTCATAAGTAACAACGCTAACAATACAATAATTAAAGCAAAATAAGACGAAATAAGACGACCCTGCTCGTGAGAGCGTACAATCTACAATGAGGTGAGGGAGATACAGAGTACAGGTGTGTATTTACAATGGTGTATTTACAATGAAGGTCCAGCCATCTTGCAGGAGTGAAGGATGGATGGAGATAGTGAATGGGCTACGCACGCACACTTACACAGAGAATGACTTTGATTAGTGAATGTGATAGGCCGCTCTGAACAGGTGTGTTTTGAGGGAGCGCCTAAAACTATGCAAATTGTGGATAGTCCTGATTTCTTGGGGTAGAGCATTCCAGAGGATAGGAGCAGCACGGGAGAAGTCTTGGAGTCGGGAGTGGGAGGTACGGATTAGTGCAGAGGTTAGTCGAAAGTCGTTGCAGAGCGCAGCGATCGGCTAGGCCGATAGACAGAAATGAGAGAAGAGATGTAAGGGGGTGCCGCACTGTGGAGAGCTTTGTGGGTGAGAACAAGTACTTTGAATTGGATCCTATAATGAATGGGCAGCCAATGTAAGGACTGGCGAAGAGCGGAAGCGTCCGAGTACCGATTACCCAGATGGACGATCCTGGCTGCTGCATTGAGTATGGACTGGAGAGGGGATAGTCGAGTGACGGGGAGGCCAATTAATAGAGCGTTGCAGTAATCCAGGCGAGAGTGGATCAATGCAACAGTGAGGGTTTTTGTTGTTTCCATAGTGAGAAAAGGGCGCATTCTAGAGATGTTCTTTAGGTGTAAGCGGCAAGAGCGGGCAAGGGATTGTATATGGGATGTAAAGGAGAGATTGGTGTCAAACATAACACCCAGACAGCGCACCTGCTGCCGGGGTGTTATTGTGGTACCACCCACGGAGAAGGAAATGTCAGATTTAGGGAGGTTAGTAGACGGCGGGAGCAGAAGAAGTTTCGTTTTGGAGAGGTTGAGTTTCAGATAGAGAGCGGACATGATATTGGAGACTGCGGACAGACAGTCACTGGCGTTCTGTAGTACAGCGGGGGTAAGGTCGGGGGAAGACGTGTATAGTTGTGTGTCATCAGCATAAAGATGGTACTGAAAGCCAAATCTGCTGATGGTCTGTCCAATTGGGGCCGTGTAGAGAGAGAAAAGAAGGGGGCCAAGGACTGAGCCCTGAGGTACCCCGACAGCAAGAGGAAGAGGAGATGACGTGGAGCCAGAGAACAAAACACTGAAGGAGCGGTCAGAGAGATAGGAAGAGAACCAGGAGAGTGCAGTGTCCTTAATGCCTAGTGACTGGAGCCTAGAGAGTAGGAGATGGTGGTCAACAGTATCGAAAGCTGCAGATAGGTCAAGAAGAATGAGCAGAGAGTGGTCACCGTTACGTTTTGCTGTCAGAAGGTCATTGGTCACTTTGATGAGTGCAGTTTCAGTCGAATGTAGGGGGCGGAAGCCGGACTGTGAAGGGTCTAGAAGGGAGTGAATGGAGAGGTAATGGGTAAGGCGGGAGTAAACTAGGCGTTCCAAAAGTTTAGAGATGAAGGGGAGATTGGAGACTGGTCTGTAGTTGTTTGTGCAGGATGGGTCGAGAGCAGGTTTCTTTAGTAGTGGAGTAACGATGGCGTGTTTGAAGGAGGATGGGAAAATGCCCGAGGAGAGGGAGAGATTAAAGATTGTAGTTAGGTGGGTTGTGACGACTGGAGAGAGAGACTGGAGGAGATGTGAGGGAATGGGGTCGGTAGTGCATGTAGTCGGACGAGAAGAAGAGAGGAGTCTGGAGACTTCTTCTTCTGTTATGGGATCAAATGTGGAGAGTGAGCCAGGGGAGATGTAGGAAGGGATGGGAGTCACAGCACTTGGTGGTTGGGAGCAGATTTCTTGACGGATATTATCTATTTTTTCTGTAAAGTGGGAGGCCAGGTCATCAGCACAAATGTCTGTGATAGGGGCTTGTGCTTTTGGCCTGAGGAGGGAGTGAAAAGTGTCAAAAAGTTTCTTGGGGTTGTTGGCTAGTGAGGAGATCAGGGTGGTGAAGTAGGTCTGTTTGGCAAGGTGAAGGGCAGCGTTATAGGTTCTTAACATAAATTTGAAGTGGATGAAGTCTTCTGGTGTGCGGGTTTTTCTCCATAGGCGTTCAGCACTCCTGGAGCATCGCTGGAGAAGTTGAGTTTGCGATGTGAGCCAGGGCTCTTTTACTCTGTGTTTGGAGGTTCTGAGGGTGAGGGGAGCTACTTGGTCAAGGGTGCTTCTAAGAGTGTCATTGTAGTGATGAACAGCCAGATTAGGACAGGAAAGAGAGGAGATTGGGGACAGAGATGAGTGTAGGGAATCTGAAAGTGTCTGAGGGTTAATAGCTTGTAGATTTCTGACTGTGTGGTAGGTAGGAATGAGCTGGGGTGGGCGAGGATTTGTGAGCGTGAAGGAGAGAATGTTGTGGTCAGAGAGTGGAAGCGGTGAGTTGTTTAGGTGGGAGATTGAACAGAGCCGGCAGAAGACCAGATCAAGGGTGTTACCGTCCTTATGTGTCTCAGAGGTTGAAAGCTGTGAGAGGCCTAGAGAGGTGGTTAGTGATAGAAGCTGGGATGCAGATGTGGAATTAGGGCTGTTAATGGGGATGTTGAAGTCTCCCAGGATGAGGGTTGGTAGTTCTGAGGACATGAAGTGTGGCAGCCAGGCTGAAAAGTGGTCAAGGAAGAGGGTGGGTGAGCCTGGGGGCCGGTATATGACCGCTACCCTGAGGGAGAGGGGACGGAAGAGCCTGATGGTGTGGACCTCAAAAGAAGGGAATAAGAGTGATGGGACTGGGGGGATGACCTGGAAAGTGCATTGTGGGGACAGGAGTATGCCAACTCCACCACCAGGTCTGTTTGTGGGTCTCGGGGAGTGAGAGAATTGTAAGCCACCGTAGGAAATGGCAGCAGGAGAGACAGTGTCAGAATCCTGAATCCAGGTTTCAGTGAGGGCCAACAGATTAAGAGAGTTGTTCAGAAAGTAGTTGTGTAGGAAAGGAAGCTTGTTACAAGCAGACCGTGGATTCCAGAGGGCACAATTAAAAGATTGAGATGAGGGAGTGCAAGTAATGTTAGTCAGATTATTGTGGTTTCGATATGAGGTAGGGTAGGGGTCGAGGTTGGGGGATGGTGGACCAGGGTTGGGGGAGATGTCCCCTGAAATCAGTAGGAGAAGGAAGATAAAGAGCCAATAGTTGTTGGAATTGCAAGTAGTTTTTTTCTGCGATGTGTTTGGGCAAGATGGGCTGAGGTTTCTCAGGAAGGTGAGGAGTGTGTGGGAGCTGTACATGGGAGAGGGAAGTATAGAGGGGCTGATGTGTATGAGTCGTGATGGAGGGGGGATAGGGTGATGAATGTGGATGGCAAGGGAACACAGGAGGATAAAAATAAAGCACATGGTTAAAGGGGAAGGCAAGGTGTGGGTTACCTGACTCCTGCCCTGACTAACTGCCATGTATAACTGCCGTTTTGCTGGATGCTTATCTTCTGTGATGCTTTGCTTATGGGATGCTTGCGTGCTGTACCCCACACTGCGTGCTTCCCCTTAGCAACTACTACATATATAGGCCACACTACAGGGTCAGGAGAGAGGGATTGTGGGAGATGGTTGGGTATAATTTGGCAGCTGGGGCCAGCACACCAGGGGATGGTTTGATGATCAAAGGCACTAGACCAAGATGTGGCAAAATGCTATAGCACCTTCCACCTGATAAGATCTAGAAAGGCCCCAGTCACAGATCTAAAGCAGTAAGTATTACATACAGTGCAACAAATGAATTATACCAAAGCTTTAGCAAGCACATTTAAATATGCAGCAAAATGGTCAAGCAGCAGAAGTATGGAGTTGTACCATTTGGATATATTACAGCAGAGAAATAGAGGCAGCAGAGGTGGGAAGTTGTATCATTCAGGCTGCTTGCTGGCAGTGAATGGAGTAAATACATGCAGGGTGGCTCAGTTGATTACCATTTGGATATATTACAGCAGAGAAATAGAGGCAGCAGAGGTGGGAAGTTGTATCATTCAGGCTGCTTGCTGGCAGTGAATGGAGTAAATACATGCAGGGTGGCTCAGTTGATTACCATTTGGATATATTACAGCAGAGAAATAGAGGCAGCAGAGGTGGGAAGTTGTATCATTCAGGCTGCTTGCTGGCAGTGAATGGAGTAAATACATGCAGGGTGGCTCAGTTGATTACCATTTGGATATATTACAGCAGAGAAATAGAGGCAGCAGAGGTGGGAAGTTGTATCATTCAGGCTGCTTGCTGGCAGTGAATGGAGTAAATACATGCAGGGTGGCTCAGTTGATTACCTGTGTGAAGAGAGAAGATGAATGTTAATTCCATGCCATGTATAACTGCCGTTTTGCTAGATGCTTATCTTCTGTGATGCTTTGCTTATGGGATGCTTGCGTGCTGTACCCCACACTGCGTATATATATATATATATATATATATATAATATATATGCATTCTATGTGTCTATATCTATTCTTTGGTTTCTGTTATAAACCCTGTCATAGGGCTTCATTATATGTCCATTTTGCAAGCCGGCGAGAAAATCTCAGCATACGGATGCCATACGGATTACATACGGATGCTGACATGCGCAAAATACGCGACGACATCTTGCTTACGGATGACATACGGAGCACTCTTTAGGGGTAATTCATCCGTATTACACATGTAAAATACGGACTGTGTTTTGCGTCGGTTAGTGTGACCCCGGCCTTACTTGGGGGTTTAGACATCAAAGGGTTCGGAATAGATGTGATCTCCTGGATGAGTAGTGTATGTGCATCCCAATGCTCTGCCCATTATCCATGAACTAACTTATTGGTTTGATCTTCCCGCAGTCCAGGGTCTCTGTCTTGCAGATTTCCTTGTACTATGGTAAGCTGATCTCTAACCAGGGTTTAACCTTAGCCCAGGAGGACCAACGAAGGAACAACCTTTTGTCGTTAACCACATGCAGCGGATTACTGGTCTGTACGGTCCTCATTGTGTTGTGGCTGCGGCTATCACCATACTTTGCTGGGCAATAAGGTTTTTAAACCTATTCTGTGGCTGCGGTGTTTTTTAAGTATCTATCACAACAACTATAATTCACGGCTGTTCGTTATTGGTATTGGGGGTACGGCGGGTGTGTTTCACTCTGTTTCTGCTGCATACCTTGTTTACCACATTCATACTGAAATTGGAGATTATAGACATAGATCAGACACTCACTACGGTGTTTATCTTTGCGCTTTTCTTTAGACATCTACTGTATATTTCTTTGATCTTGCAGATCATATCTATATCTGGCCTGGTTCTTGCCTGGGACTTTGGTCCTTGGGTTTCTGTACCCACCCTGGGATCTTTCCTTTGGTATTCTCCATGGTGCTGTCCGGAGGGACGAAATGGAAAAAGGGAATTAGACCTACCGGTAATTCTGTTTCCAGTAATCCCTTAGGACAGCACCCTTAATTCCCTCCCTTATGTTTGTCTTTAGGCTTGCACGGAATCAATCTTCCGGCAGATCGTTCGTCCGTCAGGTCGCCATGGCTCCAGACTAAGATGAAGTTATTAAATGGTCTCTTATAGATGCGTTTGTAAGGGCGCGTTTGGACCATTTCCATCCATCCTCGGTGGTACTTTGAAAAAACACTGGAGGGTGGAGGGACCTTTTAACCTCTCTGTGATCCTGTCCCGCTATAGGTCAAGGGAGGACTTCCTCCATGGTGCTGTCCTGAGGGACTACTGGAAACAGAATTAACGGTAGGTCTAATTCCCTTTTTTTCATGCAAGCACCTCCGTTTTTTGACTGAAATATATACCGTAATACTTCAGATAAATAGCTCTGTCTGTTAATGTGGTGATTTGTGTGCCCTAGTATGCCTTTCATATGTTTGCTCTTTGCTGGGATCAGCCACAGATCTGCCTGCTCTTTTACAGCTGTCCACAACTCTTCATCATTTTGCGGTTTGTCACCTAAGCATATTAGCTTCAGCACAGCCTGTTGCCGCTTGGATGAGGCAGTGCCTCAGTATTTCCAGCTTGTGACTGATGTGCTACTTTTGGAGATGGAAGCTGAAGAGGTGGCGAAGGAGGAGGAGGTGCAGGAGCTGTAGACTGTGTGGGCAACCCAGATTGATGTAGGATCCGCAATACTCGGGGTTGGGAGGATGTGCACGATACCAAAGTCGGAGTGGGTCCCGGCTTCCACTATGTTAATCCAGTGTGCCTCAGTGAGATGTGCCGTCCCTGACCACAAGCACTTGTCCACGTGTTTGTGGTTAGGTGGACTTTCCCAGTAACAGCATTATGGAGAGCACGGGTAATGTTATGGGACACGTACCTGTGTAATGCCGGGAAGGCACACCGGGACAAATAGTCCCACATGTTCGTGGCCTCGGTTTGATCCTCGACTCTGCCCTCTCTTTCAAGCTACAAATCCAAGCCCTTGCCTCCTCCTGTCCACTACAACTCAAAAACATTTCCTGGATCTGTACATTCCAAGAAACTTCAGAATGTTTGTGCACGCCCTCATGATCTCCCGCCTCAACTATTGCAACCTTCTACTCGCTGGCCTCCCCTCTAGCACTCTTGAACCACTCATATCTATCCTATCTGCTGCCAAAGTAATCCAACTGTCCCTCTGTTATTCCCCAGCCTCTCCTCTGCCGGGCCCTTCACTGCCTTCCTATTGCCCATAGGCTACAGTTCAAAATCTTAACTATGACATACAAACCCTTCCACAACCTGTCTCCTCCATACATCTGTGACATGGTCTCCCAATGTCCATCTGGGTCATGACTTCTTCTACGGTAACCCAGTGTGCCATCAGCGAGATGTACTGTCACTGCCGAAAAGCACTTGTCCAGGTGTCTGTGGTTAGGTGCACTTTCCTTGTAACAGCATTGTTGAGGGCCCGGGTAATGTTGTGGGACACGTGCTTGCTTGTGTAATGTCATGACGGCAGACCGGGAGAAATTGTGGTGGGTGGGGACCAAGTACCTTGTGACGGTCACCACCATCAGGTTGCGGAAAGCTTCCGTCTCCCATGAGCCTAAAATGCAACATTTCAAGTGCAAGCAGATGAGAAATGTGTGAATTAAGTTCTGTGGAGTTGGCTGCGTAATTACGCTTGCATTCCAAGAACTGGGGTATGGAAGACTGAATGCTGCGTTGGGACAAGGACGTGGACGTGCTTGTTAATGGTGCTAGTTGAGTTTGTGTGCAACTACAGATGCAGGGCAGGAGGCATCTTTGCATGCACCATGGGCAGGGGATTGGCTTGCACGCACAACAGTGGAAGAAGCAGTGGTATCACCCGTAGACACTGTTCATGGAGCCTGATGTTCAACCAACAGTCGGGTGCTTTGCTGCCATGTGCCTGATCATGCTGGTGGTAAGGCTGGTAGTTTTGCTACCCTTGCTGATGCGGCATGGCCGGTGGTGAAAATGGCCTTTTAGGGGTTATCGGCAGAGTCTTTAAAAAACAACAAGACTGTTAGGGGGACATTCATTTTCTCCCTCTCTCACACCACCTCCTCACCTCGACACCTGTCTTTCGGTGTTCCCCAAGGCTCATTTCTAGGATCCCTACTCTTCTCTATCTAAACCTTTGGCCTGGGACAGCTGATGTAATGTCACGGTTTGCAATATCATCACTACGCCGATGACACACACATCTACCTATCTGTACCTGACATCACCTTCTTGCTGACCAAAATCACATGTCTCCAGGCTGTATCATCCTTCTTTTCTGCTCGCTTTAAAAAGTGGACATGGACAAATCAGAACACATCATCTTTCAAGCATCTCACGCTGAGTAGACATGAGAGCTTTGTATGCATCATTCAGTACCACTTTAGTAAGAGGGAAACTTTGCCCAAGAGAAAATGATTTTCCAAACATTCACGGACTTTTTTGCACATTTTTTTGCAGCTGTGATCTTCATCTTCTTGGTGTGGATATGGTAAATTTCAAAGTTGTCATCAATACCATCATCTTCCATAATTTGTAAAGAGGAAATCTGGTGTTACCAAGGGTCGTGGTTATGTACGTTTAGTGGCATTCCTTAGTGTTCGTTACACTAGGACAAATTATTTTCGACTGGTACATTTGGATATTATTGGTAATATGTATGGGTGAAGATAAAGAAGCTTATGCCACGGGTATGTTTATACACCGTGTGCAGAATTATTAGGCAAGTTGTATTTGAGAGGATTCTTTTTATTATTGAATAACAACTATGTTCTCAATCAACCCAAAAGACTCATAAATATCAAAGCTTAATATTTTTGGAATTTGGAGTGTTTTTTTTTTAGATTTGGCTATCTTAGGAGGATATCTGTTTGTGCAGGTAACTATTACAGTGCAGAATTATTAGGCAACTTAATAAAAACCAAATATATACCCATCTCATGTGTTTATTTTCACCAGGTAAACCAACAGAGCAACACAAAATTTAGAAATAAACATTTCTGACATTCAAAAACAAAACAAAAAAATTAATGACCAATATAGCCACCTATCTTTACGATGACACTCAAAAGCCTTCCATCCATAGATTCTGTCAGTTGCTTGATCTGTTTACGATCAACATTGCGTGCCGCAGCCACCACAGCCTCCCAGACACTGTTCGGAGAGGTGTAATGCTTTCACTCCCTGTAGATCTCGCATTTTATGAGGGACCACAGGTTGTGTATGGGGTTCAGATCAGGTGAACAAGGGGGCCATGTCATTATTTTTCCTTCTTTTAGACCTTTACTGGCCAGCCACGCTGTGGAGTATTTGGATGCATGTGATGGAGCATTGTCCTGCATGAAAATCATGTTTTTCTTGAACGATACAGACTTCTTCCTGTACCACTGCTTGAAGAAGGTGTCTTCCAGAAACTGCCAGTAGGTCTGGGGGTTGAGCTTCACTCCATCCTCAACCCGAAAAGGTCCCACAAGTTCATCTTTGATGATACCAGCCCATACCAGTACCCCACCTCCACCTTGCTGGCGTCTGAGTCGGAGTGGAGCTCTCTGCCCTTTACTGATCCAACCTCGGGCCCATCCATCTGGCCAATCAAGAGTTGCTCTCATTTCATCAGCTCATAAAACCTTAGAAAAATCAGTCTTAAGACATTTCTTGGCCCAGTCTTGACGTTTTATCTTTTTTGTTGAAAGGTGGTGGTTTTTCAGCCTTCCTTAGCTTGGTCATGTCCGTGAGTATGGCACACCTTGAGCTTTTTGATACTCCAGTAACGTTGCAGCTCTGAAATATGGCAAAACTGGTGGCAAATGGCATCTTGGCAGCTTGACGCTTGATTTTCCTCAATTCATGGGCAGTTATTTTGCGCCTTTTTTATCAACACGCTTCTTGGGACCCTGTTGAATATTTGCCATGAAACGTTTGATTGTTCGGTGATCACGCTTCAAAAGTTTGGCAATTTCAAGACTGCTGCATCCCTCTACAAGACATCTCACAATTTTTGACTTTTCAAAGTCCGTCAAATCTTTCTATGGACCAATTTTGCCAAAGGAAAGGAAGTTGCCTAATAATTAAGCACACCTTATATAGGGTGTTGATGTCATTAGACCACACCCCTCATCATTACAGAGATGCAAATCAACTGATTTACATAATTGGCAGTTGGCATTCAAGCCTATACAGCTTGGAGTAGGACAACATGTATAATAAGGATGATGTGATCAAAATACTGATTTGCTTAATAATTCTGCACCCAGTGTAGTCACGGACGGTTCACTCCTCTTTAAACTTAGTTTTCCACGAGCATCAGTTTGTTTGGTTTTCCTCCAACACTAACCTGCTTTCTCTAATTTAGCATCTCACGAACATGTTGCACTTTGCCCTTTATACAGACACGTGCATCTTTGGCAACATATTTTGGACGGGCAATTTTTAGGCCGAGTCTCACACGTGCATCTGTTTCACCGATCTTCTGACGGGCATGAAAACCATTCTGGTAATTAATGGTGGCTAAACGACGAATCATTGTAGGCTGTATCCTAGATCTCATACCTCCCATAGCCACTACTGTTATTAATCATGTATGTTCCCATTCCTGTCATCACCATGCCCTTTTTCCTGATCACTTCATCCAGTGATTCGTCTGCCATATTTTTACTGAAAACCTGCACCTTCCCAGCAGCAACTGTGTAGTAAACCACATTACAGTTTTGCAAGGTGTTTATGATGCCCCTAAAAAAAAAATTACATGCTATGTTGATATGTACCCCCAGGGGGAAATGTTTGTGTATGGGCATTCCAAGTATAGATGAAATGCTCCTTTGTAATGTGAATTTTTTATGAAAGCCTCCCCCATGTTTCTTACAAGGGGGATTGTGGTGAGTGCAAATTAGGGCCAGGTCTTGCATTCACTTTAGGGACAAACTTTATGGTAATAAAAACTAAAATAATAATGGAAACTTTTGTTTCATGTGACTATCCAGTACGTGGTTTCAGATTCTTATTGGGGTGCATATGACTTGGCAGCGGGCCAGGCCTTGCAGTCAATGCATAAGAAAAGAATATGGGAGTACAAAATGAATAATGTGAAGTGGATTTTCCTGTGCCCATCCAGTACCTGGGTTCAAAGGCTTATTGAGGTGCATATGACTTGGCAGCAAAGCGCTCTGCCCATTCATGTGCAGCAAGACATTTCTTAAGTGCTGTTCCAGCTATGGCCATTAGATGTCATAGTTGCCCTTCTTTTTCCTATTCTTGGAGTTAGGGGCTCCTTCCCCTTAATTGTTATTCTGTTCAGAACCGCCCCTTCATCTTCCAGTGCTGAAGGATGTAGCCATTTTCCCTCAGATCCCAGAGCTGCTCACACGTGTCCAGCTCCCTGCAAAATCACTGCTTATATCAAGCGGATTCCGGTGAGGGTTTAATGCAGCTATGTGATATGTGTTGTGTATCTGTGTTGGCTGGCCATGATGCAGCCCCATGATGTTGCAATGTATTTTCAGTTCCTTGTAAAGCTTTTACACTGCATGTTAGACAGATGCCCCATTATTCAGTTAGCACAATGCTTGAAGCCTAAGTTGTTTATATATCTCTTTTCTCTTTTCACTGCATTGTGTATTGTATTGTTCAGCCTCTGTGGTGATGCCTACTGATGTAACAGCAATTTGTAATAATGCCTGCTGTGTATCATTGCTTTACTGTTATGATAGCACCTTGTATTATTGCTGTGATGTTATCTGCCAGCACTGACATATTGCACTGTCTATTTATTTATAGTTTTTACCCAAAATCATCCACTTCTATATCTCCGATATCATCCACTTCTATATCTCCGATCTCATCCATATTGTGTTCACCAATCTCCTCCAATATATCATCTTTTATCATTTACCATTGTTGTTCACATCATCCTAATAAATATGGACTTAAGCAACCAATACAGTCTTGTTACTGGGAGTGGATGAAGGGTTTAGCCGTATGCTGGAATCCACACAGCGTCATACATGGAAGAAGGCAGAACAACAGGCTTTGCTGTCAATGTATAAAAAAACAGTATTGGAGTACGAAATGAATAATGTAAAGTGGATTTTCCTGTGCCCTTCCGGTACATGGCTTCAAAAGCTTATTGGGGTGCATGTAACTTTGGGGCAGGGCAGGCCTTGCATTAAATGCAACATTTTTTCAGGAAGCCCTCTTGTACCTCTCGTGAAAGGGGTATTGGGGTGTGTCGTAATTCTTGGCAGTCCATCCACTCACTGCATAGGCAATAACAACATAGGAGACCCACTGTTTAATAATGTCCCTTTAAGAAGATTAATGCTGCCTGATGCCCCTGTAAAAATAGGCTCTTTCACTTTAAGAGTCCATCCTTCATAAATGAAACAAGATGTGTCTGCTTATGTGTCACAAACCACATGGCCAGCTAGGGTTGTGAAATGTTGCAATGACATTTCCTAGTGGGGAGACAGTGCTTTTCGTTCCTCCATAACAGAGCCAGAGTCATTGTCCACGGTCTATGACGTCGGCGGGAGATATTCCAGCCTTCCCCCAACAAAATCTTCAAGCGATAAGTTATCTCTTTTTCGATCACCCTTTTCAAAATATTGTGTTTTTTGTGGAAGTCCTGTTGTTGCGCTCAGAGTTTCTGCATTTTCCCACTGTTGATTTGATCTCCCTGCACTGAGTATTCCTTGTACTTCCATAACCTGTTGTAGTAAATCTTGTTAACCCCTTCTCTGCCTCCGGCTCTTCACTGCATCCAACTATCCTCTTACAATATTACACAAGGGAAATCTGTTTACTGCAGGTGTGTAAGTGACCTTCTACAGGTGTCAGTAATAGAGGGGTCCTGTTTTGGATAGTAAGCCAACATGATCACAGAAGTTCCAAGTTAAAAAAAAAATAGTTTATTACAATAAGAGTTTGTTCACATAACCATATAATATAGCCTAGAACTATCTGATGTTTTATCAGATAGCACAAGACCCAATGTTATACCGCTGGGCGGAGCAGATCTGCTATTTTTTTCTCATACTAATTTGGCATGAGAAAAAAAATCGCAGCAATGCCACCTGGCCACGTCCTGATGGGCACCATCAAGAATGTTCATGAAGTGACCAGATAAAGTCCATTATCATCCTTCTCCGTGGTTCAGCTGGACGTGGCTCTTCTTTAGCACATGAGGTTCACGAAGGAGTCACAAAAGCATTTTTTTACTAAGCAGATATTCCATTTGTTGCTCAAACTGTTTTTATTGAAAATGTTCTAATTATTATATAAAATGGAGTTAAACAACATGAAGTAAGAGAAAAGGAAAAATATGGTGAAACAAGGGAAAATAAAGGAAAATGGGAGAAGGAACTATCACAAAGCAATAACAGTTATTGTGTCTCTGATACATGTACCAAGAGATATTAAGATCAAGGGTAAAACAATGGAATTATCATTTCTTTGAGAGTATCTCACCAGTTTGATAGTTTCATTATCACATATTATGTAAGCTAGCTATGTTCCTGATCAGGGCTACCAAAAGGAATTTCAGGGCCCCATAATGGCAAAATTTTCGGGCTCCCTTGAGACTCCACCCAGGCTCCACCCCAGTTCTGCCTCTACCCCCAAGCCCCGCCTACACCCTTCGAACTTTGCACAGTCCCATCGCCCACTCTTGGAAAAACTCTTCTGCCCCGTCGTCACCAATCACACATTAATAGTTCCCATGTAACGATACCACAAACGTAACCATCAGCTTTTGTTTTGACCAACAGGTTTTTTAAGCCTGCCACCACGACAAGGTAGACTCTTTTGGCAGGGCCCTACTCTACTCTAACGTATTAAACATTTCTTAAAATATCCAATAATCTTTTTAGGTATATTTTTTACTTATTTTTCTTTAAGGGAATGTGTCACATACATTTATAAAATTTTTAAACTAATTGAAATCAGATTGTTATAATCTTTTGTATAATCTGTATTTCTGATTGCAGAACATTGTATTCTGTTTCCTGTACATTTATGGAAGCTGCTCTCTTGCCTGTTTGAAGATATGGACATTGGACATATACATGTACAGTATATATATCATAAGACATTATAAGGGACTCTATTTCCTTGGCAGAGTTTTCTATTCATGTTCTCATGTTTAGTGACATGCAGATGTCATTGTGCAGGAAGGGGGAAGAGGTGAGCTGTGACACTACCTACTGTGAATGGTGAATTCTATTAACTCTCATTGTAATCCTGCCTATTATGATAATGAGGTGACTGCTAATAAGGGATCTCTTCTGGACATGCCAGTCTATTAGAAAAGTCGTTTCTTTTGATTTATTATTTTATGATATAAGGGGTGACAAAATTTAAAGTAAATTCTTGCAAAACTTTAAACTATGATTAAAAGGATTGGACATTTTCTGGTTATTGTTGACGAATGTTTTTGAGATGATAAGGCTGACGTTTTTAATGATACCACTTTTGCGGAGATATTTTCTTTTGATCGACCGTTATTGCATTTTAATGCAATGTCACAGCGACCAAAAAAAAGTAATTCTGTTTTTTTTATTTTTTTCCCGCTACACCGTTTAGCGATCAGGTTAATCCTTTTTTTTATTGATAGATCGGGCGATTCTGAATGTGGCGATATCAAATATGTGTATGTTTAATTTTATTTTTATTGTTTAATTTTGAATGGGGCATGATTTAAACTTTTATATTTTTCTATTTTTTTTCATCTTTTTAAATACATTTTTTTTTTACTTTTAGCATGCTTCAATAGCCTCCATTGGAGGCTAGAAGCTGCCAAAGCTTGATCGCCACTGCTACATCTAGGCGATGAGCAGATCGCCTACATGTAGAAGAAATACAGCATTGCTATGAGCGCTGTCCACATTGTGGCGCTCATAGCAATCCGGCATCAACAACCATAGAGGTGTCCAGGAGACCTCTGATTGTTGTTCCAACGCATTTGTGACCCCCTTATCACGTGACGGAGGACAGCGGTGCGCGTATTTCTGACCACGCGGCCAGAGTGCTTGTTAAATACCGCTGTCAGTGTTTGACAGCAGCATTTAACTAGTTAATAGGCGAAGGTGGATCGCGATTCCACTTGCGTCTATTGCAGGCACATGTCAGCTGTTCACCGCCGGAGCCCTCATCAAAGCGGGGGAGATGTCCAATGATGGACTATGTCCGTCATTGGACATTAAGGGGTTAAGATTGTTGTACTTGTGTTTATTATGGACACCCCTTTTCACATGTAAAGCACCATGGCACGATGGAAAAAATGGAGCTATAATAATAAATAATGGCAATAATATACACATTGGTTAATAATAACCAGATAGTGGTCAATGTCCAAAACCTAAAAGCTTAATAACACATTCCCACTAAACATTTTGCTAATTAAATCTATTTTCTTTAGAGTCATTTAGTTTAACCCTTTGGTCAAATACATAAAGTGCAAAATTACAGTACCAATAACAGAAAAGAAAACAAACAAATAAAGAAAACAGACAAAACAAAGACAACACTTATAACCAATCAGAACAATGAAAATAAGGTCATTTTGTGGGATCAGAGAAACAACAAAGCATTATCATAAAGACAGAATATAAAACTTATCCACAACAAGACCATTAATATGAGGCATACAGGTAGGACTAGCTTACCATTTCTATTACCTGTATGCCCATATTAATAGGTCCTATATGTCTCGCGGGGGGGGGTGACAGATTCCATTTAAAGCATAAACAGACATATATTAATTCTTATCTATTTAATAGGATGACGACAGCTGTCCAGACCTGCATCCCACCACAACCACCAATCCGGAGTAATCCCTGGCGAATGCTATCCTCCTCAGTGACACAGTGAGAGGCTACGCGCCCCCTTCTGCTCTGAGGGTATGTACTCATCTAAGAGTGATGCTCAAACTGTTAGGGTGCAGCTGTGGGACCCTATTTTCAGAGATGATGTCCTCCACCCAAGTCTCAAAAGCTGAAAGGGTCTTCAGGAGAGGTGGGTAGTCGAGCTAGGCTATCAGACGGTCACCTCTGTAGCTGTAGTGTCATCCTTCCTATGGTTCCATTCAGGGGTGGACAGGGGCGGACATGTTGTTGGTACAACTTGTGCAACTGCACATGGGCGATGAGGTACATATATTAATTCTTATCTATCTATCTAATTGGATGACGACAGCTGTCCAGACCTGCATCCCACCACAACAACCACTCCGGAGTAATCCCTGGCGAATGCTATCCTCCTCAGTGACACAGTGACTGGCTACGCGCCCCCTTCTGCTCTGAGGGTATGTACTCATCTAAGAGTGATGCTAAAACTGTTGGGGTGCAGCTGTGGGACCCTATTTTCAGAGATGATGTCCTCCACCCAAGTCTCAAAAGCTGAAAGGGTCTTCAGGAGAGGTGGGTAGTCGAGCTAGGCTATCAGACGGTCACCTCTGTAGCTGTAGTGTCATCCTTCCTATGGTTCCATTCAGGGGTGGACAGGGGCGGACCTGTTGTTGGTACAACTTGTGCAACTGCACACGGGCCAAGAGTTAAGGGTACCAATTTCCACTTCCAAAGCTGATGAAGCTGTGCGTTATGATGAGTCATTTTGCTGATCATTAGCATAAAGACAGAATCTAAAATTTATCCACAACAAGACCATTAATATGAGGCATACAGGTAGGATTAGCTTAACATTTCTATTACCTGTATGCTCATATTAATAGGCCATATACGTCTCGCGGGGGGGTGACAGATTCTATTTAAAGCATAAACAGACATATATAAATTCTTATCTATCTAATTGGATGACGACAGCTGTCCAGACCTGCATCCCACCACAACAACCACTCCGGAGTAATCCCTGGCGAATACTATCCTCCTCAGTGACACAGTGAGAGGCTACGCGCCCCCTTCTGCTCTGAGGGTATGTACTCATCTAAGAGTGATGCTCAAACTGTTGGGGTGCAGCTGTGGGACCCTATTTTCAGAGATGATGTCCTCCACCCAAGTCTCAAAAGTTGAAAGGGTCTTCAGGAGAGGTGGGTAGTCGAGCTAGGCTATCAGACGGTCACTTCTGTAGCTGTAGTGTCATCCTTCCTATGGTTCCATTCAGGGGTGGACAGGGGTGGACATGTTGTTTTTACAACTTGTGCAACTGCACACGGGCGATGAGGTACATATATTAATCCTTATCTATCTATCTATCTATCTATCTAATAGGATGACGACAGCTGTCCAGACCTGCATCCCACCACAACAACCACTCCGGAGTAATCCCTGGCGAATGCTATTCTCCTCAGTAACACAGTGACTGGCTACGCATCCCCTTCTGCTCTGAGGGTATGTACTCTTCTAAGAGTGATGCTCAAACTGTTGGGGTGCAGCTGTGGGACCCTATTTTCAGAGATGATGTCCTCCACCCAAGTCTCAAAAGCTGAAAGGGTCTTCAGGAGAGGTGGGTAGTCGAGCTAGGCTATCAGACGGTCACCTCTGTAGCTGTAGTGTCATCCTTCCTATGGTTCCATTCAGGGGTGAACAAGGGCAGACATGTTGTTGATGCAACTGCACACGGGCCAAGAGGTAAGAGGACCAATTTCCACCTCCAAAGCAGATGATACTGTGCGTTATGATGAGTCATTGGGGTGATCATTAGCATAAAGACAGAATATAAAATTTATCCACAACAAGACCATTAATATGAGGTATACAGGTAGGACTAGCTTAACATTTCTATTACCTGTATGCCCATATTAATAAGTCACATACGTCTCGGGTGGGGGGAGAAAGATTCAGTTTAAAGCATAAAACATACATATATAAATTCTTATCTATCTAATAGGATGACAACAGCTGTCCAGACCTGCATCCCACCACAACAACCACTCCGGAGTAATCCCTGGCGAATGCTATCCTCCTCAGTAACACAGTGACTGGCTACGCGCCCCCTTCTGCTCTGAGGGTATGTACTCATCTAAGAGTGATGCTAAAACTGTTGGGGTGCAGCTGTGGGAACCTATTTTCAGAGGTGATGTCCTCCACCCAAGTCTCAAAAGTTGAAAGGGTCTTCAGGAGAGGTGGGTAGTCGAGCTAGGCTATCAGATGGTCACCTCTGTAGCTGTAGTGTCATCCTTCCTATGGTTCCATTCAGGGGTGGATAGGGGCGGACATGTTGTTGGTACAACTTGTGCAACTGCACACGGGCGATGAGGTACATATATTAATCCTTATCTATCTATCTAATAGGATGACGACAGCTGTCCAGACCTGCATCCCACCACAACAACCACTCCGGAGTAATCCCTGGCGAATGCTATCCTCCTCAGTGAGACAGTAAATGGCTACGCACCCCCTTCTGCTCTGAGGGTATGTACTCATCTAAGAGTGATGCTCAAACTGTTGGGGTGCAGCTGTGGGACCCTATTTTCAGAGATGATGTCCTCCACCCAAGTCTCAAAAGCTGAAAGGGTCTTCAGGAGAGGTGGGTAGTCGAGCTAGGCTATCAGACGGTCACCTCTGTAGCTGTAGTGTCATCCTTCCTATGGTTCCATTCAGGGGTGGACAGGGGCGGACATGTGGTTGGTACAACTTGTGCAACTGCACACGGGCGATGAGGTACATATATTAATTCTTATCTATCTATCTAATAGGATGACGACAGCTGTCCAGACCTGCATCCCACCACAACCACCACTCCGGAGTAATCCCTGGCGAATGCTATCCTCCTCAGTGACACAGTGAGAGGCTATGCGCCCCCTTCTGCTCTGAGGGTATGTACTCATCTAAGAGTGATGCTCAAACTGTTGGGGTGCAGCTGTGGGACCCTATTTTCAGAGATGATGTCCTCCACCCAAGTCTCAAAAGCTGAAAGGGTCTTCAGGAGAGGTGGGTAGTCGAGCTAGGCTATCAGACGGTCACCTCTGTAGCTGTATTGTCATCCTTCCTATGGTTCCATTCAGGGGTGGACAGGGGTGGACATGTTGTTTTTACAACTTGTGCAACTGCACACGGGCGATGAGGTACATATATTAATCCTTATCTATCTATCTAATAGGATGACGACAGCTGTCCAAACCTGCATCCCACCACAACAACCACTCCGGAGTAATCCCTGGCGAATGCTATCCTCCTCAGTAACACAGTGACTGGCTACGCACCCCCTTCTGCTCTGAGGGTATGTACTCATCTAAGAGTGATGCTCAAACTGTTGGGGTGCAGCTGTGGGACCCTATTTTCAGAGATGATGTCCTCCACCCAAGTCTCAAAAGCTGAAAGGGTCTTCAGGAGAGATGAGTAGTCGACCTAGGCTATCAGACGGTCACCTCTGTAGCTGTACTGTCATCCTTCCTATTGTTCCATTCAGGGGTGGACAGGGGCGGACATGTTGTTGGTACAACTTGTGCAACTGCACACGGGCGATGAGGTACATATATTAATTCTTATCTATCTATCTAATAGGATGACGACAGCTGTCCAGACCTGCATCCCACCACAACCACCACTCCGGAGTAATCCCTGGCGAATGCTATCCTCCTCAGTGACACAGTGAGGGGCTACGCGCCCCCTTCTGCTCTGAAGGTATGTACTCATCTAAGAGTGATGCTCAAACTGTTGGGGTGCAGCTGTGGGACCCTATTTTCAGAGATGATGTCCTCCACCCAAGTCTCAAAAGCTGAAAGGGTCTTCAGGAGAGGTGGGTAGTCGAGCTAGGCTATCAGACGGTCACCTCTGTAGCTGTAGTGTCATCCTTCCTATGGTTCCATTCAGGGGTGGACAGGGGCGGACATGTTATTGATACAACTTGTGCAACTACACTCGGGCCAAGAGTTAAGGGTACCAATTTCCACTTCCAAAGCTGATGAAGCTGTGCGTTATGATGAGTCATTGGGCTGATCATTAGCATAAAGACAGAATCTAAAATTTATCCACAACAAGACCATTAATATGAGGCATACAGGTAGGACTAGCTTAACATTTCTATTACCTGTATGCTCATATTAATAGGCCATATACGTCTCGCGGGGGGGGGTGACAGATTCTATTTAAAGCATAAACAGACATATATAAATTCTTATCTATCTAATTGGATGATGACAGCTGTCCAGACCTGCATCCCACCACAACAACCACTCCGGAGTAATCCCTGGCGAATGCTATCCTCCTCAGTGAGACAGTAAATGGCTACGCGCCCCCTTCTGCTCTGAGGGTATGTACTCATCTAAAAGTGATGCTCAAACTGTTGGGGTGCAGCTGTGGGACCCTATTTTCAGAGATGATGTCCTCCACCCAAGTCTCAAAAGCTGAAAGGGTCTTCAGGAGAGGTGGGTAGTCGAGCTAGGCTATCAGACGGTCACCTCTGTAGCTGTAGTATCATCCTTCCTATGGTTGTGGACAGGGGTGGACATGTTGTTTTTACAACTTGTGCAACTGCACACGGGCGATGAGGTACATATATTAATCCTTATCTATCTATCTATCTATCTAATAGGATGACGACAGCTGTCCAAACCTGCATCCCACCACAACAACCACTCCGGAGTAATCCCTGGCGAATGCTATCCTCCTCAGTAACACAGTGACTGGCTACGCGCCCCCTTCTGCTCTGAGGGTATGTACTTATCTAAGAGTGATGCTCAAACTGTTGGGGTGCAGCTGTGGGACCCTATTTTCAGAGATGATGTCCTCCACCCAAGTCTCAAAAGCTGAAAGGGTCTTCAGGAGAGGTGGGTAGTCGAGCTAGGCTATCAGACGGTCACCTCTGTAGCTGTAGTGTCATCCTTCCTATGGTTCCATTCAGGGGTGGACAGGGGCGGACATGTTGTTGGTACAACTTGTGCAACTGCACACGGGCGATGAGGTACATATATTAATCCTTATCTATCTATCTAATAGGATGATGACAGCTGTCCAGACCTGCATCCCACCACAACCACCACTCCGGAGTAATCCCTGGCGAATGCTATCCTCCTCAGTAACACAGTGACTGGCTACGCTCCCCCTTCTGCTCTGAGGGTATGTACTCTTCTAAGAGTGATGCTCAAACTGTTGGGGTGCAGCTGTGGGACCCTATTTTCAGAGATGATGTCCTCCAACCAAGTCTCAAAAGCTGAAAGGGTCTTCAGGAGAGGTGAGTAGTCGAGCTAGGCTATCAGACGGTCACCTCTGTAGCTGTAGTGTCATCCTTCCTATGGTTCCATACAGGGGTGGACAGGGGCGGACATGTTGTTGGTACAACTTGTGCAACTGCACACGGGCGATGAGGTACATATATTAATTCTTATCTATCTATCTAATAGGATGACGACAGCTGTCCAGACCTGCATCCCACCACAACCACCACTCCGGAGTAATCCCTGGCGAATGCTATGCTCCTCAGTGACACAGTGAGGGGCTACGCGCCCCCTTCTGCTCTGAGGGTATGTACTCATCTAAGAGTGATGCTCAAACTGTTGGGGTGCAGCTGTGGGACCCTATTTTCAGAGATGATGTCCTCCACCCAAGTCTCAAAAGCTGAAAGGGTTTTCAGGAGAGGTGGGTAGTCGAGCTAGGCTATCAGACGGTCACCTCTGTAGCTGTAGTGTCATCCTTCCTATGGTTCCATTCAGGGGTGGACAGGGGTGGACATGTTGTTTTTACAACTTGTGCAACTGCACACGGGCGATGAGGTACATATATTAATCCTTATCTATCTATCTAATAGGATGACGACAGCTGTCCAGACCTGCATCCCACCACAACAACCACTCCGGAGTAATCCCTGGCGAATGCTATCCTCCTCAGTAACACAGTGACTGGCTACGCACCCCCTTCTGCTCTGAGGGTATGTACTCTTCTAAGAGTGATGCTCAAACTGTTGGGGTGCAGCTGTGGGACCCTATTTTCAGAGATGATGTCCTCCACCCAAGTCTCAAAAGCTGAAAGGGTCTTCAGGAGAGGTGAGTAGTCGAGCTAGGCTATCAGACGGTCACCTCTGTAGCTGTAGTGTCATCCTTCCTATGGTTCCATTCAGGGGTGGACAGGGGCGGACATGTTGTTGGTACAACTTGTGCAACTGCACACGGGCGATGAGGTACATATATTAATTCTTATCTATCTATCTAATAGGATGACGACAGTTGTCCAGACCTGCATCCCACCACAACCACCACTCCGGAGTAATCCCTGGCGAATGCTATCCTCAGTGACACAGTGAGGGGCTACGCTCCCCCTTCTGCTCTGAGGGTATGTACTCATCTAAGAGTGATGCTCAAACTGTTGGGGTGCAGCTGTGGGACCCTATTTTCAGAGATGATGTCCTCCACCCAAGTCTCAAAAGCTGAAAGGGTCTTCAGGAGAGGTGGGTAGTCGAGCTAGGCTATCAGACGGTCACCTCTGTAGCTGTAGTGTCATCCTTCCTATGGTTCCATTCAGGGGTGGACAGGGGTGGACATGTTGTTTTTACGACTTGTGCAACTGCACACGGGCGATGAGGTACATATATTAATCCTTATCTATCTATCTAATAGGATGACGACAGCTGTCCAGACCTGCATCCCACCACAACCACCACTCCGGAGTAATCCCTGGCGAATGCTATCCTCCTCAGTGACACAGTGAGGGGCTACGCGCCCCCTTCTGCTCTGAGGGTATGTACTTATCTAAGAGTGATGCTCAAACTGTTGGGGTGCAGCTGTGGGACCCTATTTTCAGAGATGATGTCCTCCACCCAAGACTCAAAAGCTGAAAGGGTCTTCAGGAGAGGTGGGTAGTCGAGCTAGGCTATCAGACGGTCACCTCTGTAGCTGTAGTGTCATCCTTCCTATGGTTCCATTCAGGGGTGGACAGGGGTGGACATGTTGTTTTTACAACTTGTGCAACTGCACACGGGCGATGAGGTACATATATTAATCCTTATCTATCTATCTAATAGGATGACGACAGCTGTCCAGACCTGCATCCCACCACAACAACCACTCCGGAGTAATCCCTGGCGAATGCTATCCTCCTCAGTAACACAGTGACTGGCTACGCACGCCCTTCTGCTCTGAGGGTATGTACTCTTCTAAGAGTGATGCTCAAACTGTTGGGGTGCAGCTGTGGGACCCTATTTTCAGAGATGATGTCCTCCACCCAAGTCTCAAAAGCTGAAAGGGTCTTCAGGAGAGGTGAGTAGTCGAGCTAGGCTATCAGACGGTCACCTCTGTAGCTGTAGTGTCATCCTTCCTATGGTTCCATTCAGGGATGGACAGGGGCGGACATGTTGTTGGTACAACTTGTGCAACTGCACACGGGCGATGAGGTACATATATTAATTCTTATCTATCTATCTAATAGGATGACGACAGTTGTCCAGACCTGCATCCCACCACAACCACCACTCCGGAGTAATCCCTGGCGAATGCTATCCTCCTCAGTGACACAGTGAGGGGCTACGCACCCCCTTCTGCTCTGAGGGTATGTACTCTCTAAGAGTGATGCTCAAACTGTTGGGGTGCAGCTGTGGGACCCTATTTTCAGAGATGATGTCCTCCACCCAAGTCTCAAAAGCTGAAAGGGTCTTCAGGAGAGGTGGGTAGTCGAGCTAGGCTATCAGACGGTCACCTCTGTAGCTGTAGTGTCATCCTTCCTATGGTTCCATTCAGGGGTGGACAGGGGTGGACATGTTGTTTTTACAACTTGTGCAACTGCACACGGGCGATGAGGTACATATATTAATCCTTATCTATCTATCTAATAGGATGACGACAGCTGTCCAGACCTGCATCCCACCACAACAACCACTCCGGAGTAATCCCTGGCGAATGCTATCCTCCTCAGTAACACAGTGACTGCTACGCACCCCCTTCTGCTCTGAGGGTATGTACTCTTCTAAGAGTGATGCTCAAACTGTTGGGGTGCAGCTGTGGTGCCCTATTTTCAGAGATGATGTCCTCCACCCAAGTCTCAAAAGCTGAAAGGGTCTTCAGGAGAGGTGGGTAGTCGAGCTAGGCTATCAGACGGTCACCTCTGTAGCTGTAGTGTCATCCTTCCTATGGTTCCATTCAGGGGTGGACAGGGGCGGACATGTTGTTGGTACAACTTGTGCAACTACACACGGGCCAAGAGTTAAGGGTACCAATTTCCACTTCCAAAGCTGATGAAGCTGTGCGTTATGATGAGTCATTGGGCTGATCATTAGCATAAAGACAGAATCTAAAATTTATCCATAACAAGACCACTAATATGAGGCATAAAGGTAGGACTAGCTTAACATTTCTATTACCTGTATGCTCATATTAATAGGCCATATACGTCTCGTGGGGGGGGTGACAGATTCTATTTAAAGCATAAACAGACATATATAAATTCTTATCTATCTAATTGGATGATGACAGCTGTCCAGACCTGCATCCCACCACAACAACCACTCCGGAGTAATCCCTGGCGAATGCTATCCTCCTCAGTGAGACAGTAAATGGCTACGCGCCCCCTTCTGCTCTGAGGGTATGTACTCATCTAAGAGTGATGCTCAAACTGTTGGGGTGCAGCTGTGGGACCCTATTTTCAGAGATGATGTCCTCCACCCAAGTCTCAAAAGCTGAAAGGGTCTTCAGGAGAGGTGGGTAGTCGAGCTAGGCTATCAGACGGTCACCTCTGTAGCTGTAGTGTCATCCTTCCTATGGTTCCATTCAGGGGTGGACAGGGGTGGACATGTTGTTTTTACGACTTGTGCAACTGCACACGGGCGATGAGGTACATATATTAATCCTTATCTATCTATCTAATAGGATGACGACAGCTGTCCAGACCTGCATCCCTCCACAACCACCACTCCGGAGTAATCCCTGGCGAATGCTATCCTCCTCAGTGACACAGTGAGGGGCTACGCGCCCCCTTCTGCTCTGAGGGTATGTACTTAGCTAAGAGTGATGCTCAAACTGTTGGGGTGCAGCTGTAGGACCCTATTTTCAGAGATGATGTCCTCCACCCAAGACTCAAAAGCTGAAAGGGTCTTCAGGAGAGGTGGGTAGTCGAGCTAGGCTATCAGACGGTCACCTCTGTAGCTGTAGTGTCATCCTTCCTATGGTTCCATTCAGGGGTGGACAGGGGCAGACATGTTGTTGCTACAACTTGTGCAACTGCACACGGCCGATGAGGTACATATATTAATTCTCATCTATCTATCTAATAGGATGACGACAGCTGTCCAGACCTGCATCCCACCACAACCACCACTCCGGAGTAATCCCTGGCGAATGCTATGCTCCTCAGTGACACAGTGAGGGGCTATGCGCCCCCTTCTGCTCTGAGGGTATGTACTCATCTAAGAGTGATGCTCAAACTGTTGGGGTGCAGCTGTGGGACCCTATTTTCAGAGATGATGTCCTCCACCCAAGACTCAAAAGCTGAAAGGGTCTTCAGGAGAGGTGGGTAGTCGAGCTAGGCTATCAGACGGTCACCTCTGTAGCTGTAGTGTCATCCTTCCTATGGTTCCATTCAGGGGTGGACAGGGGCGGACATGTTGTTGGTACAACTTGTGCAACTGCACACGGGCGATGAGGGACGTATATTAATTCTTATCTATCTATCTAATAGGATGACGACAGCTGTCCAGACCTGCATCCCACCACAACCACCACTCCGGAGTAATCCCTGGCGAATGCTATCCTCCTCAGTGACACAGTGAGGGGCTACGCGCCCCCTTCTGCTCTGAGGGTATGTACTCATCTAAGAGTGATGCTCAAACTGTTGGGGTGCAGCTGTGGGACCCTATTTTCAGAGATGATGTCCTCCACCCAAGTCTCAAAAGCTGAAAGGGTCTTCAGGAGATGTGAGTAGTCGAGCTAGGCTATCAGACGGTCACCTCTGTAGCTGTAGTGTCATCCTTCCTATGGTTCCATTCAGGGATGGACAGGGGCGGACATGTTGTTGGTACAACTTGTGCAACTGCACACGGGCGATGAGGTACATATATTAATTCTTATCTATCTATCTAATAGGATGACGACAGTTGTCCAGACCTGCATCCCACCACAACCACCACTCCAGAGTAATCCCTGGCGAATGCTATCCTCCTCAGTGACACAGTGAGGGGCTACCCGCCCCCTTCTGCTCTGAGGGTATGCACTCATCTAAGAGTGATGCTCAAACTGTTGGGGTGCAGCTGTGGGACCCTATTTTCAGAGATGATGTCCTCCACCCAAGTCTCAAAAGCTGAAAGGGTCTTCAGGAGAGATGGGTAGTCGAGCTAGGCTATCAGACGGTCACCTCTGTAGCTGTAGTGTCATCCTTCCTATGGTTCCATTCAGGGGTGGAGAGGGGCGGACATGTTGTTGGTACAACTTGTGCAACTACACACGGGCCAAGAGTTAAGGGTACCAATTTCCACTTCCAAAGCTGATGAAGCTGTGCGTTATGATGAGTCATTGGGCTGATCATTAGCATAAAGACAGAATCTAAAATTTATCCACAACAAGACCATTAATATGAGGCATACAGGTAGGACTAGCTTAACATTTCTATTACCTGTATGCTCATATTAATAGGCCATATACGTCTCGCGGGGGGGGGGTGACAGATTCTATTTAAAGCATAAACAGAAATATATAAATTCTTATCTATCAATTGGATGTCGACAGCTGTCCAGACCTGCATCCCACCACAACAACCACTCCGGAGTAATCCCTGGCGAATGCTATCCTCCTCAGTAACACAGTGACTGGCTACGCACCCACTTCTGCTCTGAGGGTATGTACTCATCTAAGAGTGATGCTAAAACTGTTGGGGTGCAGCTGTGGGACCCTATTTTCAGAGATGATGTCCTCCACCCAAGTCTCAAAAGCTGAAAGGGTCTTCAGGAGAGGTGGGTAGTCGAGGTAGGCTATCAGATGGTCACCTCTGTAGCTGTAGTGTCATCCTTCCTATGGTTCCATTCAGGAATGGACAGAGGCGGACATGTTGTTGGTACAACTTGTGCAACTGCACACGGGCGATGAGGTACATATATTAATCCTTATCTATCTATCTAATAGGATGACGACAGCTGTCCAGACCTGCATCCCACCACAACCACCACTCCGGAGTTATCCCTGGCGAATGCTATCCTCCTCAGTGACACAGTGAGGGGCTACGCTCCCCCTTCTGCTCTGAGGGTATGTACTTATCTAAGAGTGATGCTCGAACTGTTGGGTTGCAGCTGTGGGACCCTATTTTCAGAGATGATGTCCTCCACCCAAGTCTCAAAAGCTGAAAGGGTCTTCAGGAGAGGTGGGTAGTCGAGCTAGGCTATCAGACGGTCACCTCTGTAGCTGTAGTGTCATCCTTCCTATGGTTCCATTCAGGGGTGGACAGGGGCGGACATGTTGTTGGTACAACTTGTGCAACTGCACACGGGCGATGAGGTACATATATTAATCCTTATCTATCTAATAGGATGATGACAGCTGTCCAGACCTGCATCCCACCACAACCACCACTCCGGAGTAATCCCTGGCGAATGCTATGCTCCTCAGTGACACAGTGAGAGGCTACGCGCCCCCTTCTGCTCTGAGGGTATGTACTCTTCTAAGAGTGATGCTCAAACTGTTGGGGTGCAGCTGTGGGACCCTATTTTCAGAGATGATGTCCTCCACCCAAGTCTCAAAAGCTGAAAAGGTCTTCAGGAGAGGTGGGTAGTCGAGCTAGGCTATCAGACGGTCACCTCTGTAGCTATAGTGTCATCCTTCCTTTGGTTCCATTCAGGGGTGGGCAGGGGTGAACATGTTGTTTTTACAACTTGTGCAACTGCACACGGGCGATGAGGTACATATATTAATTCTTATCTATCTATCTAATAGGATGACGACAGCTGTCCAGACCTGCATCTCACCACAACAACCACTCCAGAGTAATCCCTGGCGAATGCTATCCTCCTCAGTAACACAGTGACTGGCTATGCGCCCCCTTCTGCTCTGAGGGTATGTACTCTTCTAAGAGTGATGCTCAAACTGTTGGGGTGCAGCTGTGGGACCCTATTTTCAGAGATGATGTCCTCCACCCAAGTCTCAAAAGCTGAAAGGGTCTTCAGGAGAGGTGGGTAGTCGAGCTTGGCTATCAGACGGTCACCTCTGTAGCTGTAGTGTCATCCTTCCTATGGTTCCATTCAGGGGCGGACAGGGGAGGACATGTTGCTGGTACAACTTGTGCAACTGCACACGGGCGATGAGGTACATATATTAATCATTATCTATCTATCTAATAGGATGACGACAGCTGTCCAGACCTGCATCCCACCACAACAATCACTCCGGAGTAATCCCTGGCGAATGCTATCCTCCTCAGTGACACAGTGAATGGCTACGCACCTCCTTCTGCTCTGAGGGTATGTACTCTTCTAAGAGTGATGCTCAAACTGTTGGGGTGCAGCTGTGGGACCCTATTTTCAGAGATGATGTCCTCCACCCAAGTCTCAAAAGCTGAAAGGGTCTTCAGGAGAGGTGGGTAGTCGAGCTAGGCTATCAGACGGTCACCTCTGTAGCTGTAGTGTCATCCTTCCTATGGTTCCATTCAGGGGTGAACAAGGGCAGACATGTTGTTGATGCAACTGCACACGGGCCAAGAGGTAAGAGGACCAATTTCCACCTCCAAAGCAGATGAAGCTGTGCGTTATGATGAGTTATAGGGGTGATCATTAGCATAAAGACAGAATATAAAATTTATACACAACAAGACCATTCATATGAGGTATGCAGGTAGGACTAGCTTAACATTTCTAGTACCTGTATGCCCATATTAATAAGTCATATACGTCTCGGGTGGGGAGGGAAAGATTCAGTTTAAAGCATAAAACATACATATATAAATTCTTATTTATCTAATAGGATGACAACAGCTGTCCAGACCTGCATCCCACCACAACCACCACTCCGGAGTAATCCCTGGCGAATGCTATCCTCCTCAGTGACAAAGTGAATGGCTACGCGCCCCCTTCTGCTCTGAGGGTATGTACTCTTCTAAGAGTAATGCTCAAACTGTTGGGGTGCAGCTATGGGACCCTATTTTCAGAGATGATGTCCTCCACCCAAGTCTCAAAAGCTGAAAGGGTCTTCAGGAGAGGTGGGTAGTCGAGCTAGGATATCAGACGGTCACCTCTGTAGCTGTAGTGTCATCCTTCCTATGGTTCCATTCAGGGGTGGACAGGGGTGGACATGTTGTTGGTACAACTTGTGCAACTGCACACGGGCCAAGTGGTAAGGGTACCAATTTCCACTTCCAAAGCTGATGAAGCTGTGCGTTATGATGAGTCATTGGGCTGATCATTAGCATAAAGACAGAATCTAAAATGTATCCTCAGCAAGACCATTAATATGAGGCATACAGGTAGGAGTATCTTAACATTTATATTACCTGTATTCCCATATTAATAGGCCATAGACGTCTCACGGGGGGATGACAGATTCTATTTAAAGCATAAACATACATATATAAATTTTTATCTATCTACTAGGATGACGACAGCTGTCCAGACCTGCATCCCACCACAACCACCACTCCGGAGTAATCCCTAGCGAATGCTATCCTCCTCAGTGACACAGTGAGGGGCGATTCGCCGCCTTCTGCTCTGAGGGTATGTACTCTTCTAAGAGTGATGCTCAAACTGTTGGGGTGCAGCTGTGGGACCCTATTTTCAGAGATCATGTGCTCCACCCATGTCTGAAAAGCTGAAAGGGTCTTCGTGAGAAATGGATTGTCAAGCTAGGCTATCATACGGTCACCTCTGTAGCTGTAGTGTCATCCTTCCTATCTCTCCATTCAGGGGTGGACAGGGGCGGACATGTTGGTGCAACTTGTACAACTGCAGACAGGACAAGAGGTAAGGGGACCAATTTCCACCTAAAAAGCAGATGAAATTGTGCGTTATTATAAGTCTTTGGGGTGATCATTAGTATAAAGACAGAATGTAAAATTTATCCACAACAAGACCATTAATTTGAGGCATACAGGTAGGACTAGCTTAACATTTCTATTACTTTTATTCATTCAGTGACATCACTAGTAGAAGGTAATGGGGGTGAAACCAACAACCAAAACATTTAGTGACATCACAAGTAGTGTCTTATGGGGGCAAAGCTAACAACCAAAACATTCCGTGAAATGAAAAATAAGAGCTAATGTGAATGAAGCCAACAACCATAATCTTCCGTGACATCATATGACGCAGCTATTTGGGGTGGATCAACTATCCCATCACTCTAAGACAGTGTTCCCCAACTCCAGTCCTCAAGAGCCACCAACGGTTCATGTTTTCAGGATTTCATTCGTATTGCCCAGGTGATGGAATTTTTGCCTGTGCAGGTACTGCAATTATCACGTAGGCCATACTAAGGAAAGCCTGAAAACATGAATCCTTGGTGGCTCTTGAGGACTGGAGCTGGGGAACGCTGCTCTAAGACATAACAAGGAACAGCTAATGTGGGCAGAGCCAACAATTACCACATTCCGTGACATCGCAAGTAGCAGCTAGTGGGTGCGGATCCAACAACCTCACTTCCACTGAAGTGCATTGTCCAATATATTAGAGATCAAACTATATGAATCCTACCAATGTGGGGGAATATTTGAATAGTTTTACTACATATGGAGCTAATATGTATATACATCGGTGTTGTACCAGGATTTCCCAATATTGGTTGGATTTATATTTTTGACCTGGACTGTATTTTACTATGTGTCTCTATAACATCCGACAATTACATAATTATCTTCATGTTACATGTGTTCCCTTTACAGGATGTAACTTTAATCTCCCAGATTTGGATGATTCTATAACAATACATGGCCTAAAAATCAAGAAGTCGTCATGTTCCAGTTATGGCTGAGGGGATTCTCTTAATTATAACTAATCTATGGACCTGATGAGCAAGAAAGTCAGAAACCAGTAAAATGTGATGGATAATCGGTAAATCATTGTCATTTCTGTACTTGAAGATAAATCCCGTCACATCCTATGTATCTCTTTACTGTTGGAAGAAAGGCTGTAAAATTTGGACATCTCCTAATATGAGGGGTTCACTATTTATTTTGGACCTGCTTGTATTATAGAGAATAAAGACTCCTTAATGAATAAAAAATAAATGAGAAATAGATGATAGAAGAAAATGAAGGACACAACAAGAGATGACATAGCGCCGACTTATCTCTCTCCACCGTCTGCAACTGTCTGATGGAATGTTGGCTCTGCAGCTCTTTACACAATGTTTGTGTGTGATGTCATAATGCAAGGGGGCAGAGCCAGAAACCTCAACATTCTGTGACATCATCAGCAGGAGCAGCAGCTGTTTAAAGAGACCAGAGCAGGCCATACAACCAATTCATTACCATATACATGAAATGGACTCTAATTATCCACCTTGGCTTCTTAAAACTTTTATAAAATGCCACAATGTTACCATACACTGTAATTCCGGAGTAGTTCCTACTGATTTGAACAGTGATAAATCAATAATAATAACTCATATATCCCAGTATTATAGAAGATTAGATTATATGGATGGTTGGATGGGGAGGTGGACATGCTACTGTAGGATAATGTTACTATATACCAGGGTTGGGCTATTACTTATCCCAAGGGGCTACATGATAGACTGTAACATATTAATTACAATTATTATTTTATAGTAATAATAACTTTATAACTTAATATTGAGCAGAATTAAATATGCTGACACCCCATACATACCATATGAGCCCATATACTAATAATATCACTGATTGGGTGGATCAAGGAAATGCTGTAGATATAGTATATCTTGACTTCAGCAAAGCATTTGACAAAGTCTCTCATACAATCCTTATTGAAAAAATGACTAAGTATGGAATGGACAAGGCAACTGTTAGGTGGATTCATAGCTGGCTTAGTGATCGGACCCAAAGAGTGGTCGTAAATGGCTGCACATCCAGTTGGAAGAATGTCTCAAGTGGGGTACCACAGGGCTCTGTCCTGGGCCCCGTATTGTTCAACATCTTTATCAACGATTTAGATGAAGGAATTGAGGGTAAACTGATTAAATTTGCTGATGACACAAAGCTAGGAGGGATAGCTAATACTAGAGAAGAGAGAGAGAGGATTCAAAAAGATTTAAATAAACTGGAGAAGTGGGCAGTAACTAACAGAATGGTTTTTAACAGGGAGAAATGCAAAGTACTACATCTGGGCAATAAAAATGAAAAAAGCATATATAGAATGGGAGAAATAGGGCTAAGTGACAGCACATGTGAAAAAGACTTGGGTATACTAATAGATCACAGACTGAATATGAGTCAACAGTGTGATGCAGCAGCAAAAAAGGCAAATGCAGTTCTAGGATGTATTAACAGAAGCATACAGTCTAGATCACGTGAAGTCATTATTTCCCTCTACTCCTCTTTGGTCAGACCTCATCTGGAATATTGTGTCCAGTTTTGGGCACCACATTTTAAAAAAGACATCAACAAACTGGAGCAAGTTCAGAAAAGAGCGACCAGAATGGTGACCGGTCTGCAAACCCTGTCTTATGAGGAAAGGTTGCAGGATTTGGGAATGTTTAGTTTGCAAAAGAGAAGACTGAGAGGAGACTTAATTGCTGTCTACAAATATCTAAAGGGCTGTCACATTGTAGAAGGCTCAACTTTATTCTCATTTGCACAAGGAAAGACTAGAAGCAATGGGATGAAACTGAATGGGAGGAGACACAGATTAGATATTAGAAAAAACTTTTTGACAGTTAGAGTGATTAATGAGTGGAACAGGCTGCCACGAGAAGTGGTGAGTTCTCCTTCAATGGAAGTCTTCAAACAGAGGCTGGACAGACATCTGACTGGGATGATTTAGCGAATCCTGCTTTGAGCAGGGGGTTGGACCAGATGGCCCAGGAGGTCCCTTCCAACTCTACGATTCTATGATTCTATGATTCTATGATATACAGCTCTCCTCTATACCTCTTTATACTGTAAGAGCTCACACTTAGCTTCCTACATACAGTATGATTCCTCACATAGCCCCTCTATATACGTTGTCAGAACCCACGTAGCCTCTCTATATATAGTATGAGCCCCCACATAGCCTCTATATATAGTATGAGCCTCCACATAGCCACTCTGTATATAGTATGAGCCCCCAAATAGCCTCTCTACATTCAATATGAGCCCTCACATAGCCTCTCTATATTCAATATGAGCCCTCACATAGCCTCTCTATATATAGTATGAGCCCTCACATAGCCCTTTGTATATAGTATGAGACCACACATAGCCTCTATATATAGTATGTGCCCCCACATAGCCACTCTATATATAGTATGAGCCCCCACATAGCCTCTATATATAGTATGAGCCCCCACATAGCCACTCTATATATAGTATGAGCCCCCACATAGCCTCTATATATAGTATTAGCCCCACATAGCCTCTACATATAGTATAAGCCACCACATAGCCACTCTAAATATAGTATGAGCCCCCACATAGCCTCTATATATAGTATGAGCCCCCACATAGCCACTCTTTATATAGTATGAGCCCCCACATAGCCTCTATATATAGTATGAGCCCCCACATAGCCTCTACATATAGTATGAGCCACCACATAGCCTCTCTATATTCAATATGAGCCCTCACATAGCCTCTTTATATTCAATATGAGCCCTCACATAGCCTCTCTATATATAGTATGAGCCCTCACATAGCCCTTTGTATATAGTATGAGACCACACATAGCCACTCTATATATAGTATGAGCCACCACATAGCCTCTCTATATTCAATATGAGCCCTCACATAGCCTCTCTATATATAGTATGAGCCACCACATAGCCACTCTATATATAGTATGAGCCCCCACATAGCCTCTATATAGTATGAGCCCCCACATAGCCACTCTATATATAGTATGAGCCACCACATAGCCTCTATATATAATATGAGCCACCACATAGCCTCTCTATATTCAATATGAGCCCTCACATAGCACTTTGTATATAGTATGAGACCACACATAGCCACTCAATATATAGTATGAGCCCCCACATAGCCTCTATATATAGTATGATCCCCCACATAGCCTCTCTATATTCAATATGAGCCCTCACATAGCACTTTGTATATAGTATGAGACCACACATAGCCCCCTATATACAGTATGAGCCAGAGGTGTATCTAGAAGTGATGAGCAAGCCTGCTTGCCACTGCTCAATACTTGATCAAGCATCGCGGTCAGTGGCGTAGCGTGGGGGGGGCAGGGGGGGTGGTCCGCCCCAGGCGGCACGTGTGTGGTGGCGGCGCGGTAGCAGCCGCAGCAATTCCTCTCCTCTGTGGGAGAACTCATTTCCGCCCAGTCTCCCTGGCTGTGGATGGTGCAGCAGTGCTGGAGGTCTCCTCCTTCCTCCAGTTATGGGGGTGGCTGGGATTGCTGTAGGCCAGCCCAGTCTGATGTGTATACACTGGATCCAGGGCAGAGTTTGCTCCATGCTCTCACTCATGCTGAATGTGCCCGGGACAGGAGCTGTACAGCCTGGGAACCAAGTCCTCTGCCAGGCTGATGCCCACTCCTGCCCTGCAGGTAAGCTGCCCCCCTGCTGTGCTGGGGGCACTGTGTGGGTGAGGGGCTATAGAGTGCCAGGAAGCTCTGCTGCAGGGATCTGTGCCCCAGGCATGGGGGGAGAGCAGGGCAGCCCTGCTAATCCTATTAGTATGTGCAACTAGTAGAAAACTCATGAAGTTTTTTTTTTTTCTTTTTTTATTATTAATGGAAAAAACTGCTTCACCAGGCTGCATGCCCTCTGTATGTGTGATCCCTGCCAAGAGGTTCTGCAGCAGCAGCTCAGAGCTGATAATAGTGATGTGGTTATGCACAGATATAGCAGAGTTGGGTGTGTCATATAACTGCATGCTGTACAAGCAGTGAAGCAATTGCATTGTAAGCACTTTCCCATTCCACATCTTGTAGCCCAGTTTAGGAGCCTGAATTTTACGTACCCTTACGACTTGACTTTTTTACACCCCTTGTGCATGTCGTACAGCAGGCGGTTGACACAACTGATGAGAACTGAGGGGAAAAAAAGAAAGATTGCCAGGGAATTGCTCACAATGCAATTGCTTGATATATAGTAGGACCCAATGCAAAAACAATTGCCTTATTATGTGACAACTAGCTGGAGAGCTCGGCGCTGCCCGGGCATAGTTACTAACTGTGGTTAGTTATAACAAATTATAATTATCCGCCATGCCATAGTCCCGTGCCCATATACCCATCACACATCCTCCATCCCATAGTTCCGTGCCCATATACCTGTCATACATATTCTCCATCCCATAGTCCAGTGCCCATATACCCATCACACATCCTTCATCTCATAGTCCCGTGCCCATATACCCGTCATACATTTCCTCCATCCCATAGTCCAGTGCCCATATACCCATCACACATCCTCCATCCCATAGTTCCGTGCCCATATACTCGTCATACATATCCTCCATCCCATAGTCCAGTGCCCATATACACATCACACATCCTCCATCCCATAGTTCCGTGCCCATATACTCGTCATACATATCCTCCATCCCATAGTCCAGTGCCCATATACCCATCACACATCCTCCATCCCATAGTCCCGTGCCCATATACCCGTCATACATATCCTCCATCCCATAGTCCCGTGCCCATATACCCATCACACATCCTCCAACCCATAGTCCCGTGCCCATATACCCATCACACATCCTCCATCTCATAGTCCCGTGCCCATATACCCGTCATACATATCCTCCATCCCATAGTCCCGTGCCCCTATACCCATCACACATCCTCCATCCCATAGTCCCGTGCCCATTTACCCATCACACATCCTCCATCTCATAGTCCCGTGCCCATATACCCGTCATACATATCCTCCATCCCATAGTCCCGTGCCTGTATACCCATTACACATCCTCCAACCCATAGTCCCGTGCCCATATACCCATCACACATCCTCCATCCCATAGTCCCGTGCCCATATACCCGTCATACATATCCTCCATCCCATAGTCCCGTGCCCCTATACCCATCACACATCCTCCATCCCATAGTCCCGTGCCCATTTACCCATCACACATCCTCCATCTCATAGTCCCGTGCCCATATACCCGTCATACATATCCTCCATCCCATATTCCCGTGCCCATTTACCCATCATACATATTCGCCATTTCATAGTCGAGTGCCCATATACCCGTCATACATATCCACCATCCCATAGTCCAGTGCCCATATACCCATCACACATCCTCCATCCCATAGTTCCGTGCCCATATACTCGTCATACATATCCTCCATCCCATAGTCCAGTGCCCATATACCCATCACTCATCCTCCATCCCATAGTCCCGTGCTCATATACCCGTCATACATATCCTCCATCCCATAGTCCCGTGCCCATATACCCGTCATGCATATCCACCATCCCATAGTCCAGTGCCCATATACCCATCACACATCCTCCATCCCATAGTCCCGTGCCCATATATCCATCATACATATCCACCATCCCATAGTCCCGTGCCCATATACCCATCACACATCCTCCATCCCATAGTCAACCATTATGACATCATAATGAGCGGAGGCAGGGCTTGCAACCTATGATGACATCAGCGTCGCCATGGCAACCATTGTGACATCATAATGAGGGGCGGGGCTTGATACGCACACACTGCTTGCCCAGGATGCAAATAGGGGCATTATGACATCATAATGAGGGGCGGGGCTTGACGCGCACACACTTTTTCCCCAGTATGTAGGCAGGGGCAAAATTGTTTGGTGAATTGGAACGCACAGGGTTAAAATTTCACCGCACAACATAGCTTAAGACGCTCTCGGGGTCCAGACGTGTGACAGTGCCAAATTTTGTGGCTGTAGCTGCGACGGTGCGGATGCCAATCCCGGACATACACACATACATACATACACACATACATACATACATACATACAGTTGTGGCCAAAAGTATTGACACCCCTGCAATTCTGTCAGATAATACTCAGTTTCTTCCTGAAAATCTTTGCAAACACAAATTCTTTGGTATTATTATCTTCGTTTAATTTATCTTAAATGAAAAAACACAAAAAGAATTGTCCTAAAGCCAAATTGGATATAATTCCACACCAAACATAAAAAAGAGGGTGGACAAAAGTATTGGCACTGTTCGAAAAATCATGTGATGCTTCTCTAATTTGTGTAATTAACAGCACCTGTAACTTACCTGTGGCACCTAACAGGTGTTGGCAATAACTAAATCACACTTGCAGCCAGTTGACATGGATTAAAGTTGACTCAACCTCTGTCCTGTGTCCTTGTGTGTACCACATTGAGCATAGAGAAAAGAAAGAAGACCAAAGAACGGTCTGAGGACTTGAGAAACCAAATTGTGAGGAAGCATGAGCAATCTCAAGGCTACAAGTCCATCTCCAAAGACCTGAATGTTCCTGTGTCTACCGTGCGCAGTGTCATCAAGAAGTTTAAAGCCCATGGCACTGTGGTTAATCTCCCTAGATGTGGACGGAAAAGAAAAATTGACAAGAGATTTCAACGCAAGATTGTGCGGATGTTGGATAAAGAACCTCGACTAACATCCAAACAAGTTCAAGCTGCCCTGCAGTCCGAGGGTACAACAGTGTCAACCCGTACTATCCGTCGGCGTCTGAATGAAAAGGGACCGTATGGTAGGAGACCCAGGAAGACCCCACTTCTTACCTCGAGACATTAAAAAAGCCAGGCTGGAGTTTGCCAAAACTTACCTGAAAAAACCTAAAACGTTTTGGAAGAATGTTCTCTGGTCAGATGAGACAAAAGTAGAGCTTTTTGGGCAAAGGCATAAACATAGAGTTTACAGGAGAAAAAGAGAGGCATTCAAAGAAAAGAACACGGTCCCTACAGTCAAGCATGGCGGAGGTTCCCTGATATTTTGGGGTTGCTTTGCTGCCTCTGGCACTGGACTGCTTGACCGTGTGCATGGCATTATGAAGTCTGAAGACTACCAACAAATTTTGCAGCATAATGTAGGGCCCAGTGTGAGAAAGCTGGGTCTCCCTCAGAGGTCATGGGTCTTCCAGCAGGACAATGACCCAAAACACACACTTCAAAAAGCACTAGAAAATGGTTTGAGAGAAAGCACTGGAGACTTGTAAGATGGCCAGCAATGAGTCCAGACCTGAATCCCATAGAACACCTGTGGAGAGATCTAAAAATGGCAGTTTGGAGAAGGCACCCTTCTAATATCAGGGACCTGGAGCAGTTTGCCAAAGAAGAATGGTCTAAAATTCCAGCAGAGCATTGTAAGAAACTTATTGATGGTTACCGGAAGCGGTTGGTCGCAGTTATTTTGGCTAAAGGTTGTGCAACCAAGTATTAGGCTGAGGGTGCCAATACTTTTGTCTGGCCCATTTTTGGAGTTTTGTGTGAAATGATCAATGTTTTGCTTTTTGCTTCATTCTCTTTCGTGTTTTTTAATTTAAGACAAATTAAATGAAGATAATAATACCAAAGAATTTGTGTTTGCAATCATTTTCAGGAAGAAACTGAGTATTACCTGACAGAATTGCAGGGGTGTCAATACTTTTGGCCACAACTGTACATATATACATACATACATACACACTTTGAGCTTTATATATTAGATGAGTGAGTTATGCCAAATGACAAACATGGCTCTGCTACATCTGTAAGTAAGCTGAATTTAAGCAAAAGCATTATAAATGCAGAATGGTCAAATTGCTGGATGAGCTTTCTGGATGCCCTGGTGCCGGTGTTTGCGCTGTCACGCTACTGCACACCAGGACGTACAGCAACGCGACCAACAGGTTTTGGATTTATTATTTTCTTCTGTGATATTTTATTGGATTGTTTCATTGCAGACAGGGTTTCGCTGTTAATCCACCTTTACTGGGGACGGCCAGATATTTGTGGTATTAATACACAAACATCTTTAATCCACACAGCTCTTGCTAATACATGGGGGTCCTGGGCAGGTGACCACCTCGCAATGACGGGTATACAGGGTTTATCTTCGTGAGACATTTATTTTGGTTTCCTTTCTTTGGTAGCATCATGGTTGGCACTTGCTATGTGGTGGGGGCCCTCTGTGTGGTGCTGTAGGTGGGGGCCCTCTGTGTGACTGTTTGGTGGGGTCCTCTGTGTGGCGCTGTTTGGTGGGGGCCCTCTGTGTGACGCTGTTTGGTGGGGGCCCTCTGTGTGGCGCTGTTTGGTGGGGGCCCTCTGTGTGGCGCTGTTTGGTGGGGGTCCTCTGTGTGACGCTGTTTGGTGGGGGCCCTCTGTGTGGCGCTGTTTGGTGGGGGCCCTCTGTGTGGCGCTGTTTGGTGGGGGTCCTCTGTGTGACGCTGTTTGGTGGGGGCCCTCTGTGTGGCGCTGTTTGGTGGGGGCCCTCTGTGTGGCGCTGTTTGGTGGGGGCCCTCTGTGTGACGCTGTTTGGTGGGGGCCCTCTGTGTGGCGCTGTTTGGTGGGGGTCCTCTGTGGCGCTGTTTGGTGGGGACCCTCTGTGTGGCGCTGTTTGGTGGGGGCCCTCTGTCTGACGCTATAGGTGGGGCCCCCATCCCCTTATGTATTATCAACGACCAAAGGGGCGGCAAATTTTTCGACCGCCCCGGGCGCCACAAACAGTTGCTACGCCACTGATCGTGGTGCTTGGTTACACTCGTTACTCGATTGAGTATCGCGGGTGCTCAAGTGCCATTCTCAAGTAGTTTTGGATTAGAGGCATACAGGCAGGATTTATTGCCTTACAGGCCTTCCATAGGTATACTGCTGCTGTAAGCTAAAAACAAAAGTCCTTTTCAAGGCAACATATTTTCTTTTACCTATTAATACCAGAAAATTTGCATGCATAAATTATATACGTAATTTAAAAAAGCACAAGGCGTGGGGTAAGGGACAGAGAAGTTTATGTGCTGCTGATGGTGCACGCAGAGGCCAAAGCTGTTGGCCAAGTGAAACTATGCATGCTTTGGGAACACAACAAACATGATCATCCATGAGACGTAGGTTCCTGTCCCATTTTGCAGAGGGTTGCAGGACACCACTCTTAAAGCCAGATCAGTGGGTGGTTGGTTAAATGGCAGATAATGCTTCCAGTATTTCCCAGCACTACCTGTCTTCCACACGGTCCAGTCTCACTAGCCAGGAGTCTGGACCACAGAATCCTCACCCTGATCCTCTTTCCTCCCACCATGGCGAGTCCCAGGAGCAGTAACGGCGTTAGGGGCAGGCAGACCAGGCAGCTGCCTAGGTTCCCCGCTAACCCAGGGGCCCCCGGGTAGCGGCACATCACACATCCGCTATGGGGCCCGTGAGGCGGGGGGGCCCACCTGCCGCTAGTGGCGACTCCCCCCACCGCCGCCACATTGAACTATACCGGTGTCTGCATTAGTATAGAAGTTGAACCAAAGCAAATGCCGAAATTCTTAAGTGGATTCTATCACTGTGAACAAAAAAATCATACACCAATCAGATAGGAGAATGTATACATATAAGATATGATTAATCAGAAGCTGTAAAGTGCATTTCTACAAGGACAGCTCCATGGTCTACTTCCATATTTTCACTTGCAGTATGATTAGAATATCACAATACTCCGAGCTCCTGCCCCACTGCTAAGCAGTTCAAATGCTTCATTGATTTTTTCCAGGGCTAGCTTCTTGCTTACTAAATGTTCCAGATTGTTCCTTTTGTTCATATAATTTGTAACCAGTTTTGGGATATCAGAACCCTTGTAGCCTCCAAATATAGATCCTTTCAAGGTACGCCCTGTGACAAGCAAACCTGGATGCAAACAAAGTGTGTCCTTGGGAGATGCCACACCCAACACAACAGCAACACCATTTCCACAGTAAGTACACTGGAGAGCAGTCAGCATGGATTCAGTGTGTCCTGCACATTCAATGGCAAAATCCACTCCTCCGTTAGTTAGCTCTGTAATGACCTCATGGATGGATTTATCATAATCCTTTGGGTTTAGGCACTCAGTGGCTCCCAGTTGTAGGGCTTTTGGATACTTATCCTTATGTGAACCTACGCCAATGATTCGTGTAGCGCTTGCATCCTTGCATCCTACAATTGCTGAACAACCAACTCCTCCCAAGCCAAAAACAGCACAACTAGAGCGCTTGGTCACCTTAGCAGTGTTGACAGCTGCACCATATCCAGTAGCAAATCCACAGCCTATAAGACAAACTTCAACAAGGGCACGGGCATCTGGGTCGCCCTCCAAGGGCTGTGGGGTACTCAGTACCGGGCCAGTGTAAGTGGGATAAGTCACAGCAGCTGTGACCCGGTCCGTGGCCCTGGGCGCCCAAATCAATGGTGGTTTGTAATATAGTTTATGTGATAGTTTGTGACGCCACCTGTGGTGTTTGGCAAGCAAGATGGTAAGCCAACGCTGCGTGCAGATCCTCTGGGGCTGATGGTGTGTTGCAGCATAGATGGTGTAGCTCCCCACAGGTGAAGCTGTAACCCCAGGACAGTGTATAGGCGTAGGCGGTGTGAGGAATGTTGGTAGCCAGATGTAGCGGTGCTGACGGTGTTGGCGCACAAATGAATGGAAGACACCAGGGCTTGCAGTTCCAAAGCTTTACTCACAGTTCATGGTACACACTGGTGCCTGACTCCGGGGTAGAGACTCAATCAACCTCCCGGGCTAGTCAGGATTATCCTCTCCAACACTCCGCCAACATGTACCTTTCCTGAACGACTCCTCTATTGCGCCTTTTAGTGTGAAGAGCTCGAGCACCGTGGTACTCTGAAGTTCCTCCTGTCAGATGTTCCTAACAACTCTACTCGTATGGCAGACAGCTGTAGCCTCTCTTGGGGACTCCCTTCTCCGGAGTCCTGGCTCTCTATTCAGTTGCTGTTGTGCCCCAAGTCTTAGATGGGAGTAGTGCATTTACAGCCAACTACTCCACCGGTGTCTGCTGCAGAACCATAAGTGTCCATACAACCTCGGGGACCGGTCCCTGGCCTTGCGCTGAGAACCTATAGGCAGGGTTCCTCTTCCAACCCACAACTCCTCTCTGTTCTCCTACTCCTTCGTTCCGCACTGTTTCTTCTCTCTCTTATGGAAGCTTAGGTTGCAGTTCTACATCTTTCTCCTTCTGTTCCTTTTCCGTGCCAGATGGCTCAGGTCACTGAGGCAGCTGCAGCACTCCTTCCTCCATCCCTTCTTCCAGGGATCCCCACTCCTCCCGAGTGGCTCCTTTCCTTCCTTTCTGACCCTCTGTCAGACTGAACCTCCAGACTGATCTGTAATTCTAAACCTTCCCAACCTTTTATATATCTCAACTCCACCCACCTCCCAGCACATCTCGTGTTACGAAGCAAGGACCCACGAAAGGTGCGCTGCTACCCTCTAAGCATTGAGCCGCAATGTGGTCCTGCTGAACTATCCTGTGTGTGGGGTGCAGGTGTTGGAGTGTGGAAAGGAGTTCCCTACTTACCTAGGTGGTGGGGCACTACACCTTAGGAGAAGGTGCAGTACCTCTGTGGCGACTGAGCCTCAGGGGCGCCACACATCCACTTTGGCAGCGCAAATGTCAGACACCACTGTGTATTCAGTAAATGTACTTGTGCATGCGTAATGATTAGTGTTGAGCTATACCACCCGATACTGAAAAATATCGTATCGGAATGGATCGGCCGATCTAAAAAAAAGTATCGGGTATCGCAGATTCCGATCCCGGAAGTCCCATTCAAGTCAATGGAACAGAAATATCGGAATTAAAAAAAACCCTTTCTTTCCTTGTAGGTTAATTCTACATGAAGAAAAACAACTAATAATAATGTAGAATGTATTGTGGGAGGTGTAGGAGACATTAAAGCCATAGAGGTTTAGCCCAATCAAATGGAATAGCAGGATTTTTTTTTTTTTTAAAGACGTTCGTAGTTACAAAGATATTGACTATGTTAAAGTCTTTAATTTTTTGTCAGATATGTATGTTTCACTACTTCCATGCTCTTTACCTTCTTTTTTACTTCTCCCACACTTTCTCCTTCATGATCCTCAGCAGCAGCATCTTTTTCATCAACTTCTTCTTCTTTTTCTTCTTTTTTTTCTTCTTTTTCTTTTTTTTTTTTTACATTCTTCATATTCTTCTTATTCAACTATTACTCTTCTTCATATTCTACTTCTTCATCTTCTTCCTATTCTTCTTCATCATATTCTTATTTGTGTCAGGCATTCCTGTAGTTGTTATCTATAAAAGTTTGAAGATTACACCTTCCGTTCAGCCTGTCACAAAAGATTTACAACAGGATTTGTCCACGTTCAGTTTGTCCTGCAGCAGCAGGCCTTTTCCAGGGGCACCACGAGGAGGAACGGACACACCCCTGTTGTGAGTTCATTTTCCCCTTCACCGTCGCTGTCTGATGAACTCCCTCTTCTGGTGAAGGAAGGTAGTGAGGCTGATTACCAAACACCTGATCTGGTAGATGATGACTGGGTAACAGGAAATTCTGACTGGATATAAGGCAGCCGACGCCCTTCTGAGTCGCTGGTGATTTCTCTGCTGGATTCTTGGAGACCAGTCTGATTCCTGCTTCCCAAAGATAAATTTTTGCTCTGCTATTGAACTTATTAGTTTTGTTTTGTTTACCTTGTTTTTTGGAGTTCAGCCATCCCCGGTCGGGGGTGTGCTGAGTTCCATTTTTGTCTCTTGGCTCTGTCTTCAGAATTTACCTGAGTGCTGATATAGCGACTTCAGGGCCTGTTTTTCCTATCAGACGGTTGGGACATTTTTTGGTAGGGTTTTTTACGGATTGCAGACAGCAGCTTTTCTATCCTGTCCTTTTTAGTTAGCTTGGGCCCCATCGTTTGCTCAACCTATCTTTCTATCTGTGTTAGTGTTTTCATCTTGCTTCACCGTCATTATTTGTTGGGGCTGCCTATTGCTTTGGGGTCTGCTCTGGGGCAGTTTAGATTTCACCTTTCTTTCTTTAGGCCTATTTAGTTCTCTGGCTGTGATCGAGGGGTCTAGGGCATCGTAGGAACCCCCCACGGCTACTGTTAGTTGTTGTGGATAGGATCAGGGGTCTGCAATCTGATAGCTACCAACCTCTCCGGTTTTTCTGGACTTAGCTTGTATTTTTGTTTTTTCCTCCTTCGGTGACTCATTCATAACAGAATTACCAGCCATACCGCAGATCCTAGGGTACTCAATAGCAGGAAAGAATTGTAAAAAAAAAAAGAGAGTTTGTCAGAATGTTTTTTTTTTTTTTTTGTGTATATTTCTTCCTCTATGTCTCTGAGGCCGTAGGGGGAATTTTTTTTTTTCTTTCTCAATGGAGATGAAGCAATTGTCTGATCGTGTGGAGCAGCTCACTGCTGAAGTGCGGGGAATTTCCGCCTATCTTGCTCATTCTCATGCTGCTGAACCAAAGAACCCTACTCCTGATGTGTTTTTGGGGATCGGTCTAAATTTTTGAATTTTAAGAATAATTGTAAATTGTTTTTTGCCTTGAAGCCTAACTCGTCGGGGAGCTCCGCGCAGCAGGTTAAAATTGTCATCTCTTTGCTGCGCGGCGATCCCCAGGATTTCTTTGAAACCTGATGATCCTATTCTTACTAATGTGGACGCATTTTTTCAAGCCTTGGGGTTGTTGTATGATGAACCTAATGCTATTGATCAGGCTGAAAAGGCCCTGTTGGCATTGAGCCAGGGTCGGGATTCTGCAGAGTTGTACTGTCAAAAATTCCAAAAGTGGGCGGTCCTTACTACCTGGAATGATGGTGCCTTGGCAGCTCTCTTTCGGAAGCGTTTGTCAGAAACCGTAAAAGATACTATGGTGGTCTCTTGGCTCTGTCTTCAGAATTTACCTGAGTGCTGATATAGCGACTTCAGGGCCTGTTTTTCCTATCAGACGGTTGGGACATTTTTTGGTAGGGTTTTTGGTAGGGTTTTTTACGGATTGCAGACAGCAGCTTTTCTATCCTGTCCTTTTTAGTTAGCTTAGGCCCCATCGTTTGCTCAACCTATCTTTCTATCTGTGTTAGTGTTTTCATCTTGCTTCACCGTCATTATTTGTTGGGGGCTGCCTATTGCTTTGGGGTCTGCTCTGGGGCAGTTTAGATTTCACCTTTCTTTCTTTAGGCCTATTTTGTTCTCCGGCTGTGATCGAGGGGTCTAGGGCATCATAGGAACCCCCCACGGCTACTGTTAGTTGTTGTGGATAGGATCAGGGGTCTGCAATCCGATAGCTACCAATCTCTCCAGTTTTTCTGGACTTAGCTTGTATTTTTGTTTTTTCCTCCTTCGGTGACTCTTTCATAACACACCCCCATACACTGCTTAGTCTTCTTCTGCTAATAAATTTGATAATATCCTTTGCTCAGATTTTTAGTCTTATGCTTAATGTTCTTCTGCTTTTGTTTTTTATGCTTCTTGGTCTTCTGTCTCTTGTTGTTCTGCATCTTGGTGATTGTCTTCCTGTTCTTTGTCCTCTTGGTCATCTTATTCAGGGTCATCTTTTAGGTATTCTTCTGTGTGGTCTTCAGGGTATTTGTCTTCAGGGTCATTTTCATGGAGATCCAGAGTGAGAATCAAAAACCATTTCCACAAGCTTGAACTTGGAAAAGTAGCAGAAGTTACAAGAAGGCTGAGGAACTGTCGAGAACCAGCTGACGGTACTGGAACCCGGAGTGGCAGCAGAATGAACAAGAGCCAATGGCGCAACCGTGGACCAGCTGACTGTGCTGGAACACAGTTACTAAGCAGGAGGTACCTGTGCTCCAAAGCACTACCAAGGACCAGCAGACGTTGCTGGAACTCGGATACCAAGAAGGAGGCACCTAGGCCAAAGGCACTGCCGAAAACCAGCTGACGGTGCTGGAACCCGGATGGGTAGCAGAAGGAACAAGAGCCAATGGGACAACCGTGGAACAGCTGACGGTGCTGGAACACCGTTACTAAGCAGGAGGTACCTGTGCTCCAAAGCACTACCAAGGACCAGCAGACGTTGCTGGAACTCGGATACCGACAAGGAGGCACCTAGGCCAAAGGCTCTGCCGGGAACCAGCTGACGTTGCTGGAACCCGGATGGGTAGCAGAAGGTACCCATGATTAACAAAGTTTTGCATCCGCGAGCAGGCCGCAGTTACCGAAACCCACAGTCCTACAGGGGGTGCTTGTCCTATTGGCACTATGGAACCAGCCTTTTTTACCAGAACCCGCAGCCCAAATAGGAAGCACCGAAACTGCAGGCACCATAGACTCGGCTAACCCTACCGCAACACGACAGGACAACGTATCGGTGGCAAAGTGACGTTGACACTACCCGGAAACAGCAGGCGTGCTGTAACAAGGCTGGGCAGGAGGGAGTACCCGTGCCAAAGACACTGCCGAGAACCAGCTGACGGTACTGGAACCCGGATGGGTAGCAGAAGCTACAATACTCAATGGAACTACCGAGAACCAGCTGACGGTGCTGGAACCAGGAGGGGCAGCAGAAGGAACAAGAGCCAATGGCCCAACCGTGGACCAGCTGACGGTGCTGGAACACGGTTTCTAAGCAGGAGTTACATGTGCTAAAAAGCACTACCAAGATCCAGCAGACGTTGCTGGAACTCGGATACCGACAAGGAGGCAACAAAGCCAAAGGCTCTGCCGGGAACCAGCAGACAGTGCTGAAACCCGGATTGGTAGCAGAAGGTACCCATGATCAACAAAGTTGCAAGGCCGCGAGCAGGACGCAGTTTCCGAAACCCACAGTCCAACAGGGGGTGCTTGTCCTATTGGCACTACAGAACCAGCCTTTATTACCAGAACCCGCAGCCCACATAGAAAGCACCAAAACTGCAGGCACCATAGACTTGACAAACCCGACCGCAACACGACAGGACAACGTATCGGTGGCAAAGCTACGTTGACACTACCCGGAAACAGCAGGCATGCTGGAACCAGGCTGGGCAGGAGGGAGTACCCGTGCCAAAGACACTGCCGAGAACCAGCTGACGGTGCTGGAACCCGGATGGGTAGCAGAAGCTACAAGAGTCAATGGAACTACCGAGAACCAGCTGACGGTGCTGGAACCCAGAGGGGCAGCAGAAGGAAAAAAGAGCCAATGGCACAACCGTGGACCAACTGACGGTGCTGGGACATGGTTTCTAAGCAGGAGTTACCTGTGCTGAAAAGCACTACCAAGAACCAGCAGACATTGCTGGAACTCGGATACCGACAAGGAGGCAACAATGCCAAAGGCTCTGCCGGGAACCAGCAGACGGTGCTGGAACCCGGATGGGTAGCAGAAGGTACCCATGATCAACAAAGTTGCAAGGCCGCGAGCAGGACGCAGTTTCCGAAACCCACAGTCCAACAGGGGGTGCTTGTCCTATTGGCACTACAGAACCAGCCTTTATTACCAGAACCCGCAGCCCACATAGAAAGCACCAAAACTGCAGGCACCATAGACTCGGCAAACCCGACCGTAACACGACAGGACAACGTATCGGTGGCAAAGTTACGTTGACACTACCCGGAAACAGGCGTGCTGGAACCAGGCTGGGCAGGAGGGAGTACCCGTGCCAAAGACACTGCCGAGAACCAGCTGACGGTGCTGGAACCCGGATGGGTAGCAGAAGCTACAAGAGTCAATGGAACTACCGAGAACCAGCTGACGGTGCTGGAACCCAGAGGGGCAGCAGAAGGAACAAGAGCCAATGGCACAACCGTGTACCAGCTGACAGTGCTGGAACACCATTTCTAAGCTGGAGTTACCTGTGCTGAAAAGCACTACCAAGAACCAGCAGACGTTGCTGGAACTCGGATACCGACAAGGAGGCAACAATGCCAAAGGCTCTGCCGGGAACCAGCAGACGGTGCTGGAACCCGGATGGGTAGCAGAAGGTACCCATGATCAACAAAGTTGCAAGGCCGCGAGCAGGACGCAGTTTCCGAAACCCACAGTCCAACAGGGGGTGCTTGTCCTATTGGCACTACAGAACCAGCCTTTATTACCAGAACCCGCAGCCAACATAGAAAGCACCAAAACTGCAGGCACCATAGACTCGGCAAACCCGACCGCAACACGACAGGACAACGTATCGGTGGCAAAGTTACATTGACACTACCCGGAAACAGGCGTGCTGGAACCATGCTGGGCAGGAGGGAGTACCCATGCCAAAGACTCTGCCGAGAACCAGCTGACGGTGCTGGAACCCGGATGGGTAGCAGAAGCTACAAGAGTCAATGGAACTACCGAGAACCAGCTGACGGTGCTGGAACTCAGAGGGGCAGCAGAAGGAACAAGAGCCAATGGCACAACCGTGGACCAGCTGACGGTGCTGGAACACGGTTTCTAAGCAGGAGGTACCTGTGCTAAAAAGCACTACCAAGGACCAGCAGACGTTGCTGGAACTCGGATACCAATAAGGAGGCACCTAGGCCAAAGGCTCTGCCGGGAACCAGCTGACGGTGCTGGAACCAGGCTGAGCAGGAGGGAGTACCCGTGCCAAAGACACTTCTGAGCTGCAACTGGCGATGTTGGAGCCCAGGGGTCAATCATGCAGCAGGCTGAGGCCTACTTCAAGCTAGTTTTATATTGGTTGTACACAACTACTGATTTTAACCGGGCTCTACTTGGGCCTCTGGTTCTACTGTCTCTAGTATTTCCCCTGGCCTACAACCCCGCCAGTCGCCGCTCTGAAGTGGCATGTGCACAATCCACACTTGTTCCTGTGTGACTGGGGCTCAGTCACGTCAGTTGATCCACTGATGTGTGTCCGGCAAGGTCTCCTGCTCTGTCCACATTCCGACTACTAGTAATGGGAATGGGGACAGAGCGGCAGACATTGCCGGACACACATCAGTGAATCAACTGACGTGCCTGAGCCACAGTAACACAGGAACAAGTGTGGATTGTGCACACGCCACTTCAGAGCAGCGACTGGCGGGGTTGGAGGCCAGGGGAAATACTAGAGACAGTAGAGCCAGAGGCCTAAGTGGAGCACGGTGGAAAATCAGTAGTAGTGTGATTTTGGAGGCAGCAGGAGACTTTGCCATCCACATAGCAGGGGAACAGCAGGCGTTACTGAACACCACAGACACAGGAGCGAGTGTTTGAATCTGTGCGGACAGCACTTCCAAGCTACAACTGGCTGTGTTGTAGCCCAGGATCAATGCTCCGAGCAGGCTGAGGCCTACTTGGAGCGAGGAGAAAATGCGTTGCAGTGTGAGTTTGGAGGCAGCAGGAGACATTGCCATTCACACAGCAGGGGAACAGCTGGCATTACTGAACCCCACTAACACAGGAGCTAGTGTGTTTTGCTCTGTGAAGACGGCACTTCTGAACACCAACTGGCGTTGTAGGAGCACAGGATGAGGCATGGAGCAGGCTGAGGTCTGATGTTGTTGGCATGTGGATGGAGCAGGAGACTTTGCCGTCTACACAGCAGGGGAACAGCTGGCATTACTGAACCCCACTAACACAGGAGCTAGTGTGTTTTGCTCTGTGAAGACGGCACTTCTGAACACCAACTGGCGTTGTTGGAGCACAGGATGAGGCATGGAGCAGGCTGAGGTCTGATGTTGTTGGCATGTGGATGGAGCAGGAGACTTTGCCGTCTACACAGCAGGGGAACAGCTGGCATTACTGAACCCCACTAACACAGGAGCTAGTGTGTTTTGCTCTGTGAAAACGGCACTTCTGAACACCAACTGGCGTTGTTGGAGCACAGGATGAGGCATGGAGCAGGCTGAGGTCTGATGTTGTTGGCATGTGGATGGAGCAGGAGACTTTGCCGTCTACACAGCAGGGGAACAGCTGGCATTACTGAATCCCACTAACACAGGAGCTAGTGTGTTTTGTTCTGTGAAGACGGCACTTCTGAACACCAACTGGCATTGTTGGAGCCCAGGATGAAGCATGGAGCAGGCTGAGGCCAACTTGCAGCACGTTTTATAGAGGTTGTAGACTACTACTGATTGTAACCGTGCTCCACTTAGGCCTCAGGCTCCACTGTCTCTAGTATTTCCCCTGGCCTCCAACCCCACCAGTGACAGCTCTGAAGTGGCGTCTGCACAATCCACACTTGTTCCTGTGTTACTTGGGCTCAGTCCTGTCAGTTGATCCCCTGATGTGTGTCCGGCAAGGTCTCCTGCTCTGTCCTCATTCATACTACTAGTAATGGGAATGTGGACAGACCAGGAGACCTTGCCGGACACACATCAGGGGATCAACTGACGTGACTGAGCCCCAGTAACTCAGGAAGAAGTGTGGATTGTGCAGACGCCACTTCAGAGCAGCAACTGGCGGGGTTGGAGGCCAGGGGAAATACTAGAGACAGTGGAGCCAGAGGCCTAAGTGAAGCACGGTTAAAAATCAGTAGTAGTTTGAATGTGGATGGAGCAGGAGACTTTGCAGTCCACACAGCAGGGGAGCAGCTGGCATTACTGAACCCCAATAACACAGGAGCTAGTGTTTTTCTCTGTGCAGACGACACATCTGAGCGACAACTGGCTGTGTTGAAGCCCAGGGATTATAGTTCAGGTGGTAGAAACATGAACACAACAGGAGACCTGGATACAGTTGCCAACCAATTATTTAGTCGGGAAGAGGACTGGCAAATTCTGGGGAGATCCAGGCCTTGTTCATTTTCAGAAAAGTAAGCCGGTCAACGTTATCGGAAGAAAGTCGCGTGCGACGGTCTGTTAGTACACCACCTGCGGCACTAAAGACGCGTTCCGATAATACACTGGCAGCAGGGCAAGCCAGCACCTCCAATGCATACTGGCTAAGCTCTGGCCATGTATCCAGCTTAGAGACCCAAAACTTGAAGGGGGAAGAGCCATCTGGGAGTACACTCACAGGGCAAGACATGTAGTCTGTCACCATCTGATGGAAACGTTGCCTCCTGCTGACTGGAGCCGTCAGTGATGGTGTAGACAATTGTGGCGGACACACAAAACTTTGCCACATTTGGGCCATAGTGGTCTTGCCTTGTGCTGAGGCGCTGCCTCTGCTCCCTCTTTGTGCCGAGTTTCCTCCACTGGCTCGACGCACAGAGGTGCTTTGTAAAGCACTAGCACCACTGCTGTCGGGTGGAATGGAAAACATGATGGACTGCACCAGTGTGTCTTGGTACTCCCGCAGTTTACACTCCCGGTTCAACGTTGGTGTGAGGGTTTGCAAGTTGTCCCGGTAGCGAGGATCTAGGAGGGTGTACACCCAATAATCAGCCGTATAGAGAATGTGGGCGATGCGACGGTCGTTTCTCAGGCACTGCAGCATGAAGTCAACCATGTGCTGAAGACTCCCAACTGCCAAAGAACCGCTGTCCCCTGCTTGAGGCGTGATCTCTGCCTGCTCTGCATCACCCCACCCTCGCTGTACATACTGACTAGAGCTTTGTGTACCTCCCTCCTCTGGAGAGATGTCTTCCTCCTCCATCGAATCCTCCTCATCCGCCTCACAAAGTGTCCCCTGCCTAGGCCTTTGTGAGGAAGCACGTAGCGCAGACTGTCCAGTAGCAGATGGCATTTGGGACTCCTTATCCTCCACCTCTTCCAAAACCTCATCCCTTAGTGCTTGCAGTGTTTTTTGAAGTAGACAGATAAGGGGGACAGTCATGCTGACTAGTGCATCATCTGCACTCGCCATCCGCGTGGAATCATCGAAGGCACGCAAAACGAGGCAGATGTCCTTCATAGAGGCCCAGTCAGTGGTGCTGAAGTGTGACCGGCGCACAGTGCGACTTGTTTGCGCATGATGCAGCTGGTACTCTATGACTGCTGCCTGCTGCTCACACAACCGCTCCAACATATGTAACGTAGAATTCCACCTGGTGGGTAAGTCACATATGATGCGATGTTCCGGAAGGCGTAATCGGCGCTGCAGAGCAGCAAGGCGCGACCTTGCCGTGCTGGAACGCTGCAAGTGAGCGCACTCTATGCGGACCTTGTGCAGCAGTGCATCAAGATCCGGATAGTCGCTCAGAAAGCTCTGCATGACCAAGTTGAGCACATGTGCCAGACATGGGATGTGAGTGAGGTTGCAAAGGCCAAGAGCTGCCACCAGATTTCGGCCATTGTCACACACTACCAAGCCCGGCTGGAGATTCGCTGGCAGAAACCACACGTCGCTCTCCTGCTTGATGGCATTCCAGAGCTCCTGCGCTGTGTGGCTTCGATTCCATTCCCCAAAGAAATTAATTTCAGTACGGCCTGTTGACGTTTGGCGACGGCTGTGGTCATATCAGTCATAACAGGCTCCTGCTGCGCTGTTTCAGAGGAACTTGAGTAGGAGGAGGAGTCAATGTGTACAGACTGGATTCCTGCAATCCATGGAGTTGGCAGAACACGTACAGCGCCACTCTCCAGATCTGTACCCGGCTCAGCAACATTGACCCAATGGGCAGTGAGGGAAAGGTATCGTGTCCCTGTCCATGGTTACTGGTCCACGCATCGGTGGTCAGGTGGACCTTGCTACTGACGGCGTTTAGTAGCGCATATTTTATGTTTGCCTCCACATGTTTCTGCAGGGCAGGGACGGCTCGCCTGCTGAAATAAAAGCGGCTGGGCACGGTGTATTGTGGGACCGCCAATGCCATGAAGTCCCGGAAGGTGTCAGTCTCCACCAGCCTGATTGACAGCATTTCAAGTGCCAGTAGTTTGGCAATGCCAGCATTCATAGCCTGTGCTCGGGGATGGTTTGCCGAGTATGGTCACCTTTCTCCCATGCCTGTGCTACCGATGGCTGTCGAGTGGCCTGGGAGTGTGAGGATGACTTGGAATGTGGTGCTGTGGGTGGAATGTCACAGGGTCTCCGGACAACAGTGCCAGAGGTTCTTCCTTGGCGATCCTGTGAGGAAGCCGAACCAGCTGTGTGTGAGCTGGAGGAAGAGGCCCCAACACGAGCTGAAGAGGTGGTAGGTGGTGCTGTACGTTGGCCTACGTCTTCAGTGTGTCTGTGTAACTCCACCTCGTGCTTGGTCCGCACATGTTTCCACATATTAGTGGTATTGAGGTTGCTGACATTTTTCCCTCTTTTGACTCTCTGATGACACAGCTTGCATTTGACAAAGCAAATGTCATCTGCAACTGTGTCAAAAAAGGACCACGCACTGCAAGTCTTGGGAGCGCCCGTTTTGCCTTTTGAAAGTGGAATGCTCCTAACGTGTGCCGAAGTGGAGGCTACAGGCAACCAAGTCTGCCCCTCTCCCTCTCCCTCCGGTTTTGGCCGTTCGGGGAATCTCTTCCTCAGAGTTGCTCCCACCACCTTCCTGTTCCTCACGCCATGATGGGTCAAGGACCTCATCATCTACACTCCCCTCTTCAAACACCTGCTTCTCCTGGGTTGTCTCGCCAGCACCGTACGCAACAGAAAGTGGCAACTGTGTCTCGTCATCATCTGATGCGTACTGAGGTGTGCTGACCATAGGCACTGGCCCACCCGCCTCTTCAGATTCAGAGGGACAAAGAAGTTGCGCATCACTGCATACTCCCTCTTCTTCACAATCTGGAATGCTGCTTGGCTGGTCCCCTCTTTCCAAACCAACAGATTCCAAGAACAGAAGTAGAGACTGTGATGGCTCCTGTCCAGTGCTCTCTGACTGCCTGGGCACTTTGGCAGGTGGTGAAGAGACAGATGGTTGCTCTTCGGTGCTCTGGCCCTGAGAGGATGTGGAAGTAATTGAAGTCGATGCGTTAGCTGGCATCCATCCCACAACGGCTTCAATTTGTTCCTCCCGCAGCAGTGGGGTACGGTGAGGTCCTACAAAGCTGCGCATAAAGGACTGTTGCCTGCTAAAACTGGGGGATGCTGACTCACTGGTGCCAACAGCAGGCACAGACTCCCCACGTCCTCTCCCTGCAGAATCCCCACGTCCTCTTCCTGCAGAATCCCCACGTCCTCTCCCTGCTGAAACTCCACGCCCACGTGCCTTACTCCCTGCCTTCTTCATCTTGCTAGACTGAGAAAGATAGGCAGAAAAGTACAAAGGGGGGCCTTAGTGTGCTTATTCCTGAACAGCTGTTTACAGGTATAAGAAACACTAATTTTATGAAGTGTGTGTATCGACTACACTTTAATGGGAGCTAATGTGGCCTACACAACTTTCAACTGTAGTGTTTGGTGAACTTTGCTGTTTTTTTGGGGGGGAAAAAAAACTAAAATGATGTGATCAAAGATTTGAAAGTGAGAGTATCACCAACTTTCTGGAGCTATTACAATGCAGGCAGGTAACCTACAATGCAAAAGATGAGGCTCCAAAAAATTTGGGTAATACTAATCTGGCTGCAGCTGAAGGGCACAAGCCAGAAAAAAGGCTCCTCTACTCCTATATAGTGTTTGCAACCAACCAATGTAGATGGATATGGATGGATGCACACTAATAGGAGAAGAAAAAATGAGCTGCAATTAAAGAAAAATATGTGCGAGGCAGTGACGCACGCTGAGCAGCCTACAACCAGACGTAGCTGCCGGACACACTACTCAGCGTGAGCTGCACTCACACACAGTCAGAGACCTCTCAGACAGCCGTGAACAGTGCAGCTAAGTGGGCACTAGCACTGACAGGCTGCAGAAAGGCTCCGCTGTGTACTCCTAGAGTGTTTGCAACCACCATATATGGATACGGATGGATGCACACTAATAGGAGAAAAAATGAGCTGCAATAAAAGAAAAATGTGTGAGGCAGTGACACGCTGAGCAGCCTACAACCAAACGTAGCTGCAGGACACACTACTCTGCGTGAGCTGCACTCACACACAGTCAGAGACCTCTCAGACAGCCGTGAATAGTGCAGCTAAGTGGGCACTAGCACTGAAAGGCTGCAGAAAGGCTCCGCTGTCTACTACTAGTGTTTGCAACCAACGTATATTGATACGGATGGAAGCACACTAGATAGAATTTTTTAAAAATAAGCAGCTCAAAAAGAAAAATATGTATGAGGCAGCAGTGAGGCACGCTGGGCGGCCTACAACCAGACGTGGCTGCAGGACCCACTCCACAGCGTGAGCTGCACTCACACAGCCCTTGCAGACAGCTGTGAACACTGCTGCTAGGGAAAAGAAAGCTACAGTGGTGGTTTATGTAGCCTGGGTAAAGCACAATATTGTTTTGAGAATCGCTATTTCTAACTGTCCCTCACAGTCTTCAACAGCAGCCTGTCCCTAACTGAATTCACAGCCGAGTGACCAGAAATGGCGGCGGCTTTTATAGTGCATCATGACATCATTTCAGCAGCCAATCACAGCCATGCCAATAGTTTACATGCCTAACAGGATGTGCCCACACTTCTGAGGATTCCCATTGGCTGAATCAAAGCGAGCGGGCTGATAGCATTATGGGAACTTCCCATTCCGTTATCCGATACGAAAAAAGTATCGGAAGTCAGTATCGGAATTCCGATACAGCTAATATCGGCCGATACCCAATACTTGCGGTATCGGAAAGCTCAACACTAGTAATGATAAATCGCTTTCCCTTTACAGGTAAATCTGCTTGTACCATCATCCATCAGTCCTGATTGAGCTCCAAATGCAAACTCTAATTTTTTGCAGATGTTACTGTGTGGGCCATCGCAAGCTCTGCACGATTTCTTTTGACTTCATGAGCAAACAAGCAACACCATTTCCACAGTAAGTACACTGGAGAGCAGTCAGCATGGTTTCAGTGCGTCCTGCACATTCAACGGCAAAATCCACTCCTCCATTAGTTAGCTCAGTAATGACCTCATGAATGGGTTTATCGTAAACCTTTGGGTTTAGGCACTCAGTGGCTCCCAGTTGTAAGGCTTTTGGATACTTATCCTTATGTGAACCTACTCCAATGATTCGTGTAGCGCTTGCATCCTTGCATCCTACAATTGATGAAAAACCAACTCCTCCCAAGCCAAAAACAGCACAACTAGAGCGCTTGGTCACCTTAGCAGTGTTGACAGCTGCACCATATCCAGTAGAAAATCCACAGCCTATAAGACAAACTTCAACAAGGGCACGGGCATCCACTTTGGCAACGTAAATGTCAGACACCACAGTGTATTCAGTGAATGTACTTGTGCATGCGTAATGATAAATCGCTTTGCCTTTACAGGTAAATCTGCTTGTACCATCATCCATCAGTCCTGATTGAGCTCCAAATGCAAACTCTAATTTTTTGCAGATGTTACTGTGTTGGCCATCGCAAGCTCTGCACGATTTATTCTGACTTCATGCGCCTTTGGAGGAGCTACTTCAATATCTTCAATGCTGAGGGGCTTGCATGGTTCCCAGGCAATAGCGGCCTTGCATTTAATAGCCTTTCCTGCGGTGCTCATGGTGGTTCCGGTTCAAAGCAATGATGGAGGAGAGAGCGTCAGCTGATGCCTCCTCTCCCATCATTCCCCTCTGCCTCTGACACTGCGGGTGTGTGATGACGTCATCGCGCACTCACTGTGTGCCAGGCAGTGCAGCCGTTGAGACAGGAGCCCCCTGAGGAAGCGACGAAATATCAAGCGAAACGTGCGTTGGGGAACGTGGTCACAGCACGGGCAGTCATTATGGGTAATTAACCTCTTCATTCTTTACTTAGTCATGTAGCGGTCTTTGCATACGTAATGTATACATAAATATATTTATTGTTGATACTGTGGTAATTGCAGGTACGCAGGATGCAGTGACGAGTCGCGAGACAATTTGGTGCTTTGTATAATAACTTTTATAAGACTAGAGGGAACTTTCCTCAGTCACGGCTTGATCACCAAAAGCGGTAATGGAGCGCCGACACCAGGGCCTAGCGGGGTACTCGGTATCGGGCCCGTTGATCTCAATGGGAGTGTCACGGAAGCTGTGACCCGGTCCGTGGCCCTGGGGCTCCATGGCAAAAAAGGGGGTGAATGAACAATGAAATAAAGTTTATGAATAGTTTGTGACGCCACCTGTGGTGTTCGGCAAGTGAGGTGTTAGACCGACGCTGCATGCAGATCCTCTGGGACTGGTGGTGGGTTGCAGCCAAGATGGTGAAGCTCCCCACAGGTGGAGCCGTAGTCCCAGGGCAGTGTAGATGTAGCAATGGAGGAGAGGCACAGGCGGTGTAGAGGCCGTTGCCCAGATGTAGCTTTGCAGGGTGTAGTGATGCGGGAATAAGTGGAGGACACCAGGGCATGTAGTTCCAAAGCTTTACTCACAGTCTGCAGTTCACACAGATGCCTGCCTCCGTGCTGTGTCCTCCGGGTCCTGGGCTCAGTCAACCTCCAGGCAAGATAGGATGCTCCCTTCGAACACTCCGCCAACATGTACCTTTCTGAATGTCTCCTCTATAGCGCCTTTTACTGAAGTACTCCTAGTACTGAGTTACACTGGAGTGCCTCCTGACAGATGTTCCCAAGAACTCTACTTGTACAGCAGACAGCTGTAGCCTGCTTCGGGGACGCCTTACTCCTGAGTCCCAGCTCACTATCCAAGTTGCTGTTGTGCCCCCAAGTCTTAGATGGGAGTAGCTCACTACTCCACCGGTGTCTGCTGCAGAGCCTTCAGTATCCATACAACCTCGGGGACCGGGCCCCGGCCTTGCGTTTAGAACTTCTAGGCAGGGTTCTTCTCTAACCAACGTCCTCTCTGTTCCATTTTTCTCCTTCATTCTGTACTAATCCCTCTCTCTCATAGAAGGTCAGGTTTCAGTCCAATGTCTTTCTCCTTCTTTCCTTTCCTGTGCCAGCTGGCTCAGATCACTGAGGCAGCTGCAGCACTCCTTCCTCCATCCCTCTTCCAGGAATCCTCACTCCTCTCCGAGTGACTCTCTCTCTCACTGACTGACTGACTAACTAACTCTTCCTGCTCTTTATGTAGTCTAAACTCCACCCGCCTCCCAGCACGTTTCGTGTTCCAAGCAGGGAACCACCAAAGGTGCTCTGCTACCCTCTAAGCAAGGAGCCGCAATGTGGCTTTGCTGAACTACCATGTTGTGTGGGATGCGAGTGTTGCAGCGTGGTCAGGAGTTCTCACCTTACCTGGATGGTGGGGCACCACACCTCAGGAGGAGGTGCAGTACCTCTGTGGCGACTGAAGCCTCCGGGGTGCCACAGTAACACGGGTTGCCCTCGCAGGGGCTCTAAAACAAGCAAACACAAACGGGTAGAACACGACTACTTCCGGCAATAGCCGGTCACTATAGGGCCGCGGTATGGCTGACTACGGGTCCGTAAATATATAGTCAACTTAGCCGTCCAGGCGTCCCTCGCCATTCGGGATGGTGGTCTTTCGGCGTAGTAGTCGCTGGGCCCAGTTGCTGAGGCGTTGGCGTAGTCTTCGCACGCTCCAGCGCTCTGATGACACTGGAGCCCCACAGGCCCCGGCTGAGTCCTTGGACGGATGGGCCGCAGTTCCCAGACTGGGGCAAGTGGCAGCGATGTAGGGTGGCGAATCACAGACCACCCACGCAGCTAACAGCTGCGACGGGGAGTCCACGGCCAGCAGAGGCTCGGCCCCTGCTGCGAACCGCTGCGGGACAGTGGTGGCCGGCAGCGGCACTGTACTTGCCGCGAACACTGGTGAGAGCAGGGCGACTGCGGGTGGCGGGTAACAGGTCGCTGCCGCGGGGTGGAGCGAGATGGCAGCGGCCGCGGGCGACCGCGGGTAGGCTGCATCCGCGGGCTGGAGCGGGGCAGCAAATCTCGGATGATCGCCCTGCCACCGTCCCTCTGGAGTCCTCAGTCGGCATCTTCCCTGGCACTGGTAGGTCGCTCTATCTTGCAGTCGCTCCCACAGTCTCCTGCTGCCTCTGTCACAGTCTGCTCACTCATCGTCCCGGGGATTCCCCGCCTCCTTTATATTGTTCCCTCCTCCAGCCCATCTGTCTGTCACAACAGCTTGTCCTCGAACTCTGTGCCCCGGGGACAGTTTCCCCCGGAACCCAGATGACGGCTCCCTTGGTTCCGGTCCGGACACTCGACGGGGGCCATTCCTCCCACACTACCATGGTGATGTTTATGATTTAGGGGCACTTGTTCAGCATACCATTGCACTGCATGGTTGGCTATATGAGCCTCCTGATACTGAGTGAATCAGCTGCCTGATGTTTACATTAACTCTTTCTATTACTATTGGTTTGACATAGGTTATTTTTTGCTCTGTCCTGCTATTATGTTCTGCTCATAGTCTGTGGCCATCAGTCTTGTGAATCATGTGTATTCATACATACTAATTGACATATGATATATTTTATTGTACATTTTACTATTTATGTAATTGATGAACTTCTGTATTAATAAATACTTATTTTTCGTTGTATATGGTAAACTCATTTTTTTCTCTGTATTTTCTGATATGTATCTGAGTTTATATACATGAAATTTTCTTGACTTTGTGCTGGTACTTTTTATGTTTATGTAGGAGCCAGACGGGAGCAGCGCATGGCACGAGGAGAGGTGAAAATTGTGGAGTTTTTTAATATATCAGTGAGTTCTGGACTGTGGGGCCATTCTCGGGGGGGGGGGGATGTGGACTGTGTTATATATTATGTGGGCTGTGTTATATTCTATGTGGCTGTGTTATATACTATGTGGGCTGTGTTATATTCTATGTGGCTGTGTTATATACTATGTGGGCTGTGTTATATACTATGTGGGCTGTGTTATATACTATGTGGGCTGTGTTATTTACTATGTGGGCTGTGTTATTTACTATGTGGGCTGTGTTATATACTATGTGGACTGTGTTATATACTATTTGGCTGTGTTATATACTATGTGGACTGTGTTATATGGGATTTGGATGTTTCGCCCCCCGCAGTTCGCCCCCAGCAGTTCGCCCCCGCACATTTCGCCCCCAGCATTTTGCCCCCAGGGTGTTTCGACCCCGCACATTTCACCCCCGCACATATCGCCCCATACCCAAGGAGCTGCAGCTGTGACAGGTAAGTATGTCAGTTTTTTTGTGTTCTAAGGTGATAATACTCCTTTAAGGCCAGCCAGATGAGACACTGGGTGAGCTGCTGAAAAGGCAGCCACAGGAATCCCCAGCAATTGGGGTCCTGTATATTTTACCCTCAGGTATGTTCAGCCCTAGATGTTTTGTTCCCTGCATGTTGACCCCAAAAGCTGAGGGTGAAACATCAGGGGTCAACATGCTAGGGGCGAAACATCAGATGGCGACCCATCCAGGGACAAAATGCTGTAGGTGAAACATCCGGGGGCGAAACATCCAGGGGCGAAACGCTGGGGGTGAAATGTGCGGTGGCGAAACATCCTGGGGGCCAAATGCTGGGGGCAAAATGTACCTGGGGCGAACTGCTGGAGGCAAATTGCTGGGGGCGAAGCTTCCTATAACCGCTCTTAATAGGGTGCATTTCCTGGAGTTGGACAATGCATTATTCTGCACATTGCTTCCTTCTAGAATTCCTGCCCATGATAAGGAGATTAAAGATTTTCTCTATTTCCTATTTTCAGTAACAAAACAAAGGTTCAGGAAGAAGATGAGCTGATAGAAATAATAAGTGATGACCCAGGTAAGTACAATAATGTGGGTCTATAAAAAAAAAGCAAATGAACTGCATTTTTTTTTTGCTGCTTAAAGGGTAGGAGAACTTATTTTTTGGATAGAGGAAAAAACGATTGTACCGTGATGGAAAAAGCGGACACATTGACCAAAAATGGATGAAAATTTTCTCTTTGCATGCAAAAACAACCCCAAAACATCTGAATGAGGCCTAAAGGTACTGTCACACTTAGCGATGTACCAGCGATCCCGACCAGCGATATGACGCGGTCAGGATCGCTGGTGCATCGCTAAGTGGTCGCTAGTGAGCTGCCACACTGGCAGATCTCACCAGCGACATCGCTGGGGACGGGGGTCGCTACTTACCTGTCACACCAGGCGATCCTGCATCCTCCCGCCCGGCTCCACGCGTCGCTCGTCATCACAACAGGAAGCTGACGACGAGAAGCGGTCCTGAACGTTCTCGCGCGATCAGCGATAACCGGGGGGGAGCGGGTTGTAGGTAAGTATCACACACAGCGATATCGCTAGCAATATCACTATAACGTCACAAGTTATAGCGATATTGCTAGCGATATCGCTTAGTGTGACAGTACCTTTACTAATTTTGAGTTGGCCTCCTCCATTACACCCAAAGAAATAATTACATTATCTTCTCCTGTTTTTCACAAACAGAGCATCCCTTCAATATCAGAAAAGAGGAAATAGTGGACTGGGTAAGGTCAGTGGAAGGCTGAAAGAGACGAAGAAAGAATACAATCAAGATTTATAGACAACATTATTATTATTATTATTATTATTATTATACAATTTATAGCGCCATTTATCCATGGCGCTTTACATGTGAAAAGGGGCAAATATAGACAAGTACAATAAACATGAGCAGTACAAGACACACATAAGTACAAAAGGAGAGAGGACCCTGCCCGCAAGGGCTCACAATCTACAGGGTTGGGTGAAGATACACTAGGAGAGGGTAGAGCTGGTTGTGCGGCGGATCAGTAGACTGTGGGTCACTGCAGGTTATAGGTTTGTCGGAAGAGCTGGGTCTTCAGGTTCTTTTTGAAGGTTTCCATGGTAGGCGAGAGTCTGATGTGTAGGGGGAGGGAATTCCAGAGAATCGGGGAAGCACAGGAGAAGTCTTGTATGCGGTTGTGGGAAGAAGAGATAAGAGGAGAGTAGAGAAGGAGATCTTGAGAGGATCGAAGGTTGCATGCTGGTAGGTACCGGGAGACCATGTCACAGATGTAAGGAGGAGACAGGCTGTAGGTGGCTTTGTATATCATAGGGTTTTGAACTGGAGCCTCTGCACAATAGGAAGCCAATGAAGGGCTTGGCATAGGGGAGAGGCTGGGGAATAACGGGGAGACAGGTGGATTAGTCGTGCAGTAGAATGTAGGATGGATTGGAGTGGTGCCAGAGTGCTAGAGGGGAGGCCAGAGAGTAGGAGGTTGCAGTAGTCAAGGCCGGAGATGATAAGGGCATGCACTAGTGTTTTTGCGGTGTCATGGTCAAGGAATGCACGGATCCGGGAAATATTTTTGAGATTGCGACAGCAGGAGGTTAGGGTTTGGATAAGTGGCTTGAAAGCGAGGGCAGAGTCGAGGATCACCCCGAGGCACCGAGCATGCGGGACTGGGGAAAGTGAGCAACCATTGACATTGATGGATAAGTCTGGTGGAGGGGTAGAGTGAGATGGGGGAAAGATTATGAATTCTGTTTTGTCCATGTTCAGTTTTAGAAAGCGAGCAGAGAAGAAAGCTGAAATAGCGGACAGACATTGTGGGATTTTGGTCAGTAAGGAGGTGAGGTCAGGTCCAGATAGGTAGATCTGCGTGTCATCGGCATAGAGATGATACTGCAAGCTGTGGAATTCTATGAGCTGTCCCAGGCCAAAGTTGTAGATGGAGAAGAGTAGGGGTCCTAGAACTGAGCCTTGAGGAACACTGACAGAGAATGGGAAAGGTGAGGAGGTGGTGTGGGAGAGGGAGACACAGAATGATCAGTCTGTTAGATATGATGAGATCCAGGATAGGGCCAAGCCTGTGATACCCAGAGATGAGAGAATCTGGAGCAGGAGGGAATGGTCCACAGTGTCGAAGGCAGAAGACAGGTCCAGGAGAAGAAGGACTGAGTATTGTCGCTTGCTCTTGGCGGTTAGTAGGTCGTTGGTGACTTTAGTTATGGCAGTTTCAGTTGAGTGGTGCAGTCGGAAGCCTGATTGTAAGCGGTCAAAGAGGGAGCAGGAGGAGAGGTGGGAGGACAGTTCAAGATGGACAACATCAACAATATCATCATTACCACCAGTGAGATCATCAATACCATCATCATCATTACCACCAGTGAGCTCATCACTACCATCATCATCATTACCACCAGTGAGATCATCACTACCATCATCATCATTACCACCAGTGAGCTCATCACTACCATCATCATCATCACCACCAGTGAGATCATCACTACCATCATCATCAATACCACCAGTGAACGGTTTTGTCAGCAGATCGTCAGTATTCTCACAAATAAATCTAAAGAGAATAGAACATCAGAAAGTTTCCTGAATGCAAAAAACTTTCTTAAAAATAAAAGCAGAAAATGTGATAGTTTCACATTTATACCTGTACTTACTGTGACAAATATTGTCTGTGTAATCATATTATAATATTTATTGCCCCCAATTTTTTTTAACTCTCAACTTTTTTTTTTATTTCAGTCTTTGACATATACCCTTCACTTTTCTACTGTTGGGATATGGGTATTTTTTCCTTAAAATTCATGTATTTGGGGCTAAAAATCATTTTTTCAACTAGGTTTTATTAATGAACTTTACACCAAATGAGATGTCCCTTTTCAGAGATTCCTTGACGAGGTGGGTTGGGTTGATCTTTGAGGGATGCGTCCGACATGCAGGGTCGGTTTTAGACAAAGTGGGGCCCTTGGCAAAAGCTTAAAGTGGGTCTGCAAATGCTCACATATCGCTCCATCACTCAGAAACATTTCTGTTGTATTTACTTGCGCTGAGTTCAGGCCGCTAAACGAGCCCGATCGACAATATTGAAGTCATTCAACGCTTGTTTCCTGGAATTTTTAGGGTATCTGCACACGTTCAGTAATTGGCAGCGATTTGTATGCAGCGCATGTCTGCTACGTCCATAGTGTTGCCAGCTATTGAATGCAGGTGATTCTGAATGTGTCCATTGAACTGTGCGGAATTAAACCATCAAATACATTGTACGGGTGAGATTTATCTTACGGAGGCTTGTGTCTCTGCAAGATAAATAGACATGCTGCGAACTGGAGAGACACACCACATGTCCATCTCTGGGTGATCCGCGGGCATCGGTGCACGCACAGTAGGCATGGGATTTCTTGAAATCCCATCCGCTATGCTGTAACATCTGGATGCTGCACAGGTACGCAGCATCCAACCCACATCATTTACTGACCGTATGCACCTACCCTTACTCTGGCTGAGGGAGAATGATTGGTGCAGATAGTCCTTGATACTGTATAATGCAGGTCCCATATAGTACATATAGTAAAATGCGCTCCCATGGTCCTTGATAGAGTATACTGCAACCCCCCTCAGAGTATAAAGCAGCCCCTCAGAGTATAATGCGGCCCCCCACAAACACACACACACACACACATAGTGCAGCCCTCACACACAGTATAATGCAGAACCCACACCCACAGTATTATGCAGCCCCTTCAGAGAATAATGCAGCTCCCTCAGAGTATAATGCAGCCCTTTCAGATTATAATACAGCCCCCCCACACGCACAGTATAATGTAGACCCCCAGAGTATAAAGCAGCCCCCTCAGAGTATAATGCAGCCCCACACACACAGTATAATTCATCCCCCCACAAACACACACAAAGTATAGTGCAGCCCCCACACACAGTATAATGCAGCCCCCCACACAGTATAATGCAGCCCCCACACACAGTTTAATGCAGCCCCCACACATACAAAGTATAGTGCAGTCTCCCAAACACACAGTATAGTGCAGTCCCCCCACACACACAGAATAGTGCAGACACACAAAAAAACAGTATAGTGCATTCTCCCCACACACAGTATAATGCAGACAACACAGTATAGTGCAGTCCCCCACACACAGTATAGTACAGCAGACAAACACACACCAAAGTATAGTGCAGTCCCCCCATACACATTATAGTGCAGCAGACATACACAACACAGTATAGTGCAGCCCCCTACACACAGTATAGTGCAGACAACACAGTATAGTGCAGTCAACCCCACACACAGTATTGTACAGCAGATATACACACTCCAAAGTATAGTGCAGTCCCTCCATACACACTATAGTGCAGCAGACATACACAACACAGTATAGTGGAGGCCCCACCACACACAGTATAGTGCAGACAACACACTATAGTGCAGTCCCCCCACACACAGTATAGTACAGCAGACACACACACACACACCAAAGTATAGTGCAGTCCCCCCATACACACTATAGTTCAGCAGACATACACAACACAGTATAGTGTAGTCCCCCCATACACACTATAGTTCAGCAGACATACACAACACAGTATAGTGCAGTCCCCCCATACACAGAATAGTACAGCAGACACACACACACAGTACTTACCTGCTGCTCTCGCTTCTGCATACTGCAGAGCTTCTCAGCTTCAAATCAGCTCCCCTGTTGGTACATGCTGAGTCAGAGGCGAGTGATGGGAGAGGGAGCATCACATGATGCTCTCTCCTTCATTACTGCTTTCAACTGTATCGGCATCTATAATTTGATATGATTATTAACAGGTTGGCTTAAGATTATTTCAAGGTTTTCTATGGGTCTGATCACTTTGATAATGGCTACAGTAACGAGGTGTACGGAGCGGAGTCGCATGTGTACGAGGTGTATGGAGCGGAGCCACGTATGTATGAGGTGGATGGAGCGGAGCCGTGTGTGTACGAGGTGTATTAAGTTTGAAAGGAATGGCGCCCGCCAGCTCAAATTTTTTTTATGTGCGGCACATTTACTCTGCCGAGTTTGAGACCTCTGCTGTAAAGTGTCAGATCACTGATCTGACACTTTGCAGTGCACTGTGTAAGATCAGCGATCTGACATGTACTGCAGGAGGCTTTCTCAACGCCTAATCTCAGCAGGTACTGAGAAATCCACCTCCCTGCAGGACCCCAAAGGCCCCCGCGGCCATCTTGGATCCGGGGGCCTGCACTGTTCCCTGCGTGATTCTTCCCTATGCCCATGTTTGATCGCAGTGTGCCAGGGGTTAATGTGCCGGGGGCAGTCCGTGACCGCCTCTGGCACATAGTGCCGGGTGTCAGCTGTGATAATCAGCTGAGACCCGGCCACTATCAGCGGCGCTCCCCCCGTGAGCGCTGCTGATCGCTATGACGTACTATCCCGTCCATGGGAATTAAATCCCAGGTCACATGGACGGGATAGTACATCATATGACAGAAAGGGGTTAATATGGAGCATCTTATAGGGCCACCATTAACCTTTGTGCAGCATTATATGGGGCATATATTAATATGGAGCATCTTATGGGGCCACCATTTTACTTTTATTAGTATCTATTTTTATTTTTGAAATTTACCAGTAGCTGCTGCATTTTCCACCCTCGGCTTATACTCAAGTCAATAAGTTTTCCTAGTTTTTTGTGACGAAATTAGGGGCCTCGGGTGATGCTCAGGTCGGCTTATACTCGAGTATATATGGTATGTCAAATTGGTAGCTAGACCCTAGTGGGTCTTGCACAGTGTCATTTTTACTACAGTCCACAAATGTAATTTAGATCCCTAATCTCACCTCTGCTTTACCAGCATGATGAATTAATAGGAAAAACACATGGTATTGATGGAGCTGTTGTTTTCCTGCCAAAGAAACTCAATAAGATCAATGAGGTGGTTAGCCGCACACGGAATGGAGAAATAGTAAAGATGACAATTAGTTTCACATTTGAGTTAAAACTCTCTTCACCAATTTGCTTTCACTTTTACAACATTATATTCCGAAGCCTTGAAGAAAAAGATGAATATATTGTGAAGCAATTAGGTGTGAATAATTATCACCCAATTGATGTTACATAAGTCAAATCAATCCTATAAAGAGAGCACGGCACTCAGGAATAGCTTGGTTGTTGGTGCTCAAGTCGGGTATCCAACCCATCAATCAAAAAATGACAAAAATCTTTGCAGTCAATATGTGAAATATTCAGACACTTTTATTTTGTGCATCCAGACAGAAAGGTTTAAACGTTTTCGGTCCAGCATAGGACCTTCATCAGAAAAATCTTGTTTACTGAAATAAATAAATCCTTGCAATGGTAGCCAAAAGAAGGACAAAGTATAGAGTCTGGATGGCCAGTGGAAATGTTAAATGGCTGGCGTCTGGAAAGCGTATGTGGACTGAGCCGTCCAAAGTCATAAGTCAAAACATACACAACCTAACAATGGGGAATTGATTTACCACCAAAATTTTGAAGTATGAGACTAAGATAAGATAAGATAATCCTTTAATCGTCCCACCAAGGGGAAATTCAGAGCATTACAGCAGCAAGGCAGGAACAAGTACAGATACAGATGCATAAAGGCATTACACTGACAGTAGGTAGGTACATATACGAAGAAAAAAAAAAAAAAAAGATGTAACCGGACTATCACAACTTTGGATCTATCAGTTCACTGTTTGGGTCGTTCTCCATTTTGGACAGTGCTGGTTATACAGCCTAACTGCAGCAGGAAGGAAGGACTTTCGATAGTGCTCCCTCTCACATTTAGGATGAAGTAGCCGGTCACTGACAGTACTGCACATCTTTGTCACGGTCTCATGCATGGGATGGGAATCATTCTGCACCATGTAGCTCACCTTGGCCAGTATCCTCCTGTCGCCTACTTCCTGAACTGGATCAAGGGGGCATCCCAGGACAGAGCTGACCCTTCTAATCAGTTTGTCCAGCCTATTTCTGTCCCTGGTTGATATGCCACTACCCCAGCACGCCACACCAAAGAAGATGACTGATGCCACAGCAGAGTTGGAGAAGGATGCAAGGAGTGCCCCTCTAACTCCGAAGGCCCTCAGCCTTCAGAGCAGATAAAGCCTACTTTGGCCCTTCCTGTACACTGCATCCAAGTGATGGGCCCAGTCAAGCTTATTATTGAGGATCACACCAAGGTACTTATAGGTGTCGACTATCTCAATGTCATTTTCCCTTGCGAAAGTCCACCACCAATTCCTTGGTCTTCACGGAATTAATCCTAAGGTGGTTCCTCTCACACCACTCCACAAAAGCTTGGTTAGTATCTCTGTACTCTCTTTCATCTCCTCCTGAGATGAGGCCTACTATTGCAGAGTCATCAGAATACTTCTGCAAGTAGCAGCTAGATGAGTTGCACTTAAAATCCGCAGTGTACAGTGTGAAGAGAAAAGGGGCAAGAACTGTACCTTGAGGTGCCCCTGTATTGCAGATCACTGTGTCTGACACACTGTCCTGAACCTTTACAAACTGAGGTCGGTTCGTGAGGTAGTTAAGGATCCAGGTGGAGAGTTGGAGGTCCACGCCAACAAGGCCCAGTTTGTCTCTCAGTAGAGCTGGCTGTATGGTATTAAAAGCGCTAGAGAAATCGAAGAACATTCTCACAGTGTTCCCAGGTTTCTCCAGGTGAGAGAGAGTCCTATCTAGAAGGTGGATAATGGCATCATCCACACCAATGCCCGGCCTGTAGGCAAACTGGAGAGGGTCCATATCCGAGCTCACTAGAGGACGGAGACGTGTGAGAACCAATCTCTCTAGTACCTTCATCAGGTGTGATGTCAATGCTAGAGGTCTATAGTCATTAAGGTCTTTCGGATAAGGTTTCTTCGGAACTGGTACCACACACGATAATTTCCACAATTGTGGTACTATACCTATTCTCAGGCTCATATTGAACAGATATGTAATGATCTCACTCAGCTGGTGCCCGCAGGTTTTGATTAGCCTTGCACTGATGAGGTTGTGAAGTACAGTATTCAGATGTACAGGACATCTTGTTCTCCGGGATCCATTTTTGTGCTTGCGACGCCATTTTGCTGTTTACGAGTTAAATTTTGTAACTTAACTAGATGAAAGTTCACGGCTGTTATGAAACCAGACTGTTCCAGCTTGTACAAGATATAAGATATGAGATGAGACCCTAAAAGAATGTGCTATTGTTCTATATTCTACGTCACGCAGCTAGGGACATATTCTGATTCTCTTACAATACTATTGGCTTACATGTATTACGATTCTATTGGTAGCTGTATACTTTGCATAATTAAGCAGAATGCTATGTAATGTGAGATTCAGTAAAGGGGCTCAGTGATCTGCCTCGATCCTCCCGTACAGAGACCCCCGTCTCCGTGTGGTCATTCCCAGTTGCTAGCAACGCCCTGTGAATTAATTTGGAAATCACTGGCTCAACCGTGAAGGGTTAATTTAGCCCTACCTCAACACCGTCAGGACCTGCAGCCTTCAAAACTTTGATCTTATCCAGTTCTTTTGCAACCTGGGTACTTGTGAAGAACAGACCCTGGCTCAGTTGACAAGTTGCAGCAGGGGGTGAGGTTATTGTAGCAGAGAGGTGTGAATGATATGCAGGGGCAGGAGCAGCCAGTGTGTGATTAAATCTGTTAAAGAATAGATTAAGTTCATTAAGCCCCTCTTTATTTACAACCATCCTGGCAACAGTCTGTCTATGCCCAGATATAGACTTTAGACCCTCCCAGACTTCATGAATCCTTTTCTGTGACAATTTCAGTTCAATCTTTGTCTTATAATTAGCCTTTCCCTGCCTGATTAGATTCTTCAGATCTTTCTGCACTTCTCTCAGCCTGCCCTTGTCACCTGATCTGAAGGCCAACTTCTCTTTGAAAAGAGCCTTTATTCCGGGGCTGATCCCTGGTTTATTGTTAGAGAAGCACCTCACTACTTTTGTGGGTACCATGTTGTCTACACAGAAATTAATGTAGTCCGTTATACAGTGTGTGAGACCATCCATGTCATCACCATATGAATCTTGCAGCACTTCCCAAGTGGTTGTTTCAAAGCAGTCTCTCAGTGAGGCAGGTAACATACTGTGTGCAACTGGGTAGTATAGATGGTGGAGACTAGGAGACAAGATGACTAGTGTCATCTTGTGGATTGATATGAGCCACAAAGTCCTTCAAAATGAAACTGTTCTGGATGTAATGATGCTTGCATTAAAGAACTGATTGGCCAGATATGTACGGGGTCAGGATGACCGGGCTGCGGGTACATGTGCTGCATCGGGTCCAGAATTGTCAAGGCTGCGTCTCCTATTTCCCAGGGGAAGGAATAGGGGAACGGACAGACCCCATTACCCAGGAAGAGGGGGCATGTTTAGACAGGGAACCTGTCCGGAAGCTGAGGAAAAAATTGCAAAGTAGGAGTGAGTCCCCAGCTGTGAGCGTGTGAGCAGCAAGGGGGGCAGTGCACTACGCACCCAAAGCGCCGACGCCGCGACGAACTGTAGCAGACGTACAGACCCAGTGACCTAGAGGCAGGGGGCCAGCTTAAGAGAAAGCGGGCATGACAGCAGAGATTTTTGGCGTGGACAAGCAGCGCATAGGAGGCTGAGCAGTGTGCTCAATCCTTAGAGCACTGGCGCTGCAAAGGGCTGTTCCCGTTGGCTCCCGCCACTAAAAGTGATACTGCCAGAGAGCGAGGCGCTGTGTGCCCACTGACCACCAGAGAGCGAGGCGCTGTGCGTTCCTTGACCATGAGTACCACGCACATGCGCAGTAGAGAGAGCAAGTTCATGCCACGTGTTCAGCGTGGATAACCAATAATTATAAGGCACAGAGGAATGACAGAGGACGTTGGTGTGGTCAGCAAGGTACTCCCTCAGCATTTTCCCAAACTTTGCACTCTTTGTTGGAGTCCCCCGTGCCTCGGGGTCAGGGCGATGGGATGGTCTGAGAAAACTCTCCTCGAACTTTGCCAGTGTTCCACTGCGTCTGCTGGATTGGAGTTGTGTCTCTCTCACCTGTACTCCTTGCTTCGCCAATGAACTGAGACCTCTGCTGTCAGCGTTTTCATATGGGAATTTTTTTAATAATTCCGCAAGAAGGGCCCTCTGGTCCTCCAACATTTTAGTACACCTGTCTGCCTCTGGAATAAGAGATATAAAGTTCTCCTTGTAGCGTGGGTCTATAAGTGTCACCAATCAGTATGGGTAGGATACGTAACTCAGGTATATATAGATATATACATACTGTTGTGGCCAAAAGTATTGACACCCCTGCAATTCTGTCAGATAATACTCGGTTTCTTCCTGAAAATGATAGCAAACACAAATTCTTTGGTATTATTATCTTCATTTAATTTGTCTTAAATGAAAAAACACAAAAGAGAATTAAGCAAAAAGCAAAACATTGATCATTTCACACAAAACTCCCAAAATGGGCCAGACAAAAGTATTGGCACCCTCAGCCTAATACTTGGTTGCACAACCTTTAGCCAAAATAACTGCGACCAACCGCTTCCGGTAACCATCAATGAGTTTCTTAAAAATGCTCTGCTGGAATTTTAGACCATTTTTCTTTGGCAAACTGCTCCAGGTGTCTGATATTTGAAGGGTGCCTTCTCCAAACTACCATTTTTAGATCTCTCCACAGGTGTTCTATGGGATTCAGGTCTGGACTCATTGCTGGCCACCTCAGAAGTCTCCAGTGCTTTCTCTCAAACCATTTTCTAGTGCTTTTTGAAGTGTGCTTTGGGTCATTGTCCTGTTGGAAGACCCATGACCTCTGAGGGAGACCCAGCTTTCTCACACTGGGCCCTACATTATGATGCAAAGTTTGTTGGTAGTATTCAGACTTCGTAATGCGATGCACACGGTCAAGCAGTCCAGTGCCAGAGGCAGCAAAGAATCCCCAAAATATAAAGGAACCTCCGCCATGTTTGACTGTAGGGACCGTGTTCTTTTCTTTGATTGCCTCTTTCTTTCTCCTGTAAACTCTATGTTGATGCCTTTGCCCAAAAAGCTCTACTTTTGTCTCATCTGACCAGAGAACATTCTTCCAAAACGTTTTAGGCTTTTTCAGGTAAGTTTTGGCAAAGTCCAGCCTGGCTTTTTTATGTCTCGGGGTAAGAAGTGGAGTCTTCCTGGGTCTCCTACCATACAGTCCCTTTTCATTCAGATGCCGACGGATAGTACGAGTTGACACTGTTGTACCCTCGGACTGCAGGGCAGCTTGAACTTGTTTGGATGTTAGTCGAGGTTCTTTATCCAACATCCGCACAATCTTGCGTTGAAATCTCTTGTCAATTTTTCTTTTCCGTCCACATCTAGGAAGGTTAGCCACAGTGCCATGGGCTTTAAACTTCTTAGTGACACTGCGCACGGTAGACACAGGAACATTCTGGTCTTTGGAAATGGACTTGTAGCCTTGAGATTGCTCATGCTTCCTCACAATTTGGTTTCTCAAGTCCTCAGACAGTTCTTTGGTCTTCTTTCTTTTCTCCATGCTCAATGTGGTACACACAAGGACACAAGACAGAGGTTGAGTCAACTTTAATCCATGTCAACTGACTGCAAGTGTGACTTAGTTATTGCCAACACCTGTTAGGTGCCACAGGTAAGTTACAGGTGCTGTTAATTACACAATTTAGAGAAGCATCACATGATTTTTCGAACAGTGCCAATACTTTTGTCCACCCTCTTTTTTATGTTTGGTTTGGAATTATATCCAATTTGGCTTTAGGACAATTCTTTTTGTGTTTTTTCATTTCAGACAAATTAAATGAAGATAATAATACCAAAGAATTTGTGTTTGCAATCATTTTCAGGAAGAAACTGAGTATTATCTGACAGAATTGCAGGGGTGTTAATACTTTTGGCCACAACTGTATATAACCAGAGGTGTCCGGAGGGATAGTCTGAGACGCCCTCCTCCTTTCACTGAGTACCGCGAATTTTGGGCTTCCCAGATGGGGTTGACCTGGTGGAACAAACTGAGACGGCCGCTCCAGTATTGTGCACAACTAAAGGATATTTAGCTCTAAATGAGAGAATCTGTGGAAGGAAAAGAAGAATTTTGTGGCTTGGCACATGAATTGTGTGACGAAGGTGTTAGGAAGAACAGAGGAAGTGAATTCTGATTGTTTCTGTTACTGCTATGTTGAAGAAGGAAAAATTGTCTATTATTATGGCAAGGACGGGATGTATTGTGGTTCAAGCAAGTGTCTGTGGTGTGAGGAAGTGATTAAAAGAAGGAACTGAGATTAATGATACTAATGTGTTAGGCAGACTAATAGTTAAAAGTGATGATTTGAAAGAAGAGGTCTCCTTGCTAGATGAGAATTGTACAAGAAGACCGAGAGGCAGCCCCCACCTTTTCTTTGTTAAACGCTCACAGTATCTATTATCAGCCACCGCTGACAGCCTCAGTCCCCGCTAAGAAAAAAAAAAAGTTTTCAGAAGAATTTAACCCGTCTGTTCAGTGTACAGAGAAAAAAAAAGCAAGCTAGCAGCCAGCAGCTGCTCCAGCCCCCACCATTGTGCCCAGCGAGGCTGCGAGTTCACAGTCCCTTATCAGTATCAGTGTGCCCTTCAGCCCACACAGCAAACTCTGCCCCCCCCCACAGACTTCAGCTACTGGGAAACCTGCTCCTCAGCCCCTCCCTGCTAATGCTGGCACTGTGCCAGACTCGAACATTTTCAGAGATTGTCATTCCCCTGCTATTTTAATCGGAGTAGATGGTAGACCCAATTAATATACTTTTATAAACCCTATTTCTGTGGGACCTTTTCCCAAGGTTACTGTTCAGTTTGTAATCTCCCCCACACGTCCAGTAAATTTACTAGGGGCAGATTTATTATTACAGTTCCGCTCCGGAATATAATTCCAAGATGATGGTCAGATGGCTCTTACGTTATGAAGACAGTGAGGAAATCTGTATTTTGCATGCCCTTCCTACAGTTATGATGGCCCTGATAGGCCCAGATCCACCCCCAATATTGCCTGAGGATCAATGACGCACCCCATAGCTCTCAGAGATACTATCTAAACTCTGGTCAAAAGGGTCAAATGATATAGGGAGAATGCCTGTAGAACCAGTAAAAGTGTTTCTCAAACCTGGTGCCTAATCCTCATACTCTTTTGTCCCAAATACCCCAGGATGCTCACTGTATAATGAAGCCCATACATATCTTTTTGTGGCAGCTTTGATGTCCGGCCTCAGACCCGAATTGAAAGAGGCAATAATTTCAGTTAGACTTGACGTTGAGAATTCCACCCCGGCTGATGCATTGAAAGTAAAAAAAAGTTTTCAGACTTTAACCTGCTCTGTTCAGGAGAGAGAGAGAAAAAAAAAAAAAAAAAGAGCAAACAGCAGCCTCTAGCCCCCACCGCAGCTGCGAGCACACAGTGTGCCCTTCAGCCCACACAGCAAACTCTCGCCCCCCTTCTTCAGACTTCAGCTAGTGGGAATCTTGCTCCTCGGCCCCTCCCTGCTAATTCTCGTTACTGCTCAGTTCGTGATCTCTCCCACATGTCCAGTAAATTTACTAGGGGTAGATTAATTATCACAGTTCCGCTCCGGAATACAATTCCAAGATGATGGTCAGATGTTTTTTTTGTTATATAATCCCTATGTAGATGAAGACAGTGAGGAAATCTGTATTTTGCATGCCCTTCCTACTGTTATGATGGCCCTGATAGGCTCAGATCCACTCCCAATATTGCCTGAGGATCAATGACTCACCCCATACCTCTCAGAGATACTATCTAAACTCTGGTCAAAAGGGTCAATTGATATAGGGAAAATGCCTGTAGAACCAGTAAAAGTGTTTCTCAAACCTGGTGCCTAATCCTCATACTCTTTTGTCCCAAATACCCCAGGATGCTGCTTGGTTTACAGTTATTGATCTTACCAATGCCTTCTTTAGCATTCCGTTACACCCAGACTGCCAGTTTCTATTTGCATTCACTTATCAGGGCCGACAGTTAATATGGACAGTTATGCCACAAGGGGCCTAAAACAATCCCAACCAGTTTGCAAAAAAAAAAAAAAAATATGAGCAGGTGTCTTTTGCCATTTCTGCCATTGCTAGCCTCCTTAAGCATCTGGAAGCACTGAACTGTCGAGTTTCGGCCTCAAGACTTCACTTCTGCCTTGGTCAAGTGATATTCTTGGGTCACTGTCTCCTTCAGGGTGCCAGACACCTCGCAGAAGAAAGAAAAATAGCTGTCAGCTCCCTTCCTATCCCAAAAGATGAAATTGAACTCCAGCGTTTTCTTGGACTATGTATTTATTTTTGTCAGTGGATACCGGATGCATCCCGCATAATGCAACCCCTTTACAACGCCTTGAAAGACGGTATAATGAACTATAAGGAAAGATGGCAGTGATGAGGATTACCTCCAACATGACTGTTCCCAACTTCTGACTGAAGAAACAGCTACTCCACCAAATGTCAGTGAGAATCCACTCCCAAATCCTGATCTGGTGTTATACATGGATGGTTCAAGATATGCTGACGAGTTTGGTAGATTCCACTCGGGATATGCTGTTACCACAGAGGACACTGTAGTGCACACAGCTGCGCTCCCGCCCTCACAGTCAGCACAAGAAGCAGAACTCCAGGCTCTGTCTACTGCATGTACTTTGGCCAAGAACAGACGGGCTAATATATACACGGATTCACGGTATGCATTTGGTATTGCTCACGATTTTGGGGCTCTATGGGCCAATCGAGGGTTTATTACTACTGCCGGAACCCCAGTGAAAAATGCTGAAGCTGTTAAAACCTTCATGGACTCGATCAAATTACCTACTCAGTTGGCCATTATCAAAGTTAAGGTGCACGGTCCTAGGACCAGACCACAGACTGTTGGCAACGCATTTGCGGATATGCAAGCAAAAGCCGTCGCTCTGTAACCCGTTGAACCAACCATACCAACTGTGGTGACCACACGCTCTTAGCGTAAACAGTTACAAGAAGCACTGACCCTACAAGAACCTGAGGATCTACAACAGACTGAAGTTTTCTGTCGAACCCCGTGAGACCGCCTAATGACGATGCAGAGAATGTCTCCAAAGGAAGGGGTGAAGCAATGGAAGACTGATGGGGCACGTATGGATAATGGTCTCTGGAAAAAGGACCAACTCGTGTGTCTCCCTAAGCGGATGTACCCTGCTATTGCCATATGGGCACATGGGCCTACACATCGAGGAAAGAATCAGGCCCTCGCACTGGTGCAAAAATTCTACTGGGCCCCGGTTCTCCAGTTGGCCGAAAGCATTCCCTGTTACCAACATGACTGCAAAGACCACAGCGAAGAAACTGGTGATGGAAGTTATATGCAGATATGGGGTTCCAGAAGTTGTTGAAAGTGACCAAGGTCCGGCCTTTTCTTCTCATGTGTACCAAGAAGTTTTGACAATGCTTGGATCCACTGTAGCCCTCCATACTCCGTACTACCCACAATCCAGTGGGAAAGTTGAGAGGTTGAATGGCACACTGAAGGGACAATTGACCAAAATGATGCAGGAGACTACGGCTCCATGGCCAGAGCTCCTACCCATTGTACTATACCATATTCGTACTACCCCTATTGTAAAATATGGCCTGTCCCCATATGAGATATTGTTTGGTGCTAGGCCCCCAGTTGCAAATTTCCAGCCTCAGCAGTTATCAGAAGAAACTGACCGTGCTGTTCTATATGTTATTCAGCTTAGCAAGATTTTTTACTAACACCCATGTCCCCATGTTCTAGTTTCCTCTTCTTTTCCAGATTCAGCAGAAACCGACACCTGCTATAACCTGAAGCCTGGTGATTTGGTAGTCGTGAAAAGGCATGTCAGGAAGCACGGACTAGAACCTTTGTATGACGGTCCCTATGAAGTCCTCCTCATCACCCAACAAGCCAATAGCAAATGAAGGGGCATAATGTTTTGGACTTTCGCATTTTCCATGTTATTATTGGTAACCGCATGGGACAGCCTAAATTCCCCAACGTCCTTGAATAATATGTTTATACAACATCATGAAAAATTACTGAGAGATTTGTTGGACAATTCCCAGTCTCTGGCAGACTGTTGGATCTGCACGTATTCACCAGTGTCAGCCACAAGCATCCCCTTTTTGGCTATCCCTGTTCCACCCGAGGAGTTATTTGCTTGGACTGACTGTTCTGACACACTCGCTAATAGTGCCACAGATAATGCTAAATTATGGAATTTAACTGTTGGTATACCTATTGTGGGATGGGTGGGATACCCCTGGTGGCAAGGTAACCTTTCAGGAAGTAATACACAACTTCAATATTTGGCCTACAAAGGGGGGGCTTGGGTCCCTAAGAATAAGACTAGTCTAACCAATCTGGGGCAAGTTCCAACGTATGGTCTACAAGTCAGTTTCAATGTAACTTCACACTCTACTGATGCCTTCAAACCAATGTTGCTAGAAAGAAGGTTACATAACACATCATGGGAATTTTCTAATTTGTTTCCCCAGGGTTCTAACGAAACCTGTGCCAGTATTTCTGGCAATATATCTTGTAATGAGTCCTCTGAATATGTGCCAGGACCCCCACTTGTGGAAATCCCGATGTAGGTGATTGTAGTCCTTTAGGACAATCTCCAGCTTGGTGTATGCTTCAGAATGCATCTGCATTCATAGACTTAACTTATAGATTGGTACTGCAACATTCAGCCCTATGGGATTTACCTGATGACATGATCTGGGTATGTGGAGACAATGCTTATAAATGGTTGCCAGTAGGGGTAAGAGGTACTTGTTCTCTGGGTCGCTTGACCCCGGCCACCTTAGTTATTCCGAACAAACAGTTGGATACACAGGCTATACCCAAACATACATTATATCAGTGTTTTGTTCTCTGGCTCCACGTCATCTCCTCTTCCTCTTGCTGTCGGGGTACCTCAGGGCTCAGTCCTTGGCCCCCTTCTTTTCTCTCTCTACACGGCCCCAATTGGACAGACCATCAGCAGATTTGGCTTTCAGTACCATCTTTATGCTGATGACACACAACTATACACGTCTTCCCCCGACCTTACCCCCGCTGTACTACAGAACGCCAGTGACTGTCTGCAGTCTCCAATATCATGTCCGCTCTCTATCTGAAACTCAACCTCTCCAAAACTGAACTTCTTCTGCTCCCGCCGTCTACTAACCTCCTTAAATCTGACATTTCCTTCTCCGTGGGTGGTACCACAATAACACCCCGGCAGCAGGTGCGCTGTCTGGGTGTTATGTTTGACACCAATCTCTCCTTTACATCCCATATACAATCCCTTGCCCGCTCTTGCCGCTTACACCTAAAGAACATCTCTAGAATCCGCCCTTTTCTCACTATGGAAACAACAAAAACCCTCACTGTTGCATTGATCCACTCTTGCCTGGATTACTGCAACGCTCTATTAATTGGCCTCCCCGTCACTCGACTATCCCCTCTCCAGTCCATACTCAATGCAGCAGCCAGGATCGTCCATCTGGGTAATCGGTACTCAGACGCGTCCGCTCTTCGCCAGTCCTTACATTGGCTGCCCATTCATTAAAGGATCCAATTCAAAGTACTTGTTCTCACCCACAAAGCTCTCCACAGTGCGGCACCCCCTTACATCTCTTCTCTCATTTCTGTCTATCGGTCTAGCCGATCGCTGCGCTCTGCAAACGACTTTCGACTAACCTCTGCACTAATCCGTACCTCCCAATCCCGACTCCAAGACTTCTCCCGTGCTGCTCCTATCCTCTGGAATGCTCTACCCCAAGAAATCAGGACTATCCACAATTTGCATAGTTTTAGGTGCTCCCTCAAAACACACCTGTTCAGAGCGGCCTATCACATTCACTAATCAAAGTCAATCTCTGTGTAAGTGTGCGTGCGTAGCCCATTCACTATCTCCATCCATCCTTCACTCCTGCAAGATGGCTGGACCTTCATTGTAAATACACCATTGTAAATACACACCTGTACTCTGTATCTCCCTCACCTCATTGTAGATTGTACGCTCTCACGAGCAGGGTCGTCTTATTTCGTCTTATTTTGCTTTAATTATTGCATTGTTAGCGTTGTTACTTATGACTTGTGTTTTGAAACTGTTAAATTGTAAAGCGCTGCGGAATATGTTGGCGCTATATAAATAAAGATTATTATTATTATTATTATTATTATACAAAAGAGCTGCGGACAATTCACCCCGCCCTTCAGGGAGACCACATATAGTACAGATGAGTGTGGCCAATAAAATTGTCAGTTCCATTTTCATTTACCCTATGATTACACAAATGTGGGATAAATTGGTTAGGGCCACAGATTATCTAGATGATCAAATTTGGGATATATTGGACATACTTAACACTACTGTTGCTGTCCAAAATCAACTTATTATAGTCACTAATCAACAAACTATAGTGCTGGACTACTTAACAGCAGCACAAGGTGGTATGTGTCAGGTCATTGGACCCGCTTGCTGTCATTATATAGATCCTAACAGTACTATGAAGTTAAAGTTAGAAGACATTCAAAGACTCAGAGATCAATACGATAAAGACAATGATCGTACTAAGGACAGTTGGTGGTCAGACACCTTCTCCTTTCTCAATCCAGCCAATTGGTTTAAGGGAATTGGGGGCTGGAGAGCTGGGATCTTACAGAGCTTGTTACACATTGCTGCCTGTATCCTTGTTGTATATGTGATACTAAAACTTGTTCTTTGGTGTATTTCTGTATGTATTAGGAAATTCTGCACTAAGCCAGATAATGATGATACCAAAGGTGTCGTTGCCCCTGCTCTTCTCTACACCGATCTTAAAAGGCTACTTGATGAAGATGTTGAAGCCAAGCGCATGGCTACCTACAAAAGATCTCCACCACCGGCATCAAAAATTGTTATTCGTGAACTGCAGTATACAGGGGGGGACGGGTGCGCCGCGACAGCCATGACTGGTAACACGGCATCAGTCATGTGAAGACCAGTACCCCTCAAGCTGTTAGCTTGGGATAGCACCTCTGATGCTGCATATGTGTTATCAAAATTTATCTAGGGGGGAATTGTGAAGTACAGTATTCAGATGTACAGGACATCTTGTTCTCCGGGATCCATTTTTGTGCTTGCGACGCCATTTTGCTGTTTACGAGTTAAATTTTGTAACTTAACTAGATGAAAGTTCACGGCTGTTATGAAGCCAGACTGTTCCAGCTTGTACAAGATATGAGATATGAGATGAGACCCTAAAAGAATGTGCTATTGTTCTATATTCTACGTCACGCAGCTAGGGACATATTCTGATTCTCTTGCAATACTATTGGCTTACATGTATTACGATTCTATTGGTAGCGGTATACTTTGCATAATTAAGCAGAATGCTATGTAATGTGAGATTCAGTAAAGGGGCTCAGTGATCTGCCTCGATCCTCCCGTACAGAGACCCCCGTCTCCGTGTGGTCATTCCCAGTTGCTAGCAACGCCCTGTGAATTAATTTGGAAATCACTGGCTCAACCGTGAAGGGTTAATTTAGCCCTACCTCAACACCGTCAGGACCTGCAGCCTTCAAAACTTTGATCTTATCCAGTTCTTTTGCAACCTGGGTACTTGTGAAGAACAGACCCTGGCTCAGTTGACAAGTTGCAGCAGGGGGTGAGGTTATTGTAGCAGAGAGGTGTGAATGATATGCAGGGGCAGGAGCAGCCAGTGTGTGATTAAATCTGTTAAAGAATAGATTAAGTTCATTAAGCCCCTCTTTAACTACAACCATCCTGGTGACAGTCTGTCTATGCCCAGACATAGGCTTTAGACCCTCCCAGACTTCATGAATCCTTTTCTGTGACAATTTCAGTTCAATCTTTGTCTTATAATTAGCCTTTCCCTGCCTGATTAGATTCCTCAGATCTTTCTGCACCTCTCTCAGCCTGCCCTTGTCACCTGATCTGAAGGCCAACTTCTCTTTGAAAAGAGCCTTTATTCCGGGGCTGATCCCTGGTTTATTGTTAGAGAAGCACCTCACTACTTTTGTGGGTACCATGTTGTCTCACAGAAATTAATGTAGTCTGTTATACAGTGTGTGAGACCATCCATGTCATCACCATATGAATCTTGCAGCACTTCCCAAGTGGTTGTTTCAAAGCAGTCTCTCAGAGCATCATCACTGAGGACAGTCCATATCCTCACTGTGCGAGTGACAGCAGGTTCTCTGTACAAGTGGCTTGTACACGGGTTGGAGGTGCTCTAGGTTGTGATCCGATCTTCCAAGGTGCGGTAGGGCTGACGAGGCATATGCCCCTCTCACATTGGCAAAGAACAAGTCCATTGTTTTGTTGTCTCTAGTGAGGCAGGTAACATACTGTGTGCAACTGGGTAGTATGGATGCTGGAGACTAGGAGACAAGATGACTAGTGTCATCTTGTGGATTGATATGAGCCACAAAGTCCTTCAAAATGAAACTGTTCTGGATGTAATGATGCTTGCATTAAAGAACTGATTGGCCAGATATGTACGGGGTCAGGATGACCGGGCTGCGGGTACATGTGCTGCATCTGGTCTGGAATTGTCAAGGCTGCGTCCCCTATTTCCCAGGGGAAGGAATAGGGGAACGGACAGACCCCATTACCCAGGAAGAGGGGGCATGTTTAGACAGGGAACCTGTCCGGAATCTGAGGAAAAAAATGCAAAGTAGGAGTGAGTCCCCAGCTGTGAGCGTGTGAGCAGCAAGGGGGGCAGTGCACTACGCACCCAAAGTGCCAACGCCGCGTCAAACTGTAGCAGACGGACAGACCCAGTGACCTAGAGGCAGGGGGCCAGCTTAAGAGAAAGCGGGCATGACAGCAGAGATTTTTGGCGTGGACAAGCAGCGCATAGGAGGCTGAGCAGTGTGCTCCATCCTTAGAGCACTGGCGCTGCAAAGGGCTGTTCCCGTTGGCTCCCGCCACTAAAAGTGATACTGCCAGAGAGCGAGGCGCTGTGTGCCCACTGACCACCAGAGAGCGAGGCGCTGTGCGTTCCTTGACCATGAGTACCACGCACGTGCGCAGTAGAGAGAGCAAGTTCATGCCACGTGTTCAGCGTGGATAACCAATAATTATAAGGCACAGAGGAATGACAGAGGACGTTTGTGCGGTCAGCAAGGTACTCCCGCAGCATTTTCCCAAACTTTGCACTCTTTGTGAGAGTCCCCCGTGCCTCGGGGTCAGGGCGATGGGATGGTCTGAGAAAACTCTCCCCGAACTTTGCCAGTGTACCACTGCGTCTGCTGGATTGTAGTTGTGTCTCTCTCACCTGTACTCCTTGCTTCGCCAATGAACTGAGACCTCTGCTGTCAGCGTTTTCATATGGGAATTTTTTTAATAATTCCGCAAGAAGGGCCCTCTGGTCCTCCAACATTTTAGTACACCTGTCTGCCTCTGGAATAAGAGATATAAAGTTCTCCTTGTAGCGTGGGTCTATAAGTGTCACCAATCAGTATTGCCCATCAAGCAAAATTTTGAAAATGCAAGGGTGACGGGAAAAGCAGCGTAACATAAACTCAGCCATGCGTGTAAGACTGCTAACAGTCAATACTTCCGTGTCCTTACCAAGAGTACGACTGACCATGATCTCCTCCTCCTTGTCCTCAGGCCTCCACGACTTTCGACTAACCTCAGTAATATCATTGTAAAAACATCATCTTATATATAAAGCTCAAAGTGTGTATGTATGTATGTGTGTGTGTGTGTGTGTGTATGTCCGGGATAGGCATCCGCACCATCGCAGCTACAGCCACAAAATTTGGCACAGTCACATGTCTGGACCCCGAGAGCGTCCTAAGCTATGTTGTGAGGTGAAATTTTAACCCTGCGCATTCCAATTTACCAAATAATTGTGCCCCTATCTACATAATGTGGAAAAAGAGTGTGCGTGTCAAGCCTCGCCCCTCATTATGATGTCATAATGCCCCTATCTACATAATGGGGAAAGAGTGTGTGCATGTCAAGCCCCGCCCCTCATTATGATGTCATAATGGTTGCCATGGCGACGCTGATGTCATCATAGGTTGCAAGCCCTGCCGCTCATTATGATGTCATAATGGTTGACTATGGGATGGAGGATGTGTGATGGGTATATGGGCACTGGACTATGGGATGGAGGATATGTATGACGGGTATATGGGCACGGGACTATGGGATGGAGGATGTGTGATGCGTATATGGGCACTGGACTATGGGATGGAGGATATGTATGACGGGTATATGGGCACGGGACTATGGGATGGAGGATGTGTGATGGGTATATGGGCACTGGACTATGGGATGGAGGATATGTACTACAGGTATATGGGCACAGGCCTATGGGATAGTGGTTATGTACGATGGGTATATGGGCACGGGACTATGGGATGGAGGATAATTATAATTTGCTATAACTAACCACAGTTAGTAACTATGCCCAGGCAGCGCCGGGCTCTTCAGCTAGTTGAAAATACATTCTTGTAAATATACCCCTGTAGTTTTTATCTCCCCCACCTCATTGTAAATTGTAAGTTGTCACGAGCAGGATTGCATTTTTGGGGGTTAATTATTGATATAGTTGTTACTTAGTGTAGACTGCAAGCTGTCACGAGCAGAGTCATTTTATTTTGGTTTAATTATTGTAATATTGTTGTCGTTATTACTTAGGACTGTTGTGCTTGAAACTGTTAAACTGAAAATATGTTTGCTCTATATAAATAACCACCAACTTGGTGGATTCCTCAAAGTTTTGGAGGATGGCACATATGTCTGAAATCCATGTCCACTCCTGAGATCTTATGTGTGAAGTCAGAACTGATTACCGACAACCTTGTTGATGCTGGTAGATTAGTCACCAAATGCCCTCTTCTGCTCACAAATCCTTTCCAACATCTGCAGTGTAGAGTTCCATCCCCTGAGGACATCACACACCAGTCAGTGAGCCAGAAGCTGCAAGCGCCGCTGAGGCACAGCAAGGGCGGATGAAGATGGAGATGACTTTCAAAATGGGTACGCAGAGAGTTGTACTTTTCTAGCAGATCTGTCAGCTCTGTGTCGCTTTTCAGAAAACATTGACTAATGAGATTAAGCGCATGAGCCAGCCATGGCACATGTGTGAGCTCGCATCGCCACAGACCAGCCACCAGGTTCCAGCCATTGTCACACACAACCATGCCTGGCTGTGGGTTCAGCGGTGTCAGCCACAGATCTATTTCAATGTGAAGCGAAAAAAGGAGAAATATGCAGCACTCACCGATATAGCTGAAAAACTGTGCGTCTTTATTTCACATAAATTCCATCAATAGTTAAGTGGACATGCAGGATGTTAGAGGAATGCTAGGGGAGGGAGGTGCCGGACAACGGCCATTTCGCGATTACTCGCTTCTACGGGTCCAAGACTGGAGTGCTGCATATTTCTCTTTTTTTCGCTTCACATTGAAATATTCATGTTTTCCATTTCGTCCCTCTGGACAACACCATGGAGGAAGTCCTCCCTTGACCTATAGCGGGACAGGATCACAGAGAGGTTAAAAGGTCCCTCCAGCCTCCAGTGTTTTTCCTGTCCCAAAGGGGACGGTCATAGGAGAGGTTGCTCCAGGAGGAGTGAAGATAGAAGGTGAACGTTTGACGGGCCCAGGGGGATCGGGCGGCTGGGCCAAACCTTCCCCCTGTCAAGCAGCCCGGGGCTGAAACCCTCCTAGGGGGGTCCCTCAGCCACAGAGACCAGGGTGCGGACGAGGCTCCTGGGTAGAGCCGCTTCCTCCCACAGTCGAGGCTCTCGGCTCTGACGCCGGCCTGCAAGCCACTGCTACTTACGGAAATCGGGGGAGAAGAAGGCGTCGCTCCTCCGGTAATGCCAGAGCAGGTCGGCGTGCGTTCCGCTGTAGAACGCGGTTGTGCAGAACGAGACAGGCAACGGGCGAGTTTCCTGGATCTCGTGGGGCACAGGAGAAGAAATCATTGGCAGTAATGCAGCATGCCTGACGGGACTCCGCTTCCCTCCATGGTGGGCACTCGGCATTACCAGCTCCCCCTGTTTTCTAGCAGGTATGGAGCCAGCACAGGTAAGTGCACGGTGGAATGCTGTTGATGGCCTAGGCCTCTGGACGGATGCTAGTCTCATGCCTTTGTGCTGAAAGCTGCTCAGGTGATGAGGTATTTGTTCACATATATGCAGATAAGCCTTGCACCTCTAGGCTATAATAAGGCCATATGTCCAGGTTACATCTCATGGTTCGACTTAACTACTCTATCCATAGGAGGACACAGGGGGTTAATGCAGCACAGTGTCTCCATGAAGGCCCTCCAGCTGCAGCTCAGTAATTAGCTCCTTCAGGTGGGGTCAGGCTGACAAATGAGATGTTCCGTTCAGAGTGGCAGCTCATGGCCCTAGCCGTAGAGACACAGAGGGAAAGGTAAAGAAAGAAAATCACACCACTCAACAGGATTGAGAGCAACGGTTGGGTCTACGGATTATATTGAGCATCTATGCTTTAGATTGCATTATAGCGTTTCCATGCTTTATATTGTGGGCCTCTGTACATCATATTGCATCAGACTGCCTCTATGCATTACATTGAGTGTTTCTCTGCACCATATGGCTTCTATGCAATATATTGGGTGCCTCTATGCTTCATATTGCATTAGAGTGCTTTTATGTTTTATATTGTTTTATATATATGTTTTATATATATATGTTTTATATATATCCACGGTCTGCTTGTAACAAGCTTCCTTTCCTACACAACTACTTTCTGAACAACTCTCTTAATCTGTTGGCCCTCACTGAAACCTGGATTCAGGATTCTGACACTGTCTCTCCTGCTGCCATTTCCTACGGTGGCTTACAATTCTCTCACTCCCCGAGACCCACAAACAGACCTGGTGGTGGAGTTGGCATACTCCTGTCCCCACAATGCACTTTCCAGGTCATCCCCCCAGTCCCATCACTCTTATTCCCTTCTTTTGAGGTCCACACCATCAGGCTCTTCCGTCCCCTCTCCCTCAGGGTAGCGGTCATATACCGGCCCCCAGGCTCACCCACCCTCTTCCTTGACCACTTTTCAGCCTGGCTGCCACACTTCATGTCCTCAGAACTACCAACCCTCATCCTGGGAGACTTCAACATTCCCATTAACAGCCCTAATTCCACATTTGCATCCCAGCTTCTATCACTAACCACCTCTCTAGGCCTCTCACAGCTTTCAACCTCTGAGACACATAAGGACGGTAACACCCTTGATCTGGTCTTCTGCCGGCTCTGTTCAATCTCCCACCTAAACAACTCACCGCTTCCACTCTCTGACCACAACATTCTCTCCTTCACGCTCACAAATCCTCGCCCACCCCAGCTCATTCCTACCTACCACACAGTCAGAAGTCTACAAGCTATTAACCCTCAGACACTTTCAGATTCCCTACACTCATCTCTGTCCCCAATCTCCTCTCTTTCCTGTCCTAATCTGGCTGTTCATCACTACAATGACACTCTTAGAAGCACCCTTGACCAAGTAGCTCCCCTCACCCTCAGAACCTCCAAACACAGAGTAAAAGAGCCCTGGCTCACATCGCAAACTCAACTTCTCCAGCGATGCTCCAGGAGTGCTGAACGCCTATGGAGAAAAACCCGCACACCAGAAGACTTCATCCACTTCAAATTTATGTTAAGAACCTATAACGCTGCCCTTCACCTTGCCAAACAGACCTACTTCACCACCCTGATCTCCTCACTAGCCAACAACCCCAAGAAACTTTTTGACACTTTTCACTCCCTCCTCAGGCCAAAAGCACAAGCCCCTATCACAGACATTTGTGCTGATGACCTGGCCTCCCACTTTACAGAAAAAATAGATAATATCCATCAAGAAATCTGCTCCCAACCACCAAGTGCTGTGACTCCCATCCCTTCCTACATCTCCCCTGGCTCACTCTCCACATTTGATCCCATAACAGAAGAAGAAGTCTCCAGACTCCTCTCTTCTTCTCGTCCGACTACATGCACTACCGACCCCAATCCCTCACATCTCCTCCAGTCTCTCTCCAGTCGTCACAACCCACCTAACTACAATCTTTAATCTCTCCCTCTCCTCGGGCATTTTCCCATCCTCCTTCAAACACGCCATCGTTACTCCACTACTAAAGAAACCTGCTCTCGACCCATCCTGCACAAACAACTACAGACCAGTCTCCAATCTCCCCTTCATCTCTAAACTTTTGGAACGCCTAGTTTACTCCCGCCTTACCCGTTACCTCTCCATTCACTCCCTTCTAGACCCTTCACAGTCCGGCTTCCGCCCCCTACATTCGACTGAAACTGCACTCATCAAAGTGACCAATGACCTTCTGACAGCAAAACGTAACGGTGACCACTCTGCTCATTCTTCTTGACCTATCTGCAGCTTTCGATACTGTTGACCACCATCTCCTACTCTCTAGGCTCCAGTCACTAGGCATTAAGGACACTGCACTCTCCTGGTTCTCTTCCTATCTCTCTGACCGCTCCTTCAGTGTTTTGTTCTCTGGCTCCACGTCATCTCCTCTTCCTCTTGCTGTCGGGGTACCTCAGGGCTCAGTCCTTGGCCCCCTTCTTTTCTCTCTCTACACGGCCCCAATTGGACAGACCATCAGCAGATTTGGCTTTCAGTACCATCTTTATGCTGATGACACACAACTATACATGTCTTCCCCCGACCTTACCCCCGCTGTACTACAGAACGCCAGTGACTGTCTGTCCGTTAGTCTCCAATATCATGTCCACTCTCTATCTGAAACTCAACCTCTCCAAAACTGAACTTCTTCTGCTCCCGCCGTCTACTAACCTCCCTAAATCTGACATTTCCTTCTCCGTGGGTGGTACCACAATAACACCCCGGCAGCAGGTGCGCTGTCTGGGTGTTATGTTTGACACCAATCTCTCCTTTACATCCCATATACAATCCCTTACCCGCTCTTGCCGCTTACACCTAAAGAACATCTCTAGAATCCGCCCTTTTCTCACTATGGAAACAACAAAAACCCTCACTGTTGCATTGATCCACTCTCGCCTGGATTACTGCAACGCTCTATTAATTGGCCTCCCCGTCACTCGACTATCCCCTCTCCAGTCCATACTCAATGCAGCAGCCAGGATCGTCCATCTGGGTAATCGGTACTCGGACGCGTCCGCTCTTCGCCAGTCCTTACATTGGCTGCCCATTCATTATAGGATCCAATTCAAAGTACTTGTTCTCACCCACAAAGCTCTCCACAGTGCGGCACCCCCTTACATCTCTTCTCTCATTTCTGTCTATCGGCCTAGCCGATCGCTGCGCTCTGCAAACGACTTTCGACTAACCTCTGCACTAATCCGTACCTCCCACTCCCGACTCCAAGGCTTCTCCCGTGCTGCTCCTATCCTCTGGAATGCTCTACCCCAAGAAATCAGGACTATCCACAATTTGCATAGTTTTAGGCGCTCCCTCAAAACACACCTGTTCAGCGCGGCCTATCACATTCACTAATCAAAGTCATTCTCTGTGTAAGTGTGCGTGCGTAGCCCATTCACTATCTCCATCCATCCTTCACTCCTGCAAGATGGCTGGACCTTCATTGTAAATACACCATTGTAAATACACACCTGTACTCTGTATCTCCCTCACCTCATTGTAGATTGTACGCTCTCACAAGCAGGGTCATCTTATTTCGTCTTATTTTGCTTTAATTATTGTATTGTTAGCGTTGTTACTTATGACTTGTGTTTTGAAACTGTTAAACTGTAAAGCGCTGCGGAATATGTTGGCGCTATATAATTAAAGATTATTATTATTATTATTATTATTATTATTATTATATTGAGGGCCTCTGTCCATCATATTGCATAGTGCCTCTATGCATGGCACTGAGTATCTCTATGCATCATGTTGCTTCTTTGCATTGAGTGCCTCTATGCTTCATATTGCATTATAGTGCTTTTATACTTTATATGGAGTGCCTCTGGACATCATATTGCATCATACTGCCTCTACGCATTACATTGAGTATCTCTATGCATCAGGTTGCTTCTATGCATTGAGTGCCTCTATGCTTCATATCGCATTATAGTGCTTTTATGCTTTATATGGACGTGTCTCTGTGCATATCATTTCAACATAGCATCACATTGAGTATCTCTATGCATCATATTGCCTCTATGCGCTATATTGAGTGCCTCTATGCTTCATATTGCATTATAATGCTTCAATGCTTTATATTGAGTGCCTCTATGGATCATATTGCTTCAGGATGCCTCTGCATCATATTACATCATAGTGCATCATATTGCATCCATAGTGCCCGGGGCATCAGATGGCATCATAATGCCTCTGTACATAATTACATCATAGTGCCTCTATGCATTATATGGAGTGCATCACGTTGCACCAGATTGCATCATAGTACCTCTGTCATACTGCCTCTAGGCATTATATTGAGTACATCAGGTTGCACCATATGGCATAGTGCTTCATAGTGCCTCTGCATATTGAACCATAGTACTTCTCAGTAATTCGACATCATATTGCATCAGAGTGTTTCACAGCAACGCTGCATCATATCGCATTATAGTGCATCATATTGCCTTTAGGCATCATAGTGCTTCATAGGCCTCTGTGTATTTTGCAGCATAATGTTTCACAGTGCCCCTCATCATATTACTTCATATTGCTTCATATTGCATCATAGTGCTTCATAGGCCTCATGCCCCTCATCATATTACTTCATATTGCAACATAGTACATTTTTGCATCATATTGCATCAGTGTTTCAGGGTGCCTTTGTGCATCATATTGCATCATAGCGCTTCATAAGTGCCTTTTTTCATATGGCATCATAGTGCTTCATAGCGTCTCTATACATCATATTGCGTCATAATGCTTTGGTGCATCATATGGCATCATAGTGCTTTGGTGGCCCTGTGCCTCAGGGTGTATCACTAGTGTTTCATAGTGCTTCATGGTACATCATGGTGCCTCATAGTACTTCGGGTGTTGTGGCTTTGTGCCGCTGGCTGTGGGCCTCTGGCTTAGACCATCTGACTTGGGCCTTGTTGTGTGGCCGCACCCTGTTTTGTTGGCCTACCACTTCACGTTTTATCTCAGGCCCAGAGTCCTTCAGTTTGGACCCAGATCCAACTTTTCTTGCTTCATTCTTGGCATCCGAGCTTAGCCAAAAAAAAAAAAAAACACCTATGCTTGAATTGGCCTAGTAAAGTAGCATTTCTTCCGTCTGGAACAGAACTCTCAAGGAGCTACTGCCTTGAGTGCTAAGGGCAAGTCTCTTGCATAATTAGCTTTAAAGGGAGATATACATCTTTGGGTTCATCCTACAAAGGACATACTATGGTCCTGGGAGCAGTAAATCCCATGAGGTGGAAGGAGAGAATCTTTCCCAGCTCCACATACGGCAATCAGACTAGTTGCCTTGATCAACATCCAGTAGACAGATTTTTGTCACATAAGTCTGTTGTATTATGTTTACCAGGAACTGCATCATTGCCTTTGTAAAAACAAAAGAGAACATTCAGCTCACCCCCGAGATATAATTCCAAGCACAAGAAGGAGCACGGCTTCCTCACTGCTGCACAGCCTCCAAGGCAATAGGGAAAATAGAAGTGGATCCAGCTCACTCACAAGGCTTATTTAAAAATGTAAAAAAAAAAAAATTTTATTGGATGATCCTTAAAAAATTCAAAATGACAAAACAGACATCTCAGATGGCACAGCAATGACAGGGGGTGGTGTGTAATGAGACCATATGCGTTTCGAGCAACACGGCTCTTAAACATTGTTTTTTTCATTACCTTGTGGCGAAACAGCAGCACTGCGTCAGGTGTCAGAGGATACCACACACACTGTCCTTACAGCAGTCAGGGCTCCTGAGATAAAGAATCTGTAACCTGGACGCTTAGAGTTGAGAACCCATAGTCCCATTGCCTCACAGTAGGTAAACCCCCTCTGTGATGGGGAGAAAACTACTCTCTCTAGCTATAGGGTATGGTTACTCCCACCATGGCAGTCTGGGTGTATAAATATCACTGAGAAAATTGCCTTTTAGGCTACGCGTGTATATATGTGTGTATATATAGATAGATAGATAAGTTGACTTATATATAATGTCCGGACTAATGACTCGTATAGAGGCAGTTCGAAATAATCTCTCGTATTACAGGTTTTTTACCAACAACCCCCCCACCAACACCACTTTCATCGATTCCAGAGTCCAGACTCCCTGTATCTAACATACTGTAGGTAAAACAGGCGTGATCCCCGTTTCCCTTTCAGTGCTTCTAATAAGAAGCCCTATGTGGGTAATGGCAGGAGATATTACCTGGCAGATAGCATATTTCCTTAGCTTCAATAATAATCAACCCTTAGGCCGGGGTCACACTGGCGAGGAATACGGCCGAGTGAGAGGCGCTAAAAGCACGCATTAGACACGGACCAATGATTCTCTATGGGGTCCCTCGCACCAGGCGTATATTACTCATCCGTATTCTAGGCTCCGTGCCAATCGCAGCATGCTGAGATTGTCAGCGTACTACGGCCGTAGTACGCCAATGCAAGTCTATGGGTGCGCAAAAAATACGGATTACGCACGGACCACACATGTGACTTGCGAGAAATACACACCCGGTGTCTTTTAGCAAAGCCGACAATTCAGTGCGCTTTACAGTAAACTCACACTGACAGTTTTAATAAAGAAACGAATGAATAGATATATACACATAGAATACATATATATATAATAATAATGATAATAATCTTTATTTATATAGCGCCAACATATTCCGCAGCGCTTTACAGTTTAACAGTTTCAAAACACAAGTCATAAGTAACAACGCTAACAATACAATAATTAAAGCAAAATAAGACGAAATAAGACGACCCTGCTCGTGAGAGCGTACAATCTACAATGAGGTGAGGGAGATACAGAGTACAGGTGTGTATTTACAATGGTGTATTTACAATGAAGGTCCAGCCATCTTGCAGGAGTGAAGGATGGATGGAGATAGTGAATGGGCTACGCACGCACACTTACACAGAGAATGACTTTGATTAGTGAATGTGATAGGCCGCTCTGAACAGGTGTGTTTTGAGGGAGCGCCTAAAACTATGCAAATTGTGGATAGTCCTGATTTCTTGGGGTAGAGCATTCCAGAGGATAGGAGCAGCACGGGAGAAGTCTTGGAGTCGGGAGTGGGAGGTACGGATTAGTGCAGAGGTTAGTCGAAAGTCGTTGCAGAGCGCAGCGATCGGCTAGGCCGATAGACAGAAATGAGAGAAGAGATGTAAGGGGGTGCCGCACTGTGGAGAGCTTTGTGGGTGAGAACAAGTACTTTGAATTGGATCCTATAATGAATGGGCAGCCAATGTAAGGACTGGCGAAGAGCGGAAGCGTCCGAGTACCGATTACCCAGATGGACGATCCTGGCTGCTGCATTGAGTATGGACTGGAGAGGGGATAGTCGAGTGACGGGGAGGCCAATTAATAGAGCGTTGCAGTAATCCAGGCGAGAGTGGATCAATGCAACAGTGAGGGTTTTTGTTGTTTCCATAGTGAGAAAAGGGCGCATTCTAGAGATGTTCTTTAGGTGTAAGCGGCAAGAGCGGGCAAGGGATTGTATATGGGATGTAAAGGAGAGATTGGTGTCAAACATAACACCCAGACAGCGCACCTGCTGCCGGGGTGTTATTGTGGTACCACCCACGGAGAAGGAAATGTCAGATTTAGGGAGGTTAGTAGACGGCGGGAGCAGAAGAAGTTTAGTTTTGGAGAGGTTGAGTTTCAGATAGAGAGCGGACATGATATTGGAGACTGCGGACAGACAGTCACTGGCGTTCTGTAGTACAGCGGGGGTAAGGTCGGGGGAAGACGTGTATAGTTGTGTGTCATCAGCATAAAGATGGTACTGAAAGCCAAATCTGCTGATGGTCTGTCCAATTGGGGCCGTGTAGAGAGAGAAAAGAAGGGGGCCAAGGACTGAGCCCTGAGGTACCCCGACAGCAAGAGGAAGAGGAGATGACGTGGAGCCAGAGAACAAAACACTGAAGGAGCGGTCAGAGAGATAGGAAGAGAACCAGGAGAGTGCAGTGTCCTTAATGCCTAGTGACTGGAGCCTAGAGAGTAGGAGATGGTGGTCAACAGTATCGAAAGCTGCAGATAGGTCAAGAAGAATGAGCAGAGAGTGGTCACCGTTACGTTTTGCTGTCAGAAGGTCATTGGTCACTTTGATGAGTGCAGTTTCAGTCGAATGTAGGGGGCGGAAGCCGGACTGTGAAGGGTCTAGAAGGGAGTGAATGGAGAGGTAACGGGTAAGGCGGGAGTAAACTAGGCGTTCCAAAAGTTTAGAGATGAAGGGGAGATTGGAGACTGGTCTGTAGTTGTTTGTGCAGGATGGGTCGAGAGCAGGTTTCTTTAGTAGTGGAGTAACGATGGCGTGTTTGAAGGAGGATGGGAAAATGCCCGAGGAGAGGGAGAGATTAAAGATTGTAGTTAGGTGGGTTGTGACGACTGGAGAGAGAGACTGGAGGAGATGTGAGGGAATGGGGTCGGTAGTGCATGTAGTCGGACGAGAAGAAGAGAGGAGTCTGGAGACTTCTTCTGTTATGGGATCAAATGTGGAGAGTGAGCCAGGGGAGATGTAGGAAGGGATGGGAGTCACAGCACTTGGTGGTTGGGAGCAGATTTCTTGACGGATATTATCTATTTTTTCTGTAAAGTGGGAGGCCAGGTCATCAGCACAAATGTCTGTGATAGGGGCTTGTGCTTTTGGCCTGAGGAGGGAGTGAAAAGTGTCAAAAAGTTTCTTGGGGTTGTTGGCTAGTGAGGAGATCAGGGTGGTGAAGTAGGTCTGTTTGGCAAGGTGAAGGGCAGCGTTATAGGTTCTTAACATAAATTTGAAGTGGATGAAGTCTTCTGGTGTGCGGGTTTTTCTCCATAGGCGTTCAGCACTCCTGGAGCATCGCTGGAGAAGTTGAGTTTGCGATGTGAGCCAGGGCTCTTTTACTCTGTGTTTGGAGGTTCTGAGGGTGAGGGGAGCTACTTGGTCAAGGGTGCTTCTAAGAGTGTCATTGTAGTGATGAACAGCCAGATTAGGACAGGAAAGAGAGGAGATTGGGGACAGAGATGAGTGTAGGGAATCTGAAAGTGTCTGAGGGTTAATAGCTTGTAGATTTCTGACTGTGTGGTAGGTAGGAATGAGCTGGGGTGGGCGAGGATTTGTGAGCGTGAAGGAGAGAATGTTGTGGTCAGAGAGTGGAAGCGGTGAGTTGTTTAGGTGGGAGATTGAACAGAGCCGGCAGAAGACCAGATCAAGGGTGTTACCGTCCTTATGTGTCTCAGAGGTTGAAAGCTGTGAGAGGCCTAGAGAGGTGGTTAGTGATAGAAGCTGGGATGCAGATGTGGAATTAGGGCTGTTAATGGGGATGTTGAAGTCTCCCAGGATGAGGGTTGGTAGTTCTGAGGACATGAAGTGTGGCAGCCAGGCTGAAAAGTGGTCAAGGAAGAGGGTGGGTGAGCCTGGGGGCCGGTATATGACCGCTACCCTGAGGGAGAGGGGACGGAAGAGCCTGATGGTGTGGACCTCAAAAGAAGGGAATAAGAGTGATGGGACTGGGGGGATGACCTGGAAAGTGCATTGTGGGGACAGGAGTATGCCAACTCCACCACCAGGTCTGTTTGTGGGTCTCGGGGAGTGAGAGAATTGTAAGCCACCGTAGGAAATGGCAGCAGGAGAGACAGTGTCAGAATCCTGAATCCAGGTTTCAGTGAGGGCCAACAGATTAAGAGAGTTGTTCAGAAAGTAGTTGTGTAGGAAAGGAAGCTTGTTACAAGCAGACCGTGGATTCCAGAGGGCACAATTAAAAGATTGAGATGAGGGAGTGCAAGTAATGTTAGTCAGATTATTGTGGTTTCGATATGAGGTAGGGTAGGGGTCGAGGTTGGGGGATGGTGGACCAGGGTTGGGGGAGATGTCCCCTGAAATCAGTAGGAGAAGGAAGATAAAGAGCCAATAGTTGTTGGAATTGCAAGTAGTTTTTTTCTGCGATGTGTTTGGGCAAGATGGGCTGAGGTTTCTCAGGAAGGTGAGGAGTGTGTGGGAGCTGTACATGGGAGAGGGAAGTATAGAGGGGCTGATGTGTATGAGTCGTGATGGAGGGGGGATAGGGTGATGAATGTGGATGGCAAGGGAACACAGGAGGATAAAAATAAAGCACATGGTTAAAGGGGAAGGCAAGGTGTGGGTTACCTGACTCCTGCCCTGACTAACTGCCATGTATAACTGCCGTTTTGCTGGATGCTTATCTTCTGTGATGCTTTGCTTATGGGATGCTTGCGTGCTGTACCCCACACTGCGTGCTTCCCCTTAGCAACTACTACATATATAGGCCACACTACAGGGTCAGGAGAGAGGGATTGTGGGAGATGGTTGGGTATAATTTGGCAGCTGGGGCCAGCACACCAGGGGATGGTTTGATGATCAAAGGCACTAGACCAAGATGTGGCAAAATGCTATAGCACCTTCCACCTGATAAGATCTAGAAAGGCCCCAGTCACAGATCTAAAGCAGTAAGTATTACATACAGTGCAACAAATGAATTATACCAAAGCTTTAGCAAGCACATTTAAATATGCAGCAAAATGGTCAAGCAGCAGAAGTATGGAGTTGTACCATTTGGATATATTACAGCAGAGAAATAGAGGCAGCAGAGGTGGGAAGTTGTATCATTCAGGCTGCTTGCTGGCAGTGAATGGAGTAAATACATGCAGGGTGGCTCAGTTGATTACCATTTGGATATATTACAGCAGAGAAATAGAGGCAGCAGAGGTGGGAAGTTGTATCATTCAGGCTGCTTGCTGGCAGTGAATGGAGTAAATACATGCAGGGTGGCTCAGTTGATTACCATTTGGATATATTACAGCAGAGAAATAGAGGCAGCAGAGGTGGGAAGTTGTATCATTCAGGCTGCTTGCTGGCAGTGAATGGAGTAAATACATGCAGGGTGGCTCAGTTGATTACCATTTGGATATATTACAGCAGAGAAATAGAGGCAGCAGAGGTGGGAAGTTGTATCATTCAGGCTGCTTGCTGGCAGTGAATGGAGTAAATACATGCAGGGTGGCTCAGTTGATTACCATTTGGATATATTACAGCAGAGAAATAGAGGCAGCAGAGGTGGGAAGTTGTATCATTCAGGCTGCTTGCTGGCAGTGAATGGAGTAAATACATGCAGGGTGGCTCAGTTGATTACCTGTGTGAAGAGAGAAGATGAATGTTAATTCCATGCCATGTATAACTGCCGTTTTGCTAGATGCTTATCTTCTGTGATGCTTTGCTTATGGGATGCTTGCGTGCTGTACCCCACACTGCGTATATATATATATATATATATATATATATATATATATATAATATATATGCATTCTATGTGTCTATATCTATTCTTTGGTTTCTGTTATAAACCCTGTCATAGGGCTTCATTATATGTCCATTTTGCAAGCCGGCGAGAAAATCTCAGCATACGGATGCCATACGGATTACATACGGATGCTGACATGCGCAAAATACGCGACGACATCTTGCTTACGGATGACATACGGAGCACTCTTTAGGGGTAATTCATCCGTATTACACATGTAAAATACGGACTGTGTTTTGCGTCGGTTAGTGTGACCCCGGCCTTACTTGGGGGTTTAGACATCAAAGGGTTCGGAATAGATGTGATCTCCTGGATGAGTAGTGTATGTGCATCCCAATGCTCTGCCCATTATCCATGAACTAACTTATTGGTTTGATCTTCCCGCAGTCCAGGGTCTCTGTCTTGCAGATTTCCTTGTACTATGGTAAGCTGATCTCTAACCAGGGTTTAACCTTAGCCCAGGAGGACCAACGAAGGAACAACCTTTTGTCGTTAACCACATGCAGCGGATTACTGGTCTGTACAGTCCTCATTGTGTTGTGGCTGCGGCTATCACCATACTTTGCTGGGCAATAAGGTTTTTAAACCTATTCTGTGGCTGCGGTGTTTTTTAAGTATCTATCACAACAACTATAATTCACGGCTGTTGGTTATTGGTATTGGGGATACGGCGGGTGTGTTTCACTCTGTTTCTGCTGCATACCTTGTTTACCACATTCATACTGAAATTGGAGATTATAGACATAGATCAGACACTCACTACGGTGTTTATCTTTGCGCTTTTCTTTAGACATCTACTGTATATTTCTTTGATCTTGCAGATCATATCTATATCTGGCCTGGTTCTTGCCTGGGACTTTGGTCCTTGGGTTTCTGTACCCACCCTGGGATCTTTCCTTTGGTATTCTCCATGGTGCTGTCCAGAGGGACGAAATGGAAAAAGGGAATTAGACCTACCGGTAATTCTGTTTCCAGTAATCCCTTAGGACAGCACCCTTAATTCCCTCCCTTATGTTTGTCTTTAGGCTTGCACGGAATCAATCTTCCGGCAGATCGTTCGTCCGTCAGGTCGCCATGGCTCCAGACTAAGATGAAGTTATTAAATGGTCTCTTATAGATGCGTTTGTAAGGGCGCGTTTGGACCATTTCCATCCATCCTCGGTGGTACTTTGAAAAAACACTGGAGGGTGGAGGGACCTTTTAACCTCTCTGTGATCCTGTCCCGCTATAGGTCAAGGGAGGACTTCCTCCATGGTGCTGTCCTGAGGGACTACTGGAAACAGAATTAACGGTAGGTCTAATTCCCTTTTTTTCATGCAAGCACCTCCGTTTTTTGACTGAAATATATACCGTAATACTTCAGATAAATAGCTCTGTCTGTTAATGTGGTGATTTGTGTGCTCTAGTATGCCTTTCATATGTTTGCTCTTTGCTGGGATCAGCCACAGATCTGCCTGCTCTTTTACAGCTGTCCACAACTCTTCATCATTTTGCGGTTTGTCACCTAAGCATATTAGCTTCAGCACAGCCTGTTGCCGCTTGGATGAGGCAGTGCCTCAGTATTTCCAGCTTGTGACTGATGTGCTACTTTTGGAGATGGAAGCTGAAGAGGTGGCGAAGGAGGAGGAGGTGCAGGAGCTGTAGACTGTGTGGGCAACCCAGATTGATGTAGGATCCGCAATACTCGGGGTTGGGAGGATGTGCACGATACCAAAGTCGGAGTGGGTCCCGGCTTCCACTATGTTAATCCAGTGTGCCTCAGTGAGATGTACCGTCCCTGACCACAAGCACTTGTCCACGTGTTTGTGGTTAGGTGGACTTTCCCAGTAACAGCATTATGGAGAGCACGGGTAATGTTATGGGACACGTACCTGTGTAATGCCGGGAAGGCACACCGGGACAAATAGTCCCACATGTTCGTGGCCTCGGTTTGATCCTCGACTCTGCCCTCTCTTTCAAGCTACAAATCCAAGCCCTTGCCTCCTCCTGTCCACTACAACTCAAAAACATTTCCTGGATCTGTACATTCCAAGAAACTTCAGAATGTTTGTGCACGCCCTCATGATCTCCCGCCTCAACTATTGCAACCTTCTACTCGCTGGCCTCCCCTCTAGCACTCTTGAACCACTCATATCTATCCTATCTGCTGCCAAAGTAATCCAACTGTCCCTCTGTTATTCCCCAGCCTCTCCTCTGCCGGGCCCTTCACTGCCTTCCTATTGCCCATAGGCTACAGTTCAAAATCTTAACTATGACATACAAACCCTTCCACAACCTGTCTCCTCCATACATCTGTGACATGGTCTCCCAATGTCCATCTGGGTCATGACTTCTTCTACGGTAACCCAGTGTGCCATCAGCGAGATGTACTGTCACTGCCGAAAAGCACTTGTCCAGGTGTCTGTGGTTAGGTGCACTTTCCTTGTAACAGCATTGTTGAGGGCCCGGGTAATGTTGTGGGACACGTGCTTGCTTGTGTAATGTCATGACGGCAGACCGGGAGAAATTGTGGTGGGTGGGGACCAAGTACCTTGTGACGGTCACCACCATCAGGTTGCGGAAAGCTTCCGTCTCCCATGAGCCTAAAATGCAACATTTCAAGTGCAAGCAGATGAGAAATGTGTGAATTAAGTTCTGTGGCGTTGGCTGCGTAATTACGCTTGCATTCCAAGGACTGGGGTATGGAAGACTGAATGCTGCGTTGGGACAAGGACGTGGACGTGCTTGTTAATGGTGCTAGTTGAGTTTGTGTGCAACTACAGATGCAGGGCAGGAGGCATCTTTGCATGCACCATGGGCAGGGGATTGGCTTGCACGCACAACAGTGGAAGAAGCAGTGGTATCACCCGTAGACACTGTTCATGGAGCCTGATGTTCAACCAACAGTCGGGTGCTTTGCTGCCATGTGCCTGATCATGCTGGTGGTAAGGCTGGTAGTTTTGCTACCCTTGCTGATGCGGCATGGCCGGTGGTGAAAATGGCCTTTTAGGGGTTATCGGCAGAGTCTTTAAAAAACAACAAGACTGTTAGGGGGACATTCATTTTCTCCCTCTCTCACACCACCTCCTCACCTCGACACCTGTCTTTCGGTGTTCCCCAAGGCTCATTTCTAGGATCCCTACTCTTCTCTATCTAAACCTTTGGCCTGGGACAGCTGATGTAATGTCACGGTTTGCAATATCATCACTACGCCGATGACACACACATCTACCTATCTGTACCTGACATCACCTTCTTGCTGACCAAAATCACATGTCTCCAGGCTGTATCATCCTTCTTTTCTGCTCGCTTTAAAAAGTGGACATGGACAAATCAGAACACATCATCTTTCAAGCATCTCACGCTGAGTAGACATGAGAGCTTTGTATGCATCATTCAGTACCACTTTAGTAAGAGGGAAACTTTGCCCAAGAGAAAATGATTTTCCAAACATTCACGGACTTTTTTGCACATTTTTTTGCAGCTGTGATCTTCATCTTCTTGGTGTGGATATGGTAAATTTCAAAGTTGTCATCAATACCATCATCTTCCATAATTTGTAAAGAGGAAATCTGGTGTTACCAAGGGTCTTGGTTATGTACGTTTAGTGGCATTCCTTAGTGTTCGTTACACTAGGACAAATTATTTTCGACTGGTACATTTGGATATTATTGGTAATATGTATGGGTGAAGATAAAGAAGCTTATGCCACGGGTATGTTTATACACCGTGTGCAGAATTATTAGGCAAGTTGTATTTGAGAGGATTCTTTTTATTATTGAATAACAACTATGTTCTCAATCAACCCAAAAGACTCATAAATATCAAAGCTTAATATTTTTGGAATTTGGAGTGGTTTTTTTTTAGATTTGGCTATCTTAGGAGGATATCTGTTTGTGCAGGTAACTATTACAGTGCAGAATTATTAGGCAACTTAATAAAAACCAAATATATACCCATCTCATGTGTTTATTTTCACCAGGTAAACCAACAGAGCAACACAAAATTTAGAAATAAACATTTCTGACATTCAAAAACAAAACAAAAAAATTAATGACCAATATAGCCACCTATCTTTACGATGACACTCAAAAGCCTTCCATCCATAGATTCTGTCAGTTGCTTGATCTGTTTACGATCAACATTGCGTGCCGCAGCCACCACAGCCTCCCAGACACTGTTCGGAGAGGTGTAATGCTTTCACTCCCTGTAGATCTCGCATTTTATGAGGGACCACAGGTTGTGTATGGGGTTCAGATCAGGTGAACAAGGGGGCCATGTCATTATTTTTCCTTCTTTTAGACCTTTACTGGCCAGCCACGCTGTGGAGTATTTGGATGCATGTGATGGAGCATTGTCCTGCATGAAAATCATGTTTTTCTTGAACGATACAGACTTCTTCCTGTACCACTGCTTGAAGAAGGTGTCTTCCAGAAACTGCCAGTAGGTCTGGGGGTTGAGCTTCACTCCATCCTCAACCCGAAAAGGTCCCACAAGTTCATCTTTGATGATACCAGCCCATACCAGTACCCCACCTCCACCTTGCTGGCGTCTGAGTCGGAGTGGAGCTCTCTGCCCTTTACTGATCCAACCTCGGGCCCATCCATCTGGCCAATCAAGAGTTGCTCTCATTTCATCAGCTCATAAAACCTTAGAAAAATCAGTCTTAAGACATTTCTTGGCCCAGTCTTGACGTTTTATCTTTTTTGTTGAAAGGTGGTGGTTTTTCAGCCTTCCTTAGCTTGGTCATGTCCGTGAGTATGGCACACCTTGAGCTTTTTGATACTCCAGTAACGTTGCAGCTCTGAAATATGGCAAAACTGGTGGCAAATGGCATCTTGGCAGCTTGACGCTTGATTTTCCTCAATTCATGGGCAGTTATTTTGCGCCTTTTTTATCAACACGCTTCTTGGGACCCTGTTGAATATTTGCCATGAAACGTTTGATTGTTCGGTGATCACGCTTCAAAAGTTTGGCAATTTCAAGACTGCTGCATCCCTCTACAAGACATCTCACAATTTTTGACTTTTCAAAGTCCGTCAAATCTTTCTATGGACCAATTTTGCCAAAGGAAAGGAAGTTGCCTAATAATTAAGCACACCTTATATAGGGTGTTGATGTCATTAGACCACACCCCTCATCATTACAGAGATGCAAATCAACTGATTTACATAATTGGCAGTTGGCATTCAAGCCTATACAGCTTGGAGTAGGACAACATGTATAATAAGGATGATGTGATCAAAATACTGATTTGCTTAATAATTCTGCACCCAGTGTAGTCACGGACGGTTCACTCCTCTTTAAACTTAGTTTTCCACGAGCATCAGTTTGTTTGGTTTTCCTCCAACACTAACCTGCTTTCTCTAATTTAGCATCTCACGAACATGTTGCACTTTGCCCTTTATACAGACACGTGCATCTTTGGCAACATATTTTGGACGGGCAATTTTTAGGCCGAGTCTCACACGTGCATCTGTTACACCGATCTTCTGACGGGCATGAAAACCATTCTGGTAATTAATGGTGGCTAAACGACGAATCATTGTAGGCTGTATCCTAGATCTCATACCTCCCATAGCCACTACTGTTATTAATCATGTATGTTCCCATTCCTGTCATCACCATGCCCTTTTTCCTGATCACTTCATCCAGTGATTCGTCTGCCATATTTTTACTGAAAACCTGCACCTTCCCAGCAGCAACTGTGTAGTAAACCACATTACAGTTTTGCAAGGTGTTTATGATGCCCCTAAAAAAAAAATTACATGCTATGTTGATATGTACCCCCAGGGGGAAATGTTTGTGTATGGGCATTCCAAGTATAGATGAAATGCTCCTTTGTAATGTGAATTTTTTATGAAAGCCTCCCCCATGTTTCTTACAAGGGGGATTGTGGTGAGTGCAAATTAGGGCCAGGTCTTGCATTCACTTTAGGGACAAACTTTATGGTAATAAAAACTAAAATAATAATGGAAACTTTTGTTTCATGTGACTATCCAGTACGTGGTTTCAGATTCTTATTGGGGTGCATATGACTTGGCAGCGGGCCAGGCCTTGCAGTCAATGCATAAGAAAAGAATATGGGAGTACAAAATGAATAATGTGAAGTGGATTTTCCTGTGCCCATCCAGTACCTGGGTTCAAAGGCTTATTGAGGTGCATATGACTTGGCAGCAAAGCGCTCTGCCCATTCATGTGCAGCAAGACATTTCTTAAGTGCTGTTCCAGCTATGGCCATTAGATGTCATAGTTGCCCTTCTTTTTCCTATTCTTGGAGTTAGGGGCTCCTTCCCCTTAATTGTTATTCTGTTCAGAACCGCCCCTTCATCTTCCAGTGCTGAAGGATGTAGCCATTTTCCCTCAGATCCCAGAGCTGCTCACACGTGTCCAGCTCCCTGCAAAATCACTGCTTATATCAAGCGGATTCCGGTGAGGGTTTAATGCAGCTATGTGATATGTGTTGTGTATCTGTGTTGGCTGGCCATGATGCAGCCCCATGATGTTGCAATGTATTTTCAGTTCCTTGTAAAGCTTTTACACTGCATGTTAGACAGATGCCCCATTATTCAGTTAGCACAATGCTTGAAGCCTAAGTTGTTTATATATCTCTTTTCTCTTTTCACTGCATTGTGTATTGTATTGTTCAGCCTCTGTGGTGATGCCTACTGATGTAACAGCAATTTGTAATAATGCCTGCTGTGTATCATTGCTTTACTGTTATGATAGCACCTTGTATTATTGCTGTGATGTTATCTGCCAGCACTGACATATTGCACTGTCTATTTATTTATAGTTTTTACCCAAAATCATCCACTTCTATATCTCCGATATCATCCACTTCTATATCTCCGATCTCATCCATATTGTGTTCACCAATCTCCTCCAATATATCATCTTTTATCATTTACCATTGTTGTTCACATCATCCTAATAAATATGGACTTAAGCAACCAATACAGTCTTGTTACTGGGAGTGGATGAAGGGTTTAGCCGTATGCTGGAATCCACACAGCGTCATACATGGAAGAAGGCAGAACAACAGGCTTTGCTGTCAATGTATAAAAAAACAGTATTGGAGTACGAAATGAATAATGTAAAGTGGATTTTCCTGTGCCCTTCCGGTACATGGCTTCAAAAGCTTATTGGGGTGCATGTAACTTTGGGGCAGGGCAGGCCTTGCATTAAATGCAACATTTTTTCAGGAAGCCCTCTTGTACCTCTCGTGAAAGGGGTATTGGGGTGTGTCGTAATTCTTGGCAGTCCATCCACTCACTGCATAGGCAATAACAACATAGGAGACCCACTGTTTAATAATGTCCCTTTAAGAAGATTAATGCTGCCTGATGCCCCTGTAAAAATAGGCTCTTTCACTTTAAGAGTCCATCCTTCATAAATGAAACAAGATGTGTCTGCTTATGTGTCACAAACCACATGGCCAGCTAGGGTTGTGAAATGTTGCAATGACATTTCCTAGTGGGGAGACAGTGCTTTTCGTTCCTCCATAACAGAGCCAGAGTCATTGTCCACGGTCTATGACGTCGGCGGGAGATATTCCAGCCTTCCCCCAACAAAATCTTCAAGCGATAAGTTATCTCTTTTTCGATCACCCTTTTCAAAATATTGTGTTTTTTGTGGAAGTCCTGTTGTTGCGCTCAGAGTTTCTGCATTTTCCCACTGTTGATTTGATCTCCCTGCGCTGAGTATTCCTTGTACTTCCATAACCTGTTGTAGTAAATCTTGTTAACCCCTTCTCTGCCTCCGGCTCTTCACTGCATCCAACTAACCTCTTACAATATTACACAAGGGAAATCTGTTTACTGCAGGTGTGTAAGTGACCTACAGGTGTCAGTAATAGAGGGGTCCTGTTTTGGATAGTAAGCCAACATGATCACAGAAGTTCCAAGTTAAAAAAAAAAATAGTTTATTACAATAAGAGTTTGTTCACATAACCATATAATATGGCCTAGAACTATCTGATGTTTTATCAGATAGCACAAGACCCAATGTTATACCCCTGGGCAGAGCAGATCTGCTATTTTTTTCTCATACTAATTTGGCATGAGAAAAAAAATCGCAGCAATGCCACCTGGCCACGTCCTGATGGGCACCATCAAGAATGTTCATGAAGTGACCAGATAAAGTCCATTATCATCCTTCTCCGTGGTTCAGCTGGACGTGGCTCTTCTTTAGCACATGAGGTTCACGAAGGAGTCACAAAAGCATTTTTTTACTAAGCAGATATTCCATTTGTTGCTCAAACTGTTTTTATTGAAAATGTTCTAATTATTATATAAAATGGAGTTAAACAACATGAAGTAAGAGAAAAGGAAAAATATGGTGAAACAAGGGAAAATAAAGGAAAATGGGAGAAGGAACTATCACAAAGCAATAACAGTTATTGTGTCTCTGATACATGTACCAAGAGATATTAAGATCAAGGGTAAAACAATGGAATTATCATTTCTTTGAGAGTATCTCACCAGTTTGATAGTTTCATTATCACATATTATGAAAGCTAGCTATGTTCCTGATCAGGGCTACCAAAAGGAATTTCAGGGCCCCATAATGGCAAAATTTTCGGGCTCCCTTGAGACTCCACCCAGGCTCCACCCCAGTTCTGCCTCTACCCCCAAGCCCCGCCTACACCCTTCGAACTTTGCACAGTCCCATCGCCCACTCTTGGAAAAACTCTTCTGCCCCGTCGTCACCAATCACACATTAATAGTTCCCATGTAACGATACCACAAACGTAACCATCAGCTTTTGTTTTGACCAACAGGTTTTTTAAGCCTGCCACCACGACAAGGTAGACTCTTTTGGCAGGGCCCTACTCTACTCTAACGTATTAAACATTTCTTAAAATATCCAATAATCTTTTTAGGTATATTTTTTACTTATTTTTCTTTAAGGGAATGTGTCACATACATTTATAAAATTTTTAAACTAATTGAAATCAGATTGTTATAATCTTTTGTATAATCTGTATTTCTGATTGCAGATCATTGTATTCTGTTTCCTGTACATTTATGGAAGCTGCTCTCTTGCCTGTTTGAAGATATGGACATTGGACATATACATGTACAGTATATATATCATAAGACATTATAAGGGACTCTATTTCCTTGGCAGAGTTTTCTATTCATGTTCTCATGTTTAGTGACATGCAGATGTCATTGTGCAGGAAGGGGGAAGAGGTGAGCTGTGACACTACCTACTGTGAATGGTGAATTCTATTAACTCTCATTGTAATCCTGCCTATTATGATAATGAGGTGACTGCTAATAAGGGATCTCTTCTGGACATGCCAGTCTATTAGAAAAGTCGTTTCTTTTGATTTATTATTTTATGATATAAGGGGTGACAAAATTTAAAGTAAATTCTTGCAAAACTTTAAACTATGATTAAAAGGATTGGACATTTTCTGGTTATTGTTGACGAATGTTTTTGAGATGATAAGGCTGACGTTTTTAATGATACCACTTTTGCGGAGATATTTTCTTTTGATCGACCGTTATTGCATTTTAATGCAATGTCACAGCGACCAAAAAAAAGTAATTCTGTTTTTTTTATTTTTTTCCCGCTACACCGTTTAGCGATCAGGTTAATCCTTTTTTTTATTGATAGATCGGGCGATTCTGAATGTGGCGATATCAAATATGTGTATGTTTAATTTTATTTTTATTGTTTAATTTTGAATGGGGCATGATTTAAACTTTTATATTTTTCTATTTTTTTTCATCTTTTTAAATACATTTTTTTTTTACTTTTAGCATGCTTCAATAGCCTCCATTGGAGGCTAGAAGCTGCCAAAGCTTGATCGCCACTGCTACATCTAGGCGATGAGCAGATCGCCTACATGTAGAAGAAATACAGCATTGCTATGAGCGCTGTCCACATTGTGGCGCTCATAGCAATCCGGCATCAACAACCATAGAGGTGTCCAGGAGACCTCTGATTGTTGTTCCAACGCATTTGTGACCCCCTTATCACGTGACGGAGGACAGCGGTGCGCGTATTTCTGACCACGCGGCCAGAGTGCTTGTTAAATACCGCTGTCAGTGTTTGACAGCAGCATTTAACTAGTTAATAGGCGAAGGTGGATCGCGATTCCACTTGCGTCTATTGCAGGCACATGTCAGCTGTTCACCGCCGGAGCCCTCATCAAAGCGGGGGAGATGTCCAATGATGGACTATGTCCGTCATTGGACATTAAGGGGTTAAGATTGTTGTACTTGTGTTTATTATGGACACCCCTTTTCACATGTAAAGCACCATGGCACGATGGAAAAAATGGAGCTATAATAATAAATAATGGCAATAATATACACATTGGTTAATAATAACCAGATAGTGGTCAATGTCCAAAACCTAAAAGCTTAATAACACATTCCCACTAAACATTTTGCTAATTAAATCTATTTTCTTTAGAGTCATTTAGTTTAACCCTTTGGTCAAATACATAAAGTGCAAAATTACAGTACCAATAACAGAAAAGAAAACAAACAAATAAAGAAAACAGACAAAACAAAGACAACACTTATAACCAATCAGAACAATGAAAATAAGGTCATTTTGTGGGATCAGAGAAACAACAAAGCATTATCATAAAGACAGAATATAAAACTTATCCACAACAAGACCATTAATATGAGGCATACAGGTAGGACTAGCTTACCATTTCTATTACCTGTATGCCCATATTAATAGGTCCTATATGTCTCGCGGGGGGGGGGTGACAGATTCCATTTAAAGCATAAACAGACATATATTAATTCTTATCTATTTAATAGGATGACGACAGCTGTCCAGACCTGCATCCCACCACAACCACCAATCCTGAGTAATCCCTGGCGAATGCTATCCTCCTCAGTGACACAGTGAGAGGCTACGCACCCCCTTCTGCTCTGAGGGTATGTACTCATCTAAGAGTGATGCTCAAACTGTTAGGGTGCAGCTGTGGGACCCTATTTTCAGAGATGATGTCCTCCACCCAAGTCTCAAAAGCTGAAAGGGTCTTCAGGAGAGGTGGGTAGTCGAGCTAGGCTATCAGACGGTCACCTCTGTAGCTGTAGTGTCATCCTTCCTATGGTTCCATTCTGGGGTGGACAGGGGCGGACATGTTGTTGGTACAACTTGTGCAACTGCACATGGGCGATGAGGTACATATATTAATTCTTATCTATCTATCTAATTGGATGACGACAGCTGTCCAGACCTGCATCCCACCACAACAACCACTCCGGAGTAATCCCTGGCGAATGCTATCCTCTTCAGTGACACAGTGACTGGCTACGCGCCCCCTTCTGCTCTGAGGGTATGTACTCATCTAAGAGTGATGCTAAAACTGTTGGGGTGCAGCTGTGGGACCCTATTTTCAGAGATGATGTCCTCCACCCAAGTCTCAAAAGCTGAAAGGGTCTTCAGGAGAGGTGGGTAGTCGAGCTATTCTATCAGACGGTCACCTCTGTAGCTGTAGTGTCATCCTTCCTATGGTTCCATTCAGGGGTGGACAGGGGCGGACCTGTTGTTGGTACAACTTGTGCAACTGCACACGGGCCAAGAGTTAAGGGTACCAATTTCCACTTTCAAAGCTGATGAAGCTGTGCGTTATGATGAGTCATTTTGCTGATCATTAGCATAAAGACAGAATCTAAAATTTATCCACAACAAGACCATTAATATGAGGCATACAGGTAGGATTAGCTTAACATTTCTATTACCTGTATGCTCATATTAATAGGCCATATACGTCTCGCGGGGGGGTGACAGATTCTATTTAAAGCATAAACAGACATATATAAATTCTTATCTATCTAATTGGATGACGACAGCTGTCCAGACCTGCATCCCACCACAACAACCACTCCGGAGTAATCCCTGGCGAATACTATCCTCCTCAGTGACACAGTGAGAGGCTACGTGCCCCCTTCTGCTCTGAGGGTATGTACTCATCTAAGAGTGATGCTCAAACTGTTGGGGTGCAGCTGTGGGACCCTATTTTCAGAGATGATGTCCTCCACCCAAGTCTCAAAAGTTGAAAGGGTCTTCAGGAGAGGTGGGTAGTCGAGCTAGGCTATCAGACAGTCACCTCTGTAGCTGTAGTGTCATCCTTCCTATGGTTCCATTCAGGGGTGGACAGGGGTGGACATGTTGTTTTTACAACTTGTGCAACTGCACACGGGCGATGAGGTACATATATTAATCCTTATCTATCTATCTATCTATCTATCTAATAGGATGACGACAGCTGTCCAGACCTGCATCCCACCACAACAACCACTCCGGAGTAATCCCTGGCGAATGCTATTCTCCTCAGTAACACAGTGACTGGCTACGCATCCCCTTCTGCTCTGAGGGTATGTACTCTTCTAAGAGTGATGCTCAAACTGTTGGGGTGCAGCTGTGGGACCCTATTTTCAGAGATGATGTCCTCCACCCAAGTCTCAAAAGCTGAAAGGGTCTTCAGGAGAGGTGGGTAGTCGAGCTAGGCTATCAGACGGTCACCTCTGTAGCTGTAGTGTCATCCTTCCTATGGTTCCATTCAGGGGTGAACAAGGGCAGACATGTTGTTGATGCAACTGCACACGGGCCAAGAGGTAAGAGGACCAATTTCCACCTCCAAAGCAGATGATACTGTGCGTTATGATGAGTCATTGGGGTGATCATTAGCATAAAGACAGAATATAAAATTTATCCACAACAAGACCATTAATATGAGGTATACAGGTAGGACTAGCTTAACATTTCTATTACCTGTATGCCCATATTAATAAGTCACATACGTCTCTGGTGGGGGGAGAAAGATTCAGTTTAAAGCATAAAACATACATATATAAATTCTTATCTATCTAATAGGATGACAACAGCTGTCCAGACCTGCATCCCACCACAACAACCACTCCGGAGTAATCCCTGGCGAATGCTATCCTCCTCAGTAACACAGTGACTGGCTACGCGCCCCCTTCTGCTCTGAGGGTATGTACTCATCTAAGAGTGATACTAAAACTGTTGGGGTGCAGCTGTGGGACCCTATTTTCAGAGGTGATGTCCTCCACCCAAGTCTCAAAAGTTGAAAGGGTCTTCAGGAGAGGTGGGTAGTCGAGCTAGGCTATCAGATGGTCACCTCTGTAGCTGTAGTGTCATCCTTCCTATGGTTCCATTCAGGGGTGGATAGGGGCGGACATGTTGTTGGTACAACTTGTGCAACTGCACACGGGCGATGAGGTACATATATTAATCCTTATCTATCTATCTAATAGGATGAAGACAGCTGTCCAGACCTGCATCCCACCACAACAACCACTCCGGAGTAATCCCTGGCGAATGCTATCCTCCTCAGTGAGACAGTAAATGGCTACGCACCCCCTTCTGCTCTGAGGGTATGTACTCATCTAAGAGTGATGCTCAAACTGTTGGGGTGCAGCTGTGGGACCCTATTTTCAGAGATGATGTCCTCCACCCAAGTCTCAAAAGCTGAAAGGGTCTTCAGGAGAGGTGGGTAGTCGAGCTAGGCTATCAGACGGTCACCTCTGTAGCTGTAGTGTCATCCTTCCTATGGTTCCATTCAGGGGTGGACAGGGGCGGACATGTGGTTGGTACAACTTGTGCAACTGCACACGGGCGATGAGGTACATATATTAATTCTTATCTATCTATCTAATAGGATGACGACAGCTGTCCAGACCTGCATCCCACCACAACCACCACTCCGGAGTAATCCCTGGCGAATGCTATCCTCCTCAGTGACACAGTGAAAGGCTACGCGCCCCCTTCTGCTCTGAGGGTATGTACTCATCTAAGAGTGATGCTCAAACTGTTGGGGTGCAGCTGTGGGACCATATTTTCAGAGATGATGTCCTCCACCCAAGTCTCAAAAGCTGAAAGGGTCTTCAGGAGAGGTGGGTAGTCGAGCTAGGCTATCAGACGGTCACCTCTGTAGCTGTATTGTCATCCTTCCTATGGTTCCATTCAGGGGTGGACAGGGGTGGACATGTTGTTTTTACAACTTGTGCAACTGCACACGGGCGATGAGGTACATATATTAATCCTTATCTATCTATCTAATAGGATGACGACAGCTGTCCAAACCTGCATCCCACCACAACAACCACTCCGGAGTAATCCCTGGCGAATGCTATCCTCCTCAGTAACACAGTGACTGGCTACGCGCCCCCTTCTGCTCTGAGGGTATGTACTCTTCTAAGAGTGATGCTCAAACTGTTGGGGTGCAGCTGTGGGACCCTATTTTCAGAGATGATGTCCTCCACCCAAGTCTCAAAAGCTGAAAGGGTCTTCAGGAGAGATGAGTAGTCGACCTAGGCTATCAGACGGTCACCTCTGTAGCTGTACTGTCATCCTTCCTATTGTTCCATTCAGGGGTGGACAGGGGCGGACATGTTGTTGGTACAACTTGTGCAACTGCACACGGGCGATGAGGTACATATATTAATTCTTATCTATCTATCTAATAGGATGACGACAGCTGTCCAGACCTGCATCCCACCACAACCACCACTCCGGAGTAATCCCTGGCGAATGCTATCCTCCTCAGTGACACAGTGAGGGGCTACGCGCCCCCTTCTGCTCTGAAGGTATGTACTCATCTAAGAGTGATGCTCAAACTGTTGGGGTGCAGCTGTGGGACCCTATTTTCAGAGATGATGTCCTCCACCCAAGTCTCAAAAGCTGAAAGGGTCTTCAGGAGAGGTGGGTAGTCGAGCTAGGCTATCAGACGGTCACCTCTGTAGCTGTAGTGTCATCCTTCCTATGGTTCCATTCAGGGGTGGACAGGGGCGGACATGTTATTGGTACAACTTGTGCAACTACACTCGGGCCAAGAGTTAAGGGTACCAATTTCCACTTCCAAAGCTGATGAAGCTGTGCGTTATGATGAGTCATTGGGCTGATCATTAGCATAAAGACAGAATCTAAAATTTATCCACAACAAGACCATTAATATGAGGCATACAGGTAGGACTAGCTTAACATTTCTATTACCTGTATGCTCATATTAATAGGCCATATACGTCTCGCGGGGGGGGTGACAGATTCTATTTAAAGCATAAACAGACATATATAAATTCTTATCTATCTAATTGGATGATGACAGCTGTCCAGACCTGCATCCCACCACAACAACCACTCCGGAGTAATCCCTGGCGAATGCTATCCTCCTCAGTGAGACAGTAAATGGCTACGCGCCCCCTTCTGCTCTGAGGGTATGTACTCATCTAAGAGTGATGCTCAAACTGTTGGGGTGCAGCTGTGGGACCCTATTTTCAGAGATGATGTCCTCCACCCAAGTCTCAAAAGCTGAAAGGGTCTTCAGGAGAGGTGGGTAGTCGAGCTAGGCTATCAGACGGTCACCTCTGTAGCTGTAGTGTCATCCTTCCTATGGTTGTGGACAGGGGTGGACATGTTGTTTTTACAACTTGTGCAACTGCACATGGGCGATGAGGTACATATATTAATCCTTATCTATCTATCTATCTATCTAATAGGATGACGACAGCTGTCCAAACCTGCATCCCACCACAACAACCACTCCGGAGTAATCCATGGCGAATGCTATCCTCCTCAGTAACACAGTGACTGGCTACGCGCCCCCTTCTGCTCTGAGGGTATGTACTTATCTAAGAGTGATGCTCAAACTGTTGGGGTGCAGCTGTGGGACCCTATTTTCAGAGATGATGTCCTCCACCCAAGTCTCAAAAGCTGAAAGGGTCTTCAGGAGAGGTGGGTAGTCGAGCTAGGCTATCAGACGGTCACCTCTGTAGCTGTAGTGTCATCCTTCCTATGGTTCCATTCAGGGGTGGACAGGGGCGGACATGTTGTTGGTACAACTTGTGCAACTGCACACGGGCGATGAGGTACATATATTAATCCTTATCTATCTATCTAATAGGATGATGACAGCTGTCCAGACCTGCATCCCACCACAACCACCACTCCGGAGTAATCCCTGGCGAATGCTATCCTCCTCAGTAACACAGTGACTGGCTACGCACCCCCTTCTGCTCTGAGGGTATGTACTCTTCTAAGAGTGATGCTCAAACTGTTGGGGTGCAGCTGTGGGACCCTATTTTCAGAGATGATGTCCTCCACCCAAGTCTCAAAAGCTGAAAGGGTCTTCAGGAGAGGTGAGTAGTCGAGCTAGGCTATCAGACGGTCACCTCTGTAGCTGTAGTGTCATCCTTCCTACGGTTCCATACAGGGGTGGACAGGGGCGGACATGTTGTTGGTACAACTTGTGCAACTGCACACGGGCGATGAGGTACATATATTAATTCTTATCTATCTATCTAATAGGATGACGACAGCTGTCCAGACCTGCATCCCACCACAACCACCACTCCGGAGTAATCCCTGGCGAATGCTATGCTCCTCAGTGACACATTGAGGGGCTACGCGCCCCCTTCTGCTCTGAGGGTATGTACTCATCTAAGAGTGATGCTCAAACTGTTGGGGTGCAGCTGTGGGACCCTATTTTCAGAGATGATGTCCTCCACCCAAGTCTCAAAAGCTGAAAGGGTTTTCAGGAGAGGTGGGTAGTCGAGCTAGGCTATCAGACGGTCACCTCTGTAGCTGTAGTGTCATCCTTCCTATGGTTCCATTCAGGGGTGGACAGGGGTGGACATGTTGTTTTTACAACTTGTGCAACTGCACACGGGCGATGAGGTACATATATTAATCCTTATCTATCTATCTAATAGGATGACGACAGCTGTCCAGACCTGCATCCCACCACAACAACCACTCCGGAGTAATCCCTGGCGAATGCTATCCTCCTCAGTAACACAGTGACTGGCTACGCACCCCCTTCTGCTCTGAGGGTATGTACTCTTCTAAGAGTGATGCTCAAACTGTTGGGGTGCAGCTGTGGGACCCTATTTTCAGAGATGATGTCCTCCACCCAAGTCTCAAAAGCTGAAAGGGTCTTCAGGAGAGGTGAGTAGTCGAGCTAGGCTATCAGACGGTCACCTCTGTAGCTGTAGTGTCATCCTTCCTATGGTTCCATTCAGGGGTGGACAGGGGCGGACATGTTGTTGGTACAACTTGTGCAACTGCACACGGGCGATGAGGTACATATATTAATTCTTATCTATCTATCTAATAGGATGACGACAGTTGTCCAGACCTGCATCCCACCACAACCACCACTCCGGAGTAATCCCTGGCGAATGCTATCCTCCTCAGTGACACAGTGAGGGGCTACGCGCCCCCTTCTGCTCTGAGGGTATGTACTCATCTAAGAGTGATGCTCAAACTGTTGGGGTGCAGCTGTGGGACCCTATTTTCAGAGATGATGTCCTCCACCCAAGTCTCAAAAGCTGAAAGGGTCTTCAGGAGAGGTGGGTAGTCGAGCTAGGCTATCAGACGGTCACCTCTGTAGCTGTAGTGTCATCCTTCCTATGGTTCCATTCAGGGGTGGACAGGGGTGGACATGTTGTTTTTACGACTTGTGCAACTGCACACGGGCGATGAGGTACATATATTAATCCTTATCTATCTATCTAATAGGATGACGACAGCTGTCCAGACCTGCATCCCACCACAACCACCACTCCGGAGTAATCCCTGGCGAATGCTATCCTCCTCAGTGACACAGTGAGGGGCTACGCGCCCCCTTCTGCTCTGAGGGTATGTACTTATCTAAGAGTGATGCTCAAACTGTTGGGGTGCAGCTGTGGGACCCTATTTTCAGAGATGATGTCCTCCACCCAAGACTCAAAAGCTGAAAGGGTCTTCAGGAGAGGTGGGTAGTCGAGCTAGGCTATCAGACGGACACCTCTGTAGCTGTAGTGTCATCCTTCCTATGGTTCCATTCAGGGGTGGACAGGGGTGGACATGTTGTTTTTACAACTTGTGCAACTGCACACGGGCGATGAGGTACATATATTAATCCTTATCTATCTATCTAATAGGATGACGACAGCTGTCCAGACCTGCATCCCACCACAACAACCACTCCGGAGTAATCCCTGGCGAATGCTATCCTCCTCAGTAACACAGTGACTGGCTACGCACGCCCTTCTGCTCTGAGGGTATGTACTCTTCTAAGAGTGATGCTCAAACTGTTGGGGTGCAGCTGTGGGACCCTATTTTCAGAGATGATGTCCTCCACCCAAGTCTCAAAAGCTGAAAGGGTCTTCAGGAGAGGTGAGTAGTCGAGCTAGGCTATCAGACGGTCACCTCTGTAGCTGTAGTGTCATCCTTCCTATGGTTCCATTCAGGGATGGACAGGGGCGGACATGTTGTTGGTACAACTTGTGCAACTGCACACGGGCGATGAGGTACATATATTAATTCTTATCTAACTATCTAATAGGATGACGACAGTTGTCCAGACCTGCATCCCACCACAACCACCACTCCGGAGTAATCCCTGGCGAATGCTATCCTCCTCAGTGACACAGTGAGGGGCTACGCACCCCCTTCTGCTCTGAGGGTATGTACTCTCTAAGAGTGATGCTCAAACTGTTGGGGTGCAGCTGTGGGACCCTATTTTCAGAGATGATGTCCTCCACCCAAGTCTCAAAAGCTGAAAGGGTCTTCAGGAGAGGTGGGTAGTCGAGCTAGGCTATCAGACGGTCACCTCTGTAGCTGTAGTGTCATCCTTCCTATGGTTCCATTCAGGGGTGGACAGGGGTGGACATGTTGTTTTTACAACTTGTGCAACTGCACACGGGCGATGAGGTACATATATTAATCCTTATCTATCTATCTAATAGGATGACGACAGCTGTCCAGACCTGCATCCCACCACAACAACCACTCCGGAGTAATCCCTGGCGAATGCTATCCTCCTCAGTAACACAGTGACTGCTACGCACCCCCTTCTGCTCTGAGGGTATGTACTCTTCTAAGAGTGATGCTCAAACTGTTGGGGTGCAGCTGTGGGACCCTATTTTCAGAGATGATGTCCTCCACCCAAGTCTCAAAAGCTGAAAGGGTCTTCAGGAGAGGTGGGTAGTCGAGCAAGGCTATCAGACGGTCACCTCTGTAGCTGTAGTGTCATCCTTCCTATGGTTCCATTCAGGAGTGGACAGGGGTGGACATGTTGTTTTTACAACTTGTGCAACTGCACATGGGCGATGAGGTACATATATTAATCCTTATCTATCTATCTATCTAATAGGATGACGACAGCTGTCCAAACCTGCATCCCACCACAACAACCACTCCGGAGTAATCCCTGGCGAATGCTATCCTCCTCAGTGACACAGTGAGGGGCTACGCGCCCCCTTCTGCTCTGAGGGTATGTACTCATCTAAGAGTGATGCTCAAACTGTTGGGGTGCAGCTGTGGTGCCCTATTTTCAGAGATGATGTCCTCCACCCAAGTCTCAAAAGCTGAAAGGGTCTTCAGGAGAGGTGGGTAGTCGAGCTAGGCTATCAGACGGTCACCTCTGTAGCTGTAGTGTCATCCTTCCTATGGTTCCATTCAGGGGTGGACAGGGGCGGACATGTTGTTGGTACAACTTGTGCAACTACACACGGGCCAAGAGTTAAGGGTACCAATTTCCACTTCCAAAGCTGATGAAGCTGTGCGTTATGATGAGTCATTGGGCTGATCATTAGCATAAAGACAGAATCTAAAATTTATCCACAACAAGACCATTAATATGAGGCATAAAGGTAGGACTAGCTTAACATTTCTATTACCTGTATGCTCATATTAATAGGCCATATACGTCTCGTGGGGGGGGTGACAGATTCTATTTAAAGCATAAACAGACATATATAAATTCTTATCTATCTAATTGGATGATGACAGCTGTCCAGACCTGCATCCCACCACAACAACCACTCCGGAGTAATCCCTGGCGAATGCTATCCTCCTCAGTGAGACAGTAAATGGCTACGCGCCCCCTTCTGCTCTGAGGGTATGTACTCATCTAAGAGTGATGCTCAAACTGTTGGGATGCAGCTGTGGGACCCTATTTTCAGAGATGATGTCCTCCACCCAAGTCTCAAACGCTGAAAGGGTCTTCAGGAGAGGTGGGTAGTCGAGCTAGGCTATCAGACGGTCACCTCTGTAGCTGTAGTGTCATCCTTCCTATGGTTCCATTCAGGGGTGGACAGGGGTGGACATGTTGTTTTTACGACTTGTGCAACTGCACACGGGCGATGAGGTACATATATTAATCCTTATCTATCTATCTAATAGGATGACGACAGCTGTCCAGACCTGCATCCCTCCACAACCACCACTCCGGAGTAATCCCTGGCGAATGCTATCCTCCTCAGTGACACAGTGAGGGGCTACGCGCCCCCTTCTGCTCTGAGGGTATGTACTTATCTAAGAGTGATGCTCAAACTGTTGGGGTGCAGCTGTAGGACCCTATTTTCAGAGATGATGTCCTCCACCCAAGACTCAAAAGCTGAAAGGGTCTTCAGGAGAGGTGGGTAGTCGAGCTAGGCTATCAGACGGTCACCTCTGTAGCTGTAGTGTCATCCTTCCTATGGTTCCATTCAGGGGTGGACAGGGGCAGACATGTTGTTGCTACAACTTGTGCAACTGCACACGGCCGATGAGGTACATATATTAATTCTCATCTATCTATCTAATAGGATGACGACAGCTGTCCAGACCTGCATCCCACCACAACCACCACTCCGGAGTAATCCCTGGCGAATGCTATGCTCCTCAGTGACACAGTGAGGGGCTATGCGCCCCCTTCTGCTCTGAGGGTATGTACTCATCTAAGAGTGATGCTCAAACTGTTGGGGTGCAGCTGTGGGACCCTATTTTCAGAGATGATGTCCTCCACCCAAGACTCAAAAGCTGAAAGGGTCTTCAGGAGAGGTGGGTAGTCGAGCTAGGCTATCAGACGGTCACCTCTGTAGCTGTAGTGTCATCCTTCCTATGGTTCCATTCAGGGGTGGACAGGGGCGGACATGTTGTTGGTACAACTTGTGCAACTGCACACGGGCGATGAGGGACGTATATTAATTCTTATCTATCTATCTAATAGGATGACGACAGCTGTCCAGACCTGCATCCCACCACAACCACCACTCCGGAGTAATCCCTGGCGAATGCTATCCTCCTCAGTGACACAGTGAGGGGCTACGCGCCCCCTTCTGCTCTGAGGGTATGTACTCATCTAAGAGTGATGCTCAAACTGTTGGGGTGCAGCTGTGGGACCCTATTTTCAGAGATGATGTCCTCCACCCAAGTCTCAAAAGCTGAAAGGGTCTTCAGGAGATGTGAGTAGTCGAGCTAGGCTATCAGACGGTCACCTCTGTAGCTGTAGTGTCATCCTTCCTATGGTTCCATTCAGGGATGGACAGGGGCGGACATGTTGTTGGTACAACTTGTGCAACTGCACACGGGCGATGAGGTACATATATTAATCCTCATCTATCTATCTAATAGGATGACGACAGTTGTCCAGACCTGCATCCCACCACAACCACCACTCCAGAGTAATCCCTGGCGAATGCTATCCTCCTCAGTGACACAGTGAGGGGCTACCCGCCCCCTTCTGCTCTGAGGGTATGTACTCATCTAAGAGTGATGCTCAAACTGTTGGGGTGCAGCTGTGGGACCCTATTTTCAGAGATGATGTCCTCCACCCAAGTCTCAAAAGCTGAAAGGGTCTTCAGGAGAGATGGGTAGTCGAGCTAGGCTATCAGACGGTCACCTCTGTAGCTGTAGTGTCATCCTTCCTATGGTTCCATTCAGGGGTGGAGAGGGGCGGACATGTTGTTGGTACAACTTGTGCAACTACACACGGGCCAAGAGTTAAGGGTACCAATTTCCACTTCCAAAGCTGATGAAGCTGTGCGTTATGATGAGTCATTGGGCTGATCATTAGCATAAAGACAGAATCTAAAATTTATCCACAACAAGACCATTAATATGAGGCATACAGGTAGGACTAGCTTAACATTTCTATTACCTGTATGCTCATATTAATAGGCCATATACGTCTCGTGGGGGGGGTGACAGATTCTATTTAAAGCATAAACAGACATATATAAATTCTTATCTATCAATTGGATGTCGACAGCTGTCCAGACCTGCATCCCACCACAACAACCACTCCGGAGTAATCCCTGGCGAATGCTATCCTCCTCAGTAACACAGTGACTGGCTACGCGCCCCCTTCTGCTCTGAGGGTATGTACTCATCTAAGAGTGATGCTAAAACTGTTGGGGTGCAGCTGTGGGACCCTATTTTCAGAGATGATGTCCTCCACCCAAGTCTCAAAAGCTGAAAGGGTCTTCAGGAGAGGTGGGTAGTCGAGCTAGGCTATCAGATGGTCACCTCTGTAGCTGTAGTGTCATCCTTCCTATGGTTCCATTCAGGGATGGACAGAGGCGGACATGTTGTTGGTACAACTTGTGCAACTGCACACGGGCGATGAGGTACATATATTAATCCTTATCTATCTATCTAATAGGATGACGACAGCTGTCCAGACCTGCATCCCACCACAACCACCACTCCGGAGTTATCCCTGGCGAATGCTATCCTCCTCAGTGACACAGTGAGGGGCTACGCTCCCCCTTCTGCTCTGAGGGTATGTACTTATCTAAGAGTGATGCTCGAACTGTTGGGTTGCAGCTGTGGGACCCTATTTTCAGAGATGATGTCCTCCACCCAAGTCTCAAAAGCTGAAAGGGTCTTCAGGAGAGGTGGGTAGTCGAGCTAGGCTATCAGACGGTCACCTCTGTAGCTGTAGTGTCATCCTTCCTATGGTTCCATTCAGGGGTGGACAGGGGCGGACATGTTGTTGGTACAACTTGTGCAACTGCACACGGGCGATGAGGTACATATATTAATCCTTATCTATCTATCTAATAGGATGATGACAGCTGTCCAGACCTGCATCCCACCACAACCACCACTCCGGAGTAATCCCTGGCGAATGCTATGCTCCTCAGTGACACAGTGAGAGGCTACGCGCCCCCTTCTGCTCTGAGGGTATGTACTCTTCTAAGAGTGATGCTCAAACTGTTGGGGTGCAGCTGTGGGACCCTATTTTCAGAGATGATGTCCTCCACCCAAGTCTCAAAAGCTGAAAGGGTCTTCAGGAGAGGTGGGTAGTCGAGCTAGGCTATCAGACGGTCACCTCTGTAGCTGTAGTGTCATCCTTCCTATGGTTCCATTCAGGGGTGAACAAGGGCAGACATGTTGTTGATGCAACTGCACACGGGCCAAGAGGTAAGAGGACCAATTTCCACCTCCAAAGCAGATGAAGCTGTGCGTTATGATGAGTTATAGGGGTGATCATTAGCATAAAGACAGAATATAAAATTTATACACAACAAGACCATTCATATGAGGTATGCAGGTAGGACTAGCTTAACATTTCTAGTACCTGTATGCCCATATTAATAAGTCATATACGTCTCGGGTGGGGAGGGAAAGATTCAGTTTAAAGCATAAAACATACATATATAAATTCTTATTTATCTAATAGGATGACAACAGCTGTCCAGACCTGCATCCCACCACAACCACCACTCCGGAGTAATCCCTGGCGAATGCTATCCTCCTCAGTGACAAAGTAAATGGCTACGCGCCCCCTTCTGCTCTGAGGGTATGTACTCTTCTAAGAGTAATGCTCAAACTGTTGGGGTGCAGCTATGGGACCCTATTTTCAGAGATGATGTCCTCCACCCAAGTCTCAAAAGCTGAAAGGGTCTTCAGGAGAGGTGGGTAGTCGAGCTAGGATATCAGACGGTCACCTCTGTAGCTGTAGTGTCATCCTTCCTATGGTTCCATTCAGGGGTGGACAGGGGTGGACATGTTGTTGGTACAACTTGTGCAACTGCACACGGGCCAAGTGGTAAGGGTACCAATTTCCACTTCCAAAGCTGATGAAGCTGTGCGTTATGATGAGTCATTGGGCTGATCATTAGCATAAAGACAGAATCTAAAATGTATCCTCAACAAGACCATTAATATGAGGCATACAGGTAGGAGTATCTTAACATTTATATTACCTGTATGCCCATATTAATAGGCCATAGACGTCTCACGGGGGGATGACAGATTCTATTTAAAGCATAAACATACATATATAAATTTTTATCTATCTACTAGGATGACGACAGCTGTCCAGACCTGCATCCCACCACAACCACCACTCCGGAGTAATCCCTAGCGAATGCTATCCTCCTCAGTGACACAGTGAGGGGCGATTCGCCGCCTTCTGCTCTGAGGGTATGTACTCTTCTAAGAGTGATGCTCAAACTGTTGGGGTGCAGCTGTGGGACCCTATTTTCAGAGATCATGTGCTCCACCCATGTCTGAAAAGCTGAAAGGGTCTTCGTGAGAAATGGATTGTCAAGCTAGGCTATCATACGGTCACCTCTGTAGCTGTAGTGTCATCCTTCCTATCTCTCCATTCAGGGGTGGACAGGGGCGGACATGTTGGTGCAACTTGTACAACTGCAGACAGGACAAGAGGTAAGGGGACCAATTTCCACCTAAAAAGCAGATGAAATTGTGCGTTATTATAAGTCTTTGGGGTGATCATTAGTATAAAGACAGAATGTAAAATTTATCCACAACAAGACCATTAATTTGAGGCATACAGGTAGGGCTAGCTTAACATTTCTATTACTTTTATTCATTCAGTGACATCACTAGTAGAAGGTAATGGGGGTGAAACCAACAACCAAAACATTTAGTGACATCACAAGTAGTGTCTTATGGGGGCAAAGCTAACAACCAAAACATTCCGTGAAATGAAAAATAAGAGCTAATGTGAATGAAGCCAACAACCATAATCTTCCGTGACATCATATGACACAGCTATTTGGGGTGGATCAACTATCCCATCACTCTAAGACAGTGTTCCCCAACTCCAGTCCTCAAGAGCCACCAACGGTTCATGTTTTCAGGATTTCATTCGTATTGCCCAGGTGATGGAATTTTTGCCTGTGCAGGTACTGCAATTATCACGTAGGCCATACTAAGGAAAGCCTGAAAACATGAATCCTTGGTGGCTCTTGAGGACTGGAGCTGGGGAACGCTGCTCTAAGACATAACAAGGAACAGCTAATGTGGGCAGAGCCAACAATTACCACATTCCGTGACATCGCAAGTAGCAGCTAGTGGGTGCGGATCCAACAACCTCACTTCCACTGAAGTGCATTGTCCAATATATTAGAGATCAAACTATATGAATCCTACCAATGTGGGGGAATATTTGAATAGTTTTACTACATATGGAGCTAATATGTATATACATCGGTGTTGTACCAGGATTTCCCAATATTGGTTGGATTTATATTTTTGACCTGGACTGTATTTTACTATGTGTCTCTATAACATCCGACAATTACATAATTATCTTCATGTTACATGTGTTCCCTTTACAGGATGTAACTTTAATCTCCCAGATTTGGATGATTCTATAACAATACATGGCCTAAAAATCAAGAAGTCGTCATGTTCCAGTTATGGCTGAGGGGATTCTCTTAATTATAACTAATCTATGGACCTGATGAGCAAGAAAGTCAGAAACCAGTAAAATGTGATGGATAATCGGTAAATCATTGTCATTTCTGTACTTGAAGATAAATCCCGTCACATCCTATGTATCTCTTTACTGTTGGAAGAAAGGCTGTAAAATTTGGACATCTCCTAATATGAGGGGTTCACTATTTATTTTGGACCTGCTTGTATTATAGAGAATAAAGACTCCTTAGTGAATAAAAAATAAATGAGAAATAGATGATAGAAGAAAATGAAGGACACAACAAGAGATGACATAGCGCCGACTTATCTCTCTCCACCGTCTGCAACTGTCAGATGGAATGTTGGCTCTGCAGCTCTTTACACAATGTTTGTGTGTGATGTCATAATGCAAGGGGGCAGAGCCAGAAACCTCAACATTCTGTGACATCATCAGCAGGAGCAGCAGCTGTTTAAAGAGACCAGAGCAGGCCATACAACCAATTCATTACCATATACATGAAATGGACTCTAATTATCCACCTTGGCTTCTTAAAACTTTTATAAAATGCCACAATGTTACCATACACTGCAATTCCGGAGTAGTTCCTACTGATTTGAACAGTGATAAATCAATAATAATAACTCATATATCCCAGTATTATAGAAGATTAGATTATATGGATGGTTGGATGGGGAGGTGGACATGCTACTGTAGGATAATGTTACTATATACCAGGGTTGGGCTATTACTTATCCCAAGGGGCTACATGATAGACTGTAACATATTAATTACAATTATTATTTTATAGTAATAATAACTTTATAACTTAATATTGAGCAGAATTAAATATGCTGACACCCCATACATACCATATGAGCCCATATACTAATAATATCACTGATTGGGTGGATCAAGGAAATGCTGTAGATATAGTATATCTTGACTTCAGCAAAGCATTTGACAAAGTCTCTCATACAATCCTTATTGAAAAAATGACTAAGTATGGAATGGACAAGGCAACTGTTAGGTGGATTCATAGCTGGCTTAGTGATCGGACCCAAAGAGTGGTCGTAAATGGCTGCACATCCAGTTGGAAGAATGTCTCAAGTGGGGTACCACAGGGCTCTGTCCTGGGCCCCGTATTGTTCAACATCTTTATCAACGATTTAGATGAAGGAATTGAGGGTAAACTGATTAAATTTGCTGATGACACAAAGCTAGGAGGGATAGCTAATACTAGAGAAGAGAGAGAGAGGATTCAAAAAGATTTAAATAAACTGGAGAAGTGGGCAGCAACTAACAGAATGGTTTTTAACAGGGAGAAATGCAAAGTACTACATCTGGGCAATAAAAATGAAAAAAGCATATATAGAATGGGAGAAATAGGGCTAAGTGACAGCACATGTGAAAAAGACTTGGGTATACTAATAGATCACAGACTGAATATGAGTCAACAGTGTGATGCAGCAGCAAAAAAGGCAAATGCAGTTCTAGGATGTATTAACAGAAGCATACAGTCTAGATCACGTGAAGTCATTATTTCCCTCTACTCCTCTTTGGTCAGACCTCATCTGGAATATTGTGTCCAGTTTTGGGCACCACATTTTAAAAAAGACATCAACAAACTGGAGCAAGTTCAGAAAAGAGCGACCAGAATGGTGACCGGTCTGCAAACCCTGTCTTATGAGGAAAGGTTGCAGGATTTGGGAATGTTTAGTTTGCAAAAGAGAAGACTGAGAGGAGACTTAATTGCTGTCTACAAATATCTAAAGGGCTGTCACATTGTAGTAGGCTCAACTTTATTCTCATTTGCACAAGGAAAGACTAGAAGCAATGGGATGAAACTGAATGGGAGGAGACACAGATTAGATATTAGAAAAAACTTTTTGACAGTTAGAGTGATTAATGAGTGGAACAGGCTGCCACGAGAAGTGGTGAGTTCTCCTTCAATGGAAGTCTTCAAACAGAGGCTGGACAGACATCTGACTGGGATGATTTAGCGAATCCTGCTTTGAGCAGGGGGTTGGACCAGATGGCCCAGGAGGTCCCTTCCAACTCTACGATTCTATGATTCTATGATTCTATGATATACAGCTCTCCTCTATACCTCTTTATACTGTAAGAGCTCACACTTAGCTTCCTACATACAGTATGATTCCTCACATAGCCCCTCTATATACGTTGTCAGAACCCACGTAGCCTCTCTATATATAGTATGAGCCCCCACATAGCCTCTATATATAGTATGAGCCTCCACATAGCCACTCTGTATACAGTATGAGCCCCCAAATAGCCTCTCTACATTCAATATGAGCCCTCACATAGCCTCTCTATATTCAATATGAGCCCTCACATAGCCTCTCTATATATAGTATGAGCCCTCACATAGCCCTTTGTATATAGTATGAGACCACACATAGCCTCTATATATAGTATGTGCCCCCACATAGCCACTCTATATATAGTATGAGCCCCCACATAGCCTCTATATATAGTATGAGCCCCCACATAGCCACTCTATATATAGTATGAGCCCCCACATAGCCTCTATATATAGTATTAGCCCCACATAGCCTCTACATATAGTATAAGCCACCACATAGCCACTCTAAATATAGTATGAGCCCCCACATAGCCTCTATATATAGTATGAGCCCCCACATAGCCACTCTTTATATAGTATGAGCCCCCACATAGCCTCTATATATAGTATGAGCCCCCACATAGCCTCTACATATAGTATGAGCCACCACATAGCCTCTCTATATTCAATATGAGCCCTCACATAGCCTCTTTATATTCAATATGAGCCCTCACATAGCCTCTCTATATATAGTATGAGCCCTCACATAGCCCTTTGTATATAGTATGAGACCACACATAGCCACTCTATATATAGTATGAGCCACCACATAGCCTCTCTATATTCAATATGAGCCCTCACATAGCCTCTCTATATATAGTATGAGCCACCACATAGCCACTCTATATATAGTATGAGCCCCCACATAGCCTCTATATAGTATGAGCCCCCACATAGCCACTCTATATATAGTATGAGCCACCACATAGCCTCTATATATAATATGAGCCACCACATAGCCTCTCTATATTCAATATGAGCCCTCACATAGCACTTTGTATATAGTATGAGACCACACATAGCCACTCAATATATAGTATGAGCCCCCACATAGCCTCTATATATAGTATGATCCCCCACATAGCCTCTCTATATTCAATATGAGCCCTCACATAGCACTTTGTATATAGTATGAGACCACACATAGCCCCCTATATACAGTATGAGCCAGAGGTGTATCTAGAAGTGATGAGCAAGCCTGCTTGCCACTGCTCAATACTTGATCAAGCATCGCGGTCAGTGGCGTAGCGTGGGGGGGGCAGGGGGGGTGGTCCGCCCCAGGCGGCACGTGTGTGGGGGCGGCGCGGTAGCAGCCGCAGCAATTCCTCTCCTCTGTGGGAGAACTCATTTCCGCCCAGTCTCCCTGGCTGTGGATGGTGCAGCAGTGCTGGAGGTCTCCTCCTTCCTCCAGTTATGGGGGTGGCTGGGATTGCTGTAGGCCAGCCCAGTCTGATGTGTATACACTGGATCCAGGGCAGGGTTTGCTCCATGCTCTCACTCATGCTGAATGTGCCCGGGACAGGAGCTGTACAGCCTGGGAACCAAGTCCTCTGCCAGGCTGATGCCCACTCCTGCCCTGCAGGTAAGCTGCCCCCCTGCTGTGCTGGGGGCACTGTGTGGGTGAGGGGCTATAGAGTGCCAGGAAGCTCTGCTGCAGGGATCTGTGCCCCAGGCATGGGGGGAGAGCAGGGCAGCCCTGCTAATCCTATTAGTATGTGCAACTAGTAGAAAACTCATGAAGTTTTTTTTTTTTCTTTTTTTATTATTAATGGAAAAAACTGCTTCACCAGGCTGCATGCCCTCTGTATGTGTGATCCCTGCCAAGAGGTTCTGCAGCAGCAGCTCAGAGCTGATAATAGTGATGTGGTTATGCACAGATATAGCAGAGTTGGGTGTGTCATATAACTGCATGCTGTACAAGCAGTGAAGCAATTGCATTGTAAGCACTTTCCCATTCCACATCTTGTAGCCCAGTTTAGGAGCCTGAATTTTACGTACCCTTACGACTTGACTTTTTTACACCCCTTGTGCATGTCGTACAGCAGGCGGTTGACACAACTGATGAGAACTGAGGGGAAAAAAAGAAAGATTGCCAGGGAATTGCTCACAATGCAATTGCTTGATATATAGTAGGACCCAATGCAAAAACAATTGCCTTATTATGTGACAACTAGCTGGAGAGCTCGGCGCTGCCCGGGCATAGTTACTAACTGTGGTTAGTTATAACAAATTATAATTATCCGCCATGCCATAGTCCCGTGCCCATATACCCATCACACATCCTCCATCCCATAGTTCCGTGCCCATATACCTGTCATACATATTCTCCATCCCATAGTCCAGTGCCCATATACCCATCACACATCCTTCATCTCATAGTCCCGTGCCCATATACCCGTCATACATTTCCTCCATCCCATAGTCCAGTGCCCATATACCCATCACACATCCTCCATCCCATAGTTCCGTGCCCATATACTCGTCATACATATCCTCCATCCCATAGTCCAGTGCCCATATACCCATCACACATCCTCCATCCCATAGTCCCGTGCCCATATACCCGTCATACATATCCTCCATCCCATAGTCCCGTGCCCATATACCCATCACACATCCTCCAACCCATAGTCCCGTGCCCATATACCCATCACACATCCTCCATCTCATAGTCCCGTGCCCATATACCCGTCATACATATCCTCCATCCCATAGTCCCGTGCCCCTATACCCATCACACATCCTCCATCCCATAGTCCCGTGCCCATTTACCCATCACACATCCTCCATCTCATAGTCCCGTGCCCATATACCCGTCATACATATCCTCCATCCCATAGTCCCGTGCCTGTATACCCATTACACATCCTCCAACCCATAGTCCCGTGCCCATATACCCATCACACATCCTCCATCCCATAGTCCCGTGCCCATATACCCGTCATACATATCCTCCATCCCATAGTCCCGTGCCCCTATACCCATCACACATCCTCCATCCCATAGTCCCGTGCCCATTTACCCATCACACATCCTCCATCTCATAGTCCCGTGCCCATATACCCGTCATACATATCCTCCATCCCATATTCCCGTGCCCATTTACCCATCATACATATTCGCCATTTCATAGTCGAGTGCCCATATACCCGTCATACATATCCACCATCCCATAGTCCAGTGCCCATATACCCATCACACATCCTCCATCCCATAGTTCCGTGCCCATATACTCGTCATACATATCCTCCATCCCATAGTCCAGTGCCCATATACCCATCACTCATCCTCCATCCCATAGTCCCGTGCTCATATACCCGTCATACATATCCTCCATCCCATAGTCCCGTGCCCATATACCCGTCATGCATATCCACCATCCCATAGTCCAGTGCCCATATACCCATCACACATCCTCCATCCCATAGTCCCGTGCCCATATATCCATCATACATATCCACCATCCCATAGTCCCGTGCCCATATACCCATCACACATCCTCCATCCCATAGTCAACCATTATGACATCATAATGAGCGGAGGCAGGGCTTGCAACCTATGATGACATCAGCGTCGCCATGGCAACCATTGTGACATCATAATGAGGGGCGGGGCTTGATACGCACACACTGCTTCCCCAGGATGCAAATAGGGGCATTATGACATCATAATGAGGGGCGGGGCTTGACGCGCACACACTTTTTCCCCAGTATGTAGGCAGGGGCAAAATTGTTTGGTGAATTGGAACGCACAGGGTTAAAATTTCACCGCACAACATAGCTTAAGACGCTCTCGGGGTCCAGACGTGTGACAGTGCCAAATTTTGTGGCTGTAGCTGCGACGGTGCGGATGCCAATCCCGGACATACACACATACATACATACACACATACATACATACATACATACAGTTGTGGCCAAAAGTATTGACACCCCTGCAATTCTGTCAGATAATACTCAGTTTCTTCCTGAAAATCTTTGCAAACACAAATTCTTTGGTATTATTATCTTCGTTTAATTTATCTTAAATGAAAAAACACAAAAAGAATTGTCCTAAAGCCAAATTGGATATAATTCCACACCAAACATAAAAAAGAGGGTGGACAAAAGTATTGGCACTGTTCGAAAAATCATGTGATGCTTCTCTAATTTGTGTAATTAACAGCACCTGTAACTTACCTGTGGCACCTAACAGGTGTTGGCAATAACTAAATCACACTTGCAGCCAGTTGACATGGATTAAAGTTGACTCAACCTCTGTCCTGTGCCCTTGTGTGTACCACATTGAGCATAGAGAAAAGAAAGAAGACCAAAGAACGGTCTGAGGACTTGAGAAACCAAATTGTGAGGAAGCATGAGCAATCTCAAGGCTACAAGTCCATCTCCAAAGACCTGAATGTTCCTGTGTCTACCGTGCGCAGTGTCATCAAGAAGTTTAAAGCCCATGGCACTGTGGTTAATCTCCCTAGATGTGGACGGAAAAGAAAAATTGACAAGAGATTTCAACGCAAGATTGTGCGGATGTTGGATAAAGAACCTCGACTAACATCCAAACAAGTTCAAGCTGCCCTGCAGTCCGAGGGTACAACAGTGTCAACCCGTACTATCCGTCGGCGTCTGAATGAAAAGGGACCGTATGGTAGGAGACCCAGGAAGACCCCACTTCTTACCTCGAGACATTAAAAAAGCCAGGCTGGAGTTTGCCAAAACTTACCTGAAAAAACCTAAAACGTTTTGGAAGAATGTTCTCTGGTCAGATGAGACAAAAGTAGAGCTTTTTGGGCAAAGGCATAAACATAGAGTTTACAGGAGAAAAAGAGAGGCATTCAAAGAAAAGAACACGGTCCCTACAGTCAAGCATGGCGGAGGTTCCCTGATATTTTGGGGTTGCTTTGCTGCCTCTGGCACTGGACTGCTTGACCGTGTGCATGGCATTATGAAGTCTGAAGACTACCAACAAATTTTGCAGCATAATGTAGGGCCCAGTGTGAGAAAGCTGGGTCTCCCTCAGAGGTCATGGGTCTTCCAGCAGGACAATGACCCAAAACACACACTTCAAAAAGCACTAGAAAATGGTTTGAGAGAAAGCACTGGAGACTTGTAAGATGGCCAGCAATGAGTCCAGACCTGAATCCCATAGAACACCTGTGGAGAGATCTAAAAATGGCAGTTTGGAGAAGGCACCCTTCTAATATCAGGGACCTGGAGCAGTTTGCCAAAGAAGAATGGTCTAAAATTCCAGCAGAGCATTGTAAGAAACTTATTGATGGTTACCGGAAGCGGTTGGTCGCAGTTATTTTGGCTAAAGGTTGTGCAACCAAGTATTAGGCTGAGGGTGCCAATACTTTTGTCTGGCCCATTTTTGGAGTTTTGTGTGAAATGATCAATGTTTTGCTTTTTGCTTCATTCTCTTTCGTGTTTTTTAATTTAAGACAAATTAAATGAAGATAATAATACCAAAGAATTTGTGTTTGCAATCATTTTCAGGAAGAAACTGAGTATTACCTGACAGAATTGCAGGGGTGTCAATACTTTTGGCCACAACTGTACATATATACATACATACATACACACTTTGAGCTTTATATATTAGATGAGTGAGTTATGCCAAATGACAAACATGGCTCTGCTACATCTGTAAGTAAGCTGAATTTAAGCAAAAGCATTATAAATGCAGAATGGTCAAATTGCTGGATGAGCTTTCTGGATGCCCTGGTGCCGGTGTTTGCGCTGTCACGCTACTGCACACCAGGACGTACAGCAACGCGACCAACAGGTTTTGGATTTATTATTTTCTTCTGTGATATTTTATTGGATTGTTTCATTGCAGACAGGGTTTCGCTGTTAATCCACCTTTACTGGGGACGGCCAGATATTTGTGGTATTAATACACAAACATCTTTAATCCACACAGCTCTTGCTAATACATGGGGGTCCTGGGCAGGTGACCACCTCGCAATGACGGGTATACAGGGTTTATCTTCGTGAGACATTTATTTTGGTTTCCTTTCTTTGGTAGCATCATGGTTGGCACTTGCTATGTGGTGGGGGCCCTTTGTGTGGTGCTGTAGGTGGGGGCCCTCTGTGTGACTGTGTTTGGTGGGGTCCTCTGTGTGGCGCTGTTTGGTGGGGGCCCTCTGTGTGACGCTGTTTGGTGGGGGCCCTCTGTGTGGCGCTGTTTGGTGGGGGCCCTCTGTGTGGCGCTGTTTGGTGGGGGTCCTCTGTGTGACGCTGTTTGGTGGGGGCCCTCTGTGTGGCGCTGTTTGGTGGGGGCCCTCTGTGTGGCGCTGTTTGGTGGGGGTCCTCTGTGTGACGCTGTTTGGTGGGGGCCCTCTGTGTGGCGCTGTTTGGTGGGGGCCCTCTGTGTGGCGCTGTTTGGTGGGGGCCCTCTGTGTGACGCTGTTTGGTGGGGGCCCTCTGTGTGGCGCTGTTTGGTGGGGGTCCTCTGTGGCGCTGTTTGGTGGGGACCCTCTGTGTGGCGCTGTTTGGTGGGGGCCCTCTGTCTGACGCTATAGGTGGGGCCCCCATCCCCTTATGTATTATCAACGACCAAAGGGGCGGCAAATTTTTCGACCGCCCCGGGCGCCACAAACAGTTGCTACGCCACTGATCGTGGTGCTTGGTTACACTCGTTACTTGATTGAGTATCGCGGGTGCTCAAGTGCCATTCTCAAGTAGTTTTGGATTAGAGGCATACAGGCAGGATTTATTGCCTTACAGGCCTTCCATAGGTATACTGCTGCTGTAAGCTAAAAACAAAAGTCCTTTTCAAGGCAACATATTTTCTTTTACCTATTAATACCAGAAAATTTGCATGCATAAATTATATACGTAATTTAAAAAAGCACAAGGCGTGGGGTAAGGGACAGAGAAGTTTATGTGCTGCTGATGGTGCACGCAGAGGCCAAAGCTGTTGGCCAAGTGAAACTATGCATGCTTTGGGAACACAACAAACATGATCATCCATGAGACGTAGGTTCCTGTCCCATTTTGCAGAGGGTTGCAGGACACCATTCTTAAAGCCAGATCAGTGGGTGGTTGGTTAAATGGCAGATAATGCTTCCAGTATTTCCCAGCACTACCTGTCTTCCACACGGTCCAGTCTCACTAGCCAGGAGTCTGGACCACAGAATCCTCACCCTGATCCTCTTTCCTCCCACCATGGCGAGTCCCAGGAGCAGTAACGGCGTTAGGGGCAGGCAGACCAGGCAGCTGCCTAGGTTCCCCGCTAACCCAGGGGCCCCCGGGTAGCGGCACATCACACATCCGCTATGGGGCCCGTGAGGCGGGGGGGCCCACCTGCCGCTAGCGGCGACTCCCCCCACCGCCGCCACATTGAACTATACCGGTGTCTGCATTAGTATAGAAGTTGAACCAAAGCAAATGCCGAAATTCTTAAGTGGATTCTATCACTGTGAACAAAAAAATCATACACCAATCAGATAGGAGAATGTATACATATAAGATATGATTAATCAGAAGCTGTAAAGTGCATTTCTACAAGGACAGCTCCATGGTCTACTTCCATATTTTCACTTGCAGTATGATTAGAATATCACAATACTCCGAGCTCCTGCCCCACTGCTAAGCAGTTCAAATGCTTCATTGATTTTTTCCAGGGCTAGCTTCTTGCTTACTAAATGTTCCAGATTGTTCCTTTTGTTCATATAATTTGTAACCAGTTTTGGGATATCAGAACCCTTGTAGCCTCCAAATATAGATCCTTTCAAGGTACGCCCTGTGACAAGCAAACCTGGATGCAAACAAAGTGTGTCCTTGGGAGATGCCACACCCAACACAACAGCAACACCATTTCCACAGTAAGTACACTGGAGAGCAGTCAGCATGGTTTCAGTGCGTCCTGCACATTCAATGGCAAAATCCACTCCTCCGTTAGTTAGCTCTGTAATGACCTCATGGATGGATTTATCATAATCCTTTGGGTTTAGGCACTCAGTGGCTCCCAGTTGTAGGGCTTTTGGATACTTATCCTTATGTGAACCTACGCCAATGATTCGTGTAGCGCTTGCATCCTTGCATCCTACAATTGCTGAACAACCAACTCCTCCCAAGCCAAAAACAGCACAACTAGAGCGCTTGGTCACCTTAGCAGTGTTGACAGCTGCACCATATCCAGTAGCAAATCCACAGCCTATAAGACAAACTTCAACAAGGGCACGGGCATCTGGGTCGCCCTCCAAGGGCTGTGGGGTACTCAGTACCGGGCCAGTGTAAGTGGGATAAGTCACAGCAGCTGTGACCCGGTCCGTGGCCCTGGGCGCCCAAATCAATGGTGGTTTGTAATATAGTTTATGTGATAGTTTGTGGTGTTTGGCAAGCAAGATGGTAAGCCAACGCTGCGTGCAGATCCTCTGGGGCTGATGGTGTGTTGCAGCATAGATGGTGTAGCTCCCCACAGGTGAAGCTGTAACCCCAGGACAGTGTATAGGCGTAGGCGGTGTGAGGAATGTTGGTAGCCAGATGTAGCGGTGCTGACGGTGTTGGCGCACAAATGAATGGAAGACACCAGGGCTTGCAGTTCCAAAGCTTTACTCACAGTTCATGGTACACACTGGTGCCTGACTCCGGGGTAGAGACTCAATCAACCTCCCGGGCTAGTCAGGATTATCCTCTCCAACACTCCGCCAACATGTACCTTTCCTGAACGACTCCTCTATTGCGCCTTTTAGTGTGAAGAGCTCGAGCACCGTGGTACTCTGAAGTTCCTCCTGTCAGATGTTCCTAACAACTCTACTCGTATGGCAGACAGCTGTAGCCTCTCTTGGGGACTCCCTTCTCCGGAGTCCTGGCTCTCTATTCAGTTGCTGTTGTGCCCCAAGTCTTAGATGGGAGTAGTGCATTTACAGCCAACTACTCCACCGGTGTCTGCTGCAGAACCATAAGTGTCCATACAACCTCGGGGACCGGTCCCTGGCCTTGCGCTGAGAACCTATAGGCAGGGTTCCTCTTCCAACCCACAACTCCTCTCTGTTCTCCTACTCCTTCGTTCCGCACTGTTTCTTCTCTCTCTTATGGAAGCTTAGGTTGCAGTTCTACATCTTTCTCCTTCTGTTCCTTTTCCGTGCCAGATGGCTCAGGTCACTGAGGCAGCTGCAGCACTCCTTCCTCCATCCCTTCTTCCAGGGATCCCCACTCCTCCCGAGTGGCTCCTTTCCTTCCTTTCTGACCCTCTGTCAGACTGAACCTCCAGACTGATCTGTAATTCTAAACCTTCCCAACCTTTTATATATCTCAACTCCACCCACCTCCCAGCACATCTCGTGTTACGAAGCAAGGACCCACGAAAGGTGCGCTGCTACCCTCTAAGCATTGAGCCGCAATGTGGTCCTGCTGAACTATCCTGTGTGTGGGGTGCAGGTGTTGGAGTGTGGAAAGGAGTTCCCTACTTACCTAGGTGGTGGGGCACTACACCTTAGGAGAAGGTGCAGTACCTCTGTGGCGACTGAGCCTCAGGGGCGCCACACATCCACTTTGGCAGCGCAAATGTCAGACACCACTGTGTATTCAGTAAATGTACTTGTGCATGCGTAATGATTAGTGTTGAGCTATACCACCCGATACTGAAAAATATCGTATCGGAATGGATCGGCCGATCTAAAAAAAAGTATCGGGTATCGCAGATTCCGATCCCGGAAGTCCCATTCAAGTCAATGGAACAGAAATATCGGAATTAAAAAAAACCCTTTCTTTCCTTGTAGGTTAATTCTACATGAAGAAAAACAACTAATAATAATGTAGAATGTATTGTGGGAGGTGTAGGAGACATTAAAGCCATAGAGGTTTAGCCCAATCAAATGGAATAGCAGGATTTTTTTTTTTTTTAAAGACGTTCGTAGTTACAAAGATATTGACTATGTTAAAGTCTTTAATTTTTTGTCAGATATGTATGTTTCACTACTTCCATGCTCTTTACCTTCTTTTTTACTTCTCCCACACTTTCTCCTTCATGATCCTCAGCAGCAGCATCTTTTTCATCAACTTCTTCTTCTTTTTCTTCTTTTTTTTCTTCTTTTTCTTTTTTTTTTTTACATTCTTCATATTCTTCTTATTCAACTATTACTCTTCTTCATATTCTACTTCTTCATCTTCTTCCTATTCTTCTTCATCATATTCTTATTTGTGTCAGGCATTCCTGTAGTTGTTATCTATAAAAGTTTGAAGATTACACCTTCCGTTCAGCCTGTCACAAAAGATTTACAACAGGATTTGTCCACGTTCAGTTTGTCCTGCAGCAGCAGGCCTTTTCCAGGGGCACCACGAGGAGGAACGGACACACCCCTGTTGTGAGTTCATTTTCCCCTTCACCGTCGCTGTCTGATGAACTCCCTCTTCTGGTGAAGGAAGGTAGTGAGGCTGATTACCAAACACCTGATCTGGTAGATGATGACTGGGTAACAGGAAATTCTGACTGGATATAAGGCAGCCGACGCCCTTCTGAGTCGCTGGTGATTTCTCTGCTGGATTCTTGGAGACCAGTCTGATTCCTGCTTCCCAAAGATAAATTTTTGCTCTGCTATTGAACTTATTAGTTTTGTTTTGTTTACCTTGTTTTTTGGAGTTCAGCCATCCCCGGTCGGGGGTGTGCTGAGTTCCATTTTTGTCTCTTGGCTCTGTCTTCAGAATTTACCTGAGTGCTGATATAGCGACTTCAGGGCCTGTTTTTCCTATCAGACGGTTGGGACATTTTTTGGTAGGGTTTTTTACGGATTGCAGACAGCAGCTTTTCTATCCTGTCCTTTTTAGTTAGCTTGGGCCCCATCGTTTGCTCAACCTATCTTTCTATCTGTGTTAGTGTTTTCATCTTGCTTCACCGTCATTATTTGTTGGGGCTGCCTATTGCTTTGGGGTCTGCTCTGGGGCAGTTTAGATTTCACCTTTCTTTCTTTAGGCCTATTTAGTTCTCTGGCTGTGATCGAGGGGTCTAGGGCATCGTAGGAACCCCCCACGGCTACTGTTAGTTGTTGTGGATAGGATCAGGGGTCTGCAATCTGATAGCTACCAACCTCTCCGGTTTTTCTGGACTTAGCTTGTATTTTTGTTTTTTCCTCCTTCGGTGACTCATTCATAACAGAATTACCAGCCATACCGCAGATCCTAGGGTACTCAATAGCAGGAAAGAATTGTAAAAAAAAAAAGAGAGTTTGTCAGAATGTTTTTTTTTTTTTTTTGTGTATATTTCTTCCTCTATGTCTCTGAGGCCGTAGGGGGAATTTTTTTTTTTCTTTCTCAATGGAGATGAAGCAATTGTCTGATCGTGTGGAGCAGCTCACTGCTGAAGTGCGGGGAATTTCCGCCTATCTTGCTCATTCTCATGCTACTGAACCAAAGAACCCTACTCCTGATGTGTTTTTGGGGATCGGTCTAAATTTTTGAATTTTAAGAATAATTGTAAATTATTTTTTGCCTTGAAGCCTAACTCGTCGGGGAGCTCCGCGCAGCAGGTTAAAATTGTCATCTCTTTGCTGCGCGGCGATCCCCAGGATTTCTTTGAAACCTGATGATCCTATTCTTACTAATGTGGACGCATTTTTTCAAGCCTTGGGGTTGTTGTATGATGAACCTAATGCTATTGATCAGGCTGAAAAGGCCCTGTTGGCATTGAGCCAGGGTCGGGATTCTGCAGAGTTGTACTGTCAAAAATTCCAAAAGTGGGCGGTCCTTACTACCTGGAATGATGGTGCCTTGGCAGCTCTCTTTCGGAAGCGTTTGTCAGAAACCGTAAAAGATACTATGGTGGTCTCTTGGCTCTGTCTTCAGAATTTACCTGAGTGCTGATATAGCGACTTCAGGGCCTGTTTTTCCTATCAGACGGTTGGGACATTTTTTGGTAGGGTTTTTGGTAGGGTTTTTTACGGATTGCAGACAGCAGCTTTTCTATCCTGTCCTTTTTAGTTAGCTTAGGCCCCATCGTTTGCTCAACCTATCTTTCTATCTGTGTTAGTGTTTTCATCTTGCTTCACCGTCATTATTTGTTGGGGGCTGCCTATTGCTTTGGGGTCTGCTCTGGGGCAGTTTAGATTTCACCTTTCTTTCTTTAGGCCTATTTTGTTCTCCGGCTGTGATCGAGGGGTCTAGGGCATCATAGGAACCCCCCACGGCTACTGTTAGTTGTTGTGGATAGGATCAGGGGTCTGCAATCCGATAGCTACCAATCTCTCCAGTTTTTCTGGACTTAGCTTGTATTTTTGTTTTTTCCTCCTTCGGTGACTCTTTCATAACACACCCCCATACACTGCTTAGTCTTCTTCTGCTAATAAATTTGATAATATCCTTTGCTCAGATTTTTAGTCTTATGCTTAATGTTCTTCTGCTTTTGTTTTTTATGCTTCTTGGTCTTCTGTCTCTTGTTGTTCTGCATCTTGGTGATTGTCTTCCTGTTCTTTGTCCTCTTGGTCATCTTATTCAGGGTCATCTTTTAGGTATTCTTCTGTGTGGTCTTCAGGGTATTTGTCTTCAGGGTCATTTTCATGGAGATCCAGAGTGAGAATCAAAAACCATTTCCACAAGCTTGAACTTGGAAAAGTAGCAGAAGTTACAAGAAGGCTGAGGAACTGTCGAGAACCAGCTGACGGTACTGGAACCCGGAGTGGCAGCAGAATGAACAAGAGCCAATGGTGCAACCGTGGACCAGCTGACTGTGCTGGAACACAGTTACTAAGCAGGAGGTACCTGTGCTCCAAAGCACTACCAAGGACCAGCAGACGTTGCTGGAACTCGGATACCAAGAAGGAGGCACCTAGGCCAAAGGCACTGCCGAAAACCAGCTGACGGTGCTGGAACCCGGATGGGTAGCAGAAGGAACAAGAGCCAATGGGACAACCGTGGAACAGCTGACGGTGCTGGAACACCGTTACTAAGCAGGAGGTACCTGTGCTCCAAAGCACTACCAAGGACCAGCAGACGTTGCTGGAACTCGGATACCGACAAGGAGGCACCTAGGCCAAAGGCTCTGCCGGGAACCAGCTGACGTTGCTGGAACCCGGATGGGTAGCAGAAGGTACCCATGATTAACAAAGTTTTGCATCCGCGAGCAGGCCGCAGTTACCGAAACCCACAGTCCTACAGGGGGTGCTTGTCCTATTGGCACTATGGAACCAGCCTTTTTTACCAGAACCCGCAGCCCAAATAGGAAGCACCGAAACTGCAGGCACCATAGACTCGGCTAACCCTACCGCAACACGACAGGACAACGTATCGGTGGCAAAGTGACGTTGACACTACCCGGAAACAGCAGGCGTGCTGTAACAAGGCTGGGCAGGAGGGAGTACCCGTGCCAAAGACACTGCCGAGAACCAGCTGACGGTACTGGAACCCGGATGGGTAGCAGAAGCTACAATACTCAATGGAACTACCGAGAACCAGCTGACGGTGCTGGAACCAGGAGGGGCAGCAGAAGGAACAAGAGCCAATGGCCCAACCGTGGACCAGCTGACGGTGCTGGAACACGGTTTCTAAGCAGGAGTTACATGTGCTAAAAAGCACTACCAAGATCCAGCAGACGTTGCTGGAACTCGGATACCGACAAGGAGGCAACAAAGCCAAAGGCTCTGCCGGGAACCAGCAGACAGTGCTGAAACCCGGATTGGTAGCAGAAGGTACCCATGATCAACAAAGTTGCAAGGCCGCGAGCAGGACGCAGTTTCCGAAACCCACAGTCCAACAGGGGGTGCTTGTCCTATTGGCACTACAGAACCAGCCTTTATTACCAGAACCCGCAGCCCACATAGAAAGCACCAAAACTGCAGGCACCATAGACTTGACAAACCCGACCGCAACACGACAGGACAACGTATCGGTGGCAAAGCTACGTTGACACTACCCGGAAACAGCAGGCATGCTGGAACCAGGCTGGGCAGGAGGGAGTACCCGTGCCAAAGACACTGCCGAGAACCAGCTGACGGTGCTGGAACCCGGATGGGTAGCAGAAGCTACAAGAGTCAATGGAACTACCGAGAACCAGCTGACGGTGCTGGAACCCAGAGGGGCAGCAGAAGGAAAAAAGAGCCAATGGCACAACCGTGGACCAACTGACGGTGCTGGGACATGGTTTCTAAGCAGGAGTTACCTGTGCTGAAAAGCACTACCAAGAACCAGCAGACATTGCTGGAACTCGGATACCGACAAGGAGGCAACAATGCCAAAGGCTCTGCCGGGAACCAGCAGACGGTGCTGGAACCCGGATGGGTAGCAGAAGGTACCCATGATCAACAAAGTTGCAAGGCCGCGAGCAGGACGCAGTTTCCGAAACCCACAGTCCAACAGGGGGTGCTTGTCCTATTGGCACTACAGAACCAGCCTTTATTACCAGAACCCGCAGCCCACATAGAAAGCACCAAAACTGCAGGCACCATAGACTCGGCAAACCCGACCGTAACACGACAGGACAACGTATCGGTGGCAAAGTTACGTTGACACTACCCGGAAACAGGCGTGCTGGAACCAGGCTGGGCAGGAGGGAGTACCCGTGCCAAAGACACTGCCGAGAACCAGCTGACGGTGCTGGAACCCGGATGGGTAGCAGAAGCTACAAGAGTCAATGGAACTACCGAGAACCAGCTGACGGTGCTGGAACCCAGAGGGGCAGCAGAAGGAACAAGAGCCAATGGCACAACCGTGTACCAGCTGACAGTGCTGGAACACCATTTCTAAGCTGGAGTTACCTGTGCTGAAAAGCACTACCAAGAACCAGCAGACGTTGCTGGAACTCGGATACCGACAAGGAGGCAACAATGCCAAAGGCTCTGCCGGGAACCAGCAGACGGTGCTGGAACCCGGATGGGTAGCAGAAGGTACCCATGATCAACAAAGTTGCAAGGCCGCGAGCAGGACGCAGTTTCCGAAACCCACAGTCCAACAGGGGGTGCTTGTCCTATTGGCACTACAGAACCAGCCTTTATTACCAGAACCCGCAGCCAACATAGAAAGCACCAAAACTGCAGGCACCATAGACTCGGCAAACCCGACCGCAACACGACAGGACAACGTATCGGTGGCAAAGTTACATTGACACTACCCGGAAACAGGCGTGCTGGAACCATGCTGGGCAGGAGGGAGTACCCATGCCAAAGACTCTGCCGAGAACCAGCTGACGGTGCTGGAACCCGGATGGGTAGCAGAAGCTACAAGAGTCAATGGAACTACCGAGAACCAGCTGACGGTGCTGGAACTCAGAGGGGCAGCAGAAGGAACAAGAGCCAATGGCACAACCGTGGACCAGCTGACGGTGCTGGAACACGGTTTCTAAGCAGGAGGTACCTGTGCTAAAAAGCACTACCAAGGACCAGCAGACGTTGCTGGAACTCGGATACCAATAAGGAGGCACCTAGGCCAAAGGCTCTGCCGGGAACCAGCTGACGGTGCTGGAACCAGGCTGAGCAGGAGGGAGTACCCGTGCCAAAGACACTTCTGAGCTGCAACTGGCGATGTTGGAGCCCAGGGGTCAATCATGCAGCAGGCTGAGGCCTACTTCGAGCTAGTTTTATATTGGTTGTACACAACTACTGATTTTAACCGGGCTCTACTTGGGCCTCTGGTTCTACTGTCTCTAGTATTTCCCCTGGCCTACAACCCCGCCAGTCGCCGCTCTGAAGTGGCGTGTGCACAATCCACACTTGTTCCTGTGTGACTGGGGCTCAGTCACGTCAGTTGATCCACTGATGTGTGTCCGGCAAGGTCTCCTGCTCTGTCCACATTCCGACTACTAGTAATGGGAATGGGGACAGAGCGGCAGACATTGCCGGACACACATCAGTGAATCAACTGACGTGCCTGAGCCACAGTAACACAGGAACAAGTGTGGATTGTGCACACGCCACTTCAGAGCAGCGACTGGCGGGGTTGGAGGCCAGGGGAAATACTAGAGACAGTAGAGCCAGAGGCCTAAGTGGAGCACGGTGGAAAATCAGTAGTAGTGTGATTTTGGAGGCAGCAGGAGACTTTGCCATCCACATAGCAGGGGAACAGCAGGCGTTACTGAACACCACAGACACAGGAGCGAGTGTTTGAATCTGTGCGGACAGCACTTCCAAGCTACAACTGGCTGTGTTGTAGCCCAGGATCAATGCTCCGAGCAGGCTGAGGCCTACTTGGAGCGAGGAGAAAATGCGTTGCAGTGTGAGTTTGGAGGCAGCAGGAGACATTGCCATTCACACAGCAGGGGAACAGCTGGCATTACTGAACCCCACTAACACAGGAGCTAGTGTGTTTTGCTCTGTGAAGACGGCACTTCTGAACACCAACTGGCGTTGTAGGAGCACAGGATGAGGCATGGAGCAGGCTGAGGTCTGATGTTGTTGGCATGTGGATGGAGCAGGAGACTTTGCCGTCTACACAGCAGGGGAACAGCTGGCATTACTGAACCCCACTAACACAGGAGCTAGTGTGTTTTGCTCTGTGAAGACGGCACTTCTGAACACCAACTGGCGTTGTTGGAGCACAGGATGAGGCATGGAGCAGGCTGAGGTCTGATGTTGTTGGCATGTGGATGGAGCAGGAGACTTTGCCGTCTACACAGCAGGGGAACAGCTGGCATTACTGAACCCCACTAACACAGGAGCTAGTGTGTTTTGCTCTGTGAAAACGGCACTTCTGAACACCAACTGGCGTTGTTGGAGCACAGGATGAGGCATGGAGCAGGCTGAGGTCTGATGTTGTTGGCATGTGGATGGAGCAGGAGACTTTGCCGTCTACACAGCAGGGGAACAGCTGGCATTACTGAATCCCACTAACACAGGAGCTAGTGTGTTTTGTTCTGTGAAGACGGCACTTCTGAACACCAACTGGCGTTGTTGGAGCCCAGGATGAAGCATGGAGCAGGCTGAGGCCAACTTGCAGCACGTTTTATAGAGGTTGTAGACTACTACTGATTGTAACCGTGCTCCACTTAGGCCTCAGGCTCCACTGTCTCTAGTATTTCCCCTGGCCTCCAACCCCACCAGTGACAGCTCTGAAGTGGCGTCTGCACAATCCACACTTGTTCCTGTGTTACTTGGGCTCAGTCCTGTCAGTTGATCCCCTGATGTGTGTCCGGCAAGGTCTCCTGCTCTGTCCTCATTCATACTACTAGTAATGGGAATGTGGACAGACCAGGAGACCTTGCCGGACACACATCAGGGGATCAACTGACGTGACTGAGCCCCAGTAACTCAGGAAGAAGTGTGGATTGTGCAGACGCCACTTTAGAGCAGCAACTGGCGGGGTTGGAGGCCAGGGGAAATACTAGAGACAGTGGAGCCAGAGGCCTAAGTGAAGCACGGTTAAAAATCAGTAGTAGTTTGAATGTGGATGGAGCAGGAGACTTTGCAGTCCACACATCAGGGGAGCAGCTGGCATTACTGAACCCCAATAACACAGGAGCTAGTGTTTTTCTCTGTGCAGACGACACATCTGAGCGACAACTGGCTGTGTTGAAGCCCAGGGATTATAGTTCAGGTGGTAGAAACATGAACACAACAGGAGACCTGGATACAGTTGCCAACCAATTATTTAGTCGGGAAGAGGACTGGCAAATTCTGGGGAGATCCAGGCCTTGTTCATTTTCAGAAAAGTAAGCCGGTCAACGTTATCGGAAGAAAGTCGCGTGCGACGGTCTGTTAGTACACCACCTGCGGCACTAAAGACGCGTTCCGATAATACACTGGCAGCAGGGCAAGCCAGCACCTCCAATGCATACTGGCTAAGCTCTGGCCATGTATCCAGCTTAGAGACCCAAAACTTGAAGGGGGAAGAGCCATCTGGGAGTACACTCACAGGGCAAGACATGTAGTCTGTCACCATCTGATGGAAACGTTGCCTCCTGCTGACTGGAGCCGTCAGTGATGGTGTAGACAATTGTGGCGGACACACAAAACTTTGCCACATTTGGGCCATAGTGGTCTTGCCTTGTGCTGAGGCGCTGCCTCTGCTCCCTCTTTGTGCCGAGTTTCCTCCACTGGCTCGACGCACAGAGGTGCTTTGTAAAGCACTAGCACCACTGCTGTCGGGTGGAATGGAAAACATGATGGACTGCACCAGTGTGTCTTGGTACTCCCGCAGTTTACACTCCCGGTTCAACGTTGGTGTGAGGGTTTGCAAGTTGTCCCGGTAGCGAGGATCTAGGAGGGTGTACACCCAATAATCAGCCGTATAGAGAATGTGGGCGATGCGACGGTCGTTTCTCAGGCACTGCAGCATGAAGTCAACCATGTGCTGAAGACTCCCAACTGCCAAAGAACCGCTGTCCCCTGCTTGAGGCGTGATCTCTGCCTGCTCTGCATCACCCCACCCTCGCTGTACATACTGACTAGAGCTTTGTGTACCTCCCTCCTCTGGAGAGATGTCTTCCTCCTCCATCGAATCCTCCTCATCCGCCTCACAAAGTGTCCCCTGCCTAGGCCTTTGTGAGGAAGCACGTAGCGCAGACTGTCCAGTAGCAGATGGCATTTGGGACTCCTTATCCTCCACCTCTTCCAAAACCTCATCCCTTAGTGCTTGCAGTGTTTTTTGAAGTAGACAGATAAGGGGGACAGTCATGCTGACTAGTGCATCATCTGCACTCGCCATCCGCGTGGAATCATCGAAGGCACGCAAAACGAGGCAGATGTCCTTCATAGAGGCCCAGTCAGTGGTGCTGAAGTGTGACCGGCGCACAGTGCGACTTGTTTGCGCATGATGCAGCTGGTACTCTATGACTGCTGCCTGCTGCTCACACAACCGCTCCAACATATGTAACGTAGAATTCCACCTGGTGGGTAAGTCACATATGATGCGATGTTCCGGAAGGCGTAATCGGCGCTGCAGAGCAGCAAGGCGCGACCTTGCCGTGCTGGAACGCTGCAAGTGAGCGCACTCTATGCGGACCTTGTGCAGCAGTGCATCAAGATCCGGATAGTCGCTCAGAAAGCTCTGCATGACCAAGTTGAGCACATGTGCCAGACATGGGATGTGAGTGAGGTTGCAAAGGCCAAGAGCTGCCACCAGATTTCGGCCATTGTCACACACTACCAAGCCCGGCTGGAGATTCGCTGGCAGAAACCACACGTCGCTCTCCTGCTTGATGGCATTCCAGAGCTCCTGCGCTGTGTGGCTTCGATTCCATTCCCCAAAGAAATTAATTTCAGTACGGCCTGTTGACGTTTGGCGACGGCTGTGGTCATATCAGTCATAACAGGCTCCTGCTGCGCTGTTTCAGAGGAACTTGAGTAGGAGGAGGAGTCAATGTGTACAGACTGTATTCCTGCAATCCATGGAGTTGGCAGAACACGTACAGCGCCACTCTCCAGATCTGTACCCGGCTCAGCAACATTGACCCAATGGGCAGTGAGGGAAAGGTATCGTGTCCCTGTCCATGGTTACTGGTCCACGCATCGGTGGTCAGGTGGACCTTGCTACTGACGGCGTTTAGTAGCGCATATTTTATGTTTGCCTCCACATGTTTCTGCAGGGCAGGGACGGCTCGCCTGCTGAAATAAAAGCGGCTGGGCACGGTGTATTGTGGGACCGCCAATGCCATGAAGTCCCGGAAGGTGTCAGTCTCCACCAGCCTGAATGACAGCATTTCAAGTGCCAGTAGTTTGGCAATGCCAGCATTCATAGCCTGTGCTCGGGGATGGTTTGCCGAGTATGGTCACCTTTCTCCCATGCCTGTGCTACCGATGGCTGTCGAGTGGCCTGGGAGTGTGAGGATGACTTGGAATGTGGTGCTGTGGGTGGATTGTCACAGGGTCTCCGGACAACAGTGCCAGAGGTTCTTCCTTGGCGATCCTGTGAGGAAGCCGAACCAGCTGTGTGTGAGCTGGAGGAAGAGGCCCCAACACGAGCTGAAGAGGTGGTAGGTGGTGCTGTACGTTGGCCTACGTCTTCAGTGTGTCTGTGTAACTCCACCTCGTGCTTGGTCCGCACATGTTTCCACATATTAGTGGTATTGAGGTTGCTGACATTTTTCCCTCTTTTGACTCTCTGATGACACAGCTTGCATTTGACAAAGCAAATGTCATCTGCAACTGTGTCAAAAATGGACCACGCATTGCAAGTCTTGGGAGCGCCCGTTTTGCCTTTTGAAAGTGGAATGCTCCTAACGTGTGCCGAAGTGGAGGCTACAGGCAACCAAGTCTGCCCCTCTCCCTCTCCCTCCGGTTTTGGCCGTTCGGGGAATCTCTTCCTCAGAGTTGCTCCCACCACCTTCCTGTTCCTCACGCCATGATGGGTCAAGGACCTCATCATCTACACTCCCCTCTTCAAACACCTGCTTCTCCTGGGTTGTCTCGCCAGCACCGTACGCAACAGAAAGTGGCAACTGTGTCTCGTCATCATCTGATGCGTACTGAGGTGTGCTGACCATAGGCACTGGCCCACCCGCCTCTTCAGATTCAGAGGGACAAAGAAGTTGCGCATCACTGCATACTCCCTCTTCTTCACAATCTGGAATGCTGCTTGGCTGGTCCCCTCTTTCCAAACCAACAGATTCCAAGAACAGAAGTAGAGACTGTGATGGCTCCTGTCCAGTGCTCTCTGACTGCCTGGGCACTTTGGCAGGTGGTGAAGAGACAGATGGTTGCTCTTCGGTGCTCTGGCCCTGAGAGGATGTGGAAGTAATTGAAGTCGATGCGTTAGCTGGCATCCATCCCACAACGGCTTCAATTTGTTCCTCCCGCAGCAGTGGGGTACGGTGAGGTCCTACAAAGCTGCGCATAAAGGACTGTTGCCTGCTAAAACTGGGGGATGCTGACTCACTGGTGCCAACAGCAGGCACAGACTCCCCACGTCCTCTCCCTGCAGAATCCCCACGTCCTCTCCCTGCAGAATCCCCACGTCCTCTCCCTGCTGAAACTCCACGCCCACGTGCCTTACTCCCTGCCTTCTTCATCTTGCTAGACTGAGAAAGATAGGCAGAAAAGTACAAAGGGGGGCCTTAGTGTGCTTATTCCTGAACAGCTGTTTACAGGTATAAGAAACACTAATTTTATGAAGTGTGTGTATCGACTACACTTTAATGGGAGCTAATGTGGCCTACACAACTTTCAACTGTAGTGTTTGGTGAACTTTGCTGTTTTTTTGGGGGGGAAAAAAAACTAAAATGATGTGATCAAAGATTTGAAAGTGAGAGTATCACCAACTTTCTGGAGCTATTACAATGCAGGCAGGTAACCTACAATGCAAAAGATGAGGCTCCAAAAAATTTGGGTAATACTAATCTGGCTGCAGCTGAAGGGCACAAGCCAGAAAAAAGGCTCCTCTACTCCTATATAGTGTTTGCAACCAACCAATGTAGATGGATATGGATGGATGCACACTAATAGGAGAAGAAAAAATGAGCTGCAATTAAAGAAAAATATGTGCAAGGCAGTGACGCACGCTGAGCAGCCTACAACCAGACGTAGCTGCCGGACACACTACTCAGCGTGAGCTGCACTCACACACAGTCAGAGACCTCTCAGACAGCCGTGAACAGTGCAGCTAAGTGGGCACTAGCACTGACAGGCTGCAGAAAGGCTCCGCTGTGTACTCCTAGAGTGTTTGCAACCACCATATATGGATACGGATGGATGCACACTAATAGGAGAAAAAATGAGCTGCAATAAAAGAAAAATGTGTGAGGCAGTGACACGCTGAGCAGCCTACAACCAGACGTAGCTGCAGGACACACTACTCTGCGTGAGCTGCACTCACACACAGTCAGAGACCTCTCAGACAGCCGTGAATAGTGCAGCTAAGTGGGCACTAGCACTGAAAGGCTGCAGAAAGGCTCCGCTGTCTACTACTAGTGTTTGCAACCAACGTATATTGATACGGATGGAAGCACACTAGATAGAATTTTTTAAAAATAAGCAGCTCAAAAAGAAAAATATGTATGAGGCAGCAGTGAGGCACGCTGGGCGGCCTACAACCAGACGTGGCTGCAGAACCCACTCCACAGCGTGAGCTGCACTCACACAGCCCTTGCAGACAGCTGTGAACACTGCTGCTAGGGAAAAGAAAGCTACAGTGGTGGTTTATGTAGCCTGGGTAAAGCACAATATTGTTTTGAGAATCGCTATTTCTAACTGTCCCTCACAGTCTTCAACAGCAGCCTGTCCCTAACTGAATTCACAGCCGAGTGACCAGAAATGGCGGCGGCTTTTATAGTGCATCATGACATCATTTCAGCAGCCAATCACAGCCATGCCAATAGTTTACATGCCTAACAGGATGTGCCCACACTTCTGAGGATTCCCATTGGCTGAATCAAAGCGAGCGGGCTGATAGCATTATGGGAACTTCCCATTCCGTTATCCGATACGAAAAAAGTATCGGAAGTCAGTATCGGAATTCCGATACAGCTAATATCGTCCGATACCCGATACTTGCGGTATCGGAAAGCTCAACACTAGTAATGATAAATCGCTTTCCCTTTACAGGTAAATCTGCTTGTACCATCATCCATCAGTCCTGATTGAGCTCCAAATGCAAACTCTAATTTTTTGCAGATGTTACTGTGTGGGCCATCGCAAGCTCTGCACGATTTCTTTTGACTTCATGAGCAAACAAGCAACACCATTTCCACAGTAAGTACACTGGAGAGCAGTCAGCATGGTTTCAGTGCGTCCTGCACATTCAACGGCAAAATCCACTCCTCCATTAGTTAGCTCAGTAATGACCTCATGAATGGGTTTATCGTAAACCTTTGGGTTTAGGCACTCAGTGGCTCCCAGTTGTAAGGCTTTTGGATACTTATCCTTATGTGAACCTACTCCAATGATTCGTGTAGCGCTTGCATCCTTGCATCCTACAATTGATGAAAAACCAACTCCTCCCAAGCCAAAAACAGCACAACTAGAGCGCTTGGTCACCTTAGCAGTGTTGACAGCTGCACCATATCCAGTAGAAAATCCACAGCCTATAAGACAAACTTCAACAAGGGCACGGGCATCCACTTTGGCAACGTAAATGTCAGACACCACAGTGTATTCAGTGAATGTACTTGTGCATGCGTAATGATAAATCGCTTTGCCTTTACAGGTAAATCTGCTTGTACCATCATCCATCAGTCCTGATTGAGCTCCAAATGCAAACTCTAATTTTTTGCAGATGTTACTGTGTTGGCCATCGCAAGCTCTGCACGATTTATTCTGACTTCATGCGCCTTTGGAGGAGCTACTTCAATATCTTCAATGCTGAGGGGCTTGCATGGTTCCCAGGCAATAGCGGCCTTGCATTTAATAGCCTTTCCTGCGGTGCTCATGGTGGTTCCGGTTCAAAGCAATGATGGAGGAGAGAGCGTCAGCTGATGCCTCCTCTCCCATCATTCCCCTCTGCCTCTGACACTGCGGGTGTGTGATGACGTCATCGCGCACTCACTGTGTGCCAGGCAGTGCAGCCGTTGAGACAGGAGCCCCCTGAGGAAGCGACGAAATATCAAGCGAAACGTGCGTTGGGGAACGTGGTCACAGCACGGGCAGTCATTATGGGTAATTAACCTCTTCATTCTTTACTTAGTCATGTAGCGGTCTTTGCATACGTAATGTATACATAAATATATTTATTGTTGATACTGTGGTAATTGCAGGTACGCAGGATGCAGTGACGAGTCGCGAGACAATTTGGTGCTTTCTATAATAACTTTTATAAGACTAGAGGGAACTTTCCTCAGTCACGGCTTGATCACCAAAAGCGGTAATGGAGCGCCGACACCAGGGCCTAGCGGGGTACTCGGTATCGGGCCCGTTGATCTCAATGGGAGTGTCACGGAAGCTGTGACCCGGTCCGTGGCCCTGGGGCTCCATGGCAAAAAAGGGGGTGAATGAACAATGAAATAAAGTTTATGAATAGTTTGTGACGCCACCTGTGGTGTTCGGCAAGTGAGGTGTTAGACCGACGCTGCATGCAGATCCTCTGGGACTGGTGGTGGGTTGCAGCCAAGATGGTGAAGCTCCCCACAGGTGGAGCCGTAGTCCCAGGGCAGTGTAGATGTAGCAATGGAGGAGAGGCACAGGCGGTGTAGAGGCCGTTGCCCAGATGTAGCTTTGCAGGGTGTAGTGATGCGGGAATAAGTGGAGGACACCAGGGCATGTAGTTCCAAAGCTTTACTCACAGTCTGCAGTTCACACAGATGCCTGCCTCCGTGCTGTGTCCTCCGGGTCCTGGGCTCAGTCAACCTCCAGGCAAGATAGGATGCTCCCTTCGAACACTCCGCCAACATGTACCTTTCTGAATGTCTCCTCTATAGCGCCTTTTACTGAAGTACTCCTAGTACTGAGTTACACTGGAGTGCCTCCTGACAGATGTTCCCAAGAACTCTACTTGTACAGCAGACAGCTGTAGCCTGCTTCGGGGACGCCTTACTCCTGAGTCCCAGCTCACTATCCAAGTTGCTGTTGTGCCCCCAAGTCTTAGATGGGAGTAGCTCACTACTCCACCGGTGTCTGCTGCAGAGCCTTCAGTATCCATACAACCTCGGGGACCGGGCCCCGGCCTTGCGTTTAGAACTTCTAGGCAGGGTTCTTCTCTAACCAACGTCCTCTCTGTTCCATTTTTCTCCTTCATTCTGTACTAATCCCTCTCTCTCATAGAAGGTCAGGTTTCAGTCCAATGTCTTTCTCCTTCTTTCCTTTCCTGTGCCAGCTGGCTCAGATCACTGAGGCAGCTGCAGCACTCCTTCCTCCATCCCTCTTCCAGGAATCCTCACTCCTCTCCGAGTGACTCTCTCTCTCACTGACTGACTGACTAACTAACTCTTCCTGCTCTTTATGTAGTCTAAACTCCACCCGCCTCCCAGCACGTTTCGTGTTCCAAGCAGGGAACCACCAAAGGTGCTCTGCTACCCTCTAAGCAAGGAGCCGCAATGTGGCTTTGCTGAACTACCATGTTGTGTGGGATGCGAGTGTTGCAGCGTGGTCAGGAGTTCTCACCTTACCTGGATGGTGGGGCACCACACCTCAGGAGGAGGTGCAGTACCTCTGTGGCGACTGAAGCCTCCGGGGTGCCACAGTAACACGGGTTGCCCTCGCAGGGGCTCTAAAACAAGCAAACACAAACGGGTAGAACACGACTACTTCCGGCAATAGCCGGTCACTATAGGGCCGCGGTATGGCTGACTACGGGTCCGTAAATATATAGTCAACTTAGCCGTCCAGGCGTCCCTCGCCATTCGGGATGGTGGTCTTTCGGCGTAGTAGTCGCTGGGCCCAGTTGCTGAGGCGTTGGCGTAGTCTTCGCACGCTCCAGCGCTCTGATGACACTGGAGCCCCACAGGCCCCGGCTGAGTCCTTGGACGGATGGGCCGCAGTTCCCAGACTGGGGCAAGTGGCAGCGATGTAGGGTGGCGAATCACAGACCACCCACGCAGCTAACAGCTGCGACGGGGAGTCCACGGCCAGCAGAGGCTCGGCCCCTGCTGCGAACCGCTGCGGGACAGTGGTGGCCGGCAGCGGCACTGTACTTGCCGCGAACACTGGTGAGAGCAGGGCGACTGCGGGTGGCGGGTAACAGGTCGCTGCCGCGGGGTGGAGCGAGATGGCAGCGGCCGCGGGCGACCGCGGGTAGGCTGCATCCGCGGGCTGGAGCGGGGCAGCAAATCTCGGATGATCGCCCTGCCACCGTCCCTCTGGAGTCCTCAGTCGGCATCTTCCCTGGCACTGGTAGGTCGCTCTATCTTGCAGTCGCTCCCACAGTCTCCTGCTGCCTCTGTCACAGTCTGCTCACTCATCGTCCCGGGGATTCCCCGCCTCCTTTATATTGTTCCCTCCTCCAGCCCATCTGTCTGTCACAACAGCTTGTCCTCGAACTCTGTGCCCCGGGGACAGTTTCCCCCGGAACCCAGATGACGGCTCCCTTGGTTCCGGTCCGGACACTCGACGGGGGCCATTCCTCCCACACTACCATGGTGATGTTTATGATTTAGGGGCACTTGTTCAGCATACCATTGCACTGCATGGTTGGCTATATGAGCCTCCTGATACTGAGTGAATCAGCTGCCTGATGTTTACATTAACTCTTTCTATTACTATTGGTTTGACATAGGTTATTTTTTGCTCTGTCCTGCTATTATGTTCTGCTCATAGTCTGTGGCCATCAGTCTTGTGAATCATGTGTATTCATACATACTAATTGACATATGATATATTTTATTGTACATTTTACTATTTATGTAATTGATGAACTTCTGTATTAATAAATACTTATTTTTCGTTGTATATGGTAAACTCATTTTTTTCTCTGTATTTTCTGATATGTATCTGAGTTTATATACATGAAATTTTCTTGACTTTGTGCTGGTACTTTTTATGTTTATGTAGGAGCCAGACGGGAGCAGCGCATGGCACGAGGAGAGGTGAAAATTGTGGAGTTTTTTAATATATCAGTGAGTTCTGGACTGTGGGGCCATTCTCGGGGGGGGGGGGGGATGTGGACTGTGTTATATATTATGTGGGCTGTGTTATATTCTATGTGGCTGTGTTATATACTATGTGGGCTGTGTTATATACTATGTGGGCTGTGTTATATACTATGTGGGCTGTGTTATATACTATGTGGGCTGTGTTATTTACTATGTGGGCTGTGTTATATACTATTTGGCTGTGTTATATACTATGTGGGCTGTGTTATATACTATGTGGACTGTGTTATATACTATGTGGGCTGTGTTATATACTATGTGGGCTGTGTTATATACTATGTGGACTGTGTTATATACTATTTGGCTGTGTTATATACTATGTGGGCTGTGTTATATACTATGTGGACTGTGTTATATACTATTTGGCTGTGTTATATACTATGTGGACTGTGTTATATGGGATTTGGATGTTTCGCCCCCCGCAGTTCGCCCCCAGCAGTTCGCCCCCGCACATTTCGCCCCCAGCATTTTGCCCCCAGGGTGTTTCGACCCCGCACATTTCACCCCCGCACATATCGCCCCATACCCAAGGAGCTGCAGCTGTGACAGGTAAGTATGTCAGTTTTTTTGTGTTCTAGGGTGATAATACTCCTTTAAGGCCAGCCAGATGAGACACTGGGTGAGCTGCTGAAAAGGCAGCCACAGGAATCCCCAGCAATTGGGGTCCTGTATATTTTACCCTCAGGTATGTTCAGCCCTAGATGTTTTGTTCCCTGCATGTTGACCCCAAAAGCTGAGGGTGAAACATCAGGGGTCAACATGCTAGGGGCGAAACATCAGATGGCGACCCATCCAGGGACAAAATGCTGTAGGTGAAACATCCGGGGGCGAAACGCTGGGGGTGAAATGTGCGGTGGCGAAACATCCTGGGGGCCAAATGCTGGGGGCAAAATGTACCTGGGGCGAACTGCTGGAGGCAAATTGCTGGGGGCGAAGCTTCCTATAACCGCTCTTAATAGGGTGCATTTCCTGGAGTTGGACAATGCATTATTCTGCACATTGCTTCCTTCTAGAATTCCTGCCCATGATAAGGAGATTAAAGATTTTCTCTATTTCCTATTTTCAGTAACAAAACAAAGGTTCAGGAAGAAGATGAGCTGATAGAAATAATAAGTGATGACCCAGGTAAGTACAATAATGTGGGTCTATAAAAAAAAAAGCAAATGAACTGCATTTTTTTTTTTGCTGCTTAAAGGGTAGGAGAACTTATTTTTTGGATAGAGGAAAAAACGATTGTACCGTGATGGAAAAAGCGGACACATTGACCAAAAATGGATGAAAATTTTCTCTTTGCATGCAAAAACAACCCCAAAACATCTGAATGAGGCCTAAAGGTACTGTCACACTTAGCGATGTACCAGCGATCCCGACCAGCGATATGACGCGGTCAGGATCGCTGGTGCATCGCTAAGTGGTCGCTAGTGAGCTGCCACACTGGCAGATCTCACCAGCGACATCGCTGGGGACGGGGGTCGCTACTTACCTGTCACACCAGGCGATCCTGCATCCTCCCGCCCGGCTCCACGCGTCGCTCGTCATCACAACAGGAAGCTGACGACGAGAAGCGGTCCTGAACGTTCTCGCGCGATCAGCGATAACCAGGGGGGGAGCGGGTTGTAGGTAAGTATCACACACAGCGATATCGCTAGCAATATCGCTATAACGTCACAAGTTATAGCGATATTGCTAGCGATATCGCTTAGTGTGACAGTACCTTTACTAATTTTGAGTTGGCCTCCTCCATTACACCCAAAGAAATAATTACATTATCTTCTCCTGTTTTTCACAAACAGAGCATCCCTTCAATATCAGAAAAGAGGAAATAGTGGACTGGGTAAGGTCAGTGGAAGGCTGAAAGAGACGAAGAAAGAATACAATCAAGATTTATAGACAACATTATTATTATTATTATTATTATACAATTTATAGCGCCATTTATCCATGGCGCTTTACATGTGAAAAGGGGCAAATATAGACAAGTACAATAAACATGAGCAGTACAAGACACACATAAGTACAAAAGGAGAGAGGACCCTGCCCGCAAGGGCTCACAATCTACAGGGTTGGGTGAAGATACACTAGGAGAGGGTAGAGCTGGTTGTGCGGCGGATCAGTAGACTGTGGGTCACTGCAGGTTATAGGTTTGTCGGAAGAGCTGGGTCTTCAGGTTCTTTTTGAAGGTTTCCATGGTAGGCGAGAGTCTGATGTGTAGGGGGAGGGAATTCCAGAGAATCGGGGAAGCACAGGAGAAGTCTTGTATGCGGTTGTGGGAAGAAGAGATAAGAGGAGAGTAGAGAAGGAGATCTTGAGAGGATCGAAGGTTGCATGCTGGTAGGTACCGGGAGACCATGTCACAGATGTAAGGAGGAGACAGGCTGTAGGTGGCTTTGTATATCATAGGGTTTTGAACTGGAGCCTCTGCACAATAGGAAGCCAATGAAGGGCTTGGCATAGGGGAGAGGCTGGGGAATAACGGGGAGACAGGTGGATTAGTCGTGCAGTAGAATGTAGGATGGATTGGAGTGGTGCCAGAGTGCTAGAGGGGAGGCCAGAGAGTAGGAGGTTGCAGTAGTCAAGGCCGGAGATGATAAGGGCATGCACTAGTGTTTTTGCGGTGTCATGGTCAAGGAATGCACGGACACAGGAAATATTTTTGAGATTGCGACAGCAGGAGGTTAGGGTTTGGATAAGTGGCTTGAAAGCGAGGGCAGAGTCGAGGATCACCCCGAGGCACCGAGCATGCGGGACTGGGGAAAGTGAGCAACCATTGACATTGATGGATAAGTCTGGTGGAGGGGTAGAGTGAGATGGGGGAAAGATTATGAATTCTGTTTTGTCCATGTTCAGTTTTAGAAAGCGAGCAGAGAAGAAAGCTGAAATAGCGGACAGACATTGTGGGATTTTGGTCAGTAAGGAGGTGAGGTCAGGTCCAGATAGGTAGATCTGCGTGTCATCGGCATAGAGATGATACTGCAAGCTGTGGAATTCTATGAGCTGTCCCAGGCCAAAGTTGTAGATGGAGAAGAGTAGGGGTCCTAGAACTGAGCCTTGAGGAACACTGACAGAGAATGGGAAAGGTGAGGAGGTGGTGTGGGAGAGGGAGACACAGAATGATCAGTCTGTTAGATATGATGAGATCCAGGATAGGGCCAAGCCTGTGATACCCAGAGATGAGAGAATCTGGAGCAGGAGGGAATGGTCCACAGTGTCGAAGGCAGAAGACAGGTCCAGGAGAAGAAGGACTGAGTATTGTCGCTTGCTCTTGGCGGTTAGTAGGTCGTTGGTGACTTTAGTTATGGCAGTTTCAGTTGAGTGGTGCAGTCGGAAGCCTGATTGTAAGCGGTCAAAGAGGGAGCAGGAGGAGAGGTGGGAGGACAGTTCAAGATGGACAACATCAACAATATCATCATTACCACCAGTGAGATCATCACTACCATCATCATCATTACCACCAGTGAGCTCATCACTACCATCATCATCATTACCACCAGTGAGATCATCACTACCATCATCATCATTACCACCAGTGAGCTCATCACTACCATCATCATCATCACCACCAGTGAGATCATCACTACCATCATCATCAATACCACCAGTGAACGGTTTTGTCAGCAGATCGTCAGTATTCTCACAAATAAATCTAAAGAGAATAGAACATCAGAAAGTTTCCTGAATGCAAAAAACTTTCTTAAAAATAAAAGCAGAAAATGTGATAGTTTCACATTTATACCTGTACTTACTGTGACAAATATTGTCTGTGTAATCATATTATAATATTTATTGCCCCCAATTTTTTTTAACTCTCAACTTTTTTTTTTATTTCAGTCTTTGACATATACCCTTCACTTTTCTACTGTTGGGATATGGGTATTTTTTCCTTAAAATTCATGTATTTGGGGCTAAAAATCATTTTTTCAACTAGGTTTTATTAATGAACTTTACACCAAATGAGATGTCCCTTTTCAGAGATTCCTTGACGAGGTGGGTTGGGTTGATCTTTGAGGGATGCGTCCGCCATGCAGGGTCGGTTTTAGACAAAGTGGGGCCCTTGGCAAAAGCTTAAAGTGGGTCTGCAAATGCTCACATATCGCTCCATCACTCAGAAACATTTCTGTTGTATTTACTTGCGCTGAGTTCAGGCCGCTAAACGAGCCCGATCGACAATATTGAAGTCATTCAACGCTTGTTTCCTGGAATTTTTAGGGTATCTGCACACGTTCAGTAATTGGCAGCGATTTGTATGCAGCGCATGTCCGCTACGTCCATAGTGTTGCCAGCTATTGAATGCAGGTGATTCTGAATGTGTCCATTGAACTGTGCGGAATTAAACCATCAAATACATTGTACGGGTGAGATTTATCTTACGGAGGCTTGTGTCTCTGCAAGATAAATAGACATGCTGCGAACTGGAGAGACACGCCACATGTCCATCTCTGGGTGATCCGCGGGCATCGGTGCTCGCACAGTAGGCATGGGATTTCTTGAAATCCCATCCGCTATGCTGTAACATCTGGATGCTGCACAGGTACGCAGCATCCAACCCACATCATTTACTGACCGTATGCACCTACCCTTACTCTGGCTGAGGGAGAATGATTGGTGCAGATAGTCCTTGATACTGTATAATGCAGGTCCCATATAGTACATATAGTAAAATGCGCTCCCATGGTCCTTGATAGAGTATACTGCAACCCCCCTCAGAGTATAAAGCAGCCCCTCAGAGTATAATGCGGCCCCCCACAAACACACACACACACACATAGTGCAGCCCTCACACACAGTATAATGCAGAACCCACACCCACAGTATTATGCAGCCCCTTCAGAGAATAATGCAGCTCCCTCAGAGTATAATGCAGCCCTTTCAGATTATAATACAGCCCCCCCACACACACAGTATAATGTAGACCCCCAGAGTATAAAGCAGCCCCCTCAGAGTATAATGCAGCCCCACACACACAGTATAATTCATCCCCCCACAAACACACACAAAGTATAGTGCAGCCCCCACACACAGTATAATGCAGCCCCCCACACAGTATAATGCAGCCCCCACACACAGTTTAATGCAGCCCCCACACATACAAAGTATAGTGCAGTCCCCCAAACACACAGTATAGTGCAGTCCCCTCACACACACAGAATAGTGCAGACACACAAAAAAACAGTATAGTGCATTCTCCCCACACACAGTATAATGCAGACAACACAGTATAGTGCAGTCCCCCACACACAGTATAGTACAGCAGACAAACACACACCAAAGTATAGTGCAGTCCCCCCATACACATTATAGTGCAGCAGACATACACAACACAGTATAGTGCAGCCCCCTACACACAGTATAGTGCAGACAACACAGTATAGTGCAGTCAACCCCACACACAGTATTGTACAGCAGATATACACACTCCAAAGTATAGTGCAGTCCCTCCATACACACTATAGTGCAGCAGACATACACAACACAGTATAGTGGAGGCCCCACCACACACAGTATAGTGCAGACAACACACTATAGTGCAGTCCCCCCACACACAGTATAGTACAGCAGACACACACACACACACACCAAAGTATAGTGCAGTCCCCCCATACACACTATAGTTCAGCAGACATACACAACACAGTATAGTGTAGTCCCCCCATACACACTATAGTTCAGCAGACATACACAACACAGTATAGTGCAGTCCCCCCATACACAGAATAGTACAGCAGACACACACACACAGTACTTACCTGCTGCTCTCGCTTCTGCATACTGCAGAGCTTCTCAGCTTCAAATCAGCTCCCCTGTTGGTACATGCTGAGTCAGAGGCGAGTGATGGGAGAGGGAGCATCACATGATGCTCTCTCCTTCATTACTGCTTTCAACTGTATCGGCATCTATAATTTGATATGATTATTAACAGGTTGGCTTAAGATTATTTCAAGGTTTTCTATGGGTCTGATCACTTTGATAATGGCTACAGTAACGAGGTGTACGGAGCGGAGTCGCATGTGTACGAGGTGTATGGAGCGGAGCCACGTATGTATGAGGTGGATGGAGCGGAGCCGTGTGTGTACGAGGTGTATTAAGTTTGAAAGGAATGGCGCCCGCCAGCTCAAATTTTTTTTATGTGCGGCACATTTACTCTGCCGAGTTTGAGACCTCTGCTGTAAAGTGTCAGATCACTGATCTGACACTTTGCAGTGCACTGTGTAAGATCAGCGATCTGACATGTACTGCAGGAGGCTTTCTCAACGCCTAATCTCAGCAGGTACTGAGAAATCCACCTCCCTGCAGGACCCCAAAGGCCCCCGCGGCCATCTTGGATCCGGGGGCCTGCACTGTTCCCTGCGTGATTCTTCCCTATGCCCATGTTTGATCGCAGTGTGCCAGGGGTTAATGTGCCGGGGGCAGTCCGTGACCGCCTCTGGCACATAGTGCCGGGTGTCAGCTGTGATAATCAGCTGAGACCCGGCCACTATCAGCGGCGCTCCCCCCGTGAGCGCTGCTGATCGCTATGACGTACTATCCCGTCCATGGGAATTAAATCCCAGGTCACATGGACCGGATAGTACATCATATGACAGAAAGGGGTTAATATGGAGCATCTTATAGGGCCACCATTAACCTTTGTGCAGCATTATATGGGGCATATATTAATATGGAGCATCTTATGGGGCCACCATTTTACTTTTATTAGTATCTATTTTTATTTTTGAAATTTACCAGTAGCTGCTGCATTTTCCACCCTCGGCTTATACTCAAGTCAATAAGTTTTCCTAGTTTTTTGTGACGAAATTAGGGGCCTCGGGTGATGCTCAGGTCGGCTTATACTCGAGTATATATGGTATGTCAAATTGGTAGCTAGACCCTAGTGGGTCTTGCACAGTGTCATTTTTACTACAGTCCACAAATGTAATTTAGATCCCTAATCTCACCTCTGCTTTACCAGCATGATGAATTAATAGGAAAAACACATGGTATTGATGGAGCTGTTGTTTTCCTGCCAAAGAAACTCAATAAGATCAATGAGGTGGTTAGCCGCACACGGAATGGAGAAATAGTAAAGATGACAATTAGTTTCACATTTGAGTTAAAACTCTCTTCACCAATTTGCTTTCACTTTTACAACATTATATTCCGAAGCCTTGAAGAAAAAGATGAATATATTGTGAAGCAATTAGGTGTGAATAATTATCACCCAATTGATGTTACATAAGTCAAATCAATCCTATAAAGAGAGCACGGCACTCAGGAATAGCTTGGTTGTTGGTGCTCAAGTCGGGTATCCAACCCATCAATCAAAAAATGACAAAAATCTTTGCAGTCAATATGTGAAATATTCAGACACTTTTATTTTGTGCATCCAGACAGAAAGGTTTAAACGTTTTCGGTCCAGCATAGGACCTTCATCAGAAAAATCTCGTTTACTGAAATAAATAAATCCTTGCAATGGTAGCCAAAAGAAGGACAAAGTATAGAGTCTGGATGGCCAGTGGAAATGTTAAATGGCTGGCGTCTGGAAAGCGTATGTGGACTGAGCCGTCCAAAGTCATAAGTCAAAACATACACAACCTAACAATGGGGAATTGATTTACCACCAAAATTTTGAAGTATGAGACTAAGATAAGATAAGATAATCCTTTAATCGTCCCACCAAGGGGAAATTCAGAGCATTACAGCAGCAAGGCAGGAACAAGTACAGATACAGATGCATAAAGGCATTACACTGACAGTAGGTAGGTACATATACGAAGAAAAAAAAAAAAAAAAGATGTAACCGGACTATCACAACTTTGGATCTATCAGTTCACTGTTTGGGTCGTTCTCCATTTTGGACAGTGCTGGTTATACAGCCTAACTGCAGCAGGAAGGAAGGACTTTCGATAGTGCTCCCTCTCACATTTAGGATGAAGTAGCCGGTCACTGACAGTACTGCACATCTTTGTCACGGTCTCATGCATGGGATGGGAATCATTCTGCACCATGTAGCTCACCTTGGCCAGTATCCTCCTGTCGCCTACTTCCTGAACTGGATCAAGGGGGCATCCCAGGACAGAGCTGACCCTTCTAATCAGTTTGTCCAGCCTATTTCTGTCCCTGGTTGATATGCCACTACCCCAGCACGCCACACCAAAGAAGATGACTGATGCCACAACAGAGTTGGAGAAGGATGCAAGGAGTGCCCCTCTAACTCCGAAGGCCCTCAGCCTTCAGAGCAGATAAAGCCTACTTTGGCCCTTCCTGTACACTGCATCCAAGTGATGGGCCCAGTCAAGCTTATTATTGAGGATCACACCAAGGTACTTATAGGTGTCGACTATCTCAATGTCATTTCCCTGAATGTTCACCACTACTGGTGGATTTTTTCCCTTGCGAAAGTCCACCACCAATTCCTTGGTCTTCACGGAATTAATCCTAAGGTGGTTCCTCTCACACCACTCCACAAAAGCTTGGTTAGTATCTCTGTACTCTCTTTCATCTCCTCCTGAGATGAGGCCTACTATTGCAGAGTCATCAGAATACTTCTGCAAGTAGCAGCTAGATGAGTTGCACTTAAAATCCGCAGTGTACAGTGTGAAGAGAAAAGGGGCAAGAACTGTACCTTGAGGTGCCCCTGTATTGCAGATCACTGTGTCTGACACACTGTCCTGAACCTTTACAAACTGAGGTCGGTTCGTGAGGTAGTTAAGGATCCAGGTGGAGAGTTGGAGGTCCACGCCAACAAGGCCCAGTTTGTCTCTCAATAGAGCTGGCTGTATGGTATTAAAAGCGCTAGAGAAATCGAAGAACATTCTCACAGTGTTCCCAGGTTTCTCCAGGTGAGAGAGAGTCCTATCTAGAAGGTGGATAATGGCATCATCCACACCAATGCCCGGCCTGTAGGCAAACTGGAGAGGGTCCATATCCGAGCTCACTAGAGGACGGAGACGTGTGAGAACCAATCTCTCTAGTACCTTCATCAGGTGTGATGTCAATGCTAGAGGTCTATAGTCATTAAGGTCTTTCGGATAAGGTTTCTTCGGAACTGGTACCACACACGATAATTTCCACAATTGTGGTACTATACCTATTCTCAGGCTCATATTGAACAGATATGTAATGATCTCACTCAGCTGGTGCCCGCAGGTTTTGATTAGCCTTGCACTGATGAGGTTGTGAAGTACAGTATTCAGATGTACAGGACATCTTGTTCTCCGGGATCCATTTTTGTGCTTGCGACGCCATTTTGCTGTTTACGAGTTAAATTTTGTAACTTAACTAGATGAAAGTTCACGGCTGTTATGAAACCAGACTGTTCCAGCTTGTACAAGATATAAGATATGAGATGAGACCCTAAAAGAATGTGCTATTGTTCTATATTCTACGTCACGCAGCTAGGGACATATTCTGATTCTCTTACAATACTATTGGCTTACATGTATTACGATTCTATTGGTAGCTGTATACTTTGCATAATTAAGCAGAATGCTATGTAATGTGAGATTCAGTAAAGGGGCTCAGTGATCTGCCTCGATCCTCCCGTACAGAGACCCCCGTCTCCGTGTGGTCATTCCCAGTTGCTAGCAACGCCCTGTGAATTAATTTGGAAATCACTGGCTCAACCGTGAAGGGTTAATTTAGCCCTACCTCAACACCGTCAGGACCTGCAGCCTTCAAAACTTTGATCTTATCCAGTTCTTTTGCAACCTGGGTACTTGTGAAGAACAGACCCTGGCTCAGTTGACAAGTTGCAGCAGGGGGTGAGGTTATTGTAGCAGAGAGGTGTGAATGATATGCAGGGGCAGGAGCAGCCAGTGTGTGATTAAATCTGTTAAAGAATAGATTAAGTTCATTAAGCCCCTCTTTATTTACAACCATCCTGGCAACAGTCTGTCTATGCCCAGATATAGACTTTAGACCCTCCCAGACTTCATGAATCCTTTTCTGTGACAATTTCAGTTCAATCTTTGTCTTATAATTAGCCTTTCCCTGCCTGATTAGATTCTTCAGATCTTTCTGCACTTCTCTCAGCCTGCCCTTGTCACCTGATCTGAAGGCCAACTTCTCTTTGAAAAGAGCCTTTATTCCGGGGCTGATCCCTGGTTTATTGTTAGAGAAGCACCTCACTACTTTTGTGGGTACCATGTTGTCTACACAGAAATTAATGTAGTCCGTTATACAGTGTGTGAGACCATCCATGTCATCACCATATGAATCTTGCAGCACTTCCCAAGTGGTTGTTTCAAAGCAGTCTCTCAGTGAGGCAGGTAACATACTGTGTGCAACTGGGTAGTATAGATGGTGGAGACTAGGAGACTAGGATGACTAGTGTCATCTTGTGGATTGATATGAGCCACAAAGTCCTTCAAAATGAAACTGTTCTGGATGTAATGATGCTTGCATTAAAGAACTGATTGGCCAGATATGTACGGGGTCAGGATGACCGGGCTGCGGGTACATGTGCTGCATCGGGTCCAGAATTGTCAAGGCTGCGTCTCCTATTTCCCAGGGGAAGGAATAGGGGAACGGACAGACCCCATTACCCAGGAAGAGGGGGCATGTTTAGACAGGGAACCTGTCCGGAAGCTGAGGAAAAAATTGCAAAGTAGGAGTGAGTCCCCAGCTGTGAGCGTGTGAGCAGCAAGGGGGGCAGTGCACTACGCACCCAAAGCGCCGACGCCGCGACGAACTGTAGCAGACGTACAGACCCAGTGACCTAGAGGCAGGGGGCCAGCTTAAGAGAAAGCGGGCATGACAGCAGTGATTTTTGGCGTGGACAAGCAGCGCATAGGAGGCTGAGCAGTGTGCTCCATCCTTAGAGCACTGGCGCTGCAAAGGGCTGTTCCCGTTGGCTCCCGCCACTAAAAGTGATACTGCCAGAGAGCGAGGCGCTGTGTGCCCACTGACCACCAGAGAGCGAGGCGCTGTGCGTTCCTTGACCATGAGTACCACGCACATGCGCAGTAGAGAGAGCAAGTTCATGCCACGTGTTCAGCGTGGATAACCAATAATTATAAGGCACAGAGGAATGACAGAGGACGTTGGTGTGGTCAGCAAGGTACTCCCTCAGCATTTTCCCAAACTTTGCACTCTTTGTTGGAGTCCCCCGTGCCTCGGGGTCAGGGCGATGGGATGGTCTGAGAAAACTCTCCTCGAACTTTGCCAGTGTTCCACTGCGTCTGCTGGATTGGAGTTGTGTCTCTCTCACCTGTACTCCTTGCTTCGCCAATGAACTGAGACCTCTGCTGTCAGCGTTTTCATATGGGAATTTTTTTAATAATTCCGCAAGAAGGGCCCTCTGGTCCTCCAACATTTTAGTACACCTGTCTGCCTCTGGAATAAGAGATATAAAGTTCTCCTTGTAGCGTGGGTCTATAAGTGTCACCAATCAGTATGGGTAGGATACGTAACTCAGGTATATATAGATATATACATACTGTTGTGGCCAAAAGTATTGACACCCCTGCAATTCTGTCAGATAATACTCGGTTTCTTCCTGAAAATGATAGCAAACACAAATTCTTTGGTATTATTATCTTCATTTAATTTGTCTTAAATGAAAAAACACAAAAGAGAATTAAGCAAAAAGCAAAACATTGATCATTTCACACAAAACTCCCAAAATGGGCCAGACAAAAGTATTGGCACCCTCAGCCTAATACTTGGTTGCACAACCTTTAGCCAAAATAACTGCGACCAACCGCTTCCGGTAACCATCAATGAGTTTCTTAAAAATGCTCTGCTGGAATTTTAGACCATTTTTCTTTGGCAAACTGCTCCAGGTGTCTGATATTTGAAGGGTGCCTTCTCCAAACTACCATTTTTAGATCTCTCCACAGGTGTTCTATGGGATTCAGGTCTGGACTCATTGCTGGCCACCTCAGAAGTCTCCAGTGCTTTCTCTCAAACCATTTTCTAGTGCTTTTTGAAGTGTGCTTTGGGTCATTGTCCTGTTGGAAGACCCATGACCTCTGAGGGAGACCCAGCTTTCTCACACTGGGCCCTACATTATGATGCAAAGTTTGTTGGTAGTATTCAGACTTCGTAATGCGATGCACACGGTCAAGCAGTCCAGTGCCAGAGGCAGCAAAGAATCCCCAAAATATAAAGGAACCTCCGCCATGTTTGACTGTAGGGACCGTGTTCTTTTCTTTGATTGCCTCTTTCTTTCTCCTGTAAACTCTATGTTGATGCCTTTGCCCAAAAAGCTCTACTTTTGTCTCATCTGACCAGAGAACATTCTTCCAAAACGTTTTAGGCTTTTTCAGGTAAGTTTTGGCAAAGCCCAGCCTGGCTTTTTTATGTCTCGGGGTAAGAAGTGGAGTCTTCCTGGGTCTCCTACCATACAGTCCCTTTTCATTCAGATGCCGACGGATAGTACGAGTTGACACTGTTGTACCCTCGGACTGCAGGGCAGCTTGAACTTGTTTGGATGTTAGTCGAGGTTCTTTATCCAACATCCGCACAATCTTGCGTTGAAATCTCTTGTCAATTTTTCTTTTCCGTCCACATCTAGGAAGGTTAGCCACAGTGCCATGGGCTTTAAACTTCTTAGTGACACTGCGCACGGTAGACACAGGAACATTCTGGTCTTTGGAAATGGACTTGTAGCCTTGAGATTGCTCATGCTTCCTCACAATTTGGTTTCTCAAGTCCTCAGACAGTTCTTTGGTCTTCTTTCTTTTCTCCATGCTCAATGTGGTACACACAAGGACACAAGACAGAGGTTGAGTCAACTTTAATCCATGTCAACTGACTGCAAGTGTGACTTAGTTATTGCCAACACCTGTTAGGTGCCACAGGTAAGTTACAGGTGCTGTTAATTACACAATTTAGAGAAGCATCACATGATTTTTCGAACAGTGCCAATACTTTTGTCCACCCTCTTTTTTATGTTTGGTTTGGAATTATATCCAATTTGGCTTTAGGACAATTCTTTTTGTGTTTTTTCATTTCAGACAAATTAAATGAAGATAATAATACCAAAGAATTTGTGTTTGCAATCATTTTCAGGAAGAAACTGAGTATTATCTGACAGAATTGCAGGGGTGTTAATACTTTTGGCCACAACTGTATATAACCAGAGGTGTCCGGAGGGATAGTCTGAGACGCCCTCCTCCTTTCACTGAGTACCGCGAATTTTGGGCTTCCCAGATGGGGTTGACCTGGTGGAACAAACTGAGACGGCCGCTCCAGTATTGTGCACAACTAAAGGATATTTAGCTCTAAATGAGAGAATCTGTGGAAGGAAAAGAAGAATTTTGTGGCTTGGCACATGAATTGTGTGACGAAGGTGTTAGGAAGAACAGAGGAAGTGAATTCTGATTGTTTCTGTTACTGCTATGTTGAAGAAGGAAAAATTGTCTATTATTATGGCAAGGACGGGATGTATTGTGGTTCAAGCAAGTGTCTGTGGTGTGAGGAAGTGATTAAAAGAAGGAACTGAGATTAATGATACTAATGTGTTAGGCAGACTAATAGTTAAAAGTGATGATTTGAAAGAAGAGGTCTCCTTGCTAGATGAGAATTGTACAAGAAGACCGAGAGGCAGCCCCCACCTTTTCTTTGTTAAACGCTCACAGTATCTATTATCAGCCACCGCTGACAGCCTCAGTCCCCGCTAAGAAAAAAAAAAAGTTTTCAGAAGAATTTAACCCGTCTGTTCAGCGTACAGAGAAAAAAAAAGCAAGCTAGCAGCCAGCAGCTGCTCCAGCCCCCACCATTGTGCCCAGCGAGGCTGCGAGTTCACAGTCCCTTATCAGTATCAGTGCGCCCTTCAGCCCACACAGCAAACTCTGCCCCCCCCACAGACTTCAGCTACTGGGAAACCTGCTCCTCAGCCCCTCCCTGCTAATGCTGGCACTGTGCCAGACTCGAACATTTTCAGAGATTGTCATTCCCCTGCTATTTTAATCGGAGTAGATGGTAGACCCAATTAATATACTTTTATAAACCCTATTTCTGTGGGACCTTTTCCCAAGGTTACTGTTCAGTTTGTAATCTCCCCCACACGTCCAGTAAATTTACTAGGGGCAGATTTATTATTACAGTTCCGCTCCGGAATATAATTCCAAGATGATGGTCAGATGGCTCTTACGTTATGAAGACAGTGAGGAAATCTGTATTTTGCATGCCCTTCCTACAGTTATGATGGCCCTGATAGGCCCAGATCCACCCCCAATATTGCCTGAGGATCAATGACGCACCCCATAGCTCTCAGAGATACTATCTAAACTCTGGTCAAAAGGGTCAAATGATATAGGGAGAATGCCTGTAGAACCAGTAAAAGTGTTTCTCAAACCTGGTGCCTAATCCTCATACTCTTTTGTCCCAAATACCCCAGGATGCTCACTGTATAATGAAGCCCATACATATCTTTTTGTGGCAGCTTTGATGTCCGGCCTCAGACCCGAATTGAAAGAGGCAATAATTTCAGTTAGACTTGACGTTGAGAATTCCACCCCGGCTGATGCATTGAAAGTAAAAAAAAGTTTTCAGACTTTAACCTGCTCTGTTCAGGAGAGAGAGAGAGAAAAAAAAAAAAAAAGAGCAAACAGCAGCCTCTAGCCCCCACCGCAGCTGCGAGCACACAGTGTGCCCTTCAGCCCACACAGCAAACTCTCGCCCCCCTTCTTCAGACTTCAGCTAGTGGGAATCTTGCTCCTCGGCCCCTCCCTGCTAATTCTCGTTACTGCTCAGTTCGTGATCTCTCCCACATGTCCAGTAAATTTACTAGGGGTAGATTAATTATCACAGTTCCGCTCCGGAATACAATTCCAAGATGATGGTCAGATGTTTTTTTTGTTATATAATCCCTATGTAGATGAAGACAGTGAGGAAATCTGTATTTTGCATGCCCTTCCTACTGTTATGATGGCCCTGATAGGCTCAGATCCACTCCCAATATTGCCTGAGGATCAATGACTCACCCCATACCTCTCAGAGATACTATCTAAACTCTGGTCAAAAGGGTCAATTGATATAGGGAAAATGCCTGTAGAACCAGTAAAAGTGTTTCTCAAACCTGGTGCCTAATCCTCATACTCTTTTGTCCCAAATACCCCAGGATGCTGCTTGGTTTACAGTTATTGATCTTACCAATGCCTTCTTTAGCATTCCGTTACACCCAGACTGCCAGTTTCTATTTGCATTCACTTATCAGGGCCGACAGTTAATATGGACAGTTATGCCACAAGGGGCCTAAAACAATCCCAACCAGTTTGCAAAAAAAAAAAAAAAATATGAGCAGGTGTCTTTTGCCATTTCTGCCATTGCTAGCCTCCTTAAGCATCTGGAAGCACTGAACTGTCGAGTTTCGGCCTCGAGACTTCACTTCTGCCTTGGTCAAGTGATATTCTTGGGTCACTGTCTCCTTCAGGGTGCCAGACACCTCGCAGAAGAAAGAAAAATAGCTGTCAGCTCCCTTCCTATCCCAAAAGATGAAATTGAACTCCAGCGTTTTCTTGGACTATGTATTTATTTTTGTCAGTGGATACCGGATGCATCCCGCATAATGCAACCCCTTTACAACGCCTTGAAAGACGGTATAATGAACTATAAGGAAAGATGGCAGTGATGAGGATTACCTCCAACATGACTGTTCCCAACTTCTGACTGAAGAAACAGCTACTCCACCAAATGTCAGTGAGAATCCACTCCCAAATCCTGATCTGGTGTTATACACGGATGGTTCAAGATATGCTGATGAGTTTGGTAGATTCCACTCGGGATATGCTGTTACCACAGAGGACACTGTAGTGCACACAGCTGCGCTCCCGCCCTCACAGTCAGCACAAGAAGCAGAACTCCAGGCTCTGTCTACTGCATGTACTTTGGCCAAGAACAGACGGGCTAATATATACACGGATTCACGGTATGCATTTGGTATTGCTCACGATTTTGGGGCTCTATGGGCCAATCGAGGGTTTATTACTACTGCCGGAACCCCAGTGAAAAATGCTGAAGCTGTTAAAACCTTCATGGACTCGATCAAATTACCTACTCAGTTGGCCATTATCAAAGTTAAGGTGCACGGTCCTAGGACCAGACCACAGACTGTTGGCAACGCATTTGCGGATATGCAAGCAAAAGCCGTCGCTCTGTAACCCGTTGAACCAACCATACCAACTGTGGTGACCACACGCTCTTAGCGTAAACAGTTACAAGAAGCACTGACCCTACAAGAACCTGAGGATCTACAACAGACTGAAGTTTTCTGTCGAACCCCGTGAGACCGCCTAATGACGATGCAGAGAATGTCTCCAAAGGAAGGGGTGAAGCAATGGAAGACTGATGGGGCACGTATGGATAATGGTCTCTGGAAAAAGGACCAACTCGTGTGTCTCCCTAAGCGGATGTACCCTGCTATTGCCATATGGGCACATGGGCCTACACATCGAGGAAAGAATCAGGCCCTCGCACTGGTGCAAAAATTCTACTGGGCCCCGGTTCTCCAGTTGGCCGAAAGCATTCCCTGTTACCAACATGACTGCAAAGACCACAGCGAAGAAACTGGTGATGGAAGTTATATGCAGATATGGGGTTCCAGAAGTTGTTGAAAGTGACCAAGGTCCGGCCTTTTCTTCTCATGTGTACCAAGAAGTTTTGACAATGCTTGGATCCACTGTAGCCCTCCATACTCCGTACTACCCACAATCCAGTGGGAAAGTTGAGAGGTTGAATGGCACACTGAAGGGACAATTGACCAAAATGATGCAGGAGACTACGGCTCCATGGCCAGAGCTCCTACCCATTGTACTATACCATATTCGTACTACCCCTATTGTAAAATATGGCCTGTCCCCATATGAGATATTGTTTGGTGCTAGGCCCCCAGTTGCAAATTTCCAGCCTCAGCAGTTATCAGAAGAAACTGACCGTGCTGTTCAATATGTTATTCAGCTTAGCAAGATTTTTTACTAACACCCATGTCCCCATGTTCTAGTTTCCTCTTCTTTTCCAGATTCAGCAGAAACCGACACCTGCTATAACCTGAAGCCTGGTGATTTGGTAGTCGTGAAAAGGCATGTCAGGAAGCACGGACTAGAACCTTTGTATGACGGTCCCTATGAAGTCCTCCTCATCACCCAACAAGCCAATAGCAAATGAAGGGGCATAATGTTTTGGACTTTCGCATTTTCCATGTTATTATTGGTAACCGCATGGGACAGCCTAAATTCCCCAACGTCCTTGAATAATATGTTTATACAACATCATGAAAAATTACTGAGAGATTTGTTGGACAATTCCCAGTCTCTGGCAGACTGTTGGATCTGCACGTATTCACCAGTGTCAGCCACAAGCATCCCCTTTTTGGCTATCCCTGTTCCACCCGAGGAGTTATTTGCTTGGACTGACTGTTCTGACACACTCGCTAATAGTGCCACAGATAATGCTAAATTATGGAATTTAACTGTTGGTATACCTATTGTGGGATGGGTGGGATACCCCTGGTGGCAAGGTAACCTTTCAGGAAGTAATACACAACTTCAATATTTGGCCTACAAAGGGGGGGCTTGGGTCCCTAAGAATAAGACTAGTCTAACCAATCTGGGGCAAGTTCCAACGTATGGTCTACAAGTCAGTTTCAATGTAACTTCACACTCTACTGATGCCTTCAAACCAATGTTGCTAGAAAGAAGGTTACATAACACGTCATGGGAATTTTCTAATTTGTTTCCCCAGGGTTCTAACGAAACCTGTGCCAGTATTTCTGGCAATATATCTTGTAATGAGTCCTCTGAATATGTGCCAGGACCCCCACTTGTGGAAATCCCGATGTAGGTGATTGTAGTCCTTTAGGACAATCTCCAGCTTGGTGTATGCTTCAGAATGCATCTGCATTCATAGACTTAACTTATAGATTGGTACTGCAACATTCAGCCCTATGGGATTTACCTGATGACATGATCTGGGTATGTGGAGACAATGCTTATAAATGGTTGCCAGTAGGGGTAAGAGGTACTTGTTCTCTGGGTCGCTTGACCCCGGCCACCTTAGTTATTCCGAACAAACAGTTGGATACACAGGCTATACCCAAACATACATTATATCAGTGTTTTGTTCTCTGGCTCCACGTCATCTCCTCTTCCTCTTGCTGTCGGGGTACCTCAGGGCTCAGTCCTTGGCCCCCTTCTTTTCTCTCTCTACACGGCCCCAATTGGACAGACCATCAGCAGATTTGGCTTTCAGTACCATCTTTATGCTGATGACACACAACTATACACGTCTTCCCCCGACCTTACCCCCGCTGTACTACAGAACGCCAGTGACTGTCCGCAGTCTCCAATATCATGTCCGCTCTCTATCTGAAACTCAACCTCTCCAAAACTGAACTTCTTCTGCTCCCGCCGTCTACTAACCTCCTTAAATCTGACATTTCCTTCTCCGTGGGTGGTACCACAATAACACCCCGGCAGCAGGTGCGCTGTCTGGGTGTTATGTTTGACACCAATCTCTCCTTTACATCCCATATACAATCCCTTGCCCGCTCTTGCCGCTTACACCTAAAGAACATCTCTAGAATCCGCCCTTTTCTCACTATGGAAACAACAAAAACCCTCACTGTTGCATTGATCCACTCTTGCCTGGATTACTGCAACGCTCTATTAATTGGCCTCCCCGTCACTCGACTATCCCCTCTCCAGTCCATACTCAATGCAGCAGCCAGGATCGTCCATCTGGGTAATCGGTACTCAGACGCGTCCGCTCTTCGCCAGTCCTTACATTGGCTGCCCATTCATTAAAGGATCCAATTCAAAGTACTTGTTCTCACCCACAAAGCTCTCCACAGTGCGGCACCCCCTTACATCTCTTCTCTCATTTCTGTCTATCGGTCTAGCCGATCGCTGCGCTCTGCAAACGACTTTCGACTAACCTCTGCACTAATCCGTACCTCCCAATCCCGACTCCAAGACTTCTCCTGTGCTGCTCCTATCCTCTGGAATGCTCTACCCCAAGAAATCAGGACTATCCACAATTTGCATAGTTTTAGGTGCTCCCTCAAAACACACCTGTTCAGAGCGGCCTATCACATTCACTAATCAAAGTCAATCTCTGTGTAAGTGTGCGTGCGTAGCCCATTCACTATCTCCATCCATCCTTCACTCCTGCAAGATGGCTGGACCTTCATTGTAAATACACCATTGTAAATACACACCTGTACTCTGTATCTCCCTCACCTCATTGTAGATTGTACGCTCTCACGAGCAGGGTCGTCTTATTTCGTCTTATTTTGCTTTAATTATTGCATTGTTAGCGTTGTTACTTATGACTTGTGTTTTGAAACTGTTAAATTGTAAAGCGCTGCGGAATATGTTGGCGCTATATAAATAAAGATTATTATTATTATTATTATTATTATTATTATTATACAAAAGAGCTGCGGACAATTCACCCCGCCCTTCAGGGAGACCACATATAGTACAGATGAGTGTGGCCAATAAAATTGTCAGTTCCATTTTCATTTACCCTATGATTACACAAATGTGGGATAAATTGGTTAGGGCCACAGATTATCTAGATGATCAAATTTGGGATATATTGGACATACTTAACACTACTGTTGCTGTCCAAAATCAACTTATTATAGTCACTAATCAACAAACTATAGTGCTGGACTACTTAACAGCAGCACAAGGTGGTATGTGTCAGGTCATTGGACCCGCTTGCTGTCATTATATAGATCCTAACAGTACTATGAAGTTAAAGTTAGAAGACATTCAAAGACTCAGAGATCAATACGATAAAGACAATGATCGTACTAAGGACAGTTGGTGGTCAGACACCTTCTCCTTTCTCAATCCAGCCAATTGGTTTAAGGGAATTGGGGGCTGGAGAGCTGGGATCTTACAGAGCTTGTTACACATTGCTGCCTGTATCCTTGTTGTATATGTGATACTAAAACTTGTTCTTTGGTGTATTTCTGTATGTATTAGGAAATTCTGCACTAAGCCAGATAATGATGATACCAAAGGTGTCGTTGCCCCTGCTCTTCTCTACACCGATCTTAAAAGGCTACTTGATGAAGATGTTGAAGCCAAGCGCATGGCTACCTACAAAAGATCTCCACCACCGGCATCAAAAATTGTTATTCGTGAACTGCAGTATACAGGGGGGGACGGGTGCGCCGCGACAGCCATGACTGGTAACACGGCATCAGTCATGTGAAGACCAGTACCCCTCAAGCTGTTAGCTTGGGATAGCACCTCTGATGCTGCATATGTGTTATCAAAATTTATCTAGGGGGGAATTGTGAAGTACAGTATTCAGATGTACAGGACATCTTGTTCTCCGGGATCCATTTTTGTGCTTGCGACGCCATTTTGCTGTTTACGAGTTAAATTTTGTAACTTAACTAGATGAAAGTTCACGGCTGTTATGAAGCCAGACTGTTCCAGCTTGTACAAGATATGAGATATGAGATGAGACCCTAAAAGAATGTGCTATTGTTCTATATTCTACGTCACGCAGCTAGGGACATATTCTGATTCTCTTGCAATACTATTGGCTTACATGTATTACGATTCTATTGGTAGCGGTATACTTTGCATAATTAAGCAGAATGCTATGTAATGTGAGATTCAGTAAAGGGGCTCAGTGATCTGCCTCGATCCTCCCGTACAGAGACCCCCGTCTCCGTGTGGTCATTCCCAGTTGCTAGCAACGCCCTGTGAATTAATTTGGAAATCACTGGCTCAACCGTGAAGGGTTAATTTAGCCCTACCTCAACACCGTCAGGACCTGCAGCCTTCAAAACTTTGATCTTATCCAGTTCTTTTGCAACCTGGGTACTTGTGAAGAACAGACCCTGGCTCAGTTGACAAGTTGCAGCAGGGGGTGAGGTTATTGTAGCAGAGAGGTGTGAATGATATGCAGGGGCAGGAGCAGCCAGTGTGTGATTAAATCTGTTAAAGAATAGATTAAGTTCATTAAGCCCCTCTTTAACTACAACCATCCTGGTGACAGTCTGTCTATGCCCAGACATAGGCTTTAGACCCTCCCAGACTTCATGAATCCTTTTCTGTGACAATTTCAGTTCAATCTTTGTCTTATAATTAGCCTTTCCCTGCCTGATTAGATTCCTCAGATCTTTCTGCACCTTTCTCAGCCTGCCCTTGTCACCTGATCTGAAGGCCAACTTCTCTTTGAAAAGAGCCTTTATTCCGGGGCTGATCCCTGGTTTATTGTTAGAGAAGCACCTCACTACGTTTGTGGGTACCATGTTGTCTACACAGAAATTAATGTAGTCTGTTATACAGTGTGTGAGACCATCCATGTCATCACCATATGAATCTTGCAGCACTTCCCAAGTGGTTGTTTCAAAGCAGTCTCTCAGAGCATCATCACTGAGGACAGTCCATATCCTCACTGTGCGAGTGACAGCAGGTTCTCTGTACAAGTGGCTTGTACACGGGTTGGAGGTGCTCTAGGTTGTGATCCGATCTTCCAAGGTGCGGTAGGGCTGACGAGGCATATGCCCCTCTCACATTGGCAAAGAACAAGTCCATTGTTTTGTTGTCTCTAGTGAGGCAGGTAACATACTGTGTGCAACTGGGTAGTATGGATGCTGGAGACTAGGAGACAAGATGACTAGTGTCATCTTGTGGATTGATATGAGCCACAAAGTCCTTCAAAATGAAACTGTTCTGGATGTAATGATGCTTGCATTAAAGAAATGATTGGCCAGATATGTACGGGGTCAGGATGACCGGGCTGCGGGTACATGTGCTGCATCTGGTCTGGAATTGTCAAGGCTGCGTCCCCTATTTCCCAGGGGAAGGAATAGGGGAACGGACAGACCCCATTACCCAGGAAGAGGGGGCATGTTTAGACAGGGAACCTGTCCGGAAGCTGAGGAAAAAAATGCAAAGTAGGAGTGAGTCCCCAGCTGTGAGCGTGTGAGCAGCAAGGGGGGCAGTGCACTACGCACCCAAAGTGCCAACGCCGCGTCAAACTGTAGCAGACGGACAGACCCAGTGACCTAGAGGCAGGGGGCCAGCTTAAGAGAAAGCGGGCATGACAGCAGAGATTTTTGGCGTGGACAAGCAGCGCATAGGAGGCTGAGCAGTGTGCTCCATCCTTAGAGCACTGGCGCTGCAAAGGGCTGTTCCCGTTGGCTCCCGCCACTAAAAGTGATACTGCCAGAGAGCGAGGCGCTGTGTGCCCACTGACCACCAGAGAGCGAGGCGCTGTGCGTTCCTTGACCATGAGTACCACGCACGTGCGCAGTAGAGAGAGCAAGTTCATGCCACGTGTTCAGCGTGGATAACCAATAATTATAAGGCACAGAGGAATGACAGAGGACGTTTGTGCGGTCAGCAAGGTACTCCCGCAGCATTTTCCCAAACTTTGCACTCTTTGTGAGAGTCCCCCGTGCCTCGGGGTCAGGGCGATGGGATGGTCTGAGAAAACTCTCCCCGAACTTTGCCAGTGTACCACTGCGTCTGCTGGATTGGAGTTGTGTCTCTCTCACCTGTACTCCTTGCTTCGCCAATGAACTGAGACCTCTGCTGTCAGCGTTTTCATATGGGAATTTTTTTAATAATTCCGCAAGAAGGGCCCTCTGGTCCTCCAACATTTTAGTACACCTGTCTGCCTCTGGAATAAGAGATATAAAGTTCTCCTTGTAGCGTGGGTCTATAAGTGTCACCAATCAGTATTGCCCATCAAGCAAAATTTTGAAAATGCAAGGGTGGCGGGAAAAGCAGCGTAACATAAACTCAGCCATGCGTGTAAGACTGCTAACAGTCAATACTTCCGTGTCCTTACCAAGAGTACGACTGACCATGATCTCCTCCTCCTTGTCCTCAGGCCTCCACGACTTTCGACTAACCTCAGTAATATCATTGTAAAAACATCATCTTATATATAAAGCTCAAAGTGTGTATGTATGTATGTGTGTGTGTGTGTGTGTGTATGTCCGGGATAGGCATCCGCACCATCGCAGCTACAGCCACAAAATTTGGCACAGTCACATGTCTGGACCCCGAGAGCGTCCTAAGCTATGTTGTGAGGTGAAATTTTAACCCTGCGCATTCCAATTTACCAAATAATTGTGCCCCTATCTACATAATGTGGAAAAAGAGTGTGCGTGTCAAGCCTCGCCCCTCATTATGATGTCATAATGCCCCTATCTACATAATGGGGAAAGAGTGTGTGCATGTCAAGCCCCGCCCCTCATTATGATGTCATAATGGTTGCCATGGCGACGCTGATGTCATCATAGGTTGCAAGCCCTGCCGCTCATTATGATGTCATAATGGTTGACTATGGGATGGAGGATGTGTGATGGGTATATGGGCACTGGACTATGGGATGGAGGATATGTATGACGGGTATATGGGCACGGGACTATGGGATGGAGGATGTGTGATGCGTATATGGGCACTGGACTATGGGATGGAGGATATGTATGACGGGTATATGGGCACGGGACTATGGGATGGAGGATGTGTGATGGGTATATGGGCACTGGACTATGGGATGGAGGATATGTACTACAGGTATATGGGCACAGGCCTATGGGATAGTGGTTATGTACGATGGGTATATGGGCACGGGACTATGGGATGGAGGATAATTATAATTTGCTATAACTAACCACAGTTAGTAACTATGCCCAGGCAGCGCCGGGCTCTTCAGCTAGTTGTAAATACATTCTTGTAAATATACCCCTGTAGTTTTTATCTCCCCCACCTCATTGTAAATTGTAAGTTGTCACGAGCAGGATTGCATTTTTGGGGGTTAATTATTGATATAGTTGTTACTTAGTGTAGACTGCAAGCTGTCACGAGCAGAGTCATTTTATTTTGGTTTAATTATTGTAATATTGTTGTCGTTATTACTTAGGACTGTTGTGCTTGAAACTGTTAAACTGAAAATATGTTTGCTCTATATAAATAACCACCAACTTGGTGGATTCCTCAAAGTTTTGGAGGATGGCACATATGTCTGAAATCCATGTCCACTCCTGAGATCTTATGTGTGAAGTCAGAACTGATTACCGACAACCTTGTTGATGCTGGTAGATTAGTCACCAAATGCCCTCTTCTGCTCACAAATCCTTTCCAACATCTGCAGTGTAGAGTTCCATCCCCTGAGGACATCACACACCAGTCAGTGAGCTAGAAGCTGCAAGCGCCGCTGAGGCACAGCAAGGGCGGATGAAGATGGAGATGACTTTCAAAATGGGTACGCAGAGAGTTGTACTTTTCTAGCAGATCTGTCAGCTCTGTGTCGCTTTTCAGAAAACATTGACTAATGAGATTAAGCGCATGAGCCAGCCATGGCACATGTGTGAGCTCGCATCGCCACAGACCAGCCACCAGGTTCCAGCCATTGTCACACACAACCATGCCTGGCTGTGGGTTCAGCGGTGTCAGCCACAGATCTATTTCAATGTGAAGCGAAAAAAGGAGAAATATGCAGCACTCACCGATATAGCTGAAAAACTGTGCGTCTTTATTTCACATAAATTCCATCAATAGTTAAGTGGACATGCAGGATGTTAGAGGAATGCTAGGGGAGGGAGGTGCCGGACAACGGCCATTTCGCGATTACTCGCTTCTACGGGTCCAAGACTGGAGTGCTGCATATTTCTCTTTTTTTCACATTGAAATATTCATGTTTTCCATTTCGTCCCTCTGGACAACACCATGGAGGAAGTCCTCCCTTGACCTATAGCGGGACAGGATCACAGAGAGGTTAAAAGGTCCCTCCAGCCTCCAGTGTTTTTCCTGTCCCAAAGGGGACGGTCATAGGAGAGGTTGCTCCAGGAGGAGTGAAGATAGAAGGTGAACGTTTGACGGGCCCAGGGGGATCGGGCGGCTGGGCCAAACCTTCCCCCTGTCAAGCAGCCCGGGGCTGAAACCCTCCTAGGGGGGTCCCTCAGCCACAGAGACCAGGGTGCGGACGAGGCTCCTGGGTAGAGCCGCTTCCTCCCACAGTCGAGGCTCTCGGCTCTGACGCCGGCATGCAAGCCACTGCTACTTACGGAAATCGGGGGAGAAGAAGGCGTCGCTCCTCCGGTAATGCCAGAGCAGGTCGGCGTGCGTTCCGCTGTAGAACGCGGTTGTGCAGAACGAGACAGGCAACGGGCGAGTTTCCTGGATCTCGTGGGGCACAGGAGAAGAAATCATTGGCAGTAATGCAGCATGCCTGACGGGACTCCGCTTCCCTCCATGGTGGGCACTCGGCATTACCAGCTCCCCCTGTTTTCTAGCAGGTATGGAGCCAGCACAGGTAAGTGCACGGTGGAATGCTGTTGATGGCCTAGGCCTCTGGACGGATGCTAGTCTCATGCCTTTGTGCTGAAAGCTGCTCAGGTGATGAGGTATTTGTTCACATATATGCAGATAAGCCTTGCACCTCTAGGCTATAATAAGGCCATATGTCCAGGTTACATCTCATGGTTCGACTTAACTACTCTATCCATAGGAGGACACAGGGGGTTAATGCAGCACAGTGTCTCCATGAAGGCCCTCCAGCTGCAGCTCAGTAATTAGCTCCTTCAGGTGGGGTCAGGCTGACAAATGAGATGTTCCGTTCAGAGTGGCAGCTCATGGCCCTAGCCGTAGAGACACAGAGGGAAAGGTAAAGAAAGAAAATCACACCACTCAACAGGATTGAGAGCAACGGTTGGGTCTACGGATTATATTGAGCATCTATGCTTTAGATTGCATTATAGCGTTTCCATGCTTTATATTGTGGGCCTCTGTACATCATATTGCATCAGACTGCCTCTATGCATTACATTGAGTGTTTCTCTGCACTCGACTATCCCCTCTCCAGTCCATACTCAATGCAGCAGCCAGGATCGTCCATCTGGGTAATCGGTACTCGGACGCGTCCGCTCTTCGCCAGTCCTTACATTGGCTGCCCATTCATTATAGGATCCAATTCAAAGTACTTGTTCTCACCCACAAAGCTCTCCACAGTGCGGCACCCCCTTACATCTCTTCTCTCATTTCTGTCTATCGGCCTAGCCGATCGCTGCGCTCTGCAAACGACTTTCGACTAACCTCTGCACTAATCCGTACCTCCCACTCCCGACTCCAAGGCTTCTCCCGTGCTGCTCCTATCCTCTGGAATGCTCTACCCCAAGAAATCAGGACTATCCACAATTTGCATAGTTTTAGGCGCTCCCTCAAAACACACCTGTTCAGCGCGGCCTATCACATTCACTAATCAAAGTCATTCTCTGTGTAAGTGTGCATGCGTAGCCCATTCACTATCTCCATCCATCCTTCACTCCTGCAAGATGGCTGGACCTTCATTGTAAATACACCATTGTAAATACACACCTGTACTCTGTATCTCCCTCACCTCATTGTAGATTGTACGCTCTCACGAGCAGGGTCGTCTTATTTCGTCTTATTTTGCTTTAATTATTGTATTGTTAGCGTTGTTACTTATGACTTGTGTTTTGAAACTGTTAAACTGTAAAGCGCTGCGGAATATGTTGGCGCTATATAAATAAAGATTATTATTATTATTATTATTATTATTATTATTATATTGAGGGCCTCTGTCCATCATATTGCATAGTGCCTCTATGCATGGCACTGAGTATCTCTATGCATCATGTTGCTTCTTTGCATTGAGTGCCTCTATGCTTCATATTGCATTATAGTGCTTTTATACTTTATATGGAGTGCCTCTGGACATCATATTGCATCATACTGCCTCTACGCATTACATTGAGTATCTCTATGCATCAGGTTGCTTCTATGCATTGAGTGCCTCTATGCTTCATATCGCATTATAGTGCTTTTATGCTTTATATGGACGTGTCTCTGTGCATATCATTTCAACATAGCATCACATTGAGTATCTCTATGCATCATATTGCCTCTATGCGCTATATTGAGTGCCTCTATGCTTCATATTGCATTATAATGCTTCAATGCTTTATATTGAGTGCCTCTATGGATCATATTGCTTCAGGATGCCTCTGCATCATATTACATCATAGTGCATCATATTGCATCCATAGTGCCCGGGGCATCAGATGGCATCATAATGCCTCTGTACATAATTACATCATAGTGCCTCTATGCATTATATGGAGTGCATCACGTTGCACCAGATTGCATCATAGTACCTCTGTCATACTGCCTCTAGGCATTATATTGAGTACATCAGGTTGCACCATATGGCATAGTGCTTCATAGTGCCTCTGCATATTGAACCATAGTACTTCTCAGTAATTCGACATCATATTGCATCAGAGTGTTTCACAGCAACGCTGCATCATATCGCATTATAGTGCATCATATTGCCTTTAGGCATCATAGTGCTTCATAGGCCTCTGTGTATATTGCAGCATACTGCTTCACAGTGCCCCTCATCATATTACTTCATATTGCATCATAGTGCTTCATAGGCCTCATGCCCCTCATCATATTACTTCATATTGCAACATAGTACCTTTTTGCATCATATTGCATCAGTGTTTCAGGGTGCCTTCGTGCATCATATTGCATCATAGCGCTTCATAAGTGCCTTTTTTCATATGGCATCATAGTGCTTCATAGCGTCTCTATACATCATATTGCGTCATAATGCTTTGGTGCATCATATGGCATCATAGTGCTTTGGTGCCCCTGTGCCTCAGGGTGTATCACTAGTGTTTCATAGTGCTTCATGGTACATCATGGTGCCTCATAGTACTTCGGGTGTTGTGGCTTTGTGCCGCTGGCTGTGGGCCTCTGGCTTAGACCATCTGACTTGGGCCTTGTTGTGTGGCCGCACCCTGTTTTGTTGGCCTACCACTTCACGTTTTATCTCAGGCCCAGAGTCCTTCAGTTTGGACCCAGATCCAACTTTTGTTGCTTCATTCTTGGCATCCGAGCTTAGCCAAAAAAAAAAAACCACCTATGCTTGAATTGGATTAAAAACACACATGTGACATGCACAATGTGAACAAGTCTGTTGGACCATGTTCACTCCACCCTGACTGAAACACAAACAAAAAGCACAGAATGACAAATGTGCAAAAATACCTTGCAATAAGACATATAACAGTAGTCAGCAAGTGCTGATAAAAGGTAATAACAAACACAGGGTATTTAGTCGATACGTTTTTTTGCAAAAAAATGTATACCAAGCTGCCTCACCAACGTCAAGGTAACCCGTATTGAAGCAGTCCCTATCTAATGTATTTAATACCTGAACATATGAACTGTGTCTAAATGAGCAGGATTAAGACAGGCGCTTTCTGGTGTGGGCACGTGATGCAAGACAGCTCCTTATGTGCATGTCACACAAGAGAGGGGTGGGGTCTCTCAAATCATGCATAAGCATGAAAAAAACTGGATTAAAAACACACATGTGACATGCACAATGTGAACAAGTCTGTTGGACCATGTTCACTCCACCCTGACTGAAACACAAACAAAAAGCACAGAATGACAAATGTGCAAAAATACCTTGCAATAAGACATATAACAGTAGTCAGCAAGTGCTGATAAAAGGTAATAACAAACAGGGTATTTAGTCGATACGTTTTTTTGCAAAAAAATGTATACCAAGCTGCCTCACCAACGTCAAGGTAACCCGTATTGAAGCAGTCCCTATCTAATGTATTTAATACCTGAACATATGAACTGTGTCTAAATGAGCAGGATTAAGACAGGCGCTTTCTGGTGTGGGCACGTGATGCAAGACAGCTCCTTATGTGCATGTCACACAAGAGAGGGGTGGGGTCTCTCAAATCATGCATAAGCATGAAAAAAACTGGATTAAAAACACACATGTGACATGCACAATGTGAACAAGTCTGTTGGACCATGTTCACTCCACCCTGACTGAAACACAAACAAAAAGCACAGAATGACAAATGTGCAAAAATACCTTGCAATAAGACATATAACAGTAGTCAGCAAGTGCTGATAAAAGGTAATAACAAACACAGGGTATTTAGTCGATACGTTTTTTTGCAAAAAAATGTATACCAAGCTGCCTCACCAACGTCAAGGTAACCCGTATTGAAGCAGTCCCTATGTAATGTATTTAATACCTGAACATATGAACTGTGTCTAAATGAGCAGGATTAAGACAGGCGCTTTCTGGTGTGGGCACGTGATGCAAGACAGCTCCTGTATTAAATACATTAGATAGGGACTGCTTCAATATGGGTTACCTTGACGTTGGTGAGGCAGCTTGGTTTTCCTGCCTTCTCCTGCTGCGCTTGGTGGCTTTCTTGGGTGGCATGTTGGGTGTGGCTGTGGGTCCCACTGTCTTGCTTTTATATATGTCTTGTGGGCAGAGCTACTGAGCATGCTCAGACCAAAAAAACCGGATCCGGCGCATTGCGGCGCTCATAGGCTTTCATTGTGTGAAAAAGCCGGACGCGCCGGATCCGGCGTGTCCGGCTTTTTCGCCGGAGACAAAAAACGTTACAGTAGACGCTTTTTCCAGACGCCGGATCGCGACACATTGCCGGATCCGTCGAAAACCGGATGAAACGCATGGCCATCCGGTGCGATCCGGCGCAAATGCAAGTCAATGGGGGGGAAACCGGATCCGGCATTGCATTTCGCCGGATCCGGTTTCTGTCAAAAGCGCCGGATCGCGCCTGACGGCGAAAACCTGATGTGTGAAAGAGGCCTTAATCCTGCTCATTTAGACACAGTTCATATGTTCAGGTATTAAATACATTAGATAGGGACTGCTTCAATACGGGTTACCTTGACGTTGGTGAGGCAGCTTGGTATACATTTTTTTGCAAAAAAACGTATCGACTAAATACCCTGTGTTTGCTATTACCTTTTATCAGCACTTGCTGACTACTGTTATATGTCTTATTGCAAGGTATTTTTGCACATTTGTCATTCTGTGCTTTTTGTCTATGCTTGAATTGGCCTAGTAAAGTAGCATTTCTTCCGTCTGGAACAGAACTCTCAAGGAGCTACTGCCTTGAGTGCTAAGGGCAAGTCTCTTGCATAATTAGCTTTAAAGGGAGATATACATCTTTGGATTCATCCTACAAAGGACATACTACGTCCTGGGAGCAGTAAATCCCATGAGGTGGAAGGAGAGAATCTTTCCCAGCTCCACATACGGCAATCAGACTAGTTGCCTTGATCAACATCCAGTAGACAGATTTTTGTCACATAAGTCTGTTGTATTATGTTTACCAGGAACTGCATCATTGCCTTTGTAAAAACAAAAGAGAACATTCAGCTCACCCCCGAGATATAATTCCAAGCACAAGAAGGAGCACGGCTTCCTCACTGCTGCACAGCCTCCAAGGCAATAGGGAAAATAGAAGTGGATCCAGCTCACTCACAAGGCTTATTTAAAAATTAAAAAAAAAAAAATATTATTGGATGATCCTTAAAAAATTCAAAATGACAAAACAGACATCTCAGATGGCACAGCAATGACAGAGGGTGGTGTGTAATGAGACCATATGCGTTTCGAGCAACACGGCTCTTAAACATTGTTTTTTTCATTACCTTGTGGCGAAACAGCAGCACTGCGTCAGGTGTCAGAGGATACCACACACACTGTCCTTACAGCAGTCAGGGCTCCTGAGATAAAGAATCGGTAACCTGGACGCTTAGAGTTGAGAACTCATAGTCCCATTGCCTCACAGTAGGTAATCCCCCTCTGTGATGGGGAGAAAACTACTCTCTCTAGCTATAGGGTATGGTTACTCCCACCATGGCAGTCTGGGTGTATAAATATCACTGAGAAAATTGCCTTTTAGGCTACGCGTGTATATATGTGTGTATATATAGATAGATAGATAAGTTGACTTATATATAATGTCCGGACTAATGACTCGTATAGAGGCAGTTCGAAATAATCTCTCGTATTACAGGTTTTTTACCAACAACCCCCCCACCAACACCACTTTCATCGATTCCAGAGTCCAGACTCCCTGTATCTAACATACTGTAGGTAAAACAGGCGTGATCCCCGTTTCCCTTTCAGTGCTTCTAATAAGAAGCCCTATGTGGGTAATGGCAGGAGATATTACCTGGCAGATAGCATATTTCCTTAGCTTCAATAATAATCAACCCTTAGGCCGGGGTCACACTGGCGAGGAATACGGCCGAGTGAGAGGCGCTAAAAGCACGCATTAGACACGGACCAATGATTCTCTATGGGGTCCCTCGCACCAGGCGTATATTACTCATCCGTATTCTAGGCTCCGTGCCAATCGCAGCATGCTGAGATTGTCAGCGTACTACGGCCGTAGTACGCCAATGCAAGTCTATGGGTGCGCAAAAAATACGGATTACACACGGACCACACATGTGGCTTGCGAGAAATACACACCCGGTGTCTTTTAGCAAAGCCGACAATTCAGTGCGCTTTACAGTAAACTCACACTGACAGTTTTAATAAAGAAACGACTGAATAGATATATACACATAGAATACATATACCGTATATATATATATATAATATATATGCATTCTATGTGTCTATATCTATTCTTTGGTTTCTGTTATAAACCCTGTCATAGGGCTCCATTATATGTCCATTTTGCAAGCCGGCGAGAAAATCTCAGCATACGGATGCCATACGGATTACATACGGATGCTGACATGTGCAAAATACGCGACCACATCTTGCTTACGGATGACATACGGAGCACTCTTTAGGGGTAATTCATCCGTATTACGCATGTAAAATACGGACTGTGTTTTGCGTCGGTTAGTGTGACCCCGGCCTTACTTGGGGGTTTAGACATCAAAGGGTTCGGAATAGATGTGATCTGGATGAGTAGTGTATGTGCATCCCAATGCTCTGCCCATTATCCATGTACTAACTTATTGGTTTGATCTTCCCGCAGTCCAGGGTCTCTGTCTTGCAGATTTCCTTGTACTATGGTAAGCTGATCTCTAACCAGGGTTTAACCTTAGCCCAGGAGGACCAACGAAGGAACAACCTTTTGTCGTTAACCACATGCAGCGGATTACTGGTCTGTACAGTCCTCATGGTGTTGTGGCTGCGGCTATCACCATACTTTGCTGGGCAATAAGGTTTTTAAACCTATTCTGTGGCTGCGGTGTTTTTTAAGTATCTATCACAACAACTATAATTCACGGCTGTTGGTTATTGGTATTGGGGGTACGGCGGGTGTGTTTCACTCTGTTTCTGCTGCATACCTTGTTTACCACATTCATACTGAAATTGGAGATTATAGACATAGATCAGACACTCACTACGGTGTTTATCTTTGCGCTTTTCTTTAGACATCTATATTTCTTTGATCTTGCAGATCATATCTATATCTGGCCTGGTTCTTGCCTGGGACTTTGGTCCTTGGGTTTCTGTACCCACCCTGGGATCTTTCCTTTGGTATTCTCCATGGTGCTGTCCGGAGGGACGAAATGGAAAAAGGGAATTAGACCTACCGGTAATTCTGTTTCCAGTAATCCCTTAGGACAGCACCCTTAATTCCCTCCCTTATGTTTGTCTTTAGGCTTGCACGGAATCAATCTTCCGGCAGATCGTTCGTCCGTCAGGTCGCCATGGCTCCAGACTAAGATGAAGTTATTAAATGGTCTCTTATAGATGCGTTTGTAAGGGCGCGTTTGGACCATTTCCATCCATCCTCGGTGGTACTTTGAAAAAACACTGGAGGGTGGAGGGACCTTTTAACCTCTCTGTGATCCTGTCCCGCTATAGGTCAAGGGAGGACTTCCTCCATGGTGCTGTCCTGAGGGACTACTGGAAACAGAATTAACGGTAGGTCTAATTCCCTTTTTTTCATGCAAGCACCTCCGTTTTTTGACTGAAATATATACCGTAATACTTCAGATAAATAGCTCTGTCTGTTAATGTGGTGATTTGTGTGCTCTAGTATGCCTTTCATATGTTTGCTCTTTGCTGGGATCAGCCACAGATCTGCCTGCTCTTTTACAGCTGTCCACAACTCTTCATCATTTTGCGGTTTGTCACCTAAGCATATTAGCTTCAGCACAGCCTGTTGCCGCTTGGATGAGGCAGTGCCTCAGTAGTTCCAGCTTGTGACTGATGTGCTACTTTTGGAGATGGAAGCTGAAGAGGTGGCGAAGGAGGAGGAGGTGCAGGAGCTGTAGACTGTGTGGGCAACCCAGATTGATGTAGGATCCGCAATACTCGGGGTTGGGAGGATGTGCACGATACCAAAGTCGGAGTGGGTCCCGGCTTCCACTATGTTAATCCAGTGTGCCTCAGTGAGATGTACCGTCCCTGACCACAAGCACTTGTCCACGTGTTTGTGGTTAGGTGGACTTTCCCAGTAACAGCATTATGGAGAGCACGGGTAATGTTATGGGACACGTACCTGTGTAATGCCGGGAAGGCACACCGGGACAAATAGTCCCACATGTTCGTGGCCTCGGTTTGATCCTCGACTCTGCCCTCTCTTTCAAGCTACAAATCCAAGCCCTTGCCTCCTCCTGTCCACTACAACTCAAAAACATTTCCTGGATCTGTACATTCCAAGAAACTTCAGAATGTTTGTGCACGCCCTCATGATCTCCCGACTCAACTATTGCAACCTTCTACTCGCTGGCCTCCCCTCTAGCACTCTTGAACCACTCATATCTATCCTATCTGCTGCCAAAGTAATCCAACTGTCCCTCTGTTATTCCCCAGCCTCTCCTCTGCCGGGCCCTTCACTGCCTTCCTATTGCCCATAGGCTACAGTTCAAAATCTTAACTATGACATACAAACCCTTCCACAACCTGTCTCCTCCATACATCTGTGACATGGTCTCCCAATGTCCATCTGGGTCATGACTTCTTCTACGGTAACCCAGTGTGCCATCAGCGAGATGTACTGTCACTGCCGAAAAGCACTTGTCCAGGTGTCTGTGGTTAGGTGCACTTTCCTTGTAACAGCATTGTTGAGGGCCCGGGTAATGTTGTGGGACACGTGCTTGCTTGTGTAATGTCATGACGGCAGACCGGGAGAAATTGTGGTGGGTGGGGACCAAGTACCTTGTGACGGTCACCACCATCAGGTTGCGGAAAGCTTCCGTCTCCCATGAGCCTAAAATGCAACATTTCAAGTGCAAGCAGATGAGAAATATGTGAATTAAGTTCTGTGGAGTTGGCTGCGTAATTACGCTTGCATTCCAAGGACTGGGGTATGGAAGACTGAATGCTGCGTTGGGACAAGGACGTGGACGTGCTTGTTAATGGTGCTAGTTGAGTTTGTGTGCAACTACAGATGCAGGGCAGGAGGCATCTTTGCATGCACCATAGGCAGGGGATTGGCTTGCACGCACAACAGTGGAAGAAGCAGTGGTATCACCCGTAGACACTGTTCATGGAGCCTGATGTTCAACCAACAGTCGGGTGCTTTGCTGCCATGTGCCTGATCATGCTGGTGGTAAGGCTGGTAGTTTTGCTACCCTTGCTGATGCGGCATGGCCGGTGGTGCAAATGGCCTTTTAGGGGTTATCGGCAGAGTCTTTAAAAAGCAACAAGACTGTTAGGGGGACATTCATTTTCTCCCTCTCCCACACCACCTCCTCACCTCGACACCTGTCTTTCGGTGTTCCCCAAGGCTCAGTTCTAGGATCCCTACTCTTCTCCAGCTAAACCTTTGGCCTGGGACAGCTGATGTAATGTCACGGTTTGCAATATCATCACTACGCCGATGACACACACATCTACCTATCTGTACCTGACATCACCTTCTTGCTGACCAAAATCACATGTCTTCAGGCTGTATCATCCTTCTTTTCTGCTCGCTTTAAAAAGTGGACATGGACAAATCAGAACACATCATCTTTCAAGCATCTCACGCTGAGTAGACATGAGAGCTTTGTATGCATCATTCAGTACCACTTTAGTAAGAGGGAAACTTTGCCCAAGAGAAAATGATTTTCCAAACATTCACGGACTTTTTTGCACATTTTTTTGCAGCTGTGATCTTCATCTTCTTGGTGTGGATATGGTAAATTTCAAAGTTGTCATCAATACCATCATCTTCCATAATTTGTAAAGCGGAAATCTGGTGTTACCAAGGGTCATGGTTATGTACGTTTAGTGGCATTCCTTAGTGTTCGTTACACTAGGACAAATTATTTTCGACTGGTACATTTGGATATTATTGGTAATATGTATGGGTGAAGATAAAGAAGCTTATGCCACGGGTGTGTTTATACACCATGTGCAGAATTATTAGGCAAGTTGTATTTGAGAGGATTCTTTTTATTATTGAATAACAACTATGTTCTCAATCAACCCAAAAGACTCATAAATATCAAAGCTTAATATTTTTGGAAGTTGGAGTGGTTTTTTTTTAGATTTGGCTATCTTAGGAGGATATCTGTTTGTGCAGGTAACTATTACAGTGCAGAATTATTAGGCAACTTAATAAAAACCAAATATATACCCATCTCATGTGTTTATTTTCACCAGGTAAACCAACAGAGCAACACAAAATTTAGAAATAAACATTTCTGACATTCAAAAACAAAACAAAAAAATTAGTGACCAATATAGCCACCTATCTTTACGATGACACTCAAAAGCCTTCCATCCATAGATTCTGTCAGTTGCTTGATCTGTTTACGATCAACATTGCGTGCCGCAGCCACCACAGCCTCCCAGACACTGTTCGGAGAGGTGTAATGCTCTCACTCCCTGTAGATCTCGCATTTTATGAGGGACCACAGGTTGTGTATGGGGTTCAGATCAGGTGAACAAGGGGGCCATGTCATTATTTTTCCTTGTTTTAGACCTTTACTGGCCAGCCACGCTGTGGAGTATTTGGATGCATGTGATGGAGCATTGTCCTGCATGAAAATCATGTTTTTCTTGAACGATACAGACTTCTTCCCGTACCACTGCTTGAAGAAGGTGTCTTCCAGAAACTGCCAGTAGGTCTGGGGGTTGAGCTTCACTCCATCCTCAACCCGAAAAGGTCCCACAAGTTCATCTTTGATGATACCAGCCCATACCAGTACCCCACCTCCACCTTGCTGGCGTCTGAGTCGGAGTGGAGCTCTCTGCCCTTTACTGATCCAACCTCGGGCCCATCCATCTGGCCAATCAAGAGTTGCTCTCATTTCATCAGCTCATAAAACCTTAGAAAAATCAGTCTTAAGACATTTCTTGGCCCAGTCTTGACGTTTTATCTTTTTTGTTGAAAGGTGGTGGTTTTTCAGCCTTCCTTAGCTTGGTCATGTCCGTGAGTATGGCACACCTTGAGCTTTTTGATACTCCAGTAACGTTGCAGCTCTGAAATATGGCAAAACTGGTGGCAAATGGCATCTTGGCAGCTTGACGCTTGATTTTCCTCAATTCATGGGCAGTTATTTTGCGCCTTTTTTATCAACACGCTTCTTGGGACCCTGTTGAATATTTGCCATGAAACGTTTGATTGTTCGGTGATCACGCTTCAAAAGTTTGGCAATTTCAAGACTGCTGCATCCCTCTACAAGACATCTCACAATTTTTGACTTTTCAAAGTCCGTCAAATCTTTCTTTGGACCAATTTTGCCAAAGGAAAGGAAGTTGCCTAATAATTAAGCACACCTTATATAGGGTGTTGATGTCATTAGACCACACCCCTCATCATTACAGAGATGCAAATCAACTGATTTACATAATTGGCAGTTGGCATGCAAGCCTATACAGCTTGGAGTAGGACAACATGTATAATAAGGATGATGTGATCAAAATACTGATTTGCTTAATAATTCTGCACCCAGTGTAGTCACGGACGGTGCACTCCTCTTTAAACTTAGTTTTCCACGAGCATCAGTTTGTTTGGTTTTCCTACAACACTGACCTGCTTTCTCTAATTTAGCATCTCACGAACATGTTGCACTTTGCCCTTTATACAGACACGTGCATCTTTGGCAACATATTTTGGACGGGCAATTTTTAGGCCGAGTCTCACACGTGCATCTGTTACACCGATCTTCTGACGGGCATGAAAACCATTCTGGTAATTAATGGTGGCTAAACGAATCATTGTAGGCTGTATCCTAGATCTCATACCTCCCATAGCCACTACTGATATTAATCATGTATGTTCCCATTCCTGTCATCACCATGCCCCTTTTCCTGATCACTTCATCCACTGATTCGTCTGCCATATTTTTACTGAAAACCTGCACCTTCCCAGCAGCAACTGTGTAGTAAACCACATTACAGTTTTGCAAGGTGTTTATGATGCCCCTAAAAAAAAAATTACATGCTATGTTGATATGTACCCCCAGGAGGAAATGTTTGTGTATGGGCATTCCAAGTATAGATGAAATGCTCCTTTGTAATGTGAATTTTTTATGAAAGCCTCCCCCATGTTTCTTACAAGGGGGATTGTGGTGAGTGCAAATTAGGGCCAGGTCTTGCATTCACTTTAGGGACAAACTTTATGGTAATAAAAACTAAAATAATAATGGAAACTTTTGTTTCATGTGACTATCCAGTACGTGGTTTCAGATTCTTATTGGGGTGCATATGACTTGGCAGCGGGCCAGGCCTTGCAGTCAATGCATAAGAAAAGAATATGGGAGTACAAAATGAATAATGTGAAGTGGATTTTCCTGTGCCCATCCAGTACCTGGGTTCAAAGGCTTATTGAGGTGCATATGACTTGGCAGCAAAGCGCTCTGCCCATTCATGTGCAGCAAGACATTTCTTAAGTGCTGTTCCAGCTATGGCCATTAGATGTCATAGTTGCCCTTCTTTTTCCTATTCTTGGAGTTAGGGGCTCCTTCCCCTTAATTGTTATTCTGTTCAGAACCGCCCCTTCATCTTCCAGTGCTGAAGGATGTAGCCATTTTCCCTCAGATCCCAGAGCTGCTCACACGTGTCCAGCTCCCTGCAAAATCACTGCTTATATCAAGCGGATTCCGGTGAGGGTTTAATGCAGTTATGTGATATGTGTTGTGTATCTGTGTTGGCTGGCCATGATGCAGCCCCATGATGTTGCAATGTATTTTCAGTTCCTTGTAAAGCTTTTACACTGCATGTTAGACAGATGCTCCATTATTCAGTTAGCACAATGCTTGAAGCCTAAGTTGTTTATATATCTCTTTTCACTGCATTGTGTATTGTATTGTTCAGCCTCTGTGGTGATGCCTACTGATGTAACAGCACTTTGTAATAATGCCTGCTGTGTATCATTGCTTTACTGTTATGATAGCACCTTGTATTATTGCTGTGATGTTATCTGCCAGCACTGACATATTGCACTGTCTATTTATTTATAGTTTTTACCCAAAATCATCCACTTCTATATCTCCGATATCATCCACTTCTATATCTCCGATCTCATCCATATTGTGTTCACCAATCTCCTCCAATATATCATCTTTTATCATTTACCATTGTTGTTCACATCATCCTAATAAATATGGACTTAAGCACCCATACAGTCTTGTTACTGGGAGTGGATGAAGGGTTTAGCCGTATGCTGGAATCCACACAGCGTCATACATGGAAGAAGGCAGAACAACAGGCTTTGCTGTCAATGTATAAAAAAACAGTATTGGAGTACGAAATGAATAATGTAAAGTGGATTTTCCTGTGCCCTTCCGGTACATGGCTTCAAAAGCTTATTGGGGTGCATGTAACTTTGGGGCAGGGCAGGCCTTGCATTAAATGCAACATTTTTTCAGGAAGCCCTCTTGTACCTCTCGTGAAAGGGGTATTGGGGTGTGTCGTAATTCTTGGCAGTCCATCCACTCACTGCATAGGCAATAACAACATAGGAGACCCACTGTTTAATAATGTCCCTTTAAGAAGATTAATGCTGCCTGATGCCCCTGAAAAAATAGGCTCTTTCACTTTAAGAGTCCATCCTTCATAAATGAAACAAGATGTGTCTGCTTATGTGTCACAAACCACATGGCCAGCTAGGGTTGTGAAATGTTGCAATGACATTTCCTAGTGGGGAGACAGTGCTTTTCGTTCCTCCATAACAGAGCCAGAGTCATTGTCCACGGTCTATGACGTCGGCGGGAGATATTCCAGCCTTCCCCCAACAAAATCTTCAAGCGATAAGTTATCTCTTTTTCGATCACCCTTTTCAAAATATTGTGTTTTTTGTGGAAGTCCTGTTGTTGCGCTCAGAGTTTCTGCATTTTCCCACTGTTGATTTGATCTCCCTGCGCTGAGTATTCCTTGTACTTCCATAACCTGTTGTAGTAAATCTTGTTAACCCCTTCTCTGCCTCCGGCTCTTCACTGCATCCAACTATCCTCTTACAATATTACACAAGGGAAATCTGTTTACTGCAGGTGTGTAAGTGACCTTCTACAGGTGTCAGTAATAGAGGGGTCCTGTTTTGGATAGTAAGCCAACATGATCACAGAAGTTCCAAGTTAAAAAAAAAAATAGTTTATTACAATAAGAGTTTGTTCACATAACCATATAATATGGCCTAGAACTATCTGATGTTTTATCAGATAGCACAAGACCCAATGTTATACCCCTGGGCAGAGCAGATCTGCTATTTTTTTCTCATACTAATTTGGCATGAGAAAAAAAATCGCAGCAATGCCACCTGGCCACGTCCTGATGGGCACCATCAAGAATGTTCATGAAGTGACCAGATAAAGTCCATTATCATCCTTCTCCGTGGTTCAGCTGGGCGTGGCTCTTCTTTAGCACATGAGGTTCACGAAGGAGTCACAAAAGCATTTTTTTACTAAGCAGATATTCCATTTGTTGCTCAAACTGTTTTTATTGAAAATGTTCTAATTATTATATAAAATGGAGTTAAACAACATGAAGTAAGAGAAAAGGAAAAATATGGTGAAACAAGGGAAAATAAAGGAAAATGGGAGAAGGAACTATCACAAAGCAATAACAGTTATTGTGTCTCTGATACATGTACCAAGAGATATTAAGATCAAGGGTAAAACAATGGAATTATCATTTCTTTGAGAGTATCTCACCAGTTTGATAGTTTCATTATCACATATTATGAAAGCTAGCTATGTTCCTGATCAGGGCTACCAAAAGGAATTTCAGGGCCCCATAATGGCAAAATTTTCGGGCTCCCTTGAGACTCCACCCAGGCTCCACCCCAGTTCTGCCTCTACCCCCAAGCCCCGCCTACACCCTTCGAACTTTGCACAGTCCCATCGCCCACTCTTGGAAAAACTCTTCTGCCCCGTCGTCACCAATCACACATTAATAGTTCCCATGTAACGATACCACAAACGTAACCATCAGCTTTTGTTTTGACCAACAGGTTTTTTAAGCCTGCCACCACGACAAGGTAGACTCTTTTGGCAGGGCCCTACTCTACTCTAACGTATTAAACATTTCTTAAAATATCCAATAATCTTTTTAGGTATATTTTTTACTTATTTTTCTTTAAGGGAATGTGTCACATACATTTATAAAATTTTTAAACTAATTGAAATCAGATTGGTATAATCTTTTGTATAATCTGTATTTCTGATTGCAGATCATTGTATTCTGTTTCCTGTACATTTATGGAAGCTGCTCTCTTGCCTGTTTGAAGATATGGACATTGGACATATACATGTACAGTATATATATCATAAGACATTATAAGGGACTCTATTTCCTTGGCAGAGTTTTCTATTCATGTTCTCATGTTTAGTGACATGCAGATGTCATTGTGCAGGAAGGGGGAAGAGGTGAGCTGTGACACTACCTACTGTGAATGGTGAATTCTATTAACTCTCATTGTAATCCTGCCTATTATGATAATGAGGTGACTGCTAATAAGGGATCTCTTCTGGACATGCCAGTCTATTAGAAAAGTCGTTTCTTTTGATTTATTATTTTATGATATAAGGGGTGACAAAATTTAAAGTAAATTCTTGCAAAACTTTAAACTATGATTAAAAGGATTGGACATTTTCTGGTTATTGTTGACGAATGTTTTTGAGATGATAAGGCTGACGTTTTTAATGATACCACTTTTGCGGAGATATTTTCTTTTGATCGACCGTTATTGCATTTTAATGCAATGTCACAGCGACCAAAAAAAAGTAATTCTGCTTTTTTTATTTTTTTCCCGCTACACCGTTTAGCGATCAGGTTAATCCTTTTTTTATTGATAGATCGGGCGATTCTGAATGTGGCGATATCAAATATGTGTATGTTTAATTTTATTTTTATTGTTTAATTTTGAATGGGGCATGATTTAAACTTTTATATTTTTCTATTTTTTTTCATCTTTTTAAATACATTTTTTTTTTACTTTTAGCATGCTTCAATAGCCTCCATTGGAGGCTAGAAGCTGCCAAAGCTTGATCGCCACTGCTACATCTAGGCGATGAGCAGATCGCCTACATGTAGAAGAAATACAGCATTGCTATGAGCGCTGTCCACATTGTGGCGCTCATAGCAATCCGGCATCAACAACCATAGAGGTGTCCAGGAGACCTCTGATTGTTGTTCCAACGCATTTGTGACCCCCTTATCACGTGACGGAGGACAGCGGTGCGCGTATTTCTGACCACGCGGCCAGAGTGCTTGTTAAATACCGCTGTCAGTGTTTGACAGCAGCATTTAACTAGTTAATAGGCGAAGGTGGATCGCGATTCCACTTGCGCCTATTGCAGGCACATGTCAGCTGTTCACCGCCGGAGCCCTCATCAAAGCGGGGGAGATGTCCAATGATGGACTATGTCCGTCATTGGACATTAAGGGGTTAAGATTGTTGTACTTGTGTTTATTATGGACACCCCTTTTCACATGTAAAGCACCATGGCACGATGGAAAAAATGGAGCTATAATAATAAATAATGGCAATAATATACACATTGGTTAATAATAACCAGATAGTGGTCAATGTCCAAAACCTAAAAGCTTAATAACACATTCCCACTAAACATTTTGCTAATTAAATCTATTTTCTTTAGAGTCATTTAGTTTAACCCTTTGGTCAAATACATAAAGTGCAAAATTACAGTACCAATAACAGAAAAGAAAACAAACAAATAAAGAAAACAGACAAAACAAAGACAACACTTATAACCAATCAGAACAATGAAAATAAGGTCATTTTGTGGGATCAGAGAAACAACAAAGCATTATCATAAAGACAGAATATAAAACTTATCCACAACAAGACCATTAATATGAGGCATACAGGTAGGACTAGCTTACCATTTATATTACCTGTATGCCCATATTAATAGGTCCTATATGTCTCGCGGGGGGGGGGGGGGGTGACAGATTCCATTTAAAGCATAAACAGACATATATTAATTCTTATCTATTTAATAGGATGACGACAGCTGTCCAGACCTGCATCCCACCACAACCACCAATCCGGAGTAATCCCTGGCGAATGCTATCCTCCTCAGTGACACAGTGAGAGGCTACGCGCCCCCTTCTGCTCTGAGGGTATGTACTCATCTAAGAGTGATGCTCAAACTGTTAGGGTGCAGCTGTGGGACCCTATTTTCAGAGATGATGTCCTCCACCCAAGTCTCAAAAGCTGAAAGGGTCTTCAGGAGAGGTGGGTAGTCGAGCTAGGCTATCAGACGGTCACCTCTGTAGCTGTAATGTCATCCTTCCTATGGTTCCATTCAGGGGTGAACAAGGGCAGACATGTTGTTGATGCAACTGCACACGGGCCAAGAGGTAAGGGTACCAATTTCCACTTCCAAAGCTGATGAAGCTGTACGTTATGATGAGTCATTGGGCTGATCATTAGCATAAAATCAGAATCTAAAATTTATCCACAACAAGACCATTAATATGAGGCATACAGGTAGGAGTATCTTAACATTTCGATTACCTGTATGCCCATATTAATAGGCTACATATGTCTTGCGGGGTGACAGATTCTATTTAAAGCATAAACAGACATATATAAATTCTTATCTATCTAATAGGATGACGACAGCTGTCCAGACCTGCATCCCACCACAACAACCACTCCGGAGTAATCCCTGGCGAATGCTATCCTCCTCAGTAACACAGTGACTGGCTATGCGCACCCTTCTGCTCTGAGGGTATGTACTCTTCTAAGAATGTTGCTCAAACTGTTGGGGTGCAGCTGTGGGACCCTATTTTCAGAGATGATGTCCTCCACCCAAGTCTCAAAAGCTGAAAGGGTCTTCAGGAGAGGTGGGTAGTCGAGCTAGGCTATCAGACGGTCACCTCTGTAGCTGTAGTGTCATCCTTCCTATGGTTCCATTCAGGGGTGGACAGGGGCGGACATGTTGTTGGTACAACTTGTGCAACTGCACACGGGTGATGAGGTACATATATTAATCTCTATCTATCTATCTAATAGGATGACGACAGCTGTCCAGACCTGCATCCCACCACAACAACCACTCCGGAGTAATCCCTGGCGAATGCTATCCTCAGTGAGACAGTAAATGGCTACGCGCCCCCTTCTGCTCTGAGGGTATGTACTCATCTAAGAGTGATGCTCAAACTGTTGGGGTGCAGCTGTGGGACCCTATTTTCAGAGATGATGTCCTCCACCCAAGTCTCAAAAGCTGAAAGGGTCTTCAGGAGAGGTGGGTAGTCGAGCTAGGCTATCAGACGGTCACCTCTGTAGTTGTAGTATCATCCTTCCTATGGCTCCATTTAGGGGTGGACAGGGGCGGACATGTTGTTGTTACAACTTGGGCAACTGCACACGGGCGATGAGGTACATATATTAATCCTTATCTATCTATCTAATAGGATGACGACAGCTGTCCAGACCTGCATCCCACAACAACCACCACTCCGGAGTAATCCCTGGCGAATGCTATGCTCCTCAGTGACACAGTGAGGGACTACGCGCCCCCTTCTGCTCTGAGCGTATGTACTCATCTAAAAGTGATGGTCAAACTGTTGGGGTGCAGCTGTGGGACCCTATTTTCAGAGATGATGTCCTCCACCCAAGTCTCAAAAGCTGAAAGGGTCTTCAGGAGAGGTGGGTAGTCGAGCTAGGCTATCAGACGGTCACCTCTGTAGCTGTAGTGTCATCCTTCCTATGGTTCCATTCAGGGGTGGACAGGGGCGGACATGTTGTTGGTACTACTTGTGCAACTGCACACGGGCCTAGAGTTAAGGGTACCAATTTCCACTTCCAAAGCTGATGAAGCTGTGCGTTATGATGAGTCATTGGGCTGATCATTAGCATAAAGACAGAATCTAAAATTTATCCACAACAAGACCATTAATATGAGGCATACAGGTAGGACTAGCTTAACATTTGTATTACCTGTATGCTCATATTAATAGGCCATATACGTCTCGCGGGGGGGGGTGACAGATTCTATTTAAAGCATAAACAGACATATATAAATTCTTATCTATCTAATTGGATGACGACAGCTGTCCAGACCTGCATCCCACCACAACAACCACTCCGGAGTAATCCCTGGCGAATGCTATCCTCCTCAGTAACACAGTGACTGGCTACGCGCCCCTTTCTGCTCTGAGGGTATGTACTCACCTAAGAGTGATGCTAAAACTGTTGGGGTGCAGCTGTGGGACCCTATTTTCAGAGATGATGTCCTCCACCCAAGTCTCAAAAGCTGAAAGGGTCTTCAGGAGAGGTGGGTAGTCGAGCTAGGCTATCAGACGGTCACCTCTGTAGCTGTAGTGTCATCGTTCCCATGGTTCCATTCAGGGGTGGACAGGGGCGGACATGTTGTTGGTACAACTTGTGCAACTGCACACGGGCGATGAGGTACATATATTAATCCTTATCTATCTATCTAATAGGATGACGACAGCTGTCCAGACCTGCATCCCACCACAACAACCACTCCGGAGTAATCGCTGACGAATGCTATCCTCCTCAGTGACACAGTGAGAGGCTACGCGCCCCCTTCTGCTCTGAGGGTATGTACTCATCTAAGAGTGATGCTCAAACTGTTGGGGTGCAGCTGTGGGACCCTATTTTCAGAGATGATGTCCTCCACCCAAGTCTCAAAAGTTGAAAGGGTCTTCAGGAGAGGTGTGTAGTCGAGCTAGGCTATCAGACGGTCACCTCTGTAGCTGTAGTGTCATCCTTCCTATGGTTCCATTCAGGGGTGGACAGGGGTGGACATGTTGTTTTTACAACTTGTGCAACTGCACACGGGCGATGAGGTACATCTATTAATCCTTATCTATCTATCTAATAGGATGACGACAGCTGTCCAGACCTGCATCCCACCACAACCAGCACTCCGGAGTAATCCCTGGCGAATGCTATCCTCCTCAGTGACACAGTGAGGGGCTACGTGCCCCCTTCTGCTCTGAGGGTATGTACTCATCTAAGAGTGATGCTCAAACTGTTGGGGTGCAGCTGTGGGACCCTATTTTCAGAGATGATGTCCTCCACCCAAGTCTCAAAAGCTGAAAGGGTCTTCAGGAGAGGTGGGTAGTCGAGCTAGGCTATCAGACGGTCACCTCTGTAGCTGTAGTGTCATCCTTCCTATGGTTCCATTCAGGGGTGGACAGGGGCGGACATGTTGTTGGTACAACTTGTGCAACTGCACACGGGCGATGAGGTACATATATTAATTCTTATCTATCTATCTAATAGGATGACGACAGCTGTCCAGAACTGCATCCCACCACAACCACCACTCCGGAGTAATCCCTGGCGAATGCTATGCTCCTCAGTGACACAGTGAGGGGCTACGCGCCCCCTTCTGCTCTGAGGGTATGTACTCATCTAAAAGTGATGGTCAAACTGTTGGGGTGCAGCTGTGGGACCCTATTTTCAGAGATGATGTCCTCCACCCAAGTCTCAAAAACTGAAAGGGTCTTCAGGAGAGGTGGGTAGTCGAGCTAGGCTATCAGACGGTCACCTCTGTAGCTGTAGTGTCATCCTTCCTATGGTTCCATTCAGGGGTGGACAGGGGCGGCCATGTTTTGGTACAACTTGTGCAACTGCACATGGGCCAAGAGTTAAGGGTACCAATTTCCACTTCCAAAGCTGATGAAGCTGTGCGTTATGATGAGTCATTGGGCTGATCATTAGCATAAAGACAGATTCTAAAATGTATCCACAACAAGACCATTAATATGAGGCATACAGGTAGGACTAGCTTAACATTTCTATTACCTGTATGCTAATATTAATAGGCCATATACGTCTCGCGGGGGGGGTGACAGATTCTATTTAAAGCATAAACAGACATATATAAATTCTTATCTATCTAATTGGATGACGACAGCTGTCCAGACCTGCATCCCACCACAACAACCACTCCGGAGTAATCCCTGGCGAATGCTATCCTCCTCAGTAACACAGTGACTGGCTACGCGCCCCCTTCTGCTCTGAGGGTATGTACTCATCTAAGAGTGATGCTAAAACTGTTGGGGTGCAGCTGTGGGACCCTATTTTCAGAGATGATGTCCTCCACCCAAGTCTCAAAAGCTGAAAGGGTCTTCAGGAGAGGTGAGTAGTAGAGCTAGGCTTTCAGACGGTCACCTCTGTAGCTGTAGTGTCATCCTTCCTATGGTTCCATTCAGGGGTGGACAGGGGCGGACATGTTGTTGGTACAACTTGTGCAACTGCACACGGGCGATGAGGTACATATATTAATCCTTATCTATCTATCTAATAGGATGACGACAGCTGTCCAGACCTGCATCCCACCACAACAACCACTCCGGAGTAATCCCTGGCGAATGCTATCCTCCTCAGTAACACAGTGACTGGCTACGCGCCCCCTTCTGCTCTGAGGGTATGTACTCTTCTATGAGTGATGCTCAAACTGTTGGGGTGCAGCTGTGGGACCCTATTTTTAGAGATGATGTCCTCCACCCAAGTCTCAAAAGCTGAAAGGGTCTTCAGGAGAGGTGGGTAGTCGAGTTAGGCTATCAGACGGTCACTTCTGTAGCTGTAGTGTCATCCTTCCTATGGTTCCATTCAGGGGTGGACAGGGGCGGACATGTTGTTGGTACAACTTGTGGAACTGCACACGGGCGATGAGGTACATATATTAATTCTTATCTATCTATCTAATAGGATGACGACAGCTGTCCAGACCTGCATCCCACCACAACCACCACTCCGGAGTAATCCCTGGCGAATGCTATCCTCCTCAGTGACACAGTGAGGGGCTACGCGCCCCCTTCTGCTCTGAGGGTATGTACTCATCTAAGAGTGATGCTCAAACTGTTGGAGTGCAGCTGTGGGACCCTATTTTCAGAGATGATGTCCTCCACCCAAGTCTCAAAAGCTGAAAGGGTCTTCAGGAGAGGTGGGTAGTCGAGCTAGGCTATCAGACGGTCACCTCTGTAGCTGTAGTGTCATCCTTCCTATGGTTCCATTCAGGGGTGGACAGGGGCGGACATGTTTTGGTACAACTTGTGCAACTGCACACGGGCCAAGAGTTAAGGGTACCAATTTCCACTTCCAAAGCTGATGAAGCTGTGCGTTATGATGAGTCATTGGGCTGATCATTAGCATAAAGACAGATTCTAAAATTTATCCACAACAAGACCATTAATATGAGGCATACAGGTAGGACTAGCTTAACATTTCTATTACCTGTATGCTCATATTAATAGGCCATATACGTCTCGCGGGGGGTGACAGATTCTATTTAAAGCATAAACAGACATATATAAATTCTTATCTATCTAATTGGATGACGACAGCTGTCCAGACCTGCATCCCACCACAACAAACACTCCGGAGTAATCCCTGGCGAATGCTATCCTCCTCAGTGAGACAGTAAATGGCTACGCGCCCCCTTCTGCTCTGAGGGTAAGTACTCATCTAAGAGTGATGCTCAAACTGTTGGGGTGCAGCTGTGGGACCCTATTTTCAGAGATGATGTCCTCCACCCAAGTCTCAAAAGCTGAAAGGGTCTTCAGGAGAGGTGGGTAGTCGAACTAGGCTATCAGACGGTCACCTCTGTAGCTGTAGTGTCATCCTTCCTATGGTTCCATTCAGGGGTGGACAGGGGTGGACATGTTGTTTTTACAACTTGTGCAACTGCACACGGGCGATGAGGTACATAAATTGATCCTTATCTATCTATCTAATAGGATGACGACAGCTGTCCAGACCTGCATCCCACCACAACAACCACTCCGGAGTAATCCCTGGCGAATGCTATCCTCCTCAGTAACACAGTGACTGGCTACGCGCCCCCTTCTGCTCTGAGGGTATGTACTCTTCTAAGAGTGATGCTCAAACTGTTGGGGTGCATCTGTGGGACCCTATTTTCAGAGATGATGTCCTCCACCCAAGTCTCAAAAGCTGAAAGGGTCTTCAGGAGAGGTGAGTAGTCGAGCTAGGCTATCAGACGGTCACCTCTGTAGCTGTAGTGTCATCCTTCCTATGGTTCCATTCAGGGTTGGACAGGGGCGGACATGTTGTTGGTACAACTTGTGCAACTGCACACGGGCGATGAGGTACATATATTAATTCTTATCTATCTATCTAATAGGATGACGACAGCTGTCCAGACCTGCATCCCACCACAACCACCACTCCGGAGTAATCCCTGGCGAATGCTATCCTCCTCAGTGACACAGTGAGGGGCTACGCGCCCCCTTCTGCTCTGAGGGTATGTACTCATCTAAGAGTGATGCTCAAACTGTTGGGGTGCAGCTGTGGGACCCTATTTTCAGAGATGATGTCCTCCACCCAAGTCTCAAAAGCTGAAAGGGTCTTCAGGAGAGGTGTGTAGTCGAGCTAGGCTATCAGACGGTCACCTCTGTAGCTGTAGTGTCATCCTTCCTATGGTTCCATTCAGGGGTGGACAGGGGCGGACATGTTGTTGGTACAACTTGTGCAACTGCACACGGGCGATGAGGTACATATATTAATCCTTATCTATCTATCTAATAGGATGACGACAGCTGTCCAGACCTGCATCCCACCACAACAACCACTCCGGAGTAATCCCTGGCGAATGCTATCCTTCTCAGTGAGACAGTAAATGGCTACGCGCCCCCTTCTGCTCTGAGGGTATGTACTCATCTAAGAGTGATGCTCAAACTGTTGGGGTGCAGCTGTGGGACCCTATTTTCAGAGATGATGTCCTGCACCCAAGTCTCAAAAGCTGAAAGGGTCTACAGGAGAGGTGGGTAGTCGAGCTAGGCTATCAGACGGTCACCTCTGTAGCTGTAGTGTCATCCTTCCTATGGTTCCATTCAGGGGTGGACAGGGGTGGACATGTTGTTTTTACAACTTGTGCAACTGCACACGGGCGATGAGGTACATATATTAATCCTTATCTATCTATCTAATAGGATGACGACAGCTGTCCAGACCTGCATCCCACCACAACAACCACTCCGGAGTAATCCCTGGCGAATGCTATCCTCCTCAGTGAGACAGTAAATGGCTACGCGCCCCCTTCTGCTCTGAGGGTATGTACTCATCTAAGAGTGATGCTCAAACTGTTGGGGTGCAGCTGTGGGACCCTATTTTCAGAGATGATGTCCTGCACCCAAGTCTCAAAAGCTGAAAGGGTCTACAGGAGAGGTGGGTAGTCGAGCTAGGCTATCAGACGGTCACCTCTGTAGCTGTAGTGTCATCCTTCCTATGGTTCCATTCAGGGGTGGACAGGGGTGGAAATGTTGTTTTTACAACTTGTGCAACTGCACACGGGCGATGAGGTACATATATTAATCCTTATCTATCTATCTAATAGGATGACGACAGCTGTCCAGACCTGCATCCCACCACAACAACCACTCCGGAGTAATCCGTGGCGAATGCTATCCTCTTCAGTGAGACAGTAAATGGCTACGCGCCCCCTTCTGCTCTGAGGGTATGTACTCATCTAAGAGTGATGCTCAAACTGTTGGGGTGCAGCTGTGGGACCCTATTTTCAGAGATGATGTCCTCCACCCAAGTCTCAAAAGCTGAAAGGGTCTTCAGGAGAGGTGGGTAGTCGAGCTAGGCTATCAGACGGTCACCTCTGTAGCTGTAGTGTCATCCTTCCTATGATTCCATTCAGGGGTGAAAAAGGGCAGACATGTTGTTGGTACAACTTGTGCAACTGCACACGGGCGAAGAGGTACATATATTAATCCTTATCTATCTAACTAATAGGATGACGACAGCTGTCCAGACCTGCATCCCACCACAACAACCACTCCGGAGTAATCCCTGGCGAATGCTATCCTCCTCAGTAACACAGTGACTGGCTACGTGCCCCCTTCTGCTCTGAGGGTATGTACTCTTCTAAGAGTGATGCTCAAACTGTTGGGGTGCAGCTGTGGGACCCTATTTTCAGAGATGATGTCCTCCACCCAAGTCTCAAAAGGTGAAAGGGTCTTCAGGAGAGGTGGGTAGTCGAGCTAGGCTATCAGACGGTCACCTCTGTAGCTGTAGTGTCATCCTTCCTATGGTTCCACTCAGGGGTGAACAAGGGCAGACATGTTGTTGATGCAACTGCACACGGGCCAAGAGGTAAGAGGACCAATTTCCACTTCCAAAGCTGATGAAGCTGTGCGTTATGATGAGTCATTGGGGTGATCATTAGCATAAAGACAGAATATAAAATTTATCCACAACAAGACCATTAATATGAGGTATACAGGTAGGACTAGCTTAACATTTCTATTACCTGTATGCCCATATTAATAAGTCACATACGTCTCGGGTGGGGAGGGAAAGATTCAGTTTAAAGCTTAAAACATACATATATAAATTCTTATCTATCTAATAGGATGACAACAGCTGTCCAGACCTGCATCCCACCACAACCACCACTCCGGAGTAATCCCTGGCGAATGCTATCCTCCTCAGTGACACAGTGAGAGGCTACGCGCCCCCTACTGCTCTAAGGGTATGTACTCATCTAAGAGTGATGCTCAAACTGTTGGGGTGCAGCTGTGGGACCCTATTTTCAGAGATGATGTCCTCCACCCAAGTCTCAAAAGCTGAAAGGGTCTTCAGGAGAGGTGGGTAGTCGAACTAGGCTATCAGACGGTCACCTCGGTAGCTGTAGTGTCATCCTTCCTATGGTTCCATTCAGGGGTGGACAGGGGTGGACATGTTGTTTTTACAACTTGTGCAACTGCACACGGGCGATGAGGTACATATATTGATCCTTATCTATCTATCTAATAGGATGACGACAGCTGTCCAGACCTGCATCCCACCACAACAACCACTCCGGAGTAATCCCTGGCGAATGCTATCCTCCTCAGTAACACAGTGACTGGCTACGCGCCCCCTTCTGCTATGAGGGTATGTACTCATCTAAGAGTGATGCTCAAACTGTTGGGGTGCAGCTGTGGGACCCTATTTTCAGAGATGATGTCCTCCACCCAAGTCTCAAAAGCTGAAAGGGTCTTCAGGAGAGGTGAGTAGTCGAGCTAGGCTATCAGACGGTCACCTCTGTAGCTGTAGTGTCATCCTTCCTATGGTAACATTCAGGGTTGGACAGGGGCGGACATGTTGTTGGTACAACTTGTGCAACTGCACACGGGCGATGAGGTACATATATTAATTCTTATCTATCTATCTAATAGGATGACGACAGCTGTCCAGACCTGCATCCCACCACAACCACCACTCCGGAGTAATCCCTGGCGAATGCTATCCTCCTCAGTGACACAGTGAGGGGCTACGCGCCCCCTTCTGCTCTGAGGGTATGTACTCATCTAAGAGTGATGCTCAAACTGTTGGGGTGCAGCTGTGGGACCCTATTTTCAGAGATGGTGTCCTGCACCCAAGTCTCAAAAGCTGAAAGGGTCTACAGGAGAGGTGGGTAGTCGAGCTAGGCTATCAGACGGTCACCTCTGTAGCTGTAGTGTCATCCTTCCTATGGTTCCATTCAGGGGTGGACAGGGGCGGACATGTTGTTGGTACAACTTGTGCAACTGCACACGGGCGATGAGGTACATATATTAATCCTTATCTATCTATCTAATAGGATGACGACAGCTGTCCAGACCTGCATCCCACCACAACAACCACTCCGGAGTAATCCCTGGCGAATGCTATCCTCCTCAGTGAGACAGTAAATGGCTACGCGCCCCCTTCTGCTCTGAGGGTATGTACTCATCTAAGAGTGATGCTCAAACTGTTGGGGTGCAGCTGTGGGACCCTATTTTCAAAGATGATGTCCTGCACCCAAGTCTCAAAAGCTGAAAGGGTCTACAGGAGAGGTGGGTAGTCGAGCTAGGCTATCAGACGGTCACCTCTGTAGCTGTAGTGTCATCCTTCCTATGGTTCCATTCAGGGGTGGACAGGGGTGGACATGTTGTTTTTACAACTTGTGCAACTGCACACGGGCGATGAGGTACATATATTAATCCTTATCTATCTATCTAATAGGATGACGACAGCTGTCCAGACCTGCATCCCACAACAACAACCACTCCGGAGTAATCCCTGGCGAATGCTATCCTCCTCAGTGAGACAGTAAATGGCTACGTGCCCCCTTCTGCTCTGAAGGTATGTACTCTTATAAGAGTGATGCTCAAACTGTTGGGGTGCAGCTGTGGGACCCTATTTTCAGAGATGATGTCCTCCACCCAAGTCTCAAAAGGTGAAAGGGTCTTCAGGAGAGGTGGGTAGTCGAGCTAGGCTATCAGACGGTCACCTCTGTAGCTGTAGTGTCATCCTTCCTATGGTTCCATTCAGGGGTGAACAAGGGCAGACATGTTGTTGATGCAACTGCACACGGGCCAAGAGGTAAGAGGACCAATTTCCACTTCCAAAGCTGATGAAGCTGTGCGTTATGATGAGTCATTGGGGTGATCATTAGCATAAAGACAGAATATAAAATTTATCCACAACAAGACCATTAATATGAGGTATACAGGTCGGACTAGCTTAACATTTCTATTACCTGTATGCCCATATTAATAAGTCACATACGTCTCGGGTGGGGAGGGAAAGATTCAGTTTAAAGCTTAAAATATACATATATAAATTCTTATCTATCTAATAGGATGACAACAGCTGTCCAGACCTGCATCCCACCACAACTACCACTCCGGGGTAATCCCTGGCGAATGCTATCCTCCTCAGTGACACAGTGAGAGGCTAGGCGCCCCCTACTGCTCTGAGGGTATGTACTCATCTAAGAGTGATGCTCAAACTGTTGGGGTGCAGCTGTGGGACCCTATTTTCAGAGATGATGTCCTCCACCCAAGTCTCAAAAGCTGAAAGGGTCTTCAGGAGAGGTGGGTAGTCGAACTAGGCTATCAGACGGTCACCTCTGTAGCTGTAGTGTCATCCTTCCTATGGTTCCATTCAGGGGTGGACAGGGGTGGACATGTTGTTTTTACAACTTGTGCAACTGCACACGGGCGATGAGGTACATATATTGATCCTTATCTATCTATCTAATAGGATGACGACAGCTGTCCAGACCTGCATCCCACCACAACAACCACTCCGGAGTAATCCCTGGCGAATGCTATCCTCCTCGGAGACACAGTGAGGGGCTACGCGCCCCCTTCTGCTCTGAGGGTATGTACTCATCTAAGAGTGATGCTCAAACTGTTGGGGTGCAGCTGTGGGACCCTATTTTCAGAGATGATGTCCTCCACCCAAGTCTCAAAAGCTGAAAGGGTCTTCAGGAGAGGTGGGTAGTCGAGCTAGGCTATCAGACGGTCACCTCTGTAGCTGTAGTGTCATCCTTCCTATGGTTCCATTCAGGGGTGGACAGGGGCGGACATGTTGTTGGTACAACTTGTGCAACTGCACACGGGCGATGAGGTACATATATTAATCCTTATCTATCTATCTAATAGGATGACGACAGCTGTCCAGACCTGCATCCCACCACAACAACCACTCCGGAGTAATCCCTGGCGAATGCTATCCTCCTCAGTGAGACAGTAAATGGCTACGCGCCCCCTTCTGCTCTGAGGGTATGTACTCATCTAAGAGTGATGCTCAAACTGTTGGGGTGCAGCTGTGGGACCCTATTTTCAGAGATGATGTCCTGCACCCAAGTCTCAAAAGCTGAAAGGGTCTACAGGAGAGGTGGGTAGTCGAGCTAGGCTATCAGACGGTCACCTCTGTAGCTGTAGTGTCATCCTTCCTATGGTTCCATTCAGGGGTGGACAGGGGTGGACATGTTGTTTTTACAACTTGTGCAACTGCACACGGGCGATGAGGTACATATATTAATCCTTATCTATCTATCTAATAGGATGACGACAGCTGTCCAGACCTGCATCCCACCACAACAACCACTCCGGAGTAATCCCTGGCGAATGCTATCCTCCTCAGTGAGACAGTAAATGGCTACGCGCCCCCTTCTGCTCTGAGGGTATGTACTCATCTAAGAGTGATGCTCAAACTGTTGGGGTGCAGCTGAGGGACCCTATTTTCAGAGATGATGTCCTGCACCCAAGTCTCAAAAGCTGAAAGGGTCTACAGGAGAGGTGGGTAGTCGAGCTAGGCTATCAGACGGTCACCTCTGTAGCTGTAGTGTCATCCTTCCTATGGTTCCATTCAGGGGTGGACAGGGGTGGACATGTTGTTTTTACAACTTGTGCAACTGCACACGGGCGATGAGGTACATATATTAATCCTTATCTATCTATCTAATAGGATGACGACAGCTGTCCAGACCTGCATCCCACCACAACAACCACTCCGGAGTAATCCCTGGCGAATGCTATCCTCCTCAGTGAGACAGTAAATGGCTACGCGCCCCCTTCTGCTCTGAGGGTATGTACTCATCTAAGAGTGATGCTCAAACTGTTGGGGTGCAGCTGTGGGACCCTATTTTCAGAGATGATGTCCTCCACCCAAGTCTCAAAAGCTGAAAGGGTCTTCAGGAGAGGTGGGTAGTCGAGCTAGGCTATCAGACGGTCACCTCTGTAGCTGTAGTGTCATCCTTCCTATGATTCCATTCAGGGGTGAAAAAGGGCAGACATGTTGTTGGTACAACTTGTGCAACTGCACACGGGCGATGAGGTACATATATTAATCCTTATCTATCTAACTAATAGGATGACGACAGCTGTCCAGACCTGCATCCCACCACAACAACCACTCCGGAGTAATCCCTGGCGAATGCTATCCTCCTCAGTAACACAGTGACTGGCTACGTGCCCCCTTCTGCTCTGAAGGTATGTACTCTTCTAAGAGTGATGCTCAAACTGTTGGGGTGCAGCTGTGGGACCCTATTTTCAGAGATGATGTCCTCCACCCAAGTCTCAAAAGGTGAAAGGGTCTTCAGGAGAGGTGGGTAGTCGAGCTAGGCTATCAGACGGTCACCTCTGTAGCTGTAGTGTCATCCTTCCTATGGTTCCATTCAGGGGTGAACAAGGGCAGACATGTTGTTGATGCAACTGCACACGGGCCAAGAGGTAAGAGGACCAATTTCCACTTCCAAAGCTGATGAAGCTGTGCGTTATGATGAGTCATTGGGGTGATCATTAGCATAAAGACAGAATATAAAATTTATCCACAACAAGACCATTAATATGAGGTATACAGGTAGGACTAGCTTAACATTTCTATTACCTGTATGCCCATATTAATAAGTCACATACGTCTCGGGTGGGGAGGGAAAGATTCAGTTTAAAGCTTAAAACATACATATATAAATTCTTATCTATCTAATAGGATGACAACAGCTGTCCAGACCTGCATCCCACCACAACCACCACTCCGGGGTAATCCCTGGCGAATGCTATCCTCCTCAGTGACACAGTGAGAGGCTACGCGCCCCCTACTGCTCTGAGGGTATGTACTCATCTAAGAGTGATGCTCAAACTGTTGGGGTGCAGCTGTGGGACCCTATTTTCAGAGATGATGTCCTCCACCCAAGTCTCAAAAGTTGAAAGGGTCTTCAGGAGAGGTGGGTAGTCGAGCTAGGCTATCAGACGGTCACCTCTGTAGCTGTAGTGTCATCCTTCCTATGATTCCATTCAGGGGTGAACAGGGGCGGACATGTTGTTGGTACAACTTGTGCAACTGCACACGGGCCAAGAGTTAAGGGTACCAATTTCCACTTCCAAAGCTGATGAAGCTGTGCGTTATGATGAGTCATTGGGCTGATCATTAGCATAAAGACAGAATCTAAAATTTATCCACAATAAGACCATTAATATGAGGCATTCAGGTAGGACTAGCTTAACATTTCTATTACCTGTATGCTCATATTAATAGGCCATATACGTCTCGCGGGGGGTGACAGATTCTATTTAAAGCATAAACAGACATATATAAATTCTTATCTATCTAATTGGATGACGACAGCTGTCCAGACCTGCATCCCACCACAACAACCACTCCGGAGTAATCCCTGGCGAATGCTATCCTCCTCAGTAACACAGTGACTGGCTACGCGCCCCCTTCTGCTCTGAGGGTATGTACTCATCTAAGAGTGATGCTAAAACTGTTGGGGTGCAGCTGTGGGACCCTATTTTCAGAGATGATGTCCTCCACCCAAGTCTCAAAAGCTGAAAGGGTCTTCAGGAGAGGTGAGTAGTAGAGCTAGGCTTTCAGACGGTCACCTCTGTAGCTGTAGTGTCATCCTTCCTATGGTTACATTCAGGGGTGGACAGGGGCGGACATGTTGTTGGTACAACTTGTGCAACTGCACACGGGCGATGAGGTACATATATTAATCCTTATCTATCTATCTAATAGGATGACGACAGCTGTCCAGACCTGCATCCCACCACAACAACCACTCCGGAGTAATCCCTGGCGAATGCTATCCTCCTCAGTAACACAGTGACTGGCTACGTGCCCCCTTCTGCTCTGAGGGTATGTACTCTTCTATGAGTGATGCTCAAACTGTTGGGGTGCAGCTGTGGGACCCTATTTTTAGAGATGATGTCCTCCACCCAAGTCTCAAAAGCTGAAAGGGTCTTTAGGAGAGGTGGGTAGTCGAGCTAGGCTATCAGACGGTCACCTCTGTAGCTGTAGTGTCATCCTTCCTATGGTTCCATTCAGGGGTGGACAGGGGCGGACATGTTGTTGGTACAACTTGTGGAACTGCACACGGGCGATGAGGTACATATATTAATTCTTATCTATCTATCTAATAGGATGACGACAGCTGTCCAGACCTGCATCCCACCACAACCACCACTCCGGAGTAATCCCTGGCGAATGCTATCCTCAGTGAGACAGTAAATGGCTACCCGCCCCCTTCTGCTCTGAGGGTATGTACTCATCTAAGAGTGATGCTCAAACTGTTGGAGTGCAGCTGTGGGACCCTATTTTCAGAGATGATGTCCTCCACCCAAGTCTCAAAAGCTGAAAGGGTCTTCAGGAGAGGTGGGTAGTCGAGCTAGGCTATCAGACGGTCACCTCTGTAGCTGTAGTGTCATCCTTCCTATGGTTCCCTTCAGGGGTGGACAGGGGCGGACATGTTTTGGTACAACTTGTGCAACTGCACACGGGCCAAGAGTTAAGGGTACCAATTTCCACTTCCAAAGCTGATGAAGCTGTGCGTTATGATGAGTCATTGGGCTGATCATTAGCATAAAGACAGATTCTAAAATTTATCCACAACAAGACCATTAATATGAGGCATACAGGTAGGACTAGCTTAACATTTCTATTACCTGTATGCTCATATTAATAGGCCATATACGTCTCGCGGGGGGGTGACAGATTCTATTTAAAGCATAAACAGACATATATAAATTCTTATCTATCTAATTGGATGACGACAGCTGTCCAGACCTGCATCCCACCACAACAACCACTCCGGAGTAATCCCTGGCGAATGCTATCCTCCTCAGTGAGACAGTAAATGGCTACGCGCCCCCTTCTGCTCTGAGGGTATGTACTCATCTAAGAGTGATGCTCAAACTGTTGGGGTGCAGCTGTGGGACCCTATTTTCAGAGATGATGTCCTCCACCCAAGTCTCAAAAGCTGAAAGGGTCTTCAGGAGAGGTGGGTAGTCGAACTAGGCTATCAGACGGTCACCTCTGTAGCTGTAGTGTCATCCTTCCTATGGTTCCATTCAGGGGTGGACAGGGGTGGACATGTTGTTTTTACAACTTGTGCAACTGCACACGGGCGATGAGGTACATATATTGATCCTTATCTATCTATCTAATAGGATGACGACAGCTGTCCAGACCTGCATCCCACCACAACAACCACTCCGGAGTAATCCCTGGCGAATGCTATCCTCCTCAGTAACACAGTGACTGGCTACGCGCCCCCTTCTGCTCTGAGGGTATGTACTCTTCTAAGAGTGATGCTCAAACTGTTGGGGTGCATCTGTGGGACCCTATTTTCGGAGATGATGTCCTCCACCCAAGTCTCAAAAGCTGAAAGGGTCTTCAGGAGAGGTGAGTAGTCGAGCTAGGCTATCAGACGGTCACCTCTGTAGCTGTAGTGTCATCCTTCCTATGGTTCCATTCAGGGTTGGACAGGGGCGGACATGTTGTTGGTACAACTTGTGCAACTGCACACGGGCGATGAGGTACATATATTAATTCTTATCTATCTATCTAATAGGATGACGACAGCTGTCCAGACCTGCATCCCACCACAACCACCACTCCGGAGTAATCCCTGGCGAATGCTATCCTCCTCAGTGACACAGTGAGGGGCTACGCTCCCCCTTCTGCTCTGAGGGTATGTACTCATCTAAGAGTGATGCTCAAACTGTTGGGGTGCAGCTGTGGGACCCTATTTTCAGAGATGATGTCCTCCACCCAAGTCTCAAAAGCTGAAAGGGTCTTCAGGAGAGGTGGGTAGTCGAGCTAGGCTATCAGACGGTCACCTCTGTAGCTGTAGTGTCATCCTTCCTATGGTTCCATTCAGGGGTGGACAGGGGCGGACATGTTGTTGGTACAACTTGTGCAACTGCACACGGGCGATGAGGTACATATATTAATTCTTATCTATCTATCTAATAGGATGACGACAGCTGTCCAGACCTGCATCCCACCACAACCACCACTCCGGAGTAATCCCTGGCGAATGCTGTCCTCCTCAGTGACACAGTGAGGGGCTACGCGCCCCCTTCTGCTCTGAGGGTATGTACTCATCTAAGAGTGATGCTCAAACTGTTGAGGTGCAGCTGTGGGACCCTATTTTCAGAGATGATGTCCTCCACCCAAGTCTCAAAAGCTGAAAGGGTCTTCAGGAGAGGTGGATAGTCGAGCTAGGCTATCAGACGGTCACCTCTGTAGCTGTAGTGTCATCCTTCCTATGGTTCCATTCAGGGGTGGACAGGGGCGGACATGTTGTTGGTACAACTTGTGCAACTGCACACGGGCGATGAGGTACATATATTAATCCTTATCTATCTATCTAATAGGATGACGACAGCTGTCCAGACCTGCATCCCACCACAACAACCACTCCGGAGTAATCCCTGGCGAATGCTATCCTCCTCAGTGAGACAGTAAATGGCTACGCGCCCCCTTCTGCTCTGAGGGTATGTACTCATCTAAGAGTGATGCTCAAACTGTTGGGGTGCAGCTGTGGGACCCTATTTTCAGAGATGATGTCCTCCACCCAAGTCTCAAAAGCTGAAAGGGTCTTCAGGAGAGGTGGGTAGTCGAGCTAGGCTATCAGACGGTCACCTCTGTAGCTGTAGTGTCATCCTTCCTATGATTCCATTCAGGGGTGAAAAAGGGCAGACATGTTGTTGGTACAACTTCTGCAACTGCACACGGGCGAAGAGGTACATATATTAATCCTTATCTATCTAACTAATAGGATGACGACAGCTGTCCAGACCTGCATCCCACCACAACAACCACTCCGGAGTAATCCCTGGCGAATGCTATCCTCCTCAGTAACACAGTGACTGGCTACGTGCCCCCTTCTGCTCTGAAGGTATGTACTCTTCTAAGAGTGATGCTCAAACTGTTGGGGTGCAGCTGTGGGACCCTATTTTCAGAGATGATGTCCTCCACCCAAGTCTCAAAAGGTGAAAGGGTCTTCAGGAGAGGTGGGTAGTCGAGCTAGGCTATCAGACGGTCACCTCTGTAGCTGTAGTGTCATCCTTCCTATGGTTCCATTCAGGGGTGAACAAGGGCAGACATGTTGTTGGTACAACTTGTGCAACTGCACACGGGCGAAGAGGTACATGTATTAATCCTTATCTATCTAATAGGATGACGACAGCTGTCCAGACCTGCATCCCTCCACAACAACCACTCCGGAGTAATCCCTGGTGAATGCTATCCTCCTCAGTGAGACAGTAAATGGCTACGCGCCCCCTTCTGCTCTGAGGGTATGTACTCATCTAAGAGTGATGCTCAAACTGTTGGGGTGCAGCTGTGGGACCCTATTTTCAGAGATGATGTCCTCCACCCAAGTCTCAAAAGCTGAAAGGGTCTTCAGGAGAGGTGGGTAGTCGAGCTAGGCTATCAGACGTTCACCTCTGTAGCTGTAGTGTCATCCTTCCTATGGTTCCATTCAGGGGTGGACAGGGGTGGACATGTTGTTTTTACAACTTGTGCAACTGCACACGGGCGATGAGGTACATATATTAATCCTTATCTATCTATCTAATAGGATGACGACAGCTGTCCAAACCTGCATCCCACCACAACAACCACTCCGGAGTAATTCCTGGCGAATGCTATCCTCCTCAGTAACACAGTGACTGGCTACGCGCCCCCTTCTGCTCTGAGGGTATGTACTCATCTAAGAGTGATGCTAATACTGTTGGGGTGCAGCTGTGGGACCCTATTTTCAGAGGTGATGTCCTCCACCCAAGTCTCAAAAGCTGAAAGGGTCTTCAGGAGAGGTGAGTAGTCGAGCTAGGCTATCAGACGGTCACCTCTGTAGCTGTAGTGTCATCCTTCCTATGGTTCCATTCAGGGTTGGACAGGGGCGGACATGTTGTTGGTACAACTTGTGAAACTGCACACGGGCGATGAGGTACATATATTAATTCTTATCTATCTATCTAATAGGATGACGACAGCTGTCCAGACCTGCATCCCACCACAACCACCACTCCGGAGTAATCCCTGGCGAATGCTATCCTCCTCAGTGACACAGTGAGGGGCTACGCGCCCCCTTCTGCTCTGAGGGTATGTACTCATCTAAGAGTGATGCTCAAACTGTTGGGGTGCAGCTGTGGGACCCTATTTTCAGAGATGATGTCCTCCACCCAAGTCTCAAAAGCTGAAAGGGTCTTCAGGAGAGGTGGGTAGTCGAGCTAGGCTATCAGACGGTCACCTCTGTAGCTGTAGTGTCATCCTTCCTATGGTTCCATTCAGGGGTGGACAGGGGTGGACATGTTGTTTTTACAACTTGTGCAACTGCACACAGGCGATGAGGTACATATATTAAACCTTATCTATCTATCTAATAGGATGACGACAGATGTCCAAACCTGCATCCCACCACAACAACCACTCCGGAGTAATTCCTGGCGAATGCTATCCTCCTCAGTAACACAGTGACTGGCTACGCGCCCCCTTCTGCTCTGAGGGTATGTACTCATCTAAGAGTGATGCTAATACTGTTGGGGTGCAGCTGTGGGACCCTATTTTCAGAGGTGATGTCCTCCACCCAAGTCTCAAAAGCTGAAAGGGTCTTCAGGAGAGGTGAGTAGTCGAGCTAGGCTATTAGACGGTCACCTCTGTAGCTGTAGTGTCATCCTTCCTATGGTTCCATTCAGGGTTGGACAGGGGCGGACATGTTGTTGGTACAACTTGTGCAACTGCACACGGGCGATGAGGTACATATATTAATTCTTATCTATCTATCTAATAGGATGACGACAGCTGTCCAGACCTGCATCCCACCACAACCACCACTCCGGAGTAATCCCTGGCGAATGCTATCCTCCTCAGTGACACAGTGAGGGGCTACGCGCCCCCTTCTGCTCTGAGGGTATGTACTCATCTATGAGTGATGCTCAAACTGTTGGGGTGCAGCTGTGGGACCCTATTTTCAGAGATGATGTCCTCCACCCAAGTCTCAAAAGCTGAAAGGGTCTTCAGGAGAGGTGGGTAGTCGAGCTAGGCTATCAGACGGTCACCTCTGTAGCTGTAGTGTCATCCTTCCTATGGTTCCATTCAGGGGTGGACAGGGGTGGACATGTTGTTTTTACAACTTGTGCAACTTCACATGGGCGATGAGGTACATATATTAATCCTTATCTATCTATCTAATAGGATGACGACAGCTGTCCAAACCTGCATCCCACCACAACCACCACTCCGGAGTAATCCCTGGCGAATGCTATCCTCCTCAGTGACACAGTGAGGGGCTACGCGCCCCCTTCTGCTCTGAGGGTATGTACTCATCTAAGAGTGATGCTCAAACTGTTGGGGTGCAGCTGTGGGACCCTATTTTCAGAGATGATGTCCTCCACCCAAGTCTCAAAAGCTGAAAGGGTCTTCAGGAGAGGTGGGTAGTCAAGCTAGGCTATCAGACGGTCACCTCTGTAGCTGTAGTGTCATCCTTCCTATGGTTCCATTCAGGGTTGGACAGGGGTGGACATGTTGTTGGTACAACTTGTGCAACTACACACGGGCCAAGAGTTAAGGGTACCAATTTCCACTTCCAAAGCTGATGAAGCTGTGCGTTATGATGATTCATTGGGCTGTTCATTAGCATAAAGACAGAATCTAAAATTTATCCACAACAAGACAATTAATATGAGGCATACAGGTAGGACTAGCTTAACATTTCTATTACCTGTATGCTCATATTAATAGGCCATATACGTCTCGCGGGGGGGGTGACAGATTCTATTTAAAGCATAAACAGACATATATAAATTCTTATCTATCTAATTGGATGATGACAGCTGTCCAGACCTGCATCCCACCACAACAACCACTCCGGAGTAATCCCTGGCGAATGCTATCCTCCTCAGTGAGATAGTACATGGCTACGCGCCCCCTTCTGCTCTGAGGGTATATACTCATCTAAGAGTGATGCTCAAACTGTTGGGGTGCAGCTGTGGGACCCTATTTTCAGAGATGATGTCCTCCACCCAAGTCTCAAAAGCTGAAAGGGTCTTCAGGAGAGGTGGGTAGTCGAACTAGGCTATCAGACGGTCACCTCTGTAGCTGTAGTGTCATCCTTCCTATGGTTCCATTCAGGGGTGGACAGGGGTGGACATGTTGTTATCAAAACTTGTGCAACTGCACATGGGACAAGAGATAAGGGTACACATTTCCACTCCCAAAGCAGATGAAACTGTGTGTTATGATGAGTCATTGGGCTGATCATTAGCATAAAGACAGAATCTAAAATTTATCCACAACAAGACCATTAATATGAGGCATACAGGTAGGACTAGCTTACCATTTCTATTACCTGTATGCCCATATTAATAGGTCCTATCCGTCTTGCGGGGGGTTGACAGATTCCATGACGACAGCTGTCCAAACCTGCATCCCACCACAACCACCACTCCGGAGTAATCCCTGGCGAATGCTATCCTCCTCAGTGACACAGTGAGGGGCTACGCGCCCCCTTCTGCTCTGAGGGTATGTACTCATCTAAGATTGATGCTCAAACTGTTGGGGTGCAGCTGTGGGACCCTATTTTCAGAGATGATGTCCTCCACCCAAGTCTCAAAAGCTGAAAGGGTCTTCAGGAGAGGTGAGTAGTCGAGCTAGGCTATCAGACGGTCACCTCTGTAGCTGTAGTGTCATCCTTCCTATGGTTCCATTCAGGGGTGGACAGGGGCGGACATGTTGTTGGTACAACTTGTGCAACTGCACACGGGCGATGAGGTACATATATTAATCCTTATCTATCTATCTAATAGGATGACGACAGCTGTCCAGACCTGCATCCCACCACAACAATCACTCCGGAGTAATCCCTGGCGAATGCTATCCTCCTCAGTAACACAGTGACTGGCTACGCGCCCCCTTCTGCTCTGAGGGTATGTACTCTTCTAAGAGTGATGCTCAAACTGTTGGGGTGCAGCTGTGGGACCCTATTTTCAGAGATGATGTCCTCCACCCAAGTCTCAAAAGCTGAAAGGGTCTTCAGGAGAGGTGAGTAGTCGAGCTAGGCTATCAGACGGTCACCTCTGTAGCTGTAGTGTCATCCTTCCTATGGTTCCATTCAGGGGTGGACAGGGGCGGACATGTTGTTGGTACAACTTGTGCAACTGCACACGGGCGATGAGGTACATATATTAATTCTTATCTATCTATCTAATAGGATGACGACAGCTATCCAGACCTGCATCCCACCACAACCACCACTCCGGAGTAATCCCTGGCGAATGCTATCCTCCTCAGTGACACAGTGAGGGGCTACGCGCCCCCTTCTGCTCTGAGGGTATGTACTCATCTAAGAGTGATGCTCAAACTGTTGGGGTGCAGCTGTGGGACCCTATTTTCAGAGATGATGTCCTCCACCCAAGTCTCAAAAGCTGAAAGGGTCTTCAGGAGAGGTGGGTAGTCGAGCTAGGCTATCAGACGGTCACCTCTGTAGCTGTAGTGTCATCCTTCCTATGGTTCCATTCAGGGGTGGACAGAGGCGGACATGTTGTTGGTACAACTTGTGCAACTACACACGGGCCAAGAGTTAAGGGTACCAATTTCCACTTCCAAAGCTGATGAAGCTGTGCGTTATGATGAGTCATTGGGCTGATCATTAGCATAAAGACAGAATCTAAAATTTATCCACAACAAGACCATTAATATGAGGCATACAGGTAGGACTAGCTTAACATTTCTATTACCTATATGCTCATATTAATAGGCCATATACGTCTCGCGGGGGGGTGATAGATTCTATTTAAAGCATAAACAGACATATATAAATTCTTATCTATCTAATTGAATGACGGCAGCTGTCCAGACCTGCATCCCACCACAACAACCACTCCGGAGTAATCCCTGGCGAATGCTATCCTCCTCAGTAACACAGTGACTGGCTACGCGCCCCCTTCTGCTCTGAGGGTATGTACTCATCTAAGAGTGATGCTCAAACTGTTGGGGTGCAGCTGTGGGACCCTATTTTCAGAGATGATGTCCTCCACCCAAGTCTCAAAAGCTGAAAGGGTCTTCAGGAGAGGTGGGTAGTCGAGCTAGGCTATCAGACGGTCACCTCTGTAGCTGTAGTGTCATCCTTCCTATGGTTCCATTCAGGGGTGGACAGGGGCGGACATGTTGTTGGTACAACTTGTGCAACTGCACACGGGCGATGAGGTACATATATTAATCCTTATCTATCTATCTAATAGGATTACGACAGCTGTCCAGACCTGCATCCCACCACAACAACCACTCCGGAGTAATCCCTGGCGAATGCTATCCTCCTCAGTAACACAGTGACTGGCTACGCGCCCCCTTCTGCTCTGAGGGTATGTACTCTTCTAAGAGTGATGCTCAAACTGTTGGGGTGCAGCTGTGGGACCCTATTTTCAGAGATGATGTCCTCCACCCAAGTCTCAAAAGCTGAAAGGGTCTTCAGGAGAGGTGAGTAGTCGAGCTAGGCTATCAGAAGGTCACCTCTGTAGCTGTAATGTCATCCTTCCTATGGTTCCATTCAGGGGTGGACAGGGGCGGACATGTTGTTGATGCAACTACACACGGGCCAAGAGGTAAGAGGACCAATTTCCACCTCCAAAGCAGATGAAGCTGTGCGTTATGATGAGTTATTGGGGTGATCATTAGCATAAAGACAGAATATAAAATTTATCCACAACAAGACCATTCATATGAGGTATGCAGGTAGGACTAGCTTAACATTTCTATTACCTGTATGCCCATATTAATAAGTCATATACGTCTCGGGTGGGGAGGGAAGGATTCAGTTTAAAGCATAAAACATACATATATAAATTCTTATTTATCTAATAGGATGACAACAGCTGTCCAGACCTGCATCCCACCACAACCACCACTCCGGAGTAATCCCTGGCGAATGCTATCCTCCTCAGTGACAAAGTGAATGGCTACGCGCCCCCTTCTGCTCTGAGGGTATGTACTCTTCTAAGAGTAATGCTCAAACTGTTGGGGTGCAGCTATGGGACCCTATTTTCAGAGATGATGTCCTCCACCCAAGTCTCAAAAGCTGAAAGGGTCTTCAGGAGAGGTGGGTAGTCGAGCTAGGATATCAGACGGTCACCTCTGTAGCTGTAGTGTCATCCTTCCTATGGTTCCATTCAGGGGTGGACAGGGGTGGACATGTTGTTGGTACAACTTGTGCAACTGCACACGGGCCAAGAGGTAAGGGTACCAATTTCCACTTCCAAAGCTGATGAAGCTGTACGTTATGATGAGTCATTGGGCTGATCATTAGCATAAAGACAGAATCTAAAATTTATCCTCAACAAGACCATTAATATGAGGCATACAGGTAGGAGTATCTTAACATTTATATTACCTGTATGCCCATATTAATAGGCCATAGACGTCTCACGGGGGGATGACAGATTCTATTTAAAGCATAAACAGACATATATAAATTTTTATCTATCTACTAGGATGACGACAGCTGTCCAGACCTGCATCCCACCACAACCACCACTCCGGAGTAATCTCTAGCGAATGCTATCCTCCTCAGTGACACAGTGAGGGGCGATTCGCCGCCTTCTGCTCTGAGGGTATGTACTCTTCTAAGAGTGATGCTCAAACTGTTGGGGTGCAGCTGTGGGACCCTATTTTCAGAGATCATGTGCTCCACCCATGTCTGAAAAGCTGAAAGGGTCTTCGTGAGAAATGGATTGTCAAGCTAGGCTATCATACGGTCACCTCTGTAGCTGTAGTGTCATCCTTCCTATCTCTCCATTCAGGGGTGGACAGGGGCGGACATGTTGGTGCAACTTGTACAACTGCAGACAGGACAAGAGGTAAGGGGACCAATTTCCACCTAAAAAGCAGATGAAATTGTGCGTTATTATAAGTCTTTGGGGTGATCATTAGTATAAAGACAGAATGTAAAATTTATCCACAACAAGACCATTAATTTGAGGCATACAGGTAGGACTAGCTTAACATTTCTATTACTTTTATTCATTCAGTGACATCACTAGTAGAAGGTAATGGGGGTGAAACCAACAACCAAAACATTTAGTGACATCACAAGTAGTGTCTTATGGGGGCAAAGCTAACAACCAAGACATTCCGTGAAATGAAAAATAAGAGCTAATGTGGATGAAGCCAACAATCATAATCTTCCGTGACATCATATGACGCAGCTATTTGGGGTGGATCAACTATCCCATCACTCTAAGACAGTGTTCCCCAACTCCAGTCCTCAAGAGCCACCAACGGTTCATGTTTTCAGGATTTCATTCGTATTGCCCAGGTGATGGAATTTTTGCCTGTGCAGGTACTGCAATTTTCACGTAGGCCATACTAAGGAAAGCCTGAAAACATGAATCCTTGGTGGCTCTTGAGGACTGGAGCTGGGGAACGCTGCTCTAAGACATAACAAGGAACAGCTAATGTGGGCAGAGCCAACAATTACCACATTCCGTGACATCGCAAGTAGCAGCTAGTGGGTGCGGATCCAACAACCTCACTTCCACTGAAGTGCATTGTCCAATATATTAGAGATCAAACTATATGAATCCTACCAATGTGGGGGAATATTTGAATAGTTTTACTACATATGGAGCTAATATGTATATACATCGTTGTTGTACAAGGATTTCCCAATATTGGTTGGATTTATATTTTTGACCTGGACTGTATTTTACTATGTATCTCTATAACATCCGACAATTACATAATTATCTTCATGTTACATGTGTTCCATTTACAGGATGTAACTTTAATCTCCCAGATTTGGATGATTCTATACATGGCCTAAAAATCAAGAAGTCGTCATGTTCCAGTTATGGCTGAGGGGATTCTCTTAATTATAACTAATCTATGGACCTGATGAGCAAGAAAGTCAGAAACCAGTAAAATGTGATGGATAATCGGTAAATCATTGTCATTTCTGTACTTGAAGATAAATCCCGTCACATCCTATGTATCTCTTTACTGTTGGAAGAAAGGCTGTAAAATTTGGACATCTCCTAATATGAGGGGTTCACTATTTATTTTGGACCTGCTTGTATTATAGAGAATAAAGACTCCTTAATGAATAAAAAATAAATGAGAAATAGATGATAGAAGAAAATGAAGGACACAACAAGAGATGACATAGCGCCGACTTACCTCTCTCCACCGTCTGCAACTGTCAGATGGAATGTTGGCTCTGCAGCTCTTTACACAATGTTTGTTTTTGATGTCATAATGCAAGGGGGCAGAGCCAGAAACCTCACCATTCTGTGACATCATCAGCAGGAGCAGCAGCTGTTTAAAGAGACCAGAGCAGGCCATACAACCAATTCATTACCATATACATGAAATGGACTCTAATTATCCACCTTGGCTTCTTAAAACTTTTATAAAATGCCACAATGTTACCATACACTGTAATTCCGGAGTAGTTCCTACTGATTTGAACAGTGATAAATCAATAATAATAACTCATATATCCCAGTATTATAGAAGATTAGATTATATGGATGGTTGGATGGGGAGGTGGACATGCTACTGTAGGATAATGTTACTATATACCAGGGTTGGGCTATTACTTATCCCAAGGGGCTACATGATAGACTGTAACATATTAATTACAATTATTATTTTATAGTAATAATAACTTTATAACTTAATATTGAGCAGAATTAAATATGCTGACACCCCATACATACCATATGAGCCCATATACAGCTCTTCTCTATACCTCTTTATACTGTAAGAGCTCTCACTTAGCTTCCTACATACAGTATGATTCCTCACATAGCCCCTCTATATACGTTGTCAGAACCCACTTAGCCTCTCTATATATAGTATGAGCCCCCACATAGCCTCTATATATAGTATGAGCCTCCACATAGCCACTCTGTATATAGTATGAGCCCCCAAATAGCCTCTCTATATTCAATATGAGCCCTCACATAGCCTCTCTATATTCAATATGAGCCCTCACATAGCCTCTCTATATTCAATATGAGCCCTCACATAGCCCTTTGTATATAGTATGAGACCACACATAGCCACTCTATATATAGTATGAGCCCCCACATAGCCTCTATATATAGTATGAGCCCCCAAATAGCCACTCTATATATAGTATGAGCCCCCACATAGCCTCTATATATAGTATGAGCCTCCACATAGCCACTCTGTATATAGTATGAGCCCCCAAATAGCCTCTCTATATTCAATATGAGCCCTCACATAGCCTCTCTATATTCAATATGAGCCCTCACATAGCCTCTCTATATTCAATATGAGCCCTCACATAGCCTCTCTATATATAGTATGAGCCCTCACATAGCCCTTTGTATATAGTATGAGACCACACATAGCCACTCTATATATAGTATGAGCCCCCACATAGCCTCTATATATAGTATGAGCCCCCACATAGCCACTCTATATATAGTATGAGCCCCCACATAGCCTCTATATATAGTATGAGCCCCCACATAGCCACTCTATATATAGTATGAGCCCCCACATAGCCTCTATATATAGTATTAGCCCCACATAGCCTCTACATATAGTTTGAGCCACCACATAGCCACTCTAAATATAGTATGAGCCCCCACATAGCCTCTATATATAGTATGAGCCCCCACATAGCCACTCTTTATATAGTATGAGCCCCCACATAGCCTCTATATATAGTATGATCCCCCACATAGCCTCTACATATAGTATGAGCCACCACATAGCCTCTCTATATTCAATATGAGCCCTCACATAGCCTCTCTATATTCAATATGAGCCCTCACATAGCTTCTCTATATATAGTATGAGCCCTCACATAGCCCTTTGTATATAGTATGAGACCACACATAGCCACTCTATATATAGTATGAGCCACCACATAGCCTCTCTATATTCAATATGAGCCCTCACATAGCCTCTCTATATATAGTATGAGCCACCACATAGCCACTCTATATATAGTATGAGCCACCACATAGCCACTCTATATATAGTATGAGCCCCCACATAGCCACTCTATATATAGTATGATCCCCCACATAGCCTCTCTATATTCAATATGAGCCCTCACATAGCACTTTGTATATAGTATGAGACCACACATAGCCCCCTATATACAGTATGAGCCAGAGGTGTATCTAGAAGTGATGAGCAAGCCTGCTTGCCACTGCTCAATACTTGATCAAGCATCGCGGTCAGTGGCGTAGCATGGGGGGGGGCAGGGGGGGTGGTCCGCCCCAGGCGGCACGTGTGTGGGGGCAGCGCGGTAGCAGCCGCAGCAATTCCTCTCTTCTGTGGGAGAACTCATTTCCGCCCAGTCTCCCTGGCTGTGGATGGTGCAGCAGTGCTGGAGGTCTCCTCCTTCCTCCAGTTATGGGGGTGGCTGGGATTGCTGTAGGCCAGCCCAGTCTGATGTGTATACACTGGATCCAGGGCAGGGTTTGCTCCATGCTCTCACTCATGCTGAATGTGCCCGGGACAGGAGCTGTACAGCCTGGGAACCAAGTCCTCTGCCAGGCTGATGCCCACTCCTGCCCTGCAGGTAAGCTGCCCCCCTGCTGTGCTGGGGGCACTGTGTGGGTGAGGGGCTATAGAGTGCCAGGAAGCTCTGCTGCAGGGATCTGTGCCCCAGGCATGGGGGGAGAGCAGGGCAGCCCTGCTAATCCTATTAGTATGTGCAACTAGTAGAAAACTCATGAAGTTTTTTTTTTCTTTTTTTATTATTAATGGAAGAAACTGCTTCACCAGGCTGCATGCCCTCTGTATGTGTGATCCCTGCCAAGAGGTTCTGCAGCAGCTCAGAGCTGATAATAGTGATGTGGTTATGCACAGATATAGCAGAATTGGGTGTGTCATATAACTGCATGCTGTACAAGCAGTGAAGCAATTGCATTGTAAGCACTTTCCCATTCCACATCTTTTAGCCCAGTTTAGGAGCCTGAATTTTACGTACCCTTACGACTTGACTTTTTTACACCCCTTGTGCATGTCGTACAGCAGGCGGTTGACACAACTGATGAGAACTGAGGGGAAAAAAAGAAAGATTGCCAGGGAATTGCTCACAATGCAATTGCTTGATATATAGTAGGACCCAATGCAAAAACAATTGCCTTATTATGTCACAACTAGCTGGAGAGCTCGGCGCTGCCCGGGCATAGTTACTAACTGTGGTTAGTTATAACAAATTATAATTATCCGCCATCCCATAGTCCCGTGCCCATATACCCATCACACATCCTCCATCCCATAGTTCCGTGCCCATATACCTGTCATACATATTCTCCATCCCATAGTCCAGTGCCCATATACCCATCACACATCCTTCATCTCATAGTCCCGTGCCCATATACCCGTCATACATATCCTCCATCCCATAGCCCAGTGCCCATATACCCATCACACATCCTCCATCCCATAGTTCCGTGCCCATATACTCGTCATACATATCCTCCATCCCATAGTCCAGTGCCCATATACACATCACACATCCTCCATCCCATAGTTCCGTGCCCATATACTCGTCATACATATCCTCCATCCCATAGTCCAGTGCCCATATACCCATCACACATCCTCCATCCCATAGTCCCGTGCCCATATACCCGTCATACATATCCTCCATCCCATAGTCCCGTGCCCATATACCCATCACACATCCTCCAACCCATAGTCCCACGCCCATATACCCATCACACATCCTCCATCTCATAGTCCCGTGCCCATATACCCGTCATACATATCCTCCATCCCATAGTCCCGTGCCCATATACCCATCACACATCCTCCATCCCATAGTCCCGTGCCCCTATACCCATCACACATCCTCCATCCCATAGTCCCGTGCCCATTTACCCATCACACATCCTCCATCTCATAGTCCCGTGCCCATATACCCGTCATACATATCCTCCATCCCATAGTCCATCCCATAGTCCCGTGCCCATATACCCATTACACATCCTCCAACCCATAGTCCCGTGCCCATATACCCATCACACATCCTCCATCCCATAGTCCCGTGCCCATATACCCGTCATACATATCCTCCATCCCATAGTGCCGTGCCCCTATACCCATCACACATCCTCCATCCCATAGTCCCGTGCCCATTTACCCATCACACATCCTCCATCTCATAGTCCCGTGCCCATATACCCGTCATACATATCCTCCATCCCATAGTCCCGTGCCCATTTACCCATCATACATATTCGCCATTTCATAGTCGAGTGCCCATATACCCGTCATACATATCCACCATCCCATAGTCCAGTGCCCATATACCCATCACACATCCTCCATCCCATAGTTCCGTGCCCATATACACGTCATACATATCCTCCATCCCAAAGTCCAGTGCCCATATACCCATCACTCATCCTCCATCCCATAGTCCCATGCTCATATACCCGTCATACATATCCTCCATCCCATAGTCCCGTGCCCATATACCCGTCATACATATCCACCATCCCATAGTCCAGTGCCCATATACCCATCACACATCCTCCATCCCATAGTCCCGTGCCCATATATCCATCATACATATCCACCATCCCATAGTCCCGTGCCCATATACCCATCACACATCCTCCATCCCATAGTCAACCATTATGACATCATAATGAGCGGAGGCAGGGCTTGCAACCTATGATGACATCAGCGTCGCCATGGCAACCATTGTGACATCATAATGAGGGGCGGGGCTTGATACGCACACACTGCTTCCCCAGGATGCAAATAGGGTCATTATGACATCATAATGAGGGGCGGGGCTTGACGCGCACACACTTTTTCCCCAGTATGTAGGCAGGGGCAAAATTGTTTGGTGAATTGGAACGCACAGGGTTAAAATTTCGCCTCACAACATAGCTTAAGACGCTCTCGGGGTCCAGACGTGTGACAGTGCCAAATTTTGTGGCTGTAGCTACGACGGTGCGGATGCCAATCCCGGACATACACACATACATACATACACACATACATACATACATACAGTTGTGGCCAAAAGTATTGACACCCCTGCAATTCTGTCAGATAATACTCAGTTTCTTCCTGAAAATCTTTGCAAACACAAATTCTTTGGTATTATTATCTTCGTTTAATTTATCTTAAATGAAAAAACACAAAAAGAATTGTCCTAAAGCCAAATTGGATATAATTCCACACCAAACATAAAAAAGAGGGTGGACAAAAGTATTGGCACTGTTCGAAAAATCATGTGATGCTTCTCTAATTTGTGTAATTAACAGCACCTGTAACTTACCTGTTGCACCTAACAGGTGTTGGCAATAACTAAATCACACTTGCAGCCAGTTGACATGGATTAAAGTTGACTCAACCTCTGTCCTGTGTCCTTGTGTGTACCACATTGAGCATAGAGAAAAGAAAGAAGACCAAAGAACTGTCTGAGGACTTGAGAAACCAAATTGTGAGGAAGCATGAGCAATCTCAAGGCTACAAGTCCATCTCCAAAGACCTGAATGTTCCTGTGTCTACCGTGCGCAGTGTCATCAAGAAGTTTAAAGCCCATGGCACTGTGGCTAATCTCCCTAGATGTGGACGGAAAAGAAAAATTGACAAGAGATTTCAACGCAAGATTGTGCGGATGTTGGATAAAGAACCTTGACTAACATCCAAACAAGTTCAAGCTGCCCTGCAGTCCGAGGGTACAACAGTGTCAACCCGTACTATCCGTCGGCGTCTGAATGAAAAGGGACCGTATGGTAGGAGACCCAGGAAGACCCTACTTCTTACCTCGAGACATTAAAAAAGCCAGGCTGGAGTTTGCCAAAACTTACCTGAAAAAGCCTAAAACGTTTTGGAAGAATGTTCTCTGGTCAGATGAGACAAAAGTAGAGCTTTTTGGGCAAAGGAATAAACATAGAGTTTACAGGAGAAAAAGAGAGGCATTCAAAGAAAAGAACACGGTCCCTACAGTCAAGCATGGCGGAGGTTCCCTGATATTTTGGGGTTGCTTTGCTGCCTCTGGCACTGGACTGCTTGACCGTGTGCATGGCATTATGAAGTCTGAAGACTACCAACAAATTTTGCAGCATAATGTAGGGCCCAGTGTGAGAAAGCTGGGTCTCCCTCAGAGGTCATGGGTCTTCCAGCAGGACAATGACCCAAAACACACACTTCAAAAAGCACTAGAAAATGGTTTGAGAGAAAGCACTGGAGACTTGTAAGATGGCCAGCAATGAGTCCAGACCTGAATCCCATAGAACACCTGTGGAGAGATCTAAAAATGGCAGTTTGGAGAAGGCACCCTTCAAATATCAGGGACCTGGAGCAGTTTGCCAAAGAAGAATGGTCTAAAATTCCAGCAGAGCATTGTAAGAAACTTATTGATGGTTACCGGAAGCGGTTGGTCTCAGTTATTTTGGCTAAAGGTTGTGCAACCAAGTATTAGGCTGAGGGTGCCAATACTTTTGTCTGGCCCATTTTTGGAGTTTTGTGTGAAATGATCAATGTTTTGCTTTTTGCTTCATTCTCTTTCGTGTTTTTTAATTTAAGACAAATTAAATGAAGATAATAATACCAGAGAATTTGTGTTTGCAATCATTTTCAGGAAGAAACTGAGTATTACCTGACAGAATTGCAGGGGTGTCAATACTTTTGGCCACAACTGTACATATATACATACATACATACACACTTTGAGCTTTATATATTAGATGAGTGAGTTATGCCAAATGACAAACATGGCTCTGCTACATCTGTAAGTAAGCTGAATTTAAGCAAAAGCATTATAAATGCAGAATGGTCAAATTGCTGGATGAGCTTTCTGGATGCCCTGGAGCCGGTGTTTGCGCTGTCACGCTACTGCACACCAGGACGTACAGCAACGCGACCAACAGGTTTTGGATTTATTATTTTCTTCTGTGATATTTTATTGGATTGTTTCATTGCAGACAGGGTTTCGCTGTTAATCCACCTTTACTGGGGACGGCCAGATATTTGTGGTATTAATACACAAACATCTTTAATCCACACAGCTCTTGCTAATACATGGGGGTCCTGGGCAGGTGACCACCTCGCAATGACGGGTATACAGGGTTTATCTTCGTGAGACATTTATTTTGGTTTCCTTTCTTTGGTAGCATCATGGTTGGCACTTGCTATGTGGTGGGGGCCCTCTGTGTGGCGCTGTAGGTGGGGGCCCTCTGTGTGACTGTGTTTGGTGGGGGTCCTCTGTGTGGCGCTGTTTGGTGGGGGCCCTCTGTGTGACGCTGTTTGGTGGGGGCCCCCTGTGTGGCGCTGTTTGGTGGGGGCCCTCTGTGGCACTGTTTGGTGGGGGTCCTCTGTGTGACGCTGTTTGGTGGGGGCCCTCTGTGTGGCGCTGTTTGGTGGGGGCCCTCTGTGTGGCGCAGTTTGGTGGGGGCCCTCTGTGTGACGCTGTTTGGTGGGGGCCCTCTGTGTGGCGCTGTTTGGTGGGGGTCCTCTGTGTGGCGCTGTTTGGTGGGGACCCTCTGTGTGGCGCTGTTTGGTGGGGGCCCTCTGTCTGACGCTATAGGTGGGGCCCCCAGCCCCTTATGTATTATCAACGACCAAAGGGGCGGCAAATTTTTCGACCGCCCCGGGCGCCACAAACAGTTGCTACGCCACTGATCGTGGTGCTTGGTTACACTCGTTACTCGATTGAGTATCGCGGGTGCTCAAGTGCCATTCTCAAGTAGTTTTGGATTAGAGGCATACAGGCAGGATTTATTGCCTTACAGGCCTTCCATAGGTATACTGCTGCTGTAAGCTAAAAACAAAAGTCCTTTTCAAGGCAACATATTTTCTTTTACCTATTAATACCAGAAAATTTGCATGCATAAATTATATACGTAATTTAAAAAAGCACAAGGCGTGGGGTAAGGGACAGAGAAGTTTACGTGCTGCTGATGGTGCACGCAGAGGCCAAAGCCGTTGGCCAAGTGAAACTATGCATGCTTTGGGAACACAACAAACACGATCATCCATGAGACGTAGGTTCCTGTCCCATTTTGCAGAGGGTTGCAGGACACCACTCTTAAAGCCAGATCAGTGCAAACAGGTGGTTGGTTAAATGGCAGATAATGCTTCCAGTATTTCCCAGCACTACCTGTCTTCCACACGGTCCAGTCTCACTAGCCAGGAGTCTGGACCACAGAATCCTCACCCTGATCCTCTTTCCTCCCACCATGGCGAGTCCCAGGAGCAGTAACGGCGTTAGGGGCAGGCAGACCAGGCAGCTGCCTAGGTTCCCCGCTAACCCAGGGGCCCCCGGGTAGCGGCACATCACACATCCGCTATGGGGCCCGTGAGGCGGGGGGGCCCGTGAGGCGGGGGGGCCCACCTGCCGCTAGTGGCGACTCCCCCCACCGCCGCCACATTGAACTATACCGGTGTCTGCATTAGTATAGAAGTTGAACCAAAGCAAATGCCGAAATTCTTAAGTGGATTCTATCACTGTGAACAAAAAAATCATACACCAATCAGATAGGAGAATGTATGCATATAAGATATGATTAATCAGAAGCTGTAAAGTGCATTTCTACAAGGACAGCTCCATGGTCTACTTCCATATTTTCACTTGCAGTACGATTAGAATATCACAATACTCCGAGCTCCTGCCCCACTGCTAAGCAGTTCAAATGCTTCATTGATTTTTTCCAGGGCTAGCTTCTTGCTTACTAAATGTTCCAGATTGTTCCTTTTGTTCATATAATCTGTAACCAGTTTTGGGATATCAGAACCCTTGTAGCCTCCAAATATAGATCCTTTCAAGGTACGCCCTGTGACAAGCAAACCTGGATGCAAACAAAGTGTGTCCTTGGGAGATGCCACACCCAACACAACAGCAACACCATTTCCACAGTAAGTACACTGGAGAGCAGTCAGCATGGTTTCAGTGCGTCCTGCACATTCAATGGCAAAATCCACTCCTCCGTTAGTTAGCTCCGTAATGACCTCATGGATGGGTTTATCATAATCCTTTGGGTTTAGGCACTCAGTGGCTCCCATTTGTAGGGCTTTTGGATACTTATCCTTATGTGAACCTACGCCAATGATTCGTGTAGCGCTTGCATCCTTGCATCCTACAATTGCTGAACAACCAACTCCTCCCAAGCCAAAAACAGCACAACTAGAGCGCTTGGTCACCTTAGCAGTGTTGACAGCTGCACCATATCCAGTAGCAAATCCACAGCCTATAAGACAAACTTCAACAAGGGCACGGGCATCTGGGTCGCCCTCCAAGGGCTGTGGGGTACTCGGTACCGGGCCAATGTAAGTGGGATAAGTCACAGCAGCTGTGACCCGGTCCGTGGCCCTGGGCGCCCAAATCAATGGTGGTTTGTAATATAGTTTATGTGATAGTTTGTGACGCCACCTGTGGTGTTTGGCAAGCAAGATGGTAAGCCAACGCTGCGTGCAGATCCTCTGGGGCTGATGGTGTGTTGCAGCATAGATGGTGTAGCTCCCCACAGGTGAAGCTGTAACCCCAGGACAGTGTATAGGCGTAGGCGGTGTGAGGAATGTTGGTAGCCAGATGTAGCGGTGCTGACAGTGTTGGCGCACAAATGAATGGAAGACACCAGGGCTTGCAGTTCCAAAGCTTTACTCACAGTTCATGGTACACACTGGTGCCTGACTCCGGGGTAGAGACTCAATCAACCTCCCGGGCTAGTCAGGATTATCCTCTCCAACACTCCGCCAACATGTACCTTTCCTGAACGACTCCTCTATTGCGCCTTTTAGTGTGAAGAGCTCGAGCACCGTGGTACTCTGAAGTTCCTCCTGTCAGATGTTCCTAACAACTCTACTCGTATGGCAGACAGCTGTAGCCTCTCTTGGGGACTCCCTTCTCCGGAGTCCTGGCTCTCTATTCAGTTGCTGTTGTGCCCCAAGTCTTAGATGGGAGTAGAGCATTTACAGCCAACTACTCCACCGGTGTCTGCTGCAGAACCATAAGTGTCCATACAACCTCGGGGACCGGTCCCTGGCCTTGCGCTGAGAACCTATAGGCAGGGTTCCTCTTCCAACCCACAACTCCTCTCTGTTCTACTACTCCTTCGTTCCGCACTGTTTCTTCTCTCTCTTATGGAAGCTTAGGTTGCAGTTCTACGTCTTTCTCCTTCTATTCCTTTTCCGTGCCAGATGGCTCAGGTCACTGAGGCAGCTGCAGCACTCCTTCCTCCATCCCTTCTTCCAGGGATCCCCACGCCTCCCGACTGGCTCCCTTCCTTCCTTTCTGACCCTCTGTCAGACTGAACCTCCAGACTGATCTGTAATTCTAAACCTTCCCAACCTTTTATATATCTCAACTCCACCCACCTCCCAGCACATCTCGTGTTACGAAGCAAGGACCCACGAAAGGTGCGCTGCTACCCTCTAAGCATGGAGCCGCAATGTGGTCCTGCTGAACTATCCTGTGTGTGGGGTGCAGGTGTTGGAGTGTGGAAAGGAGTTCCCTACTTACCTAGGTGGTGGGGCACTACACCTTAGGAGAAGGTGCAGTACCTCTGTGGCGACTGAGCCTCAGGGGCGCCACAGATCCACTTTGGCAACGCAAATGTCAGACACCACTGTGTATTCAGTAAATGTACTTGTGCATGCGTAATGATTAGTGTTGAGCTATACCACCCGATACTGAAAAATATCGTATCGGAATGGATCGGCCGATCTAAAAAAAAGTATCGGGTATCGCAGATTCCGATCCCGGAAGTCCCATTCAAGTCAATGGAACAGAAATATCGGAATTAAAACAAACCCTTTCTTTCCCTGTAGGTTAATTCTACATGAAGAAAAACAACTAATAATAATGTAGAATGTATTGTGGGAGGTGTAGGAGACATTAAAGCCATAGAGGTTTAGCCCAATCAAATGGAATAGCAGGATTTTTTTTTTTTTTAAAGACGTTCGTAGTTACAAAGATATTGACTATGTTAAAGTCTTTAATTTTTTGTCAGATATGTATGTTTCACTACTTCCATGCTCTTTACCTTCTTTTTTACTTCTCCCACACTTTCTCCTTCATGATCCTCAGCAGCAGCATCTTTTTCATCAACTTCTTCTTCTTTTTCTTCATTTTTTTCTTCTTTTTCTTTTTTTTTTTTACATTCTTCATATTCTTCTTATTCAACTATTATTCTTCATCATATTCTACTTCTTCATCTTCTTCCTATTCTTCTTCATCATATTCTTATTTGTGTCAGGCATTCCTGTAGTTGTTATCTATAAAAGTTTGAAGATTACACCTTCCGTTCAGCCTGTCACAAAAGATTTACAACAGGATTTGTCCGCGTTCAGTTTGTCCTGCAGCAGCAGGCCTTTTCCAGGGGCACCACGAGGAGGAACGGACACACCCCTGTTGTGAGTTCATTTTCCCCTTCACCGTCGCTGTCTGATGAACTCCCTCTTCTGGTGAAGGAAGGTAGTGAGGCTGATTACCAAACACCTGATCTGGTAGATGATGACTGGGTAACAGGAAATTCTGACTGGATATAAGGCAGCCGACGCCCTTCTGAGTCGCTGGTGATTTCTCTGCTGGATTCTTGGAGACCAGTCTGATTCCTGCTTCCCAAAGATAAATTTTTGCTCTGCTATTGAACTTATTAGTTTTGTTTTGTTTACCTTGTTTTTTGGAGTTCAGCCATCCCCGGTCGGGGGTGTGCTGAGTTCCATTTTTGTCTCTTGGCTCTGTCTTCAGAATTTACCTGAGTGCTGATATAGCGACTTCAGGGCCTGTTTTTCCTATCAGACGGTTGGGACATTTTTTGGTAGGGTTTTTGGTAGGGTTTTTTACGGATTGCAGACAGCAGCTTTTCTATCCTGTCCTTTTTAGTTAGCTTATATCCCATCGTTTGCTCAACCTATCTTTCTATCTGTGTTAGTGTTTTCATCTTGCTTCACCGTCATTATTTGTTGGGGGCTGCCTATTGCTTTGGGGTCTGCTCTGGGGCAGTTTAGATTTCACCTTTCTTTCTTTAGGCCTATTTTGTTCTCCGGCTGTGATCGAGGGGTCTAGGGCATCGTAGGAACCCCCCACGGCTACTGTTAGTTGTTGTGGATAGGATCAGGGGTCTGCAATCCGATAGCTACCAACCTCTCCAGTTTTTCTGGACTTGGCTTGTATTTTTGTTTTTTCCTCCTTCGGTGACTCTTTCATAACACCCCCCCATACACTGCTTAGTCTTCTTCTGCTAATAAATTTGATAATATCCTTTGCTCAGATTTTTAGTCTTATGATTAATGTTCTTCTGCTTTTGTTTTTTATGCTTCTTGGTCTTCTGTCTCTTGTTGTTCTGCATCTTGGTGGTTGTCTTCCTGTTCTTTGTCCTCTTGGTCATCTTCTTCAGGGTCATCTTTTAGGTATTCTTCTGTGTGGTCTTCAGGGTATTTGTCTTCAGGGTCATTTTCATGGAGATCCAGAGTGAGAATCAAAAACCATTTCCACAAGCTTGAACTTGGAAAAGTAGCAGAAGTTACAAGAAGGCTGAGGAACTGTCGAGAACAAGGTGACGGTACTGGAACCCGAAGTGGCAGCAGAATGAACAAGAGCCAATGGCGCAACCGTGGACCTGCTGACTGTGCTGGAACACAGTTACTAAGCAGGAGGTACCTGTGCTCCAAAGCACTACCAAGGACCAGCAGACGTTGCTGGAACTCGGATACCAAGAAGGAGGCACCTAGGCCAAAGGCACTGCCGAAAACCAGCTGACGGTGCTGGAACCCGGATGGGTAGCAGAAGCTATAATACTCAATGGAACTACCGAGAACCAGCTGACGGTGCTGGAACCCGGAGGGGCAGCAGAAGGAACAAGAGCCAATGGCACAACCGTGGACCAGCTGACGGTGCTGGAACACCGTTACTAAGCAGGAGGTACCTGTGCTCCAAAGCACTACCAAGGACCAGCAGACGTTGCTGGAACTCGGATACCAAAAAGGAGGCACCTAGGCCAAAGGCACTGCCGAAAACCAGCTGACGGTGCTGGAACCCGGATGGGTAGCAGAAGGAACAAGAGCCAATGGGACAACCGTGAAACAGCTGACGGTGCTGGAACACCGTTACTAAGCAGGAGGTACCTGTGCTCCAAAGCACTACCAAGGACCAGCAGACGTTGCTGGAACTCGGATACCGACAAGGAGGCACCTAGGCCAAAGGCTCTGCCGGGAACCAGCTGACGTTGCTGGAACCCGGATGGGTAGCAGAAGGTACCCATGATTAACAAAGTTTTGCATCCGCGAGCAGGCCGCAGTTACCGAAACCCACAGTCCTACAGGGGGTGCTTGTCCTATTGGCACTATGGAACCAGCCTTTTTTACCAGAACCCGCAGCCCAAATAGGAAGCACCGAAACTGCAGGCACCATAGACTCGGCTAACCCTACCGCAACACGACAGGACAACGTATCGGTGGCAAAGTGACGTTGACACTACCCGGAAACAGCAGGCGTGCTGTAACAAGGCTGGGCAGGAGGGAGTACCCGTGCCAAAGACACTGCCGAGAACCAGCTGACGGTGCTGGAACCCGGATGGGTAGCAGAAGCTACAATACTCAATGGAACTACCGAGAACCAGCTGACGGTGCTGGAACCAGGAGGGGCAGCAGAAGGAACAAGAGCCAATGGCCCAACCGTGGACCAGCTGACGGTGCTGGAACACGGTTTCTAAGCAGGAGTTACATGTGCTAAAAAGCACTACCAAGAACCAGCAGACGTTGCTGGAACTCGGATACCGACAAGGAGGCAACAATGCCAAAGGCTCTGCCGGGAACCAGCAGACGGTGCTGAAACCCGGATTGGATTGGTAGCAGAAGGTACCCATGATCAACAAAGTTGCAAGGCCGCGAGCAGGACGCAGTTTCCGAAACCCACAGTCCAACAGGAGGTGCTTGTCCTATTGGCACTACAGAACCAGCCTTTATTACCAGATCCCGCAGCCCACATAGAAAGCACCAAAACTGCAGGCACCATTGACTTGACAAACCCGACCGCAACACGACAGGACAACGTATCAGTGGCAAAGTTACGTTGACACTACCCGGAAACAGCAGGCATGCTGGAACCAGGCTGGGCAGGAGGGAGCACCCGTGCCAAAGACACTGCCGAGAACCAGCTGACGGTGCTGGAACCCGGATGGGTAGCAGAAGCTACAAGAGTCAATGGAACTACCGAGAACCAGCTGACGGTGCTGAAACCCAGAGGGGCAGCAGAAGGAACAAGAGCCAATGGCACAACCGTGGACCAACTGACGGTGCTGGGACACGGTTTCTAAGCAGGAGTTACCTGTGCTGAAAAGCACTACCAAGAACCAGCAGACATTGCTGGAACTCGGATACCGACAAGGAGGCAACAATGCCAAAGGCTCTGCCGGGAACCAGCAGACGGTGCTGGAACCCGGATGGGTAGCAGAAGGTACCCATGATCAACAAAGTTGCAAGGCCGCGAGCAGGACGCAGTTTCCGAAACCCACAGTCCAACAGGGGGTGCTTGTCCTATTGGCACTACAGAACCAGCCTTTATTACCAGAACCCGCAGCCCACATAGAAAGCACCAAAACTGCAGGCACCATAGACTCGGCAAACCCGACCGCAACACGACAGGACAACGTATCGGTGGCAAAGTTACGTTGACACTACCCGGAAACAGGCGTGCTGGAACCAGGCTGGGCAGGAGGGAGTACCCGTGCCAAAGACACTGCCGAGAACCAGCTGACGGTGCTGGAACCCGGATGGGTAGCAGAAGCTACAAGAGTCAATGGAACTACCGAGAACCAGCTGACGGTGCTGGAACCCAGAGGGGCAGCAGAAGGAACAAGAGCCAATGGCACAACCGTGGACCAACTGACGGTGCTGGAACACGGTTTCTAAGCTGGAGTTACCTGTGCTGAAAAGCACTACCAAGAACCAGCAGACGTTGCTGGAACTCGGATACCGACAAGGAGGCAACAATGCCAAAGGCTCTGCCGGGAACCAGCAGACGGTGCTGGAACCCAGATGGGTAGCAGAAGGTACCCATGATCAACAAAGTTGCAAGGCCGTGAGCAGGACGCAGTTTCCGAAACCCACAGTCCAACAGGGGGTGCTTGTCCTATTGGCACTACAGAACCAGCCTTTATTACCAGAACCCGCAGCCCACATAGAAAGCACCAAAACTGCAGGCACCATAGACTCGGCAAACCCGACCGCAACACGACAGGACAACATATCGGTGGCAAAGTTACATTGACACTACCCGGAAACAGGCGTGCTGGAACCAGGCTGGGCAGGAGGGAGTACCCGTGCCAAAGACACTGCCGAGAACCAGCTGACGGTGCTGGAACCCGGATGGGTAGCAGAAGCTACAAGAGTCAATGGAACTACCGAGAACCAGCTGACGGTGCTGGAACTCAGAGGGGCAGCAGAAGGAACAAGAGCCAATGGCACAACCGTGGACCAGCTGACGGTGCTGGAACACGGTTTCTAAGCAGGAGGTACCTGTGCTAAAAAGCACTACCAAGAACCAGCAGACGTTGCTGGAACTCGGATACCGACAAGGAGGCAACAATGCCAAAGGCTCTGCCGAGAACCAGCTGACGGTGCTGGAACCAGGCTGAGCAGGAGGGAGTACTACCAGCCTGAATGACAGCATTTCAAGTGCCAGTAGTTTGGCAATGCCAGCATTCATAGCCTGTGCTCGGGGATGGTTTGCCGAGTATGGTCACCTTTCTCCCATGCCTGTGCTACCGATGGCTGTCGAGTGGCCTGGGAGTGTGAGGATGACTTGGAATATGGTGCTGTGGGTGGAATGTCACAGGGTCTCCGGACAACAGTGCCAGAGGTTCTTCCTTGGCGATCCTGTGAGGAAGCCGAACCAGCTGTGTGTGAGCTGGAGGAAGAGGCCCCAACACGAGCTGAAGAGGTGGTAGGTGGTGCTGTACGTTGGCCTACGTCTTCAGTGTGTCTGTGTAACTCCACCTCGTGCTTGGTCCACACATGTTTCCACATATTAGTGGTATTGAGGTTGCTGACATTTTTCCCTCTTTTGACTCTCTGATGACACAGCTTGCATTTGACAAAGCAAATGTCATCTGCAACTGTGTCAAAAAAGGACCACGCACTGCAAGTCTTGGGAGCGCCCGTTTTGCCTTTTGAAAGTGGAATGCTCCTAACGTGTGCCGAAGTGGAGGCTACAGGCAACCAAGTCTGCCCCTCTCCCTCTCCCTCCGGTTTTGGCCGTTCGGGGAATCTCTTCCTCAGAGTTGCTCCCACCACCTTCCTGTTCCTCACGCCATGATGGGTCAAGGACCTCATCATCTACACTCCCCTCTTCAAACACCTGCTTCTCCTGGGTTGTCTCGCCAGCACCGTACGCAACAGAAAGTGGCAACTGTGTCTCGTCATCATCTGATGCGTACTGAGGTGTGCTGACCATAGGCACTGGCCCACCCCCATCTTCAGATTCAGAGGGACAAAGAAGTTGCGCATCACTGCATACTCCCTCTTCTTCACAATCTGGAATGCTGCTTGGCTGGCCCCCTCTTTCCAAACCAACATATTCCAAGAACAGAAGTAGAGACTGTGATGGCTCCTGTCCAGTGCTCTCTGACTGCCTGGGCACTTTGGCAGGTGGTGAAGAGACAGATGGTTGCTCTTCGGTGCTCTGGCCCTGAGAGGATGTGGAAGTAAGTGAAGTCGATGCGTTAGCTGGCATCCATCCCACAACGGCTTCAATTTGTTCCTCCCGCAGCAGTGGGGTACGGTGAGGTCCTACAAAGCTGCGCATAAAGGACTGTTGCCTGCTAAAACTGGGGGATGCTGACTCACTGGTGCCAACAGCAGGCACAGACTCCCCACGTCCTCTCCCTGCAGAATCCCCACGTCCTCTCCCTGCAGAATCCCCACGTCCTCTCCCTGCAGAATCCCCACGTCCTCTCCCTGCAGAATCCCCACGCCCTCTCCCTGCTGAAACTCCACGCCCACGTGCCTTACTCCCTGCCTTCTTCATCTTGCTAGACTGAGAAAGATAGGCAGAAAAGTACAAAGGGGGGCCTTAGTGTGCTTATTCTTGAACAGCTGGTTACAGGTATAAGAAACACTAATTTTATGAAGTGTGTGTATCGACTACACTTTAATGGGAGCTAATGTGGCCTACACAACTTTCAAATGTAGTGTTTGGTGAACTTTGCTGTTTTTTTGGGGGGGAAAAAAAACTAAAATGATGTGATCAAATATTTGAAAGTGAGAGTATCACCAACTTTCTGGAGCTATTACAATGCTGGCAGGTAACCTACAATGCAAAAGATGAGGCTCCAAAAAATTTGGGTAATACTAATCTGGCTGCAGCTGAAGGGCACAAGCCAGAAAAAAGGCTCCTCTACTCCTATATAGTGTTTGCAACCAACCAATGTAGATGGATATGGATGGATGCACACTAATAGGAGAAGAAAAAATGAGCTGCAATTAAAGAAAAATATGTGCGAGGCAGTGACGCACGCTGAGCAGCCTACAACCAGACGTAGCTGCAGGACACACTACTCAGCGTGAGCTGCACTCACACACAGTCAGAGACCTCTCAGACAGCCGTGAACAGTGCAGCTAAGTGGGCACTAGCACTGACAGGCTGCAGAAAGGCTCTGCTGTGTACTCCTAGAGTGTTTGCAACCACCATATATGGATACGGATGGATGCACACTAATAGGAGAAAAAATGAGCTGCAATAAAAGAAAAATGTGTGAGGCAGTGACACGCTGAGCAGCCTACAACCAGACGTAGCTGCAGGACACACTACTCAGCGTGAGCTGCACTCACACAGTCAGAGACCTCTCAGACAGCCGTGAATAGTGCAGCTAAGTGGGCACTAGCACTGAAAGGCTGCAGAAAGGCTCCGCTGTCTACTACTAGTGTTTGCAACCAACGTATATTGATACGGATGGAAGCACACTAGATAGAATTTTTTAAAAATAAGCAGCTCAAAAAGAAAAATATGTATGAGGCAGCAGTGAGGCACGCTGGGCGGCCTACAACCAGACGTGGCTGCAGGACCCACTCCACAGCGTGAGCTGCACTCACACAGCCCTTGCAGACAGCTGTAAACACTGCTGCAAGGGAAAAGAAAGCTACAGTGGTGGTTTATGTAGCCTGGGTAAAGCACAATATTGTTTTGAGAATCGCTATTTCTAACTGTCCCTCACAGTCTTCAACAGCAGCCTGTCCCTAACTGAATTCACAGCCGAGTGACCAGAAATGGCGGCGGCTTTTATAGTGCATCATGACATCATTTCAGCAGCCAATCACAGCCATGCCAATAGTTTACATGCCTAACAGGATGTGCCCACACTTCTGAGGATTCCCATTGGCTGAATCAAAGCGAGCGGGCTGATAGCATTATGGGAACTTCCCATTCCGTTATCCGATACGAAAAAAGTATCGGAAGTCAGTATCGGAATTCCGATACAGCTAATATCGGCCGATACCCGATACTTGCGGTATCGGAAAGCTCAACACTAGTAATGATAAATCGCTTTCCCTTTACAGGTAAATCTGCTTGTACCATCATCCATCAGTCCTGATTGAGCTCCAAATGCAAACTCTAATTTTTTGCAGATGTTACTGTGTTGGCCATCGCAAGCTCTGCACGATTTATTCTGACTTCATGAGCCTTTGGAGGAGCTACTTCAATATCTTCAATGCTGAGGGCTTGCATGGTTCCCAGGCAATAGCGGCCTTGCATTTAATAGCCTTTCCTGCGGTGCTCATGGTGGTTCCGGTTCAAAGCAATGATGGAGGAGAGAGCGTCAGCTGATGCCTCCTCTCCCATCATTCCCCTCTGCCTCTGACACTGCGGGTGTGTGATGACGTCATCGCGCACTCACTGTGTGCCAGGCAGTGCAGCCGTTGAGACAGGAGCCCCCTGAGGAAGCGACGAAATATCAAGCGAAACGTGCGTTGGGGAACGTGGTCACAGCACGGGCAGTCATTATGGGTAATTAACCTCTTCATTCTTTACTTAGTCATGTAGTGGTCTTTGCATACGTAATGTATACATAAATATATTTATTGTTGATACTGTGGTAATTGCAGGTACGCAGGATGCAGTGACGAGTCGCGAGACAATTTGGTGCTTTCTATAATAACTTTTATAAAACTAGAGGGAACTTTCCTCAGTCACGGCTTGATCACCAAAAGCGGTAATGGAGCGCCGACACCAGGGCCTAGCGGGGTACTCGGTATCGGGCCCGTTGATCTCAATGGGAGTGTCACGGAAGCTGTGACCCGGTCCGTGGCCCTGGGGCTCCATGGCAAAAAAGGGGGTGAATGAACAATGAAATAAAGTTTATGAATAGTTTGTGACGCCACCTGTGGTGTTCGGCAAGTGAGGTGTTAGACCGACGCTGCATGCAGATCCTCTGGGACTGGTGGTGGGTTGCAGCCAAGATGGTGAAGCTCCCCACAGGTGGAGCCGTAGTCCCAGGGCAGTGTAGATGTAGCAATGGAGGAGAGGCACAGGCGGTGTAGAGGCCGTTGCCCAGATGTAGCTTTGCAGGGTGTAGTGATGCGGGAATAAGTGGAGGACACCAGGGCATGTAGTTCCAAAGCTTTACTCACAGTCTGCAGTTCACACAGATGCCTGCCTCCGTGCTGTGTCCTCCGGGTCCTGGGCTCAGTCAACCTCCAGGCAAGATAGGATGCTCCCTTCGAACACTCCGCCAACATGTACCTTTCTGAATGTCTCCTCTATAGCGCCTTTTACTGAAGTACTCCTAGTACTGAGTTACACTGGAGTGCCTCCTGACAGATGTTCCCAAGAACTCTACTTGTACAGCAGACAGCTGTAGCCTGCTTCGGGGACGCCTTACTCCTGAGTCCCAGCTCACTATCCAAGTTGCTGTTGTGCCCCCCAAGTCTTAGATGGGAGTAGCTCACTACTCCACCGGTGTCTGCTGCAGAGCCTTCAGTATCCATACAACCTCGGGGACTGGGCCCCGGCCTTGCGTTTAGAACTTCTAGGCAGGGTTCTCCTCTAACCAACGTCCTCTCTGTTCCATTTTTCTCCTTCATTCTGTACTAATCCCTCTCATAGAAGGTCAGGTTTCAGTCCAATGTCTTTCTCCTTCTTTCCTTTCCTGTGCCAGCTGGCTCAGATCACTGAGGCAGCTGCAGCACTCCTTCCTCCATCCCTCTTCCAGGAATCCTCACTCCTCTCCGAGTGACTCTCTCTCTCTCTCGCTGACTGACTGACTAACTAACTCTTCCTGCTCTTTATGTAGTCTAAACTCCACCCGCCTCCCAGCACGTTTCGTGTTCCAAGCAGGGAACCACCAAAGGTGCTCTGCTACCCTCTAAGCAAGGAGCCGCAATGTGGCTTTGCTGAACTACCATGTTGTGTGGGATGCGAGTGTTGCAGCGTGGTCAGGAGTTCTCACCTTACCTGGATGGTGGGGCACCACACCTCAGGAGGAGGTGCAGTACCTCTGTGGCGACTGAAGCCTCAGGGGTGCCACAGTAACACGGGTTGCCCTCGCAGGGGCTCTAAAACAAGCAAACACAAACGGGTAGAACACGACTACTTCCGGCAATAGCCGGTCACTATAGGGCCGCGGTATGGCTGACTACGGGTCCGTAAATATATAGTCAACTTAGCCGTCCAGGCGTCCCTCGCCATTCGGGATGGTGGTCTTTCGGCGTAGTAGTCGCTGGGCCCAGTTGCTGAGGCGTTGGCGTAGTCTTCGCACGCTCCAGCGCTCTGATGACACTGGAGCCCCACAGGCCCCGGCTGAGTCCTTGGACGGATGGGCCGCAGTTCCCAGACTGGGGCAAGTGGCAGCGATGTAGGGTGGCGAATCACAGACCACCCGCGCAGCTAACAGCTGCGACGGGGAGTCCACGGCCAGCAGAGGCTCGGCCCCTGCTGCGAACCGGTGCGGGACAGTAGTGGCCGGCGGCGGCACTGTACTTGCCGCGAACACTGGTGAGAGCAGGGCGACTGCGGGTGGCGGGGAACAGGTCGCTGCCGCGGGGTGGAGCGAGATGGCAGCGGCCGCGGGCGACCGCGGGTAGGCTGCAGCCGCGGGCTGGAGCGGGGCAGCAAATCTCGGATGATCGCCCTGCCACCGTCCCTCTGGAGTCCTCAGTCGGCATCTTCCCTGGCACTGGTAGGTCGCTCTATCTTGCAGTCGCTCCCACAGTCTCCTGCTGCCTCTGTCACAGTCTGCTCACTCATCGTCCTGGGGATTCCCTGCCTCCTTTATATTGTTCCCTCCTCCAGCCCATCTGTCTGTCACAACAGCCTGTCCTCGAACTCTGTGCCCCGGGGACAGTTTCCCCCGGAACCCAGATGACGGCTCCCTTGGTTCCGGTCCGGACACTCGACGGGGGCCATTCCTCCCACACTACCATGGTGATGTTTATGATTTAGGGGCACTTGTTCAGCATACCATTGCACTGCATGGTTGGCTATATGAGCCTCCTGATACTGAGTGAATCAGCTGCCTGATGTTTACATTAACTCTTTCTATTACTATTGGTTTGACATAGGTTATTTTTTGCTCTGTCCTGCTATTATGTTCTGCTCATAGTCTGTGGCCATCAGTCTTGTGGATCATGTGTATTCATACATACTAATTGACATATGATATATTTTATTGTACATTTTACTATTTATGTAATTGATGAACTTCTGTATTAATAAATACTTATTTTTCGTTGTATATGGTAAACTCATTTTTTTCTCTGTATTTTCTGATATGTATCTGAGTTTATATACATGAAATTTTCTTGACTTTGTGCTGGTACTTTTTATGTTTATGTAGGATCCAGACGGGAGCAGCGCATGGCACGAGGAGAGGTGAAAATTGTGGAGTTTTTTAATATATCAGTGAGTTCTGGACTGTGGGGCCATTCTCGGGGGGGGGGGGATGTGGACTGTGTTATATATTATGTGGGCTGTGTTATATTCTATGTGGCTGTGTTATATACTATGTGGACTGTGTTATTTACTATGTGGGCTGTGTTATATATTATGTGGCCTGTGTTATATACTATGTGGCTGTGTTATATTCTATGTGGCTGTGTTATATACTATGTGGACTGTGTTATTTACTATGTGGGCTGTGTTATATATTATGTGGCCTGTGTTATATACTATGTGGCTGTGTTATATACTATGTGGCTGTGTTATATACCATGTGGCTGTGTTATATTCTATGTGGACTGTGTTATATTCTATGTGGCTGTGTTATATACTATGTGGCTGTGTTATATACTATTTGGCTGTGTTATATACTATGTGGACTGTGTTATTTACTATGTGGACTGTGTTTTATATTATGTGGCCTGTGTTATATACTATGTGGGCTGTGTTATATACTGTGTGGCTGTGTTATATACCATGTGGCTGTGTTATATTCTATGTGGCTGTGTTATATACTTTGTGGCTGTGTTATATACTATGTGGCTGTGTTATATACTATGTGGGCTGTGTTATATACTATGTGGGATGTGTTATATACTATGTGTCTGTGTTATATACTATGTGGCTGTGTTATATACTATGTGGGCTGTGTTACATATTATGTGGACTGTGTTATATACTATGTGGGCTGTGTTATATACTATGTGGGCTGTGTTACATACTATGTGGACTGTGTTATGTACTATGTGGACTGTGTTATATACTATGTGGGCTGTGTTATATACTATGTGGCCTGTGTTATATACTATGTGGGCTGTGTTATATACTATGTGGCCTGTGTTATATACTATGTGGACTGTGTTATATACTATGTTGGCTGTGTTATATACTATGTGGCCTGTGTTATATACTATGTGGCCTGTGTTATATACTATGTGGCTGTATTATATACTATGTGGCTGTGTTATATACTATGTGGCTGTGTTTATATACTATGTGGGCTGTATTATATTCTATGTAGGCTGTATTATATTCTATGTGGGCTGTGTTATATACTAGGTGGCTGTGTTATATACTATGTGGATTGTGCTATATACTATGTGGCTGTGTTATATACTATGTGGGCTGTGTTATATACTATGTGGCTGTGTTATATACTATGTGGGCTGTGTTATATATTATGTGGGCTGTATTATATTCTATGTGGGCTGTGTTATATTCTATGTGGCTGTGTTATATACTAAGTGGGCTGTGTTATATACTATGTGGACTGTGTTATATACTATGTGGACTGTGTTATATACTATGTGGTTGTGTTACATACTTTATAGGCTATGTTATATGTTATGTGGCCTGTGTTATATACTATGTGACTGTGATATAAAGTATACTATGTTGCTGGGTTATATACTATGTGGGCTGTGTTATATACTATGTGGACTGTGTTATATACTATGTGGACTGTGTTATATGGGATTTGGATGTTTCGCCCCCCGCAGTTCGCCCCCAGCAGTTCGCCCCCGCACATTTCGCCCCCAGCATTTTGCCCCCAGGGTGTTTCGACCCCGCACATTTCACCCCCGCACATTTCGCCCCATACCCAAGGAGCTGCAGCTGTGACAGATAAGTATGTCAGTTTTTTTGTGTTCTAGGGTGATAATACTCCTTTAAGGCCAGCCAGATGAGACACTGGGTGAGCTGCTGAAAAGGCAGCCACAGGAATCCCCAGCAATTGGGGTCCTGTATATTTTACCCTCAGGTATGTTCAGCCCTATATGTTTTGTTCCCTGCATGTTGACCCCAAAAGCTGAGGGTGAAACATCAGGGGTCAACATGCTAGGGGCGAAACATCAGATGGCGACCCATCCAGGGACAAAATGCTGTAGGTGAAACATCCGGGGGCGAAACATCCAGGGGCGAAACGCTGGGGGTGAAATGTGCGGTGGCGAAACATCCTGGGGGCCAAATGCTGGGGGCAAAATGTACCTGGGGCGAACTGCTGGAGGCAAATTGCTGGGGGCGAAGCTTCCTATAACCGCTCTTAATAGGGTGCATTTCCTGGAGTTGGACAATGCATTATTCTGCACATTGCTTCCTTCTAGAATTCCTGCCCATGATAAGGAGATTAAAGATTTTCTCTATTTCCTATTTTCAGTAACAAAACAAAGGTTCAGGAAGAAGATGAGCTGATAGAAATAATAAGTGATGACCCAGGTAAGTACAATAATGTGGGTCTATAAAAAAAAAGCAAATGAACTGCATATTTTTTTTTACTGCTTAAAGGGTAGGAGAACTTATTTTTTGGATAGAGGAAAAAACTATTGTACCGTGATGGAAAAAGCGGACACATTGACCAAAAATGGATGAAAATTTTCTCTTTGCATGCAAAAACAGCCCCAAAACATCTGAATGAGGCCTAAAGGTACTGTCACACTTAGCGATGTACCAGCGATCCCGACCAGCGATATGACGCGGTCAGGATCGCTGGTGCATCGCTAAGTGGTCGCTAGTGAGCTGCCACACTGGCAGATCTCACCAGCGACATCGCTGGGGACGGGGGTCGCTACTTACCTGTCACACCAGGCGATCCAGCATCCTCCTGTAGTGTCGGTGGTGGGGTGCCGAGCTGGGGGGGGTGGTCCTACTTTTATACCGCGCAGGGATGACAACAGAGACACGATGGAGGCAGATTCTGGGTGCAACAGGTCCAAGTTTATTTCTTCACTTGCCGTCCGACTGACGGCACACCTCGCGGCCCTCCGTTTCCAGAGCCGCTTCTCACACCGTACACTGGAGACGTGTCTGCACACACCGTCCCCTCCTTTACTGTCGACGCTCCTGACTGTTCCGTCACTGTGGCCGCCTTAGGCCCATTAACCAACAGCGCTTCTACTGCTCAGTCGTCGTGTCACATACGGTGTCTTACACCCAGTACCTCGTCTCATCTGCGGTCCTTTCCTGTCAGGACCACCCCCCTGACGTTTCCTCTCCTCAGTCCCCTTGGTCGGATTCTCCTCAGGGCACACAGACTGGTGTAGTCCTCCTGTCACCTGAGCTCCCCCTGGGGACCGGAACTTTCTGGAACCCTCCCTCAGTACTTATAACTCCCCCGGTTCCTTGAAACTGTCACTCTAACTGTCACCACGCCCCCCATGACCAACGGTTTCTAAAGCCCTAAGCTGCTGTAAAGTCCTTTGCTCACACTCCACCCTGCCATCTAATGGTCATCCCAAGGTACTGCACGTCCACTACACTTTCCTAGTTGTTTCCCCACTGTAATCACTGACTCCTACCTACACTGTGCAAACCTATCTTTCTTCACTCTGACTAGTCCGTCCGTCCGTCAGGTCACCTTCCCTACACTCCCGCCCGGCTCCACGCGTCGCTCGTCATCACAACAGAAAGCTGACGACGAGAAGCGGTCCTGAACGTTCTCGCGCGATCAGCGATAACCAGGGGGGGAGCGGGTTGTAGGTAAGTATCACACACAGCGATATCGCTAGCAATATCGCTATAACGTCACAAGTTATAGCGATATTGCTAGCGATATCGCTTAGTGTGACAGTACCTTTACTAATTTTGAGTTGGCCTCCTCCATTACACCCAAAGAAATAATTACATTATCTTCTCCTGTTTTTCACAAACAGAGCGTCCCTTCAATATCAGAAAAGAGGAAATAGTGGACTGGGTAAGGTCAGTGGAAGGCTGAAAGAGACGAAGAAAGAATACAATCAAGATTTATAGACAACATTATTATTATTATTATTATTATTATTATTATTATTATACAATTTATAGCGCCATTTATCCATGGCGCTTTACATGTGAAAAGGGGCAAATATAGACAAGTACAATAAACATGAGCAGTACAAGACACACATAAGTACAAAAGGAGAGAGGACCCTGCCCGCAAGGGCTCACAGTCTACAGGGTTGGGTGAGGATACACTAGGAGAGGGTAGAGCTGGTTGTGCGGCGGATCAGTAGACTGTGGGTCACTGCAGGTTATAGGTTTGTCGGAAGAGCTGGGTCTTCAGGTTCTTTTTGAAGGTTTCCATGGTAGGCGAGAGTCTGATGTGTAGGGGGAGGGAATTCCAGAGAATCGGGGAAGCACAGGAGAAGTCTTGTATGCGGTTGTGGGAAGAAGAGATAAGAGGAGAGTAGAGAAGGAGATCTTGAGAGGATCGAAGGTTGCATGCTGGTAGGTACCGGGAGACCATGTCACAGATGTAAGGAGGAGACAGGCTGTGGGTGGCTTTGTATATCATAGTTAGGGTTTTGAACTGGAGCCTCTGCACAATAGGAAGCCAATGAAGGGCTTGGCATAGGGGAGAGGCTGGGGAATAACGGGGAGACAGGTGGATTAGTCATGCAGCAGAATGTAGGATGGATTGGAGTGGTGCCAGAGTGCTAGAGGGGAGGCCAGAGAGTAGGAGGTTGCAGTAGTCAAGGCCGGAGATGATAAGGGCATGCACTAGTGTTTTTGCGGTGTCATGGTCAAGAATGCACGGATCCGGGAAATATTTTTGAGATTGCGACAGCAGGAGGTTAGGGTTTGGATAAGTGGCTTGAAAGCGAGGGCAGAGTCGAGGATCACCCCGAGGCACCGAGCATGCGGGACTGGGGAAAGTGAGCAACCATTGACATTGATGGATAAGTCTGGTGGAGGGGTAGAGTGAGATGGGGGAAAGATTATGAATTCTGTTTTGTCCATGTTCAGTTTTAGAAAGCGAGCAGAGAAGAAAGCTGAAATAGCGGACAGACATTGTGGGATTTTGGTCAGTAAGGAGGTGAGGTCAGGTCCAGATAGGTAGATCTGCGTGTCATCGGCATAGAGATGATACTGCAAGCTGTGGAATTCTATGAGCTGTCCCAGGCCAAAGTTGTAGATGGAGAAGTGTAGGGGTCCTAGAACTGAGCCTTGAGGAACACTGACAGAGAATGGGAAAGGTGAGGAGGTGGTGTGGGAGAGGGAGACACAGAATGATCAGTCTGTTAGATATGATGAGATCCAGGATAGGGCCAAGCCTGTGATACCCAGAGATGAGAGAATCTGGAGCAGGAGGGAATGGTCCACAGTGTCGAAGGCAGAAGACAGGTCCAGGAGAAGAAGGACTGAGTATTGTCGCTTGCTCTTGGCGGTTAGTAGGTCGTTGGTGACTTTAGTTATGGCAGTTTCAGTTGAGTGGTGCAGTCGGAAGCCTGATTGTAAGCGGTCAAAGAGGGAGCAGGAGGAGAGGTGGGAGGACAGTTCAAGATGGACAACATCAACAATATCATCATTACCACCAGTGAGATCATCACTACCATCATCATCATTACCACCAGTGAGCTCATCACTACCATCATCATCATTACCACCAGTGAGATCATCACTACCATCATCATCAATACCACCAGTGAACGGTTTTGTCAGCAGATCGTCAGTATTCTCACAAATAAATCTAAAGAGAATAGAACATCAGAAAGTTTCCTGAATGCAAAAAACTTTCTTAAAAATAAAAGCAGAAAATGTGATAGTTTCACATTTATACCTGTACGTACTGTGACAAATATTGTCTGTGTAATCATATTATAATATTTATTGCCCCCAATTTTTTTTAACTCTCAACTTTTTTTTTTATTTCAGTCTTTGACATATACCCTTCACTTTTCTACTGTTGGGATATGGGTATTTTTTCCTTAAAATTCATGTATTTGGGGCTAAAAATCATTTTATCAACTAGGTTTTATTAATGAACTTTACACCAAATGAGATGTCCCTTTTCAGAGATTCCTTGACGAGGTGGGTTGGGTTGATCTTTGAGGGATGCGTCCGCCATGCAGGGTCGGTTTTAGACAAAGTGGGGCCCTTGGCAAAAGCTTAAAGTGGGTCTGCAAATGCTCACATATCGCTCCATCACTCAGAAACATTTCTGTTGTATTTACTTGCGCTGAGTTCAGGCCGCTAAACGAGCCCGATCGACAATATTGAAGTCATTCAACGCTTGTTTCCTGGAATTTTTAGGGTATCTGCACACGTTCAGTAATTGGCAGCGATTTGTATGCAGCGCATGTCCGCTACGTCCATAGTGTTGCCAGCTATTGAATGCAGGTGATTCTGAATGTGTCCATTGAACTGTGCGGAATTAAACCTTCAAATACATTGTACGGGTGAGATTTATCTTACGGAGGCTTGTGTCTCTGCAAGATAAATAGACATGCTGCGAACTGGAGAGACACGCCACATGTCCATCTCTGGGTGATCCGCGGGCATCGGTGCACGCACAGTAGGCATGGGATTTCTTGAAATCCCATCCGCTATGCTGTAACATCTGGATGCTGCACAGGTACGCAGCATCCAACCCACATCATTTACTGACCGTATGCACCTACCCTTACTCTGGCTGAGGGAGAATGATTGGTGCAGATAGTCCTTGATACTGTATAATGCAGGTCCCATATAGTACATATAGTAAAATGCGCTCCCATGGTCCTTGATAGAGTATACTGCAACCCCCCTCAGAGTATAAAGCAGCCCCTCAGAGTATAATGCGGCCCCCCACAAACACACACACACACATAGTGCAGCCCTCACACACAGTATAATGCAGAACCCACACCCACAGTATTATGCAGCCCCTTCAGAGAATAATGCAGCTCCCTCAGAGTATAATGCAGCCCTTTCAGATTATAATACAGCCCCCCACACACACAGTATAATGTAGACCCCCTGAGTATAAAGCAGCCCCCTCAGAGTATAATGCAGCCCCACACACACAGTATAATTCATCCCCCCACAAACACACACAAAGTATAGTGCAGCCCCCACACACAGTATAATGCAGCCCCCCACACAGTATAATGCAGCCCCCACACACAGTTTAATGCAGCCCCCACACATACAAAGTATAGTGCAGTCCCCCCACACACACAGAATAGTGCAGACACACAAAAAAACAGTATAGTGCATTCTCCCCACACACAGTATAATGCAGACAACACAGTATAGTGCAGTCCCCCACACACAGTATAGTACAGCAGACAAACACACACCAAAGTATAGTGCAGTCCCCCCATACACATTATAGTGCAGCAGACATACTCAACACAGTATAGTGCAGCCCCCTACACACAGTATAGTGCAGACAACACAGTATAGTGCAGTCAACCCCACACACAGTATAGTACAGCAGACACACACACACACCAAAGTATAGTGCAGTCCCCCCATCACATGATGCTCTCTCCTTCATTACTGCTTTCAACTGTATCGGCATCTATAATTTGATATGATTATTAACAGGTTGGCTTAAGATTATTTCAAGGTTTTCTATGGGTCTGATCACTTTGATAATGGCTACAGTAACGAGGCGTACGGAGCGGAGTCGCATGTGTACGAGGTGTACGGAGTGGAGCAACGTATGTATGAGGTGGATGGAGCGGAGCCGTGTGTGTACGAGGTGTATTAAGTTTGAAAGGAATGGCGCCCGCCAGCTCAAATTTTTTTTATGTGCGGCACATTTATTCTGCCGAGTTTGAGACCTCTGCTGTAAAGTGTCAGATCACTGATCTGACACTTTGCAGTGCACTGTGTAAGATCAGCGATCTGACATGTACTGCAGGAGGCTTTCTCAACGCCTAATCTCAGCAGGTACTGAGAAATCCACCTCCCTGCAGGACCCCGAAGGCCCCCGCGGCCATCTTGGATCCGGGGGCCTGCACTGTTCCCTGCGTGATTCTTCCCTATGCCCATGTTTGATCGCAGTGTGCCAGGGGTTAATGTGCCGGGGGCAGTCCGTGACCGCCTCTGGCACATAGTGCCGGGTGTCAGCTGTGATAATCAGCTGAGACCCGGCCACTATCAGCGGCGCTCCCCCCGTGAGCGCTGCTGATCGCTATGACGTACTATCCCGTCCATGGGAATTAAGTCCCAGGTCACATGGACGGGATAGTACATCATATGACAGAAAGGGGTTAATATGGAGCATCTTATAGGGCCACCATTAACCTTTGTGCAGCATTATATGGGGCATATATTAATATGGAGCATCTTATGGGGCCACCATTTTACTTTTATTAGTATCTATTTTTATTTTTGAAATTTACCAGTAGCTGCTGCATTTTCCACCCTCGGCTTATACTCAAGTCAATAAGTTTTCCTAGTTTTTTGTGACGAAATTAGGGGCCTCGGGTGATGCTCAGGTCGGCTTATACTCGAGTATATATGGTATGTCAAATTGGTAGCTAGACCCTAGTGGGTCTTGCACAGTGTCATTTTTACTACAGTCCACAAATGTAATTTAGATCCCTAATCTCACCTCTGCTTTACCAGCATGATGAATGAATAGGAAAAACACATGGTATTGATGGAGCTGTTGTTTTCCTGCCAAAGAAACTCAATAAGATCAATGAGGTGGTTAGCCGCACACGGAATGGAGAAATAGTAAAGATGACAATTAGTTTCACATTTGAGTTAAAACTCTCTTCACCAATTTGCTTTCACTTTTACAACATTATATTCCGAAGCCTTGAAGAAAAAGATGAATATATTGTGAAGCAAATAGGTGTGAATAATTATCACCCAATTGATGTTACATAAGTCAAATCAATCCTATAAAGAGAGCACGGCACTCAGGAATAGCTTGGTTGTTGGTGCTCAAGTCGGGTATCCAACCCATCAATCAAAAAATGACAAAAATCTTTGCAGTCAATATGTGAAATATTCAGACACTTTTATTTTGTGCATCCAGACAGAAAGGTTTAAACGTTTTTGGTCCAGCATAGGACCTTCATCAGAAAAATCTCGTTTACTGAAATAAATAAATCCTTGCAATGGTAGCCAAAAGAAGGACAAAGTAGAGAGTCTGGATGGCCAGTGGAAATGTTAAATGGCTGGCGTCTGGAAAGCGTATGTGGACTGAGCCGTCCAAAGTCATAAGTCAAAACATACACAACCTAACAATGGGGAATTGATTTACCACCAAAATTTTGAAGTATGAGACTAAGATAAGATAAGATAATCCTTTAATCGTCCCACCAAGGGGAAATTCAGAGCATTACAGCAGCAAGGCAGGAACAAGTACAGATACAGATGCATAAAGGCATTACACTGACAGTAGGTAGGTACATATACGAAAAAAAAAAAAAAAGATGTAACCGGACTATCACAACTTTGGATCTATCAGTTCACTGTTTGGGTCGTTCTCCATTTTGGACAGTGCTGGTTATACAGCCTAACTGCAGCAGGAAGGAAGGACTTTCGATAGCGCTCCCTCTCACATTTAGGATGAACTAGCCGGTCACTGACAGTACTGCACATCTTTGTCATGGTCTCATGCATGGGATGGGAATCATTCTGCACCATGTAGCTCACCTTGGCCAGTATCCTCCTGTCGCCTACTTCCTGAACTGGATCAAGGGGGCATCCCAGGACAGAGCTGACCCTTCTAATCAGTTTGTCCAGCCTATTTCTGTCCCTGGTTGATATGCCACTACCCCAGCACGCCACACCAAAGAAGATGACTGATGCCACAACAGAGTTGGAGAAGGATGCAAGGAGTGCCCCTCTAACTCCGAAGGCCCTCAGCCTTCAGAGCAGATAAAGCCTACTTTGGCCCTTCCTGTACACTGCATCCAAGTGATGGGCCCAGTCAAGCTTATTATTGAGGATCACACCAAGGTACTTATAGGTGTCGACTATCTCAATGTCATTTCCCTGAATGTTCACCACTACTGGTGGATTTTTTCCCTTGCGAAAGTCCACCACCAATTCCTTGGTCTTCACGGAATTAATCCTAAGGTGGTTCCTCTGACACCACTCCACAAAAGCTTGGTTAGTATCTCTGTACTCTCTTTCATCTCCTCCTGAGATGAGGCCTACTATTGCAGAGTCATCAGAATACTTCTGCAAGTAGCAGCTAGATGAGTTGCACTTAAAATCCGCAGTGTACAGTGTGAAGAGAAAAGGGGCAAGGACTGTACCTTGAGGTGCCCCTGTATTGCAGATCACTGTGTCTGACACACTGTCCTGAACCTTTACAAACTGAGGTCGGTTCGTGAGGTAGTTAAGGATCCAGGTGGAGAGTTGGAGGTCCACGCCAACAAGGCCCAGTTTGTCTCTCAGTAGAGCTGGCTGTATGGTATTAAAAGCGCTAGAGAAATCGAAGAACATTCTCACAGTGTTCCCAGGTGTAACAACCCTGCTGGCATCACTGCATGGTCTCCCATCCCTCGCACACCAACTTACTTTCTGCTTCAAGCCATGCTGTGAATTCTGTCTGTTGCCAGCTCTGTGCCTCTGCTCTCCATGTTTCCAGACTGTGTATAGGGGGGCGGCGCCTGAACTCTCTGGTTCTTATGCAGTCTGGGTGCACCTGTGTAATCTGTCCCTGACCAATCACCTGGAGCCCTTGACTATTTAGTTTCGCCACTCCCACTGAAACATTGCCTGAGCAATGTCTATACTCAGTTAGTATCTCGCTGCTGAGGAAGCCAGGCCCTGTTCTGTGTGTCTCCTTCTCTGGAGTATTCTCTAGTCTTGCTTTGTACCCTGTCTGCCTACCAGGAGGCTGAATATCCTGGTCCTAGTGTCTTTGTCCCTGTGCCTCTGTCTGTCAGTCTCCTTGTTTGTGGTTCCTTCCCTGCCGTGTCTTTCCTTGTGTCCACTTTATCTGTGCATCTGCACGCTCGCAGCTCTGTCTGCACAGCTCCCTAGCTGCTCTGCCTGCTCCGCACTCCTGCGGCTCTGCCTGCTCCGCACTCCTGCGGCTCTGCCTGCTCCGCACTCCTGCGGCTCTGCCTGCTCCGCACTCCTGCGGCTCTGCCTGCTCCGCACTCCTGCGCCTCTGCCTGCTCCGCACTCCTGCGGCTCTGTCTGCCTGCTCCGCACTCCTGCGGCTCTGCCTGCTCCGCACTCCTGCGGCTCTGTCTACCTGCACCTCCTGTGTGAACAGGCCCAAATCTGTTCCTTCATACTCCATTCCTTCCTGCCTATATCCATACCTGTACCTCCTGTGTGAACAGGTCCAGATCCTGTTCCAGCTTACACCACTCCCTCCTGCCTACACCTCCTGTGTGAACAGGTCCAGATCTTGTTCCAGAATGCACTACTCCCTCCTGCCTACACCTGCTGTGTGAACAGGTCCCTACCTGCTCCTTTTCATACCACGCCAATCTGTCCTGTGTCTCCAAGCCGTGCCCGCCTGTCCTGTGTCTCCAAGCCGTGCCCGCCTGTCCTGTGTCTCCAAGCCGTGCCCGCCTGTCCTGTGTCTCCAAGCCGTGCCCGCCTGTCCTGTGTCTCCAAGCCATGCCCGCCTGTCCTGTGTCTCCAAGCCGTGCCCGCCTGTCCTGTGTCTCCAAGCCGTGCCCGCCTGTCCTGTGTCTCCAAGCCGTGCCCGCCTGTCCTGTGTCTCCAAGCCGTGCCTGCCGTGTCCACCTGCCTGCCTGTCTATAGCCTCTGTCAAGGTGTCCTGTTCCCGAGTGGGATCAGCAGCCACAGCCAGACACCACCCTGGAGTGGCACCCGGCAGCTACCTGCCGCACAAGCCTGACCTCACCATCAGAGGCTCCAGTGAAGACCAAGGAAGCTGCCGTAGTTACGCCCCTTCCAGGGTAGTCTAGTTTGTGGCACAGTGGGGCCACAACCCCCCGGCTCGCGCCATTCAGCCAAGGCGCGAGCGTGACAGTTTGCTCAGGCCATGGTCCCCGCTGAGTCCCATGTCCTTACGCTCGCAGAGCGTCATGAACCTGTGTTCCACCAGTATGAGCAACCAGAGGAATTTGTTCCGTCCTGCGTGGTTCCGATTGTGGAGACCTCTGAACCAATCATCGTCTCCAATGCCCTCTACAATCAGCTCCTGGCCTATGAAGAGCACAACCCAGCAGATCTGCCTAGGTTCTATGGGGACCCTAAAGAGTGCCAAGGGTTCCTGAAGAAATGCCTGCACTACATCCTGCAGAATGCAGCTTGTTTCCCCTCTGACCGGGTCAAGGTGGGATACATCATGTCCTACCTAGCTGGTGATGCCTTGATATGGATTTGTCCCCTTTGGGAAGCAGGGGACCCTGTCGTCATGAGCCTGGGGGCCTTCCTGGTGGCCTTCCGTAAAGTGTTCGACGTGCCTCGTCCAGCTGCTCTTGAAAAGTCTTCCTCTTCAAGCTTCCAGATACAGGCCAGACAAGAGGAACCTATGGGTGAATCCTCTCATCCGTCTGTGACCGTCCCTGACACTCCTGTTCCTCAGCCTGCTAAGGCGGCCTCCCGTGTAAGGTCCAAGAGGTCTAAGAAAAAGCGGCTGGCAAGCTTACAGCCGCAATCTGGTCTCATGAAGGAACATCCCGACGGTCTCTGTTCTGTGAAGCCAATGACTGTTTCTCTGCCTTCTGGGAGCTTTGGTGTGTATAAACCGCCAGCCATACGGAGTCAGTGTGTCGTCTCTGTCATACAGCTCCTGAAGCCGACGTGGGCGTTGTCTCGAGGTGGCCGAGCCCTGTTGGAAAACAGTCTAGTCCTGCAGGGACAACTACAGCTCCAGGTCGGAGCTTTATACATGAAGAAGTTCATCTTCCATCTGCTGACTGGTATGCCCATGGGTCATTCTGATCCAGAGATTCTAGTACCCGTCCATGTCTGGAAACCTAGTAGGGCACCGCGCTTGAAACAATCAAGTGACAAGAAGTGTCTGGTTCCCTTACGTCAGAGTCGGTCAGCAATGTCACCTTCTTCATCTGGTCTGCTAGTCGTCGAGTCAAGGGGTGATGACGTCTCCGAAGAAGGGGAGGCGGTGTCAGTCTCCTCACACGTCTCCAGCGACTATACCAGTGATCTGCTCCCAGGAGCATCCCTGTCTCTTGATTGTCCTCCCCTGGATTTCAGGCTGAAGATGGGTCCTAAATATATGCCTTCAACCCCTGTGTGGCCAGTGAGTGAAGATACTGAGACAGAGATTTTCTCACCCTCTAACCTGGTAGAGGAAGCCCAGTTTTTTCAGGGTAACAGGTGGAAGTGGCTCCCTGTATGTATGCCTCCAGCTTCCATTTGGCAGGTGGGTGAAGAGGTTGGAACAGTGACCCACATATCTCCGATTCTCACCAACCGGGAGGAGGAGGTCCAATTTTTCTGGCATGTCGGGCTGAAGTCGGACTTGGTGAAGGTGTCTGCTGTTTCTAGCTGGCCGGCTGATGTAGGGGTCAAAGCTTCCAGGTCCCTGCTCTCTGCCAATCAGGAGGAAGAAGTCTTAGTACCCTCTGTGTTGGAAACTGACTCCCTTAGGCACCAAGAAACCGGGCAATCTGTGATTCCTGATGGCACACATACTCCACCCTACCTGAAGGATGTCATGTCAACCTGGACTGTGTGTGGTCCCGTACTCCTTCTTCTGGTCATTCTGGCAGGCTTGAGGAAGAGGGGCCGTAAAGGGGGGGTACTGTAACAACCCTGCTGGCATCACTGCATGGTCTCCCATCCCTCGCACACCAACTTACTTTCTACTTCAAGCCATGCTGTGAATTCTGTCTGTTGCCAGCTCTGTGCCTCTGCTCTCCATGTTTCCAGACTGTGTGTATAGGGGGGCGGCGCCTGAACTCTCTGGTTCTTATGCAGTCTGGGTGCACCTGTGTAATCTGTCCCTGACCAATCACCTGGAGCCCTTGACTATTTAGTTTCGCCACTCCCACTGAAACATTGCCTGAGCAATGTCTATACTCAGTTAGTATCTCGCTGCTGAGGAAGCCAGGCCCTGTTCTGTGTGTCTCCTTCTCTGGAGGATTCTCTAGTCTTGCTTTGTACCCTGTCTGCCTACCAGGAGGCTGAATATCCTGGTCCTAGTGTCTTTGTCCCTGTGCCTCTGTCTGAACTCAGTCTTACCTCTGTCTGTCAGTCTCCTTGTTTGTGGTTCCTTCCCTGCCGTGTCTTTCCTTGTGTCCACTTTATCTGTGCATCTGCACGCTCGCAGCTCTGTCTGCACAGCTCCCTAGCTGCTCTGCCTGCTCCGCACTCCTGCGGCTCTGCCTGCTCCGCACTCCTGCGGCTCTGTCTGCCTGCTCCGCACTCCTGCGGCTCTGTCTACCTGCACCTCCTGTGTGAACAGGCCCAAACCTGTTCCTTCATACTCCATTCCTTCCTGCCTATATCCATACCTGTACCTCCTGTGTGAACAGGTCCAGATCCTGTTCCAGCATACACCACTCCCTCCTGCCTACACCTCCTGTGTGAACAGGTCCAGATCTTGTTCCAGAATACACTACTCCCTCCTGCCTACACCTGCTGTGTGAACAGGTCCCTACCTGCTCCTTTTCATACCACGCCAATCTGTCCTGTGTCTCCAAGCCGTGCCCGCCTGTCCTGTGTCTCCAAGCCATGCCCGCCTGTCCTGTGTCTCCAAGCCGTGCCCGCCTATCCTGTGTCTCCAAGCCGTGCCCGCCTGTCCTGTGTCTCCAAGCCGTGCCCGCCTGTCCTGTCTCCAAGCCGTGCCCGCCTGTCCTGTGTCTCCAAGCCGTGCCCGCCTGTCCTGTGTCTCCAAGCCGTGCCCGCCTGTCCTGTGTCTCCAAGCCGTGCCCGCCTGTCCTGTGTCTCCAAGCCGTGCCCGCCTGTCCTGTGTCTCCAAGCCGTGCCTGCCGTGTCCACCTGCCTGCCTGTCTATAGCCTCTGTCAAGGTGTCCTGTTCCCGAGTGGAATCAGCAGCCACAGCCAGACACCACCCTGGAGTGGCACCCGGCAGCTACCTGCCGCACAAGCCTGACCTCACCATCAGAGGCTCCAGTGAAGACCAAGGAAGCTGCCGTAGTTACGCCCCTTCCAGGGTAGTCTGGTTTGTGGCACAGTGGGGCCACAACCCCCCGGCTCGCGCCATTCAGCCAAGGCGCGAGCGTGACACCAGGTTTCTCCAGGTGAGAGAGAGTCCTATCTAGAAGGTGGATAATGGCATCATCCACACCAATGCCCGGCCTGTAGGCAAACTGGAGAGGGTCCATATCCGAGCTCACTAGAGGACGGAGACGTGTGAGAACCAATCTCTCTAGTACCTTCATCAGGTGTGATGTCAATGCTAGAGGTCTATAGTCATTAAGGTCTTTCGGATAAGGTTTCTTCGGAACTGGTACCACACACGATAATTTCCACAATTGTGGTACTATACCTATTCTCAGGCTCATATTGAACAGATATGTAATGATCTCACTCAGCTGGTGCCCGCAGGTTTTGATTAGCCTTGCACTGATGCCGTTGTGAAGTACAGTATTCAGATGTACAGGACATCTTGTTCTCCGGGATCCATTTTTGTGCTTGCGACGCCATTTTGCTGTTTACGAGTTAAATTTTGTAACTTAACTAGATGAAAATTCACGGCTGTTATGAAACCAGACTGTTCCAGCTTGTACAAGATATAAGATATGAGATGAGACCCTAAAAGAATGTGCTATTGTTCTATATTCTACGTCACGCAGCTAGGGACATATTCTGATTCTCTTACAATACTATTGGCTTACATGTATTACGATTCCATTGGTAGCTGTATACTTTGCATAACTAAGCAGAATGCTATGTAATGTGAGATTCAGTAAAGGGGCTCAGTGATCTGCCTCGATCCTCCCGTACAGAGACCCCCGTCTCCGTGTGGTCATTCCCAGTTGCTAGCAACGCCCTGTGAATTAATTTGGAAATCACTGGCTCAACCGTGAAGGGTTAATTTAGCCCTACCTCAACACCGTCAGGACCTGCAGCCTTCAAAACTTTGATCTTATCCAGTTCTTTTGCAACCTGGGTACTTGTGAAGAACAGACCCTGGCTCAGTTGACAAGTTGCAGCAGGGGGTGAGGTTATTGTAGCAGAGAGGTGTGAATGATATGCAGGGGCAGGAGCAGCCAGTGTGTGATTAAATCTGTTAAAGAATAGATTAAGTTCATTAAGCCCCTCTTTATTTACAACCATCCTGGCGACAGTCTGTCTATGCCCAGATATAGACTTTAGACCCTCCCAGACTTCATGAATCCTTTTCTGTGACAATTTCAGTTCAATCTTTGTCTCATAATTAGCCTTTCCCTGCCTGATTAGATTCTTCAGATCTTTCTGCACCTCTCTCAGCCTGCCCTTGTCACCTGATCTGAAGGCCAACTTCTCTTTGAGAAGAGCCTTTATTCCGGGGCTGATCCCTGGTTTATTGTTAGAGAAGCACCTCACTACTTTTGTGGGTACCATGTTGTCTACACAGAAATTAATGTAGTCCGTTATACAGTGTGTGAGACCATCCATGTCATCACCATATGAATCTTGCAGCACTTCCCAAGTGGTTGTTTCAAAGCAGTCTCTCAGTGAGGCAGGTAACATACTGTGTGCAACTGGGTAGTATAGATGCTGGAGACTAGGAGACAAGATGACTAGTGTCATCTTGTGGATTGATATGAGCCACAAAGTCCTTCAAAATGAAACTGTTCTGGATGTAATGATGCTTGCATTAAAGAACTGATTGGCCAGATATATACGGGGTCAGGATGACCGGGCTGCGGGTACATGTGCTGCATCGGGTCCAGAATTGTCAAGGCTGCGTCCCCTATTTCCCAGGGGAAGGAATAGGGGAACGGACAGACCCCATTACCCAGGAAGAGGGGGCATGTTTAGACAGGGAACCAGTCCGGAAGCTGAGGAAAAAAATGCAAAGTAGGAGTGAGTCCCCAGCTGTGAGCGTGTGAGCAGCAAGGGGGGCCGTGCACTACGCACCCAAAGCGCCGACGCCGCGACGAACTGTAGCAGACGTACAGACCCAGTGACCTAGAGGCAGGGGGACAGCTTAAGAGAAAGCGGGCATGACAGCAGAGATTTTTGGCGTGGACAAGCAGCGCATAGGAGGCTGAGCAGTGTGCTCCATCCTTAGAGCACTGGCGCTGCAAAGGGCTGTTCCCGTTGGCTCCTGCCACTAAAAGTGATACTGCCAGAGAGCGAGGCGCTGTGTGCCCACTGGCCACCAGAGAGCGAGGCGCTGTGCGTTCCTTGACCATGAGTACCACGCACATGCGCAGTAGAGAGAGCAAGTTCATGCCACGTGTTCAGCGTGGATAACCAATAATTATAAGGCACAGAGGAATGACAGAGGACGTTGGTGTGGTCAGCAAGGTACTCCCTCAGCATTTTCCCAAACTTTGCACTCTTTTTGGAGTCCCCCGTGCCTCGGGGTCAGGGCGATGGGATGGTCTGAGAAAACTCTCCCCGAACTTTGCCAGTGTTCCACTGCGTCTGCTGGATTGGAGTTGTGTCTCTCTCACCTGTACTCCTTGCTTCGCCAATGAACTGAGACCTCTGCTGTCAGCGTTTTCATATGGGAATTTTTTTAATAATTCCGCAAGAAGGGCCCTCTGGTCCTCCAACATTTTAGTACACCTGTCTGCCTCTGGAATAAGAGATATAAAGTTCTCCTTGTAGCGTGGGTCTATAAGTGTCACCAATCAGTATGGGTAGGATACGTAACTCAGGTATATATAGATATATACATACTGTTGTGGCCAAAAGTATTGACACCCCTGCAATTCTGTCAGATAATACTCGGTTTCTTCCTGAAAATGATAGCAAACACAAATTCTTTGGTATTATTATCTTCATTTAATTTGTCTTAAATGAAAAAACACAAAAGAGAATTAAGCAAAAAGCAAAACATTGATCATTTCACACAAAACTCCCAAAATGGGCCAGACAAAAGTATTGGCACCCTCAGCCTAATACTTGGTTGCACAACCTTTAGCCAAAATAACTGCGACCAACCGCTTCCGGTAACCATCAATGAGTTTCTTAAAAATGCTCTGCTGGAATTTTAGACCATTCTTCTTCGGCAAACTGCTCCAGGTGTCTGATATTTGAAGGGTGCCTTCTCCAAACTGCCATTTTTAGATCTCTCCACAGGTGTTCTATGGGATTCAGGTCTGGACTCATTGCTGGCCACCTCAGAAGTCTCCAGTGCTTTCTCTCAAACCATTTTCTAGTGCTTTTTGAAGTGTGCTTTGGGTCATTGTCCTGTTGGAAGACCCATGACCTCTGAGGGAGACCCAGCTTTCTCACACTGGGCCCTACATTATGATGCAAAGTTTGTTGGTAGTATTCAAACTTCGTAATGCGATGCTCACGGTCAAGCAGTCCAGTGCCAGAGGCAGCAAAGAATCCCCAAAACATAAAGGAACCTCCGCCATGTTTGACTGTAGGGACCGTGTTCTTTTCTTTGATTGCCTCTTTCTTTCTCCTGTAAACTCTATGCTGATGCCTTTGCCCAAAAAGCTCTACTTTTGTCTCATCTGACCAGAGAACATTCTTCCAAAACGTTTTAGGCTTTTTCAGGTAAGTTTTGGCAAAGTCCAGCCTGGCTTTTTTATGTCTCGGGGTAAGAAGTGGAGTCTTCCTGGGTCTCCTACCATACAGTCCCTTTTCATTCAGATGCCGACGGATAGTACGAGTTGACACTGTTGTACCCTCGGACTGCAGGGCAGCTTGAACTTGTTTGGATGTTAGTCGAGGTTCTTTATCCAACATCCGCACAATCTTGCGTTGAAATCTCTTGTCAATTTTTCTTTTCCGTCCACATCTAGGAAGGTTAGCCACAGTGCCATGGGCTTTAAACTTCTTAGTGACACTGCGCACGGTAGACACAGGAACATTCTGGTCTTTGGAAATGGACTTGTAGCCTTGAGATTGCTCATGCTTCCTCACAATTTGGTTTCTCAAGTCCTCAGACAGTTCTTTGGTCTTCTTTCTTTTCTCCATGCTCAATGTGGTACACACAAGGACACAAGACAGAGGTTGAGTCAACTTTAATCCATGTCAACTGACTGCAAGTGTGATTTAGTTATTGCCAACACCTGTTAGGTGCCACAGGTAAGTTACAGGTGCTGTTAATTGCACAATTTAGAGAAGCATCACATGATTTTTCGAACAGTGCCAATACTTTTGTCCACCCTCTTTTTTATGTTTGGTGTGGAATTATATCCAATTTGGCTTTAGGACAATTCTTTTTGTGTTTTTTCATTTCAGACAAATTAAATGAAGATAATAATACCAAAGAATTTGTGTTTGCAATCATTTTCAGGAAGAAACTGAGTATTATCTGACAGAATTGCAGGGGTGTTAATACTTTTGGCCACAACTGTATATAACCAGAGGTGTCCGGAGGGATAGTCTGAGACGCCCTCCTCCTTTCACTGAGTACCGCGAATTTTGGGCTTCCCAGATGGGGTTGACCTGGTGGAACAAACTGAGACGGCCGCTCCAGTATTGTGCACAACTAAAGGATATTTAGCTCTAAATGAGAGAATCTGTGGAAGGAAAAGAAGAATTTTGTGGCTTGGCACATGAATTGTGTGACGAAGGTGTTAGGAAGAACAGAGGAAGTGAATTCTGATTGTTTCTGTTACTGCTATGTTGAAGAAGGAAAAATTGTCTATTATTATGGCAAGGACGGGATGTATTGTGGTTCAAGCAAGTGTCTGTGGTGTGAGGAAGTGATTAAAAGAAGGAACTGAGATTAATGATACTAATGTGTTAGGCAGACTAATAGTTAAAAGTGATGATTTGAAAGAAGAGGTCTCCTTGCTAGATGAGAATTGTACAAGAAGACCGAGAGGCAGCCCCCACCTTTTCTTTGTTAAACACTCACAGTATCTATTATCAGCCACCGCTGACAGCCTCAGTCCCCGCTAAGAAAAAAAAAAAGTTTTCAGAAGAATTTAACCCGTCTGTTCAGCGTACAGAGAAAAAAAAGCAAGCTAGCAGCCAGCAGCTGCTCCAGCCCCCACCATTGTGCCCAGCGAGGCTGCGAGTTCACAGTCCCTTATCAGTATCAGTGTGCCCTTCAGCCCACACAGCAAACTCTGCCCCCCCCACAGACTTCAGCTACTGGGAAACCTGCTCCTCAGCCCCTCCCTGCTAATGCTGGCACTGTGCCAGACTCGAACATTTTCAGAGATTGTCATTCCCCTGCTATTTTAATCGGAGTAGATGGTAGACCCAATTAATATACTTTTATAAACCCTATTTCTGTGGGACCTTTTCCCAAGGTTACTGTTCAGTTTGTAATCTCCCCCACACGTCCAGTAAATTTACTAGGGGCAGATTTATTATTACAGTTCCGCTCCGGAATATAATTCCTAGATGATGGTCAGATGGCTCTTACGTTATGATGACAGTGAGGAAATCTGTATTTTGCATGCCCTTCCTACAGTTATGATGGCCCTGATAGGCCCAGATCCACCCCCAATATTGCCTGAGGATCAATGACGCACCCCATACCTCTCAGAGATACTATCTAAACTCTGGTCAAAAGGGTCAAATGATATAGGGAGAATGCCTGTAGAACCAGTAAAAGTGTTTCTCAAACCTGGTGCCTAATCCTCATACTCTTTTGTCCCAAATACCCCAGGATGCTCACTGTATAATGAAGCCCATACATATCTTTTTGTGGCAGCTTTGATGTCCGGCCTCAGACCCGAATTGCAAGAGGCAATAATTTCAGTTAGACTTGACGTTGAGAATTCCACCCCGGCTGATGCATTGAAAGTAAAAAAAAGTTTTCAGACTTTAACCTGCTCTGTTCAGGAGAGAGAGAGAGAGAAAAAAAAAAAAAAAGAGCAAACAGCAGCCTCTAGCCCCCACCGCAGCTGCGAGCACACAGTGTGCCCTTCAGCCCACACAGCAAACTCTCGCCCCCCTTCTTCAGACTTCAGCTAGTGGGAATCTTGCTCCTCGGCCCCTCCCTGCTAATTCTCGTTACTGCTCAGTTTGTGATCTCTCCCACATGTCCAGTAAATTTACTAGGGGTAGATTAATTATCACAGTTCCGCTCTGGAATGCAATTCCAAGATGATGGTCAGATGTTTTTTTTTGTTATATAATCCCTATGTAGATGAAGACAGTGAGGAAATCTGTATTTTGCATGCCCTTCCTACTGTTATGATGGCCCTGATAGGCTCAGATCCACTCCCAATATTGCCTGAGGATCAACGACTCACCCCATACCTCTCAGAGATACTATCTAAACTCTGGTCAAAAGGGTCAATTGATATAGGGAAAATGCCTGTAGAACCAGTAAAAGTGTTTCTCAAACCTGGTGCCTAATCCTCATACTCTTTTGTCCCAAATACCCCAGGATGCTGCTTGGTTTACAGTTATTGATCTTACCAATGCCTTCTTTAGCATTCCGTTACACCCAGACTGCCAGTTTCTATTTGCATTCACTTATCAGGGCCGACGTTAATATGGACAGTTATGCCACAAGGGGCCTAAAACAATCCCAACCAGTTTGCAAAAAAAAAAAAAAATATGAGCAGGTGTCTTTTGCCATTTCTGCCATTGCTAGCCTCCTTAAGCATCTGGAAGCACTGAACTGTCGAGTTTCGGCCTTGAGACTTCACTTCTGCCTTGGTCAAGTGATATTCTTGGGTCACTGTCTCCTTCAGGGTGCCAGACACCTCGCAGAAGAAAGAAAAATAGCTGTCAGCTCCCTTCCTATCCCAAAAGATGAAATTGAACTCCAGCGTTTTCTTGGACTATGTATTTATTTTTGTCAGTGGATACCGGATGCATCCCGCATAATGCAACCCCTTTACAACGCCTTGAAAGACGGTATAATGAACTATAAGGAAAGATGGCAGTGATGAGGATTACCTCCAACATGACTGTTCCCAACTTCTGACTGAAGAAACAGCTACTCCACCAAATGTCAGTGAGAATCCACTCCCAAATCCTGATCTGGTGTTATACACGGATGGTTCAAGATATGCTGACGAGTTTGGTAGATTCCACTCGGGATATGCTGTTACCACAGAGGACACTGTAGTGCACACAGCTGCGCTCCCGCCCTCACAGTCAGCACAAGAAGCAGAACTCCAGGCTCTGTCTACTGCATGTACTTTGGCCAAGAACAGACGGGCTAATATATCCACGGATTCACGGTATGCATTTGGTATTGCTCACGATTTTGGGGCTCTATGGGCCAATCGAGGGTTTATTACTACTGCCGGAACCCCAGTGAAAAATGCTGAAGCTGTTAAAACCTTCATGGACTCGATCAAATCACCTACTCAGTTGGCCATTATCAAAGTTAAGGTGCACGGTCCTAGGACCAGACCACAGACTGTTGGCAACGCATTTGCGGATATGCAAGCAAAAGCCGTCGCTCTGTAACCCGTTGAACCAACCATACCAACTGTGGTGACCACACGCTCTTAGCGTAAACAGTTACAAGAAGCACTGACCCTACAAGAACCTGAGGATCTACAACAGACTGAAGTTTTCTGTCGAACCCCGTGAGACCGCTTAATGACGATGCAGAGAATGTCTCCAAAGGAAGAGGTGAAGCAATGGAAGACTGATGGGGCACGTATGGATAATGGTCTCTGGAAAAAGGACCAACTCGTGTGTCTCCCTAAGCGGATGTACCCTGCTATTGCCATATGGGCACATGAGCCTACACATCGAGGAAAGAATCAGGCCCTCGCACTGGTGCAAAAATTCTACTGGGCCCCGGTTCTCCATTTGGCCGAAAGCATTCCCTGTTACCAACATGACTGCAAAGACCACAGCGAAGAAACTGGTGATGGAAGTTATATGCAGATATGGGGTTCTAGAAGTTGTTGAAAGTGACCAAGGTCCGGCCTTTTCTTCTCATGTGTACCAAGAAGTTTTGACAATGCTTGGATCCACTGTAGCCCTCCATACTCCGTACTACCCACAATCCAGTGGTAAAGTTGAGAGGTTGAATGGCACACTGAAGGGACAATTGACCAAAATGATGCAGGAGACTACGGCTCCATGGCCAGAACTCCTACCCATTGTACTATACCATATTCGTACTACCCCTATTGTAAAATATGGCCTGTCCCCATATGAGATATTGTTTGGTGCTAGGCCCTCAGTTGCAAATTTCCAGCCTCAGCAGTTATCAGAAGAAACTGACCGTGCTGTTCAATATGTTATTCAGCTTAGCAAGATCTTTTACTAACACCCATGTGCCCATGTTCTAGTTTCCTCTTCTTTTCCAGATTCAGCAGAAACCGACACCTGCTATAACCTGAAGCCTGGTGATTTGGTAGTCGTGAAAAGGCATGTCAGGAAGCACGGACTAGAACCTTTGTATGACGGTCCCTATGAAGTCCTCCTCATCACCCAACAAGCCAATAGCAAATGAAGGGGCATAATGTTTTGGTCTTTCGCATTTTCCATGTTATTATTGGTAACCGCATGGGACAGCCTAAATTCCCCAACGTCCTTGAATAATAAGTTTATACAACATCATGAAAAATTACTGAGAGATTTGTTGGACAATTCCCAGTCTCTGGCAGACTGTTGGATCTGCACGTATTCACCAGTGTCAGCCACAAGCATCCCCTTTTTGGCTATCCCTGTTCCACCCGAGGAGTTATTTGCTTGGACTGACTGTTCTGACACAGTCGCTAATAGTGCCACAGATAATGCTAAATTATGGAATTTAACTGTTGGTATACCTATTGTGGGATGGGTGGGATACCCCTGGTGGCAAGGTAACCTTTCAGGAAGTAATACACAACTTCAATATTTGGCCTACAAAGGGGGGGCTTGGGTCCCTAAGAATAAGACTAGTCTAACCAATCTGGGGCAAGTTCCAACGTATGGTCTACAAGTCAGTTTCAATGTAACTTCACACTCTACTGATGCCTTCAAACCAATGTTGCTAGAAAGAAGGTTACATAACACGTCATGGGAATTTTCTAATTTGTTTCCCCAGGGTTCTAACGAAACCTGTGCCAGTATTTCTGGCAATATATCTTGTAATGAGTCCTCTGAATATGTGCCAGGAACCCCCACTTGTGGAAATCCCGATGTAGGTGATTGTAGTCCTTTAGGACAATCTCCAGCTTGGTGTATGCTTCAGAATGCATCTGCATTCATAGACTTAACTTATAGATTGGTACTGCAACATTCAGCCCTATGGGATTTACCTGATGACATGTTCTGGGTATGTGGAGACAATGCTTATAAATGGTTGCCAGTAGGGGTAAGAGGTACTTGTTCTCTGGGTCGCTTGACCCCGGCCACCTTAGTTATTCCGAACAAACAGTTGGATACACAGGCTATACCCAAACATACATTATATCAGTGTTTTGTTCTCTGGCTCCACGTCATCTCCTCTTCCTCTTGCTGTCGGGGTACCTCAGGGCTCAGTCCTTGGCCCCCTTCTTTTCTCTCTCTACACGGCCCCAATTGGACAGACCATCAGCAGATTTGGCTTTCAGTACCATCTTTATGCTGATGACACACAACTATACACGTCTTCCCCCGACCTTACCCCCGCTGTACTACAGAACGCCAGTGACTGTCTGTCCGCAGTCTCCAATATCATGTCCGCTCTCTATCTGAAACTCAACCTCTCCAAAACTGAACTTCTTCTGCTCCCGCCGTCTACTAACCTCCTTAAATCTGACATTTCCTTCTCCGTGGGTGGTACCACAATAACACCCCGGCAGCAGGTGCGCTGTCTGGGTGTTATGTTTGACACCAATCTCTCCTTTACATCCCATATACAATCCCTTGCCCGTTCTTGCCGCTTACACCTAAAGAACATCTCTAGAATCCGCCCTTTTCTCACTATGGAAACAACAAAAACCCTCACTCTTGCATTGATCCACTCTCGCCTGGATTACTGCAACGCTCTATTAATTGGCCTCCCCGTCACTCGACTATCCCCTCTCCAGTCCATACTCAATGCAGCAGCCAGGATCGTCCATCTGGGTAATCGGTACTCGGACGCGTCCGCTCTTCGCCAGTCCTTACATTGGCTGCCCATTCATTATAGGATCCAATTCAAAGTACTTGTTCTCACCCACAAAGCTCTCCACAGTGCGGCACCCCCTTACATCTCTTCTCTCATTTCTGTCTATCGGCCTAGCCGATCGCTGCGCTCTGCAAACGACTTTCGACTAACCTCTGCACTAATCCGTACCTCCCACTCCCGACTCCAAGACTTCTCCCGTGCTGCTCCTATCCTCTGGAATGCTCTACCCTAAGAAATCAGGACTATCCACAATTTGCATAGTTTTAGGTGCTCCCTCAAAACACACCTGTTCAGAGCGGCCTATCACATTCACTAATCAAAGTCATTCTCTGTGTAAGTATGCGTGCGTAGCCCATTCACTATCTCCATCCATCCTTCACTCCTGCAAGATGGCTGGACCTTCATTGTAAATACACCATTGTAAATACACACCTGTACTCTGTATCTCCCTCACCTCATTGTAGATTGTACGCTCTCACGAGCAGGGTCGTCTTATTTCGTCTTATTTTGCTTTAATTATTGCATTGTTAGCGTTGTTACTTATGACTTGTGTTTTGAAACTGTTAAATTGTAAAGCGCTGCGGAATATGTTGGCGCTATATAAATAAAGATTATTATTATTATTATTATTATTATACAAAAGAGCTGCGGACAATTCACCCCGCCCTTCAGGGAGACCACATATAGTACAGATGAGTGTGGCCAATAAAATTGTCAGTTCCATTTTCATTTACCCTATGATTACACAAATGTGGGATAAATTGGTTAGGGCCACAGATTATCTAGATGATCAAATTTGGGATATATTGGACATACTTAACACTACTGTTGCTGTCCAAAATCAACTTATTATAGTCACTAATCAACAAACTATAGTGCTGGACTACTTAACAGCAGCACAAGGTGGTATGTGTCAGGTCATTGGACCCGCTTGCTGTCATTATATAGATCCTAACAGTACTATGAAGTTAAAGTTAGAAGACATTCAAAGACTCAGAGATCAATACGATAAAGACAATGATCGTACTAAGGACAGTTGGTGGTCAGACACCTTCTCCTTTCTCAATCCAGCCAATTGGTTTAAGGGAATTGGGGGCTGGAGAGCTGGGATCTTACAGAGCTTGTTACACATTGCTGCCTGTATCCTTGTTGTATATGTGATACTAAAACTTGTTCTTTGGTGTATTTCTGTATGTATTAGGAAATTCTGCACTAAGCCAGATAATGATGATACCAAAGGTGTCGTTGCCCCTGCTCTTCTCTACACCAATCTTAAAAGGCTACTTGATGAAGAAGTTGAAGCCAAGCGCATGGCTACCTACAAAAGATCTCCACCACCGGCATCAAAAATTGTTATTCGTGAACTGCAGTATACAGGGGGGACGGGTGCGCCGCGACAGCCATGACTGGTAACACGGCATCAGTCATGTGAAGACCAGTACCCCTCAAGCTGTTAGCTTGGGATAGCACCTCTGATGCTGCATATGTGTTATCAAAATTTATCTAGGGGGGAATTGTGAAGTACAGTATTCACATGTACAGGACATCTTGTTCTCCGGGATCCATTTTTGTGCTTGCGACGCCATTTTGCTGTTTACGAGTTAAATTTTGTAACTTAACTAGATGAAAGTTCACGGCTGTTATGAAGCCAGACTGTTCCAGCTTGTACAAGATATGAGATATGAGATGAGACCCTAAAAGAATGTGCTATTGTTCTATATTCTACGTCACGCAGCTAGGGACATATTCTGATTCTCTTGCAATACTATTGGCTTACATGTATTACGATTCTATTGGTAGCGGTATACTTTGCATAATTAAGCAGAATGCCATGTAATGTGAGATTCAGTAAAGGGGCTCAGTGATCTGCCTCGATCCTCCCGTACAGAGACCCCCGTCTCCGTGTGGTCATTCCCAGTTGCTAGCAACGCCCTGTGAATTAATTTGGAAATCACTGGCTCAACCGTGAAGGGTTAATTTAGCCCTACCTCAACACCTTTAGGACCGGCAGCCTTCAAAACTTTGATCTTATCCAGTTCTTTTGCAACCTGGGTACTTGTGAAGAACAGACCCTGGCTCAGTTGACAAGTTGCAGCAGGGGGTGAGGTTATTGTAGCAGAGAGGTGTGAATGATATGCAGGGGCAGGAGCAGCCAGTGTGTGATTAAATCTGTTAAAGAATAGATTAAGTTCATTAAGCCCCTCTTTAACTACAACCATCCTGGTGACAGTCTGTCTATGCCCAGACATAGGCTTTAGACCCTCCCAGACTTCATGAATCCTTTTCTGTGACAATTTCAGTTCAATCTTTGTCTTATAATTAGCCTTTCCCTGCCTGATTAGATTCCTCAGATCTTTCTGCACCTCTCTCAGCCTGCCCTTGTCACCTGATCTGAAGGCCAACTTCTCTTTGAAAAGAGCCTTTATTCCGGGGCTGATCCCTGGTTTATTGTTAGAGAAGCACCTCACTACTTTTGTGGGTACCATGTTGTCTACACAGAAATTAATGTAGTCTGTTATACAGTGTGTGAGACCATCCATGTCATCACCATATGAATCTTGCAGCACTTCCCAAGTGGTTGTTTCAAAGCAGTCTCTCAGAGCATCATCACTCTCCTCAGTCCATATCCTCACTGTGCGAGTGACAGCAGGTTCTCTGTACAAGTGGCTTGTACACGGGTTGGAGGTGCTCTAGGTTGTGATCCGATCTTCCAAGGGGCGGTAGGGCTGACGAGGCATATGCCCCTCTCACATTGGCAAAGAACAAGTCCATTGTTTTGTTGTCTCTAGTGAGGCAGGTAACATACTGTGTGCAACTGGGTAGTATGGATGCTGGAGACTAGGAGACAAGATGACTAGTGTCATCTTGTGGATTGATATGAGCCACAAAGTCCTTCAAAATGAAACTGTTCTGGATGTAATGATGCTTGCATTAAAGAACTGATTGGCCAGATATGTACGGGGTCAGGATGACCGGGCTGCGGGTACATGTGCTGCATCGGGTCCGGAATTGTCAAGGCTGCGTCCCCTATTTCCCAGGGGAAGGAATAGGGGAACGGACAGACCCCATTACCCAGGAAGAGGGGGCATGTTTAGACAGGGAACCTGTCCGGAAGCTGAGGAAAAAAATGCAAAGTAGGAGTGAGTCCCCAGCTGTGAGCGTGTGAGCAGCAAGGGGGGCAGTGCACTACGCACCCAAAGTGCCAACGCCGCGTCAAACTGTAGCAGACGGACAGACCCAGTGACCTAGAGGCAGGGGGCCAGCTTAAGAGAAAGCGGGCATGACAGCAGAGATTTTTGGCGTGGACAAGCAGCGCATAGGAGGCTGAGCAGTGTGCTCCATCCTTAGAGCACTGGCGCTGCAAAGGGCTGTTCCCGTTGGCTCCCGCCACTAAAAGTGATACTGCCAGAGAGCGAGGCGCTGTGTGCCCACTGACCACCAGAGAGCGAGGCGCTGTGCGTTCCTTGACCATGAGTACCACGCACGTGCGCAGTAGAGAGAGCAAGTTCATGCCACGTGTTCAGCGTGGATAACCAATAATTATAAGGCACAGAGGAATGACAGAGGACGTTGGTGCGGTCAGCAAGGTACTCCCGCAGCATTTTCCCAAACTTTGCACTCTTTGTGAGAGTCCCCCGTGCCTCGGGGTCAGGGCGATGGGATGGTCTGAGAAAACTCTCCCCGAACTTTGCCAGTGTACCACTGCGTCTGCTGTATTGGAGTTGTGTCTCTCTCACCTGTACTCCTTGCTTCGCCAATGAACTGAGACCTCTGCTGTCAGCGTTTTCATATGAGAATTTTTTTAATAATTCCGCAAGAAGGGCCCTCTGGTCCTCCAACATTTTAGTACACCTGTCTGCCTCTGGAATAAGAGATATAAAGTTCTCCTTGTAGCGTGGGTCTATAAGTGTCACCAATCAGTATTGCCCATCAAGCAAAATTTTGAAAATGCAAGGGTGACGGGAAAAGCAGCGTAACATAAACTCAGCCATGCGTGTAAGACTGCTAACAGTCAATACTTCCGTGTCCTTACCAAGAGTACGACTGACCATGATCTCCTCCTCCTTGTCCTCAGGCCTCCACGACTTTCGACTAACCTCAGTAATATCATTGTAAAAACATCATCTTATATATAAAGCTCAAAGTGTGTATGTATGCATGTGTGTGTGTGTGTATGTCCGGGATAGGCATCCGCACCATCGCAGCTACAGCCACAAAATTTGGCACAGTCACATGTCTGGACCCCGAGAGCGTCCTAATCTATGTTGTGAGGTGAAATTTTAACCCTGCGCATTCCAATTTACCAAATAATTGTGCCCCTATCTACATAATGTGGAAAAAGAGTGTGCGTGTCAAGCCTCGCCCCTCATTATGATGTCATAATGCCCCTATCTACATAATGGGGAAAGAGTGTGTGCATGTCAAGCCCCGACCCTCATTATGATGTCATAATGGTTGCCATGGCGACGCTGATGTCATCATAGGTTGCAAGCCCTGCCGCTCATTATGATGTCATAATGGTTGACTATGGGATGGAGGATGTGTGATGGGTATATGGGCACTGGACTATGGGATGGAGGATATGTATGACGGGTATATGGGCACGGGACTATGGGATGGAGGATGTGTGATGCGTATATGGGCACTGGACTATGGGATGGAGGATATGTATGACGGGTATATGGGCACGGGACTATGGGATGGAGGATGTGTGATGGGTATATGAGCACTGGACTATGGGATGGAGGATATGTACTACAGGTATATGGGCACAGGCCTATGGGATAGTGGTTATGTACGATGGGTATATGGGCACGGGACTATGGGATGGAGGATAATTATAATTTGCTATAACTAACCACAGTTAGTAACTATGCCCAGGCAGCGCCGGGCTCTTCAGCTAGTTGTAAATTCATTCTTGTAAATATACCCCTGTAGTTTTTATCTCCCCCACCTCATTGTAAATTGTAAGTTGTCACGAGCAGGATTGCATTTTTGGGGGTTAATTATTGATATCGTTGTTACTTAGTGTAGAATGCAAGCTGTCACGAGCAGAGTCATTTTATTTTGGTTTAATTATTGTAATATTGTTGTCGTTATTACTTAGGACTGTTGTGCTTGAAACTGTTAAACTGCAAATATGTTTGCTCTATATAAATAACCACCAACTTGGTGGATTCCTCAAAGTTTTGGAGGATGGCACATATGTCTGAAATCCATTTCCACTCCTGAGATCTTATGTGTGAAGTCAGAACTGATTACCGACAACCTTGTTGATGCTGGTAGATTAGTCACCAAATGCCCTCTTCTGCTCACAAATCCTTTCCAACATCTGCAGTGTAGAGTTCCATCCCCTGAGGACATCACACACCAGTCAGTGAGCCAGAAGCTGCAAGCGCCGCTGAGGCACAGCAAGGGCGGATGAAGATGGAGATGACTTTCAAAATGGGTACGCAGAGAGTTGTACTTTTCTAGCAGATCTGTCAGCTCTGTGTCGCTTTTCAGAAAACATTGACTAATGAGATTAAGCGCATGAGCCAGCCATGGCACATGTGTGAGCTCGCATCGCCACAGACCAGCCACCAGGTTCCAGCCATTGTCACACACAACCATGCCTGGCTGTGGGTTCAGCGGTGTCAGCCACAGATCTATTTCAATGTGAAGCGAAAAAAGGAGAAATATGCAGCACTCACCGATATAGCTGAAAAACTGTGCGTCTTTATTTCACATAAATTCCATCAATAGTTAAGTGGACATGCAGGATGTTAGAGGAATGCTAGGGGAGGGAGGTGCCGGACAACGGCCATTTCGCGATTACTCGCTTCTACTGGTCCAAGACTGGAGTGCTGCATATTTCTCTTTTTTTCGCTTCACATTGAAATATTCATGTTTTCCATTTCGTCCCTCTGGACAACACCATGGAGGAAGTCCTCCCTTGACCTATAGCGGGACAGGATCACAGAGAGGTTAAAAGGTCCCTCCAGCCTCCAGTGTTTTTCCTGTCCCAAAAGGGACAGTCATAGGAGAGGTTGCTCCAGGAGGAGTGAAGATAGAAGGTGAACGTTTGACGGGGCCCAGGGGGATCGGGCGGCTGGGCCAAACCTTCCCCCTGTCAAGCAGCCCGGGGCTGAAACCCTCCTAGGGGGGTCCCTCAGCCACAGAGACCAGGGTGCGGACGAGGCTCCTGGGTAGAGCCGCTTCCTCCCACAGTCGAGGCTCTCGGCTCTGACGCCGGCCTGCAAGCCACTGCTACTTACGGAAATCGGGGGAGAAGAAGGCGTCGCTCCTCCGGTAATGCCAGAGCAGGTCGGCGTGCGTTCCGCTGTAGAACGCGGTTGTGCAGAACGAGACAGGCAACGGGCGAGTTTCCTGGATCTCGTGGGGCACAGGAGAAGAAATCATTGGCAGTAATGCAGCATGCCTGACGGGACGCCGCTTCCCTCCATGGTGGGCACTCGGCATTACCAGCTCCCCCTGTTTTCTAGCAGGTATGGAGCCAGCACAGGTAAGTGCACGGTGGAATGCTGTTGATGGCCTAGGCCTCTGGACGGATGCTAGTCTCATGCCTTTGTGCTGAAAGCTGCTCAGGTGATGAGGTATTTGTTCACATATATGCAGATAAGCCTTGCACCTCTAGGCTATAATAAGGCCATATGTCCAGGTTACATCTCATGGTTCGACTTAACTACTCTATCCATAGGAGGACACAGGGGGTTAATGCAGCACAGTGTCTCCATGAAGGCCCTCCAGCTGCAGCTCAGTAATTAGCTCCTTCGGGTGGGGTCAGGCTGACAAATGAGATGTTCCGTTCAGAGTGGCAGCTCATGGCCCTAGCCGTAGAGACACAGAGGGAAAGGTAAAGAAAGAAAATCCCACCACTCAACAGGATTGAGAGCAACGGTTGGGTCTACGGATTATATTGAGCATCTATGCTTTAGATTGCATTATAGCGTTTCCATGCTTTATATTGTGGGCCTCTGTACATCATATTGCATCAGACTGCCTCTATGCATTACATTGAGTGTTTCTCTGCACCATATGGCTTCTATGCAATATATTGGGTGCCTCTATGCTTCATATTGCATTAGAGTGCTTTTATGTTTTATATTGTTTTATATATATGTTTTATATATATATGTTTTATATATATGTTTTATATATATCCACGGTCTGCTTGTAACAAGCTTCCTTTCCTACACAACTACTTTCTGAACAACTCTCTTAATCTGTTGGCCCTCACTGAAACCTGGATTCAGGATTCTGACACTGTCTCTCCTGCTTTCATTTCCTACGGTGGCTTACAATTCTCTCACTCCCCGAGACCCACAAACAGACCTGGTGGTGGAGTTGGCATACTCCTGTCCCCACAATGCACTTTCCAGGTCATCCCCCCAGTCCCATCACTCTTATTCCCTTCTTTTGAGGTCCACACCATCAGGCTCTTCCGTCCCCTCTCCCTCAGGGTAGCGGTCATATACCGGCCCCCAGGCTCACCCACCCTCTTCCTTGACCACTTTTCAGCCTGGCTGCCACACTTCATGTCCTCAGAACCACCAACCCTCATCCTGGGAGACTTCAACATCCCCATTAACAGCCCTAATTCCACATCTGCATCCCAGCTTCTATCACTAACCACCTCTCTAGGCCTCTCACAGCTTTCAACCTCTGAGACACATAAGGACGGTAACACCCTTGATCTGGTCTTCTGCCGGCTCTGTTCAATCTCCCACCTAAACAACTCACCGCTTCCACTCTCTGACCACAACATTCTCTCCTTCACGCTCACAAATCCTCGCCCACCCCAGCTCATTCCTACCTACCACACAGAAATCTACAAGCTATTAACCCTCAGACACTTTCAGATTCCCTACACTCATCTCTGTCCCCAATATCCTCTCCTGTCCTAATCTGGCTGTTCATCACTACAATGACACTCTTAGAAGCACCCTTGAACAAGTAGCTCCCCTCACCCTCAGAACCTCCAAACACAGAGTAAAAGAGCCCTGGCTCACATCGCAAACTCAACTTCTCCAGCGATGCTCCAGGAGTGCTGAACGCCTATGGAGAAAAACCCGCACACCAGAAGACTTCATCCACTTCAAATTTATGTTAAGAACCTATAACGCTGCCCTTCACCTTGCCAAACAGACCTACTTCACCACCCTGATCTCCTCACTAGCCAACAACCCCAAGAAACTTTTTGACACTTTTCACTCCCTCCTCAGGCCAAAAGCACAAGCCCCTATCACAGACATTTGTGCTGATGACCTGGCCTCCCACTTTACAGAAAAAATAGATAATATCCGTCAAGAAATCTGCTCCCAACCACCAAGTGCTGTGACTCCCATCCCTTCCTACATCTCCCCTGGCTCACTCTCCACATTTGATCCCATAACAGAAGAAGAAGTATCCAGACTCCTCTCTTCTTCTCGTCCGACTACATGCACTACCGACCCCATTCCCTCACATCTCCTCCAGTCTCTCTCTCCAGTCGTCACAACCCACCTAACTACAATCTTTAATCTCTCCCTCTCCTCGGCATTTTCCCATCCTCCTTCAAACACGCCATCGTTACTCCACTACTAAAGAAACCTGCTCTCGACCCATCCTGCACAAACAACTACAGACCAGTCTCCAATCTCCCCTTCATCTCTAAACTTTTGGAACGCCTAGTTTACTCCCGCCTTACCCGTTACCTCTCCATTCACTCCCTTCTAGACCCTTCACAGTCCGGCTTCCGCCCCCTACATTCGACTGAAACTGCACTCATCAAAGTGACCAATGACCTTCTGACAGCAAAACGTAACGGTGACCACTTTCTGCTCATTCTTCTTGACCTATCTGCAGCTTTCGATACTGTTGACCACCATCTCCTACTCTCTAGGCTCCAGTCACTAGGCATTAAGGACACTGCACTCTCCTGGTTCTCTTCCTATCTCTCTGACCGCTCCTTCAGTGTTTTGTTCTCTGGCTCCACGTCATCTCCTCTTCCTCTTGCTGTCGGGGTACCTCAGGGCTCAGTCCTTGGCCCCCTTCTTTTCTCTCTCTACACGGCCCCAATTGGACAGACCATCAGCAGATTTGGCTTTCAGTACCATCTTTATGCTGATGACACACAACTATACACGTCTTCCCCCGACCTTACCCCCGCTGTACTACAGAACGCCAGTGACTGTCTGTCCGCAGTCTCCAATATCATGTCCACTCTCTATCTGAAACTCAACCTCTCCAAAACTGAACTTCTTCTGCTCCCGCCGTCTACTAACCTCCCTAAATCTGACATTTCCTTCTCCGTGGGTGGTACCACAATAACACCCCGGCAGCAGGTGCGCTGTCTGGGTGTTATGTTTGACACCAATCTCTCCTTTACATCCCATATACAATCCCTTACCCGCTCTTGCCGCTTACACCTAAAGAACATCTCTAGAATCCGCCCTTTTCTCACTATGGAAACAACAAAAACCCTCACTGTTGCATTGATCCACTCTCGCCTGGATTACTGCAACGCTCTATTAATTGGCCTCCCCGTCACTCGACTATCCCCTCTCCAGTCCATACTCAATGCAGCAGCCAGGATCGTCCATCTGGGTAATCGGTACTCGGACGCGTCCGCTCTTCGCCAGTCCTTACATTGGCTGCCCATTCATTATAGGATCCAATTCAAAGTACTTGTTCTCACCCACAAAGCTCTCCACAGTGCGGCACCCCCTTACATCTCTTCTCTCATTTCTGTCTATCGGCCTAGCCGATCGCTGCGCTCTGCAAATGACTTTCGACTAACCTCTGCACTAATCCGTACCTCCCACTCCCGACTCCAAGACTTCTCCCGTGCTGCTCCTATCCTCTGGAATGCTCTACCCCAAGAAATCAGGACTATCCACAATTTGCATAGTTTTAGGCGCTCCCTCAAAACACACCTGTTCAGAGCGGCCTATCACATTCACTAATCAAAGTCATTCTCTGTGTAAGTGTGCGTGCGTAGCCCATTCACTATCTCCATCCATCCTTCACTCCTGCAAGATGGCTGGACCTTCATTGTACTTACACCATTGTAAATACACACCTGTACTCTGTATCTCCCTCACCTCATTGTAGATTGTACGCTCTCACGAGCAGGGTCGTCTTATTTCGTCTTATTTTGCTTTAATTATTGTATTGTTAGCGTTGTTACTTATGACTTGTGTTTTGAAACTGTTAAACTGTAAAGCGCTGCGGAATATGTTGGCGCTATATAAATAAAGATTATTATTATTATTATTATTATATTGAGGGCCTCTGTCCATCATATTGCATAGTGCCTCTATGCATGGCACTGAGTATCTCTATGCATCATGTTGCTTCTTTGCATTGAGTGCCTCTATGCTTCATATTGCATTATAGTGCTTTTATACTTTATATGGAGTGCCTCTGGACATCATATTGCATCATACTGCCTCTACGCATTACATTGAGTATCTCTATGCATCAGGTTGCTTCTATGCATTGAGTGCCTCTATGCTTCATATCGCATTATAGTGCTTTTATGCTTTATATGGACGTGTCTCTGTGCATATCATTTCAACATAGCATCACATTGAGTATCTCTATGCATCATATTGCCTCTATGCGCTATATTGAGTGCCTCTATGCTTCATATTGCATTATAATACTTCAATGCTTTATATTGAGTGCCTCTATGGATCATATTGCTTCAGGATGCCTCTGCATCATATTACATCATAGTGCATCATATTGCATCCATAGTGCCCGGGGCATCAGATGGCATCATAATGCCTCTGTACATAATTACATCATAGTGCCTCTATGCATTATATGGAGTGCATCACGTTGCACCAGATTGCATCATAGTACCTCTGTCATACTGCCTCTAGGCATTATATTGAGTACATCAGGTTGCACCATATGGCATAGTGCTTCATAGTGCCTCTGCATATTGAACCATAGTACTTCTCAGTAATTTGACATCATATTGCATCAGAGTGTTTCACAGCAACGCTGCATCATATCGCATTATAGTGCATCATATTGCCTTTAGGCATCATAGTGCTTCATAGGCCTCTGTGTATATTGCAGCATACTGCTTCACAGTGCCCCTCATCATATTACTTCATATTGCTTCATATTGCATCATAGTGCTTCATAGGCCTCATGCCCCTCATCATATTACTTCATATTGCAACATAGTACCTTTTTGCATCATATTGCATCAGTGTTTCAGGGTGCCTTCGTGCATCATATTGCATCATAGCGCTTCATAAGTGCCTTTTTTCATATGGCATCATAGTGCTTCATAGCGTCTCTATACATCATATTGCGTCATAATGCTTTGGTGCATCATATGGCATCATAGTGCTTTGGTGCCCCTGTGCCTCAGGGTGTATCACTAGTGTTTCATAGTGCTTCATGGTACATCATGGTGCCTCATAGTACTTCGGGTGTTGTGGCTTTGTGCCGCTGGCTGTGGGCCTCTGGCTTAGACCATCTGACTTGGGCCTTGTTGTGTGGCCGCACCCTGTTTTGTTGGCCTACCACTTCACGTTTTATCTCAGGCCCAGAGTCCTTCAGTTTGGACCCAGATCCAACTTTTGTTGCTTCATTCTTGGCATCCGAGCTTAGCCAAAAAAAAAAAAACCAACTATGCTTGAATTGGCCTAGTAAAGTAGCATTTCTTCCGTCTGGAACAGAACTCTCAAGGAGCTACTGCCTTGAGTGCTAAGGGCAAGTCTCTTGCATAATTAGCTTTAAAGGGAGATATACATCTTTGGATTCATCCTACAAAGGACATACTATGGTCCTGGGAGCAGTAAATCCCATGAGGTGGAAGGAGAGAATCTTTCCCAGCTCCACATACGGCAATCAGACTAGTTGCCTTGATCAACATCCAGTAGACAGATTTTTGTCACATAAGTCTGTTGTATTATGTTTACCAGGAACTGCATCATTGCCTTTGTAAAAACAAAAGAGAACATTCAGCTCACCCCCGAGATATAATTCCAAGCACAAGAAGGAGCACGGCTTCCTCACTGCTGCACAGCCTCCAAGGCAATAGGGAAAATAGAAGTGGATCCAGCTCACTCACAAGGCTTATTTAAAAATTAAAAAAAAAAAAAATTTTATTGGATGATTCTTAAAAAATTCAAAATGACAAAACAGACATCTCAGATGGCACAGCAATGACAGGGGGTGGTGTGTAATGAGACCATATGCGTTTCGAGCAACACGGCTCTTAAACACTGTTTTTTTCATTACCTTGTGGCGAAACAGCAGCACTGCGTCAGGTGGCAGAGGATACCACACACACTGTCCTTACAGCAGTCAGGGCTCCTGAGATAAAGAATCTGTAACCTGGACGCTTAGAGTTGAGAACTCATAGTCCCATTGCCTCATAGTAGGTAATCCCCCTCTGTGATGGGGAGAAAACTACTCTCTCTAGCTATAGGGTATGGTTACTCCCACCATGGCAGTCTGGGTGTATAAATATCACTGAGAAAATTGCCTTTTAGGCTACGCGTGTATATATGTGTGTATATATAGATAGATAGATAAGTTGACTTATATATAATGTCCGGACTAATGACTCGTATAGAGGCAGTTCGAAATAATCTCTCGTATTACAGGTTTTTTACCAACAACCCCCCCACCAACACCACTTTCATCGATTCCAGAGTCCAGACTCCCTGTATCTAACATACTGTAGGTAAAACAGGCGTGATCCCCGTTTCCCTTTCAGTGCTTCTAATAAGAAGCCCTATGTGGGTAATGGCAGGAGATATTACCTGGCAGATAGCATATTTCCTTAGCTTCAATAATAATCAACCCTTAGGCCGGGGTCACACTGGCGAGGAATACGGCCGAGTGAGAGGCGCTAAAAGCACGCATTAGACACGGACCAATGATTCTCTATGGGGTCCCTCGCACCAGGCGTATATTACTCATCCGTATTCTAGGCTCCGTGCCAATCGCAGCATGCTGAGATTGTCAGCGTACTACGGCCGTAGTACGCCAATGCAAGTCTATGGGTGCGCAAAAAATACGGATTACACACGGACCACACATGTGACCTGCGAGAAATACACACCCGGTGTCTTTTAGCAAAGCCGACAATTCAGTGCGCTTTACAGTAAACTCACACTGACAGTTTTAATAAAGAAACGAATGAATAGATATATACACATAGAATACATATACCGTATATATATATAATATATATGCATTCTATGTGTCTATATCTATTCTTTGGTTTCTGTTATAAACCCTGTCATAGGGCTCCATTATATGTCCATTTTGCAAGCCGGCGAGAAAATCTCAGCATACGGATGCCATACGGATTACATACGGATGCTGACATGCGCAAAATACGCGACCACATCTTGCTTACGGATGACATACGGAGCACTCTTTAGGGGTAATTCATCCGTATTACGCATGTAAAATACGGACTGTGTTTTGCGTCGGTTAGTGTGACCCCGGCCTTACTTGGGGGTTTAGACATCAAAGGGTTCGGAATAGATGTGATCTGGATGAGTAGTGTATGTGCATCCCAATGCTCTGCCCATTATCCATGTACTAACTTATTGGTTTGATCTTCCCGCAGTCCAGGGTCTCTGTCTTGCAGATTTCCTTGTACTATGGTAAGCTGATCTCTAACCAGGGTTTAACCTTAGCCCAGGAGGACCAACGAAGGAACAACCTTTTGTCGTTAACCACATGCAGCGGATTACTGGTCTGTACAGTCCTCATTGTGTTGTGGCTGCGGCTATCACCATACTTTGCTGGGCAATAAGGTTTTTAAACCTATTCTGTGGCTGCGGTGTTTTTTAAGTATCTATCACAACAACTATAATTCACGGCTGTTGGTTATTGGTATTGGGGGTACGGCCAGTGGCGTAGCAACTGTTTGTGGCGCCCGGGGCGGTCGAAAAATTTGCCGCCCCTTTGGTCGATGATAATCCGGAAGCATCAGGAGAGCCCACACTACACTCAAAGATCTAATTTTTAGTCTGCTACTAACTCTGCTGTTATTATTTCTACATTTCTAGACTTTCATCTTCTTGCAGTTCTCTCTCTATATATATATGTATGTATTAGCTTGATGATGCTGGATGAAGACCTAATGGCTTTTTTTAATAATAATTTTTAATAATGTGACAGAAAAAAACAGAAAATATATGGGGAGGAGATGTACGAGGACACGTATATGGGGGGGATGTACGAGGACACGTATAGGGGGAGATGTACGAGGACACGTATAGGGGGAGATGTACGAGGACACGTATATATGGGGGGATGTACGAGAACACTTATATGGGGGATGATTATTGTATTAGGACACCTGTGGTGTGATGTCTATGTGGCATGTGACAGCTGTCTGTGGCTTCTCCCGTACAGATGTTGGTGGTGCATTCTCCGGTAATGGCCGCGGTGCACCCAGCAGCCTCTCCCACAAATCGCCCCCATACCATGCTCCCCAGTATCCCACCTCACCCCGTGCAGTACTGTCCTACCCTTTTCCTCTCGCTCCCAGCCGGGGCAGCAGCACCGCCATATTCTTTCCTCCTCCCGGGAGCATCAATAGGGCGGAGCCTCTGCAGCTGCTACGGTGCCAGGACGGGACAGAAAACCTAGGAAAGCAGAGCTGCTGCTGTGCTGACACATGCGCAGAGTGTACACACACAGGTGTATACACACAGGCATACACACACACATAGGTGTATATACACACACACACAGGTGTATACACACACACACAGACACACACACACAGGCATACACACACACATAGGTGTATATACACACACACACAGGTGTATACACACACACACGTGTATACACACACACACAGACACACACACAGGCATACACAAACACAGGCATACACACACACATATGTGTATATACACAGACACACACACACAGGCACACACACACAGGTGTATACACACACACACAGACACACACACAGGCACACACACATAGGTGTATATACACAGACACACACACACAGGCGTACACACACACACATAGGTGTATATACACACACACAGACACACACACACAGGTGTATACACACACACAGACACACACACACAGGCATACACAAACACAGGTGTACACACACATAGGTGGATACACATACAGGCGTACACACACACAGGTGTATACATACACACACATAGGTGGATACACACACATAGGTGTACATACACACACATAGGTGGATACACACAAACAGGTGTACACACACACACATAGGTGTACATACACACACATAGGTGGATACACACACACGGGCGTACACACACACACACACAGGTGTATACACACACACACACAGGCATACACAAACACACACACACACACACATAGGTGTATATACACAGACACACACACAGGCGTACACACAGACACACACACACACAGGCATACACACACACATAGGTGTATATACACAGACACACACACAGGCGTACACACAGACACACACACACACAGGCATACACAAATACAGGTGTACACACACATAGGTGGATACACACACACAGGTGTACACACACACACACACACACACACAGACACACACACACACACAGGTGTACACACACATAGGTGGATACACACACAGGTGTACACACACACACAGGTGTATACATACACACACAGACATACACACACACACAGGTGTACATACACACACACACACACAGGTGTACATACACACACACACATAAGTGTACATACACACACACACAGTGTGGCTGCATGCACAGATCCTGTCGCTGCTGCACATGGTGAGACACAGGCAGCGGTGTTGGTGGCACATAACTGCACACAATGGAGGCAGACACACACCCAGCGCAGCCTGTGATGAGGATGACAGCTGCCTGCACACAGGGCCGCCGGGGGCAGCCGCAGACCACCTTACCCCAGCCCCGCACTCACCAGCTCACTGCTTGGCTCTTCCTAACATGGCTCCTTGTGTGCATCACATTCCTGGCAGTCGCGACCATCCCACCATGACAGTCCTCCAGTGCAGCGGGGCTGACGTCAGCACTGCCTCTGCCCAGCGCAGCGCTGCTCACTGAGGGTCCAGGCGGAGAGGAGGGAGAAGCTGCTAGGTAGCAGGGGTACAGAGACTCCCGATAGGCGGAGGAGAAGGATGGAGGAAGGGTGGGAAGAGGCTGCATTACATTACCCCCTCACTGCACAGCCCCGCAGGCCGAAATGTACAGTCAGTGAGTCCAGGCTCCGCGCTTCTCCCACAGAGGAGAGGAATTGCTTCTGCTGCCGCGCCGCCCCCACACACGTGCCGCCTGGGGCGGACCGCCCCCCCGCCCCCCCCACGCTACGCCACTGGGTACGGCGGGTGTGTTTCACTCTGTTTCTGCTGCATACCTTGTTTACCACATTCATACTGAAATTGGAGATTATAGACATAGATCAGACACTCACTACGGTGTTTATCTTTGCGCTTTTCTTTAGACATCTATATTTCTTTGATCTTGCAGATCATATCTATATCTGGCCTGGTTCTTGCCTGGGACTTTGGTCCTTGGGTTTCTGTACCCACCCTGGGATCTTTCCTTTGGTATTCTCCATGGTGCTGTCCGGAGGGACGAAATGGAAAAAGGGAATTAGACCTACCGGTAATTCTGTTTCCAGTAGTCCCTTAGGACAGCACCCTTAATTCCCTCCCTTATGTTTGTCTTTAGGCTTGCACGGAATCAATCTTCCGGCAGATCGTTCGTCCGTCAGGTCGCCATGGCTCCAGACTAAGATGAAGCTATTAAATGGTCTCTTATAGATGCGTTTGTAAGGGCGCGTTTGGACCATTTCCATCCATCCTTGGTGGTACTTTGAAAAAACACTGGAGGGACCTTTTAACCTCTCTGTGATCCTGTCCCGCTATAGGTCAAGGGAGGACTTCCTCCATGGTGCTGTCCTGAGGGACTACTGGAAACAGAATTAACGGTAGGTCTAATTCCCTTTTTTTCATGCAAGCACCTCCGTTTTTTGACTGAAATATATACCGTAATACCTCAGATAAATAGCTCTGTCTGTTAATGTGGTGATTTGTGTGCTCTAGTATGCTTTTCATATGTTTGCTCTTTGCTGGGATCAGCCACAGATCTGCCTGCTCTTTAACAGCTGTCCACAACTCTTCATCATTTTGCGGTTTGTCACCTAAGCATATTAGCTTCAGCACAGCCTGTTGCCGCTTGGATGAGGCAGTGCCTCAGTATTTCCAGCTTGTGACTGATGTGCTACTTTTGGAGATGGAGGCAGAAGAGGTGGCGAAGGAGGAGGAGGTGGAGGTGCAGGAGCTGTAGACTGTGTGGGCAACCCAGATTGATGTAGGATCCGCAATACTCGGGGTTGGGAGGATGTGCACGATACCAAAGTCGGAGTGGGTCCCGGCTTCCACTATGTTAATCCAGTGTGCCTCAGTGAGATGTACCGTCCCTGACCACAAGCACTTGTCCACGTGTTTGTGGTTAGGTGGACTTTCCCAGTAACAGCATTATGGAGAGCACGGGTAAAGTTATGGGACACGTACCTGTGTACTGCCGGGAAGGCACACCGGGACAAATAGTCCCACATGTTTGTGGCCTCGGTTTGATCCTCGACTCTGCCCTCTCTTTCAAGCTACATATCCAAGCCCTTGCCTCCTCCTGCCCACTACAACTCAAAAACATTTCCTGGATCTGTACATTCCAAGAAACTTCAGAATGTTTGTGCACGCCCTCATGATCTCCCACCTCAACTATTGCAACCTTCTACTCGCTGGCCTCCCCTCTAGCACTCTTGAACCACTCATATCTATCCTATCTGCTGCCAAAGTAATCCAACTGTCCCTCTGTTATTCCCCAGCCTCTCCTCTGCCGGGCCCTTCACTGCCTTCCTATTGCCCATAGGCTACAGTTCAAAATCTTAACTATGACATACAAACCCTTCCACAACCTGTCTCCTCCATACATCTGTGACATGGTCTCCCAATGTCCATCTGGGTCATGACTTCTTCTACGGTAACCCAGTGTGCCATCAGCGAGATGTACTGTCACTGCCGAAAAGCACTTGTCCAGGTGTCTGTGGTTAGGTGCACTTTCCTTGTAACAGCATTGTTGAGGGCCCGGGTAATGTTGTGGGACACGTGCTTGCTTGTGTAATGTCATGACGGCAGACCGGGAGAAATTGTGATGGGTGGGGACCAAGTACTGGGGTATGGAAGACTGAATGCTGCGTTGGGACAAGGACGTGGATGTGCTTGTTAATGGTGCTAGTTGAGTTTGTGTGCAACTACAGATGCAGGGCAGGAGGCATCTTTGCATGCACCATGGGCAGGGGATTGGCTTGCACGCACAACAGTGGAAGAAGCAGTGGTATCACCCGTAGACACTGTTCATGGAGCCTGATGTTCAACCAACAGTCGGGTGCTTTGCTGCCATGTGCCTGATCATGCTGGTGGTAAGGCTGGTAGTTTTACTACCCTTGCTGATGCGGCATGGCCGGTGGTGCAAATGGCCTTTTAGGGGTTATCGGCAGAGTCTTTAAAAAACAACAAGACTGTTAGGGGGACATTCATTTTCTCCCTCTCCCACACCACCTCCTCACCTCGACATCTGTCTTTCGGTGTTCCCCAAGGCTCAGTTCTAGGATCCCTACTCTTCTCCATCTAAACCTTTGGCCTGGGACAGCTGATGTAATGTCACGGTTTGCAATATCATCACTACGCCGATGACACACACATCTACCTATCTGTACCTGACATCACCTTCTTGCTGACCAAATTCACATGTCTTCAGGCTGTATCATCCTTCTTTTCTGCTCGCTTTAAAAAGTGGACATGGACAAATCAGAACACATCATCTTTCAAGCATCTCACGCTGAGTAGACATGAGAGCTTTGTATGCATCATTCAGTACCACTTTAGTAAGAGGGAAACTTTGCCCAAGAGAAAATGATTTTCCAAACATTCACGGACTTTTTTTGCACATTTTTTTGCAGCTGTGATCTTCATCTTCTTGGTGTGGATATGGTAAATTTCAAAGTTGTCATCAATACCATCATCTTCCATAATTTGTAAAGAGGAAATCTGGTGTTACCAAGGGTCGTGGTTATGTACGTTTAGTGGCATTCCTTAGTGTTCGTTACAGTCTAGGACAAATTATTTTCGACTGGTACATTTGGATATTATTGGTAATATGTATGGGTGAAGATAAAGAAGCTTATGCCACGGGTGTGTTTATACACCATGTGCAGAATTATTAGGCAAGTTGTATTTGAGAGGATTCTTTTTATTATTGAATAACAACTATGTTCTCAATCAACCCAAAAGACTCATAAATATCAAAGCTTAATATTTTTGGAAGTTGGAGTGTTTTTTTTTTAGATTTGGCTATCTTAGGAGGATATCTGTTTGTGCAGGTAACTATTACAGTGCAGAATTATTAGGCAACTTAATAAAAACCAAATATATACCCATCTCATGTGTTTATTTTCACCAGGTAAACCAACAGAGCAACACAAAATTTAGAAATAAACATTTCTGGCATTCAAAAACAAAACAAAAAAATCAGTGACCAATATAGCCACCTTTCTTTACGATGACACTCAAAAGCCTTCCATCCATAGATTCTGTCAGTTGCTTGATCTGTTTACGATCAACATTGCGTGCCGCAGCCACCACAGCCTCCCAGACACTGTTCGGAGAGGTGTAATGCTTTCACTCCCTGTAGATCTCGCATTTTATGAGGTACCACAGGTTGTGTATGGGGTTCAGATCAGGTGAACAAGGGGGCCATGTCATTATTTTTCCTTCTTTTAGACCTTTACTGGCCAGCCACGCTGTGGAGTATTTGGATGCATGTGATGGAGCATTGTCCTGCATGAAAATCATGTTTTTCTTGAACGATACAGACTTCTTCCTGTACCACTGCTTGAAGAAGGTGTCTTCCAGAAACTGCCAGTAGGTCTGGGGGTTGAGCTTCACTCCATCCTCAACCCGAAAAGGTCCCACAAGTTCATCTTTGATGATACCAGCCCATACCAGTACCCCACCTCCACCTTGCTGGCGTCTGAGTCGGAGTGGAGCTCTCTGCCCTTTACTGATCCAACCTCGGGCCCATCCATCTGGCCAATCAGGAGTTGCTCTCATTTCATCAGCTCATAAAACCTTAGAAAAATCAGTCTTAAGACATTTCTTGGCCCAGTCTTGACGTTTTATCTTTTTTGTTGAAAGGTGGTGGTTTTTCAGCCTTCCTTAGCTTGGTCATGTCCGTGAGTATGGCACACCTTGAGCTTTTTGATACTCCAGTAACGTTGCAGCTCTGAAATATGGCAAAACTGGTGGCAAATGGCATCTTGGCAGCTTGACGCTTGATTTTCCTCAATTCATGGGCAGTTATTTTGCGCCTTTTTTATCAACATGCTTCTTGGGACCCTGTTGAATATTTGCCATGAAACGTTTGATTGTTCGGTGATCACGCTTCAAAAGTTTGGCAATTTCAAGACTGCTGCATCCCTCTACAAGACATCTCACAATTTTTGACTTTTCAAAGTCTGTCAAATCTTTCTTTGGACCAATTTTGCCAAAGGAAAGGAAGTTGCCTAATAATTAAGCACACCTTATATAGTGTGTTGATGTCATTAGACCACACCCCTCATCATTACAGAGAGGCAAATCAACTGATTTACATAATTGGCAGTTGGCATTCAAGCCTATACAGCTTGGAGTAGGACAACATGTATAATAAGGATGATGTGATCAAAATACTGATTTGCTTAATAATTCTGCACCCAGTGTAGTCACGGACGGTGCACTCCTCTTTAAACTTAGTTTTCCACGAGCATCAGTTTGTTTGGTTTTCCTCCAACACTGACCTGCTTTCTCTAATTTAGCATCTCACGAACATGTTGCACTTTGCCCTTTATACAGACACATGCATCTTTGGCAACATATTTTGGACGGGCAATTTTTAGGCCGAGTCTCACACGTGCATCTGTTACACCGATCTTCTGACGGGCATGAAAACCATTCTGGTAATTAATGGTGGCTAAACGACGAATCATTGTAGGCTGTATCCTAGATCTCATACCTCCCATAGCCACTACTGTTATTAATCATGTATGTTCCCATTCCTGTCATCACCATGCCCCTTTTCCTGATCACTTCATCCAGTGATTCGTCTGCCATATTTTTACTGAAAACCTGCACCTTCCCAGCAGCAACTGTGTAGTAAACCACATTACAGTTTTGCAAGGTGTTTATGATGCCCCTAAAAAAAAAATTACATGCTATGTTGATATGTACCCCCAGGGGGAAATGTTTGTGTATGGGCATTCCAAGTATAGATGAAATGCTCCTTTGTAATGTGAATTTTTTATGAAAGCCTCCCCCATGTTTCTTACAAGGGGGATTGTGGTGAGTGCAAATTAGGGCCAGGTCTTGCATTCACTTTAGGGACAAACTTTATGGTAATAAAAACTAAAATAATAATGGAAACTTTTGTTTCATGTGACTATCCAGTACGTGGTTTCAGATTCTTATTGGGGTGCATATGACTTGGCAGCGGGCCAGGCCTTGCAGTCAATGCATAAGAAAAGAATATGGGAGTACAAAATGAATAATGTGAAGTGGATTTTCCTGTGCCCATCCAGTACCTGGGTTCAAAGGCTTATTGGGGTGCATATGACTTGGCAGCAAAGCGCTCTGCCCATTCATGTGCAGCAAGACATTTCTTAAGTGCTGTTCCAGCTATGGCCATTAGATGTCATAGTTGCCCTTCTTTTTCCTATTCTTGGAGTTAGGGGCTCCTTCCCCTTAATTGTTATTCTGTTCAGAACCGCCCCTTCATCTTCCAGTGCTGAAGGATGTAGCCATTTTCCCTCAGATCCCAGAGCTGCTCACACGTGTCCAGCTCCCTGCAAAATCACTGCTTATATCAAGCGGATTCCGGTGAGGGTTTAATGCAGTTATGTGATATGTGTTGTGTATCTGTGTTGGCTGGCCATGATGCAGCCCTATGATGTTGCAATGTATTTTCAGTTCCTTGTAAAGCTTTTACACTGCATGTTAGACAGATGCCCCATTATTCAGTTAGCACAATGCTTGCAGCCTAAGTTGTTTATATATCTCTTTTCTCTTTTCACTGCATTGTGTATTGTATTGTTCAGCCTCTGTGGTGATGCCTACTGATGTAACAGCACTTTGTAATAATGCCTGCTGTGTATCATTGCTTTACTGTTATGATAGCACCTTGTATTATTGCTGTGATGTTATCTGCCAGCACTGACATATTGCGCTGTCTATTTATTTATAGTTTTTACCCAAAATCATCCACTTCTATATCTCCGATCTCATCCATATTGTGTTCACCAATCTCCTCCAATATATCATCCTTTATCATTTACCATTGTTGTTCACATCATCCTAATAAATATGGACTTAAGCACCCATACAGTCTTGTTACTGGGAGTGGATGAAGGGTTTAGCCGTATGCTGGAATCCACACAGCGTCATACATGGAAGAAGGCAGAACAACAGGCTTTGCTGTCAATGTATAAAAAAACAGTATTGGAGTACGAAATGAATAATGTGAAGTGGATTTTCCTGTGCCCTTCCGGTACATGGCTTCAAAAGCTTATTGGGGTGCATGTAACTTTGGGGCAGGGCAGGCCTTGCATTAAATGCAACATTTTTTCAGGAAGCCCTCTTGTACCTCTCGTGAAAGGGGTATTGGGGTGTGTCGTAATTCTTGGCAGTCCATCCACTCACTGCATAGGCAATAACAACATAGGAGACCCACTGTTTAATAATGTCCCTTTAAGAAGATTAATGCTGCCTGATGCCCCTGTAAAAATAGGCTCTTTCACTTTAAGAGTCCATCCTTCATAAATGAAACAAGATGTGTCTGCTTATGTGTCACAAACCACATGGCCAGCTAGGGTTGTGAAATGTTGCAATGACATTTCTTAGTGGGGAGACAGTGCTTTTCGTTCCTCCATAACAGAGCCAGAGTCATTGTCCACGGTCTATGACGCCGGCGGGAGATATTCCAGCCTTCCCCCAACAAAATCTTCAAGCGATAAGTTATCTCTTTTTCGATCACCCTTTTCAAAATATTGTGTTTTTTGTGGAAGTCCTGTTGTTGCGCTCAGAGTTTCTGCATTTTCCCACTGTTGATTTGATCTCCCTGCGCTGAGTATTCCTTGTACTTCCATAACCTGTTGTAGTAAATCTTGTTAACCCCTTCTCTGCCTCCGGCTCTTCACTGCATCCAACTAACCTCTTACAATATTACACAAGGGAAATCTGTTTACTGCAGGTGTGTAAGTGACCTTCTACAGGTGTCAGTAATAGAGGGGTCCTGTTTTGGATAGTAAGCCAACATGATCACAGAAGTTCCAAGTTAAAAAAAAAAATAGTTTATTACAATAAGAGTTTGTTCACATAACCATATAATATGGCCTAGAACTATCTGATGTTTTATCAGATAGCACAAGACCCAATGTTATACCCCTGGGCAGAGCAGATCTGCTATTTTTTTCTCATACTAATTTGGCATGAGAAAAAAAATCGCAGCAATGCCACCTGGCCACGTCCTGATGGGCACCATCAAGAATGTTCATGAAGTGACCAGATAAAGTCCATTATCATCCTTCTCCGTGGTTCAGCTGGACGTGGCTCTTCTTTAGCACATGAGGTTCACGAAGGAGTCACAAAAGCATTTTTTTACTAAGCAGATATTCCATTTGTTGCTCAAACTGTTTTTATTGAAAATGTTCTAATTATTATATAAAATGGAGTTAAACAACATGAAGTAAGAGAAAAGGAAAAATATGGTGAAACAAGGGAAAATAAAGGAAAATGGGAGAAGGAACTATCACAAAGCAATAACAGTTATTGTGTCTCTGATACATGTACCAAGAGATATTAAGATCAAGGGTAAAACAATGGAATTATCATTTCTTTGAGAGTATCTCACCAGTTTGATAGTTTCATTATCACATATTATGTAAGCTAGCTATGTTCCTGATCAGGGCTACCAAAAGGAATTTCAGGGCCCCATAATGGCAAAATTTTCGGGCTCCCTTGAGACTCCACCCAGGCTCCACCCCAGTTCTGCCTCTACCCCCAAGCCCCGCCTACACCCTTCGAACTTTGCACAGTCCCATCGCCCACTCTTGGAAAAACTCTTCTGCCCCGTCGTCACCAATCACACATTAATAGTTCCCATGTAACGATACCACAAACGTAACCATCAGCTTTTGTTTTGACCAACAGGTTTTTTAAGCCTGCCACCACGACAAGGTAGACTCTTTTGGCAGGGCCCTACTCTACTCTAACGTATTAAACATTTCTTAAAATATCCAATAATCTTTTTAGGTATATTTTTTACTTATTTTTCTTTAAGGGAATGTGTCACATACATTTATAAAATTTTTAAACTAATTGAAATCAGATTGTTATAATCTTTTGTATAATCTGTATTTCTGATTGCAGATCATTGTATTCTGTTTCCTGTACATTTATGGAAGCTGCTCTCTTGCCTGTTTGAAGATATGGACATTGGACATATACATGTACAGTATATATATCATAAGACATTATAAGGGACTCTATTTCCTTGGCAGAGTTTTCTATTCATGTTCTCATGTTTAGTGACATGCAGATGTCATTGTGCAGGAAGTGGGAAGAGGTGAGCTGTGACACTACCTACTGTGAATGGTGAATTCTATTAACTCTCATTGTAATCCTGCCTATTATGATAATGAGGTGACTGCTAATAAGGGATCTCTTCTGGACATGCCAGTCTATTAGAAAAGTTGTTTCTTTTGATTTATTATTTTATGATATAAGGGGTGACAAAATTTAAAGTAAATTCTTGCAAAACTTTAAACTATGATTAAAAGGATTGGACATTTTCTGGTTATTGTTGACGAATGTTTTTGAGATGATAAGGCTGACGTTTTTAATGATACCACTTTTGCGGAGATATGTTCTTTTGATCGACCGTTATTGCATTTTAATGCAATGTCACAGCGACCAAAAAAAGTAATTCTGTTTTTTTTATTTTTTTCCCGCTACACCGTTTAGCGATCAGGTTAATCCTTTTTTTTATTGATAGATCGGGCGATTCTGAATGTGGCGATATCAAATATGTGTATGTTTAATTTTATTTTTATTGTTTAATTTTGAATAGGGCATGATTTAAACTTTTATATTTTTCTATTTTTTTTTATCTTTTTAAATACATTTTTTTTTTTACTTTTAGCATGCTTCAATAGCCTCCATTGGAGGCTAGAAGCTGCCAAAGCTTGATCGCCACTGCTACATCTAGACGATGAGCAGATCGCCTACATGTAGAAGAAATACAGCATTGCTATGAGCGCTGTCCACATTGTGGCGCTCATAGCAATCCGGCATCAACAACCATACAGGTGTCCAGGAGACCTCTGATTGTTGTTCCAACGCATTTGTGATCCCCTTATCACGTGACGGAGGACAGCGGTGCGCGTATTTCTGACCACGCAGCCAGAGCGCTTGTTAAATACCGCTGTCAGTGTTTGACAGCAGCATTTAACTAGTTAATAGGGGAAGGTGGATCGCGATTCCACTTGCGCCTATTGCAGGCACATGTCAGCTGTTCACCGCCGGAGCCCTCATCAAAGCGGGGGAGATGTCCAATGATGGACTATGTCCGTCATTGGACATTAAGGGGTTAAGATTGTTGTACTTGTGTTTATTATGGACACCCCTTTTCACATGTAAAGCACCATGGCACGATGGAAAAAATGGAGCTATAATAATAAATAATGGCAATAATATACACATTGGTTAATAATAACCAGATAGTGGTCAATGTCCAAAACCTAAAAGCTGAATAACACATTCCCACTAAACATTTTGCTAATTAAATCTATTTTCTTCAGAGTCATTTAGTTTAACCCTTTGGTCAAATACATAAAGTGCAAAATTACAGTACCAATAACAGAAAAGAAAACAAACAAATAAAGAAAACAGACAAAACAAAGACAACACTTATAACCAATCAGAACAATGAAAATAAGGTCATTTTGTAGGATCAGAGAAACAACAAAGCATTATCATAAAGACAGAATATAAAACTTATCCACAACAAGACCATTAATATGAGGCATACAGGTAGGACTAGCTTACCATTTCTATTACCTGTATGCTCATATTAATAGGCCATATACGTCTCGCGGGGGGGGTGACAGATTCCATTTAAAGCATAAACAGACATATATTAATTCTTATCTATTTAATAGGATGACGACAGCTGTCCAGACCTGCATCCCACCACAACCACCACTCCGGAGTAATCCCTGGCGAATGCTATCCTCCTCAGTAACACAGTGACTGGCTACGGGCCCCTTCTGCTCTGAGGGTATAGAATCATAGAATCGTAGAGTTGGAAGGGACCTCCTGGGCTATCTGGTCCAACCTCCTGCTCAAAGCAGGATTCGCTAAATCATCCCAGTATGTACTCATCTAAGAGTGATGCTCAAACTGTTGGGGTGCAGCTGTGGGACCCTATTTTCAGAGATGATGTCCTCCACCCAAGTCTCAAAAGCTGAAAGGGTCTTCAGGAGAGGTGGGTAGTCGAGCTAGGCTATCAGACGGTCACCTCTGTAGTTGTAGTGTCATCCTTCCTATGGTTCCATTCAGGGGTGGACAGGGGCGGACATGTTGTTTTACAACTTGTGCAACTGCACACCGGCGATGAGGTACATATATTAATCCTTATCTATCTATCTAATAGGATGACGACAGCTGTCCAGACCTGCATCCCACCACAACAACCACTCGGAGTAATCCCTGGCGAATGCTATCCTCCTCAGTAACACAGAGACTGGCTACGCGCCCCCTTCTGCTCTGAGAGTATGTACTCTTCTAAGAGTGATGCTCAAACTGTTGGGGTGCAGCTGTGGGACCCTATTTTCATAGGTGATGTCCTCCACCCAAGTCTCAAAAGCTGAAAGGGTCTTCAGGAGAGGTGAGTAGTCGAGCTAGGCTATCAGACGGTCACCTCTGTAGCTGTAGTGTCATCCTTCCTATGGTTCCATTCAGGGGTGGACAGGGGAGGACATGTTGTTGGTACAACTTGTCCAACTGCACACGGGCGATGAGGTACATATATTAATTCTTATCTATCTATCTAATAGGATGACGACAGCTGTCCAGACCTGCATCCCACCACAACCACCACTCCGGAGTAATCCCTGGCGAATGCTATCCTCCTCAGTGACACAGTGAGGGGCTACACGCCCCCTTCTGCTCTGAGGGTATGTACTCATCTAAGAGTGATGCTCAAACTGTTGGGGTGCAGCTGTGGGAGCCTATTTTCAGAGATGATGTCCTCCACCCAAGTCTCAAAAGCTGAAAGGGTCTTCAGGAGAGGTGGGTAGTCGAGCTAGGCTATCAGACGGTCACCTCTGTAGCTGTAGTGTCATCCTTCCTACGGTTCCATTCAGGGGTGGACAGGGGTGGACATGTTGTTTTTACAACTTGTGCAATTGCACACGGGCGATGAGGTACATATATTAATCCTTATCTATCTATCTAATAGGATGACGACAGCTGTCCAAACCTGCATCCCACCACAACAACCACTCGGAGTAATCCCTGGCGAATGCTATCCTCCTCAGTAACACAGTGACTGGCTACGCGCCCCCTTCTGCTCTGAGGGTATGTACTCTTCTAAGAGTGATGCTCAAACTGTTGGGGTGCAGCTGTGGGACCCTATTTTCAGAGATGATGTCCTCCACCCAAGTCTCAAAAGCTGAAAGGGTCTTCAGGAGAGGTGGGTAGTCGAGCTAGGCTATCAGACGGTCACCTCTGTAGCTGTAGTGTCATCCTTCCTATGATTCCATTCAGGGGTGAAAAGGGGCAGACATGTTGTTGGTACAACTTGTGCAACTGCACACGGGCGATGAGGTACATATATTAATCCTTATCTATCTATCTAATAGGATGACGACAGCTGTCCAGACCTGCATCCCACCACAACAACCACTCCGGAGTAATCCCTGGCGAATGCTATCCTCCTCTGTGAGACAGTAAATGGCTACGCGCCCCCTTCTGCTCTGAGGGTATGTACTCATCTAAGAGTGATGCTCAAACTGTTGGGGTGCAGCTGTGGTACCCTATTTTCAGAGATGATGTCCACCACCCAAGTCTCAAAAGCTGAAAGGGTCTTCAGGAGAGGTGGGTAGTCGAGCTAGGCTATCAGACGGTCACCTCTGTAGCTGTAGTGTCATCCTTCCTATGGTTCCATTCAGGGGTGGACAGGGGCGGACATGTTGTTGGTACAACTTGTGCAACTGCACACGGGCGATGAGGTACATATATTAATCCTTATCTATCTATCTAATAGGATGACGACAGCTGTCCAGACCTGCATCCCACCACAACAACCACTCCGGAGTAATCCCTGGCGAATGCTATCCTCCTCAGTGAGACATTAAATGGCTACGCACCCCCTTCTGCTCTGAGGGTATGTACTCATCTAAGAGTGATGCTCAAACTGTTGGGGTGCAGCTGTGGGACCATATTTTCAGAGATGATGTCCTCCACCCAAGTCTCAAAAGCTGAAAGGGTCTTCAGGAGAGTTGGGTAGTCGAGCTAGGCTATCAGACGGTCACCTCTGTAGCTGTAGTGTCATCCTTCCTATGGTTCCATTCAGGGGTGGACAGGGGCGGACATGTTGTTGGTACAACTTGTGCAACTGCACATGGGCGATGAGGTACATATATTAATTCTTATCTATCTATCTAATAGGATGACGACAGCTGTCCAGACCTGCATCCCACCACAACCACCACTCCGGAGTAATCCCTGGCGAATGCTATCCTCCTCAGTAACACAGTGACTGGCTACGCGCCCCCTTCTGCTCTAAGGGTATGTACTCATCTAAGAGTGATGCTCAAACTGTTGGGGTGCAGCTGTGGGACCCTATTTTCAGAGATGATGTCCTCCACCCACGTCTCAAAAGCTGAAAGGGTCTTCAGGAGAGGTGGGTAGTCGAGCTAGGCTATCAGACGGTCACCTCTGTAGCTGTAGTGTCATCCTTCCTATGGTTCCATTCAGGGGTGGACAGGGGTGGACATGTTGTTTTTATAACTTGTGCAACTGCACACGGGCGATGAGGTACATATATTAATCCTTATCTATCTATCTAATAGGATGACGACAGCTGTCCAAACCTGCATCCCACCACAACAACCACTCCGGAGTAATCCCTGGCGAACGCTATCCTCCTCAGTAACACAGTGACTGGCTACGCGCCCCCTTCTGCTCTGAGGGTATGTACTCTTCTAAGAGTGATGCTCAAACTGTTGGGGTGCAGCTGTGGGACCCTATTTTCAGAGATGATGTCCTCCACCCAAGTCTCAAAAGCTGAAAGGGTCTTCAGGAGAGGTGAGTAGTCGAGCTAGGCTATCAGACGGTCACCTCTGTAGCTGTAGTGTCATCCTTCCTATGGTTCCATTCAGGGGTGGACAGGGGCGGACATGTTGTTGGTACAACTTGTGCAACTGCACACGGGCGATGAGGTACATATATTAATTCTTATCTATCTATCTAATAGGATGACGACAGCTGTCCAGACCTGAATCCCACCACAACCACCACTCCGGAGTAATCCCTGGCGAATGCTATCCTCCTCAGTGACACGGTGAGGGGCTACGCGCCCCCTTCTGCTCTGAGGGTATGTACTCATCTAAGAGTGATGCTCAAACTGTTGGGGTTCAGCTGTGGGACCCTATTTTCAGAGATGATGTCCTCCACCCAAGTCTCAAAAGCTGAAAGGGTCTTCAGGAGAGGTGGGTAGTCGAGCTAGGCTATCAGACGGTCACCTCTGTAGCTGTAGTGTCATCCTTCCTATGGTTCCATTCAGGGGTGGACAGGGGTGGACATGTTGTTTTTACAACTTGTGCAATTGCACACAGGCGATGAGGTACATATATTAATCCTTATCTATCTATCTAATAGGATGACGACAGCTGTCCAAACCTGCATCCCACCACAACAACCACTCGGAGTAATCCCTGGCGAATGCTATCCTCCTCAGTAACACAGTGACTGGCTACGCGCCCCCTTCTGCTCTGAGGGTATGTACTCTTCTAAGAGTGATGCTCAAACTGTTGGGGTGCAGCTGTGGGACCCTATTTTCAGAGATGATGTCCTCCACCCAAGTCTCAAAAGCTGAAAGGGTCTTCAGGAGAGGTGAGTAGTCGAGCTAGGCTATCAGACGGTCACCTCTGTAGCTGTAGTGTCATCCTTCCTATGGTTCCATTCAGGGGTGGACAGGGGCGGACATGTTGTTGGTACAACTTGTGCAACTGCACACGGGCCAAGAGTTAAGGGTACCAATTTCCACTTCCAAAGCTGATGAAGCTGTGCGTTATGATGAGTCATTGGGCTGATCATTAGCATAAAGACAGAATCTAAAATTTATCCACAACAAGACCATTAATATGAGGCATACAGGTAGGACTAGCTTAACATTTCTATTACCTGTATGCTCATATTAATAGGCCATATACGTCTCGCGGGGGGGGGGTGACAGATTCTATTTAAAGCATAAGCAGACATATATAAATTCTTATGTATCTAATTGGATGACGACAGCTGTCCAGACCTGCATCCCACCACAACAACCACTCCGGAGTAATCCCTGGTGAATGCTATCCTCCTCAGTAACACAGTGACTGGCTACGCGCCCCCTTCTGCTCTGAGGGTATGTACTCATCTAAGAGTGATGCTCAAACTGTTGGGGTGCAGCTGTGGCACCCTATTTTCAGAGATGATGTCCTCCACCCAAGTCTCAAAAGCTGAAAGGGTCTTCAGGAGAGGTGAGTAGTCGAGCTAGGCTATCAGACGGTCACCTCTGTAGCTGTAGCGTCATCCTTCCTATGGTTCCATTCAGGGGTGGACATGTTGTTTTTACAACTTGTGCAACTGCACACCGGCGCTGAGGTACATATATTAATCCTTATCTATCTATCTAATAGGATGACGACAGCTGTCCAGACCTGCATCCCACCACAACAACCACTCCGGAGTAATCCCTGGCGAATGCTATCCTCCTCAGTGAGACAGTAAATGGCTACGCGCCCCCTTCTGCTCTGAGGGTATGTACTCATCTAAGAGTGATGCTCAAACTGTTGGGGTGCAGCTGTGTGACCCTATTTTCAGAGATGATGTCCTCCACCCAAGTCTCAAAAGCTGAAAGGGTCTTCAGGAGAGGTGGGTAGTCGAGCTAGGCTATCAGACGGTCACCTCTGTAGCTGTAGTGTCATCCTTCCTATGGTTCCATTCAGGGGTGGACAGGGGCGGACATGTTGTTGGTACAACTTGTGCAACTGCACACGGGCGATGAGGTACATATATTAATCCTTATCTATCTATCTAATAGGATGACGACAGCTGTCCAGACCTGCATCCCACCACAACAACCACTCCGGAGTAATCCCTGGCGAATGCTATCCTCCTCAGTGAGACAGTAAATGGCTACGCGCCCCCTTCTGCTCTGAGGGTATGTACTCATCTAAGAGTGATGCTCAAACTGTTGGGGTGCAGCTGTGTGACCCTATTTTCAGAGATGATGTCCTCCACCCAAGTCTCAAAAGCTGAAAGGGTCTTCAGGAGAGGTGGGTAGTCGAGCTAGGCTATCAGACGGTCACCTCTGTAGCTGTAGTGTCATCCTTCCTATGGTTCCATTCAGGGGTGGACAGGGGCGGACATGTTTTGGTACAACTTGTGCAACTGCACACGGGCGATGAGGTACATATATTAATTCTTATCTATCTATCTAATAGGATGACGACAGCTGTCCAGACCTGCATCCCACCACAACCACCACTCCGGAGTAATCCCTGGCGAATGCTATCCTCCTCAGTGACACAGTGAGGGGCTACGCGCCCCCTTCTGCTCTGAGGGTATGTACTCATCTAAGACTGATGCTAAAACTGTTGGGGTGCAGCTATGGGACCCTATTTTCGGAGATGATGTCCTCCACCCAAGTCTCAAAAGCTGAAAGGGTCTTCAGGAGAGGTGGGTAGTCGAGCTAGGCTATCAGACGGTCACCTCTGTAGCTGTAGTGTCATCCTTCCTATGGTTCCATTCAGGGGTGAACAAGGGCAGACATGTTGTTGATGCAACTGCACACGGGCCAAGAGGTAAGAGGACCAATTTCCACCTCCAAAGCAGATGATACTGTGCGTTATGATGAGTCATTGGGGTAATCATTAGCATAAAGACAGAATCTAAAATTTATCCACAACAAGACCATTAATATGAGGCATACAGGTAGGACTAGCTTAACATTTCTATTACCTGTATGCCCATATTAATAAGTCACATACGTCTCGGGTGGGGAGGGAAAGATTCAGTTTAAAGCATGAAACATACATATATAAATTCTTATCTATCTAATAGGATGACAAAAGCTGTCCAGACCTGCATCCCACCACAATCACCACTCCGGAGTAATCCCTGGCGAATGCTATCCTCCTCAGTGACACAGTGAGAGGCTACGCGCCCCCTTCTGCTCTGAGGGTATGTACTCATCTAAGAGTGATGCTCAAACTGTTGGCGTGCAGCTGTGGGACCCTATTTTCAGAGATGATGTCCTCCACCCAAGTCTCAAAAGCTGAAAGGGTCTTCAGGAGAGGTGGGTAGTCGAGCTAGGCTATCAGACGGTCACCTCTGTAGCTGTAGTGTCATCCTTCCTATGGTTCCATTCAGGGGTGGACAGGGGCGGACATGTTGTTGGTACAACTTGTGCAACTGCACACGGGCCAAGAGTTAAGGGTACCAATTTCCACTTCCAAAGCTGATGAAGCTGTGCGTTATGATGAGTCATTGGGCTGGTCATTAACATAAAGACAGAATCTAAAATTTATCCACAACAAGACCATTAATATGAGGCATACAGGTAGGACTAGCTTAACAATTCTATTACCTGTATGCTCATATTAATAGGCCATATACGTCTCGCGGGAGGGGTGACAGATTCTATTTAAAGCATAAACAGACATATATAAATTCTTATCTATCTAATTGGATGACGACAGCTGTCCAGACCTGCATCCCACCACAACAACCACTCCGGAGTAATCCCTGGCGAATGCTATCCTCCTCAGTAACACAGTGACTGACTACGAGCCCCCTTCTGCTCTGAGGGTATGTACTCATCTAAGAGTGATGCTAAAACTGTTGGGGTGCAGCTGTGGGACCCTATTTTCAGAGATGATGTCCTCCACCCAAGTCTCAAAAGCTGAAAGGGTCTTCAGGAGAGGTGGGTAGTCGAGCTAGGCTATCAGACGGTCACCTCTGTAGCTGTAGTGTCATCCTTCCTATGGTTCCATTCAGGGGTGGACAGGGGCGGACATGTTGTTGGTACAACTTGTGCAACTGCACACGGGCGATGAGGTACATATATTAATCCTTATCTACCTATCTAATAGGATGATGACAGCTGTCCAGACCTGTATCCCACCACAACAACCACTCCGGAGTAATCCCTGGCGAATGCTATCCTCCTCAGTGAGACAGTAAATGGCTACGCACCCCCTTCTGCGTTGAGGGTATGTACTCTTCTAAGAGTGATGCTCAAACTTTTGGGGTGCACCTGTGGGACCCTATTTTCAGAGATGATGTCCTCCACCCAAGTCTCAAAAGCTGAAAGGGTCTTCAGGAGAGGTGGGTAGTCGAGCTAGGCTATCAGACGGTCACCTCTGTAGCTGTATTGTCATCCTTCCTATGGTTCCATTCAGGGGTGGACAGGGGCGGACATGTTGTTGGTACAACTTGTGCAACTGCACACGGGCCAAGAGTTAAGGGTACCAATTTCCACTTCCAAAGCTGATGAAGCTGTACGTTATGATGAGCCATTGGGCTGATCATTAGCATAAAGACAGAATCTAAAATTTATCCACAACAAGACCATTAATATGAGGCATACAGGTAGGACTAGCTTAACATTTCTATTACCTGTATGCTCATATTAATAGGCCATATACGTCTCGCGGGGGGGTGACAGATTCTATTTAAAGCATAAACAGACATATATAAATTGTTATCTATCTAATTGGATGACGACAGCTGTCCAGACCTGCATCCCACCACAACAACCACTCCGGAGTAATCCCTGGCGAATGCTATCCTCCTCAGTGAGACAGTAAATGGCTTCGCGCCCCCTTCTGCTCTGAGGGTATGTACTCATCTAAGAGTGATGCTCAAACTGTTGGGGTGCAGCTGTGGGACCCTATTTTCAGAGATGATGTCCTCCACCCACGTCTCAATAGCTGAAAGGGTCTTCAGGAGAGGTGGGTAGTCGAGCTAGGCTATCAGACGGTCACCTCTGTAGTTGTAGTGTCATCCTTCCTATGGTTCCATTCAGGGGTGGATAGGGGTGGACATGTTGTTTTTACAACTTGTGCAACTGCACACGGGCGATGAGGTACATATATTAATCCTTATCTATCTATCTAATAGGATGACGACAGCTGTCCAAACCTGCATCCCACCACAACAACCACTCCGGAGTAATCCCTGGCGAATGCTATCCTCCTCAGTAACACAGTGACTGGCTACGCGCCCCCTTCTGCTCTGAGGGTATGTACTCATCTAAGAGTGATGCTAAAACTGTTGGGGTGCAGCTGTGGGACCCTATTTTCAGAGGTGATGTCCTCCACCCACGTCTCAATAGCTGAAAGGGTCTTCAGGAGAGGTGGGTAGTCGAGCTAGGCTATCAGACGGTCACCTCTGTAGTTGTAGTGTCATCCTTCCTATGGTTCCATTCAGGGGTGGATAGGGGTGGACATGTTGTTGGTACAACTTGTGCAACTGCACACGGGCGATGAGGTACATATATTAATCCTTATCTATCTATCTAATAGGATGACGACAGCTGTCCAGACCTGCATCCCACCACAACAACCACTCCGGAGTAATCCCTGGCGAATGCTATCCTCCTCAGTGAGACAGTAAATGGCTACGCACCCCCTTCTGCTCTGAGGGTATGTACTCATCTAAGAGTGATGCTCAAACTGTTGGGGTGCAGCTGTGGGACCCTATTTTCAGAGATGATGTCCTCCACCCAAGTCTCAAAAGCTGAAAGGGTCTTCAGGAGAGGTGGGTAGTCGAGCTAGGCTATCAGACGGTCACCTCTGTAGCTGTAGTGTCAACCTTCCTATGGTTCCATTCAGGGGTGGACAGGGGCGGACATGTTGTTGGTACAACTTGTGCAACTGCACACGGGCGATGAGGTACATATATTAATTCTTATCTATCTATCTAATAGGATGACGACAGCTGTCCAGACCTGCATCCCACCACAACCACCACTCCGGAGTAATCCCTGGCGAATGCTATCCTCCTCAGTGACACAGTGAGGGGCTACGCGCCCCCTTCTGCTCTGAGGGTATGTACTCATCTAAGAGTGATGCTCAAACTGTTGGGGTGCAGCTGTGGGACCCTATTTTCAGAGATGATGTCCTCCACCCAAGTCTCAAAAGCTGAAAGGGTCTTCAGGAGAGGTGGGTAGTCGAGCTAGGCTATCAGACGGTCACCTCTGTAGCTGTAGTGTCATCCTTCCTATGGTTCCATTCAGGGGTGGACAGGGGCGGACATGTTGTTGGTACAACTTGTGCAACTGCACACGGGCGATGAGGTACATATATTAATTCTTATCTATCTATCTAATAGGATGACGACAGCTGTCCAGACCTGCATCCCACCACAACCACCACTCCGGAGTAATCCCTGGCGAATGCTATCCTCCTCAGTGACACAGTGAGGGGCTACACGCCCCCTTCTGCTCTGAGGGTATGTACTCATCTAAGAGTGATGCTCAAACTGTTGGGGTGCAGCTGTGGGACCCTATTTTCAGAGATGATGTCCTCCACCCAAGTCTCAAAAGCTGAAAGGGTCTTCAGGAGAGGTGGGTAGTCGAGCTAGGCTATCAGACGGTCACCTCTGTAGCTGTAGTGTCATCCTTCCTATGGTTCCATTCAGGGGTGGACAGGGGCGGACATGTTTTGGTACAACTTGTGCAACTGCACACGGGCCAAGAGTTAAGGGTACCAATTTCCACTTCCAAAGCTGATGAAGCTGTGCGTTATGATGAGTCATTGGGCTGATCATTAGCATAAAGACAGAATCTAAAATTTATCCACAACAAGACCATTAATATGAGGCATACAGGTAGGACTAGCTTAACATTTCTATTACCTGTATGCTCATATTAATAGGCCATATACGTCTCGCGGGGGGGGTGACAGATTCTATTTAAAGCATAAACAGACATATATAAATTCTTATCTATCTAATTGGATGACGACAGCTGTCCAGACCTGCATCCCACCACAACAACCACTCCGGAGTAATCCCTGGCGAATGCTATCCTCCTCAGTAACACAGTGACTGGCTACGCACCCCCTTCTGCTCTGAGGGTATGTACTCTTCTAAGAGTGATGCTCAAACTGTTGGGGTGCAGCTATGGGACCCTATTTTCAGAGATGATGTCCTCCACCCAAGTCTCAAAAGCTGAAAGGGTCTTCAGGAGAGGTGGGTAGTCGAGCTAGGCTATCAGACAGTCACCTCTGTAGCTGTAGTGTCATCCTTCCTATGGTTCCATTCAGGGTTGGACAGGGGCGGACATGTTGTTGGTACAACTTGTGCAACTGCACACGGGCGATGAGGTACATATATTAATTCTTATCTATCTATCGAATAGGATGACGACAGCTGTCCAGACCTGCATCCCACCACAACCACCACTCTAGAGTAATCCCTGGCGAATGCTATCCTCCTCAGTGACACAGTGAGGGGCTACGCGCCCCCTTCTGCTCTGAGGGTATGTACTCATCTAAGAGTGATGCTCAAACTGTTGGGGTGCAGCTGTGGGACCCTATTTTCAGAGATGATGTCCTCCACCCAAGTCTCAAAAGCTGAAAGGGTCTTCAGGAGAGGTGGGTAGTCGAGCTAGGCTATCAGACGGTCACCTCTGTAGCTGTAGTGTCATCCTTCCTATGGTTCCATTCAGGGGTGGACAGGGGCGGACATGTTGTTGGTACAACTTGTGCAACTGCACACGGGCCAAGAGTTAAGGGTACCAATTTCCACTTCCAAAGCTGATGAAGCTGTGCGTTATGATGAGTCATTGGGCTGATCATTAGCGTAAAGACAGAATCTAAAATTTATCCACAACAAGACCATTAATATGAGGCATACAGGTAGGACTAGCTTAACATTTCTATTACCTGTATGCTCATATTAATAGGCCATATACGTCTCGCGGGGGGGGTGACAGATTCTGTTTAAAGCATAAACAGACATATATAAATTCTTATCTATCTAATTGGATGACGACAGCTGTCCAGACCTGCATCCCACCACAACAACCACTCCGGAGTAATCCCTGGCGAATTCTATCCTCCTCAGTAACACAGTGACTGGCTACGCGCCCCCTTCTGCTCTGAGGGTATGTACTCATCTAAGAGTGATGCTAAAACTGTTGGGGTGCAGCTGTGGGACCCTATTTTCAGAGATGATGTCCTCCACCCAAGTCTCAAAAGCTGAAAGGGTCTTCAGGAGAGGTGGGTAGTCGAGCTAGGCTATCAGACGGTCACCTCTGTAGCTGTAGTGTCATCCTTCCTATGGTTCCATTCAGGGGTGAACAGGGGCGGACATGTTGTTGGTACAACTTGTGCAACTGCACACGGGCGATGAGGTACATATATTAATCCTTATCTATCTATCTAATAGGATGACGACAGCTGTCCAGACCTGCATCCCACCACAACAACCACTCCGGAGTAATCCCTGGCGAATGCTATCCTCCTCAGTAACACAGTGACTGGCTACGCGCCCCCTTCTGCTCTGAGGGTATGTACTCTTCTAAGAGTGATGCTCAAACTGTTGGGGTGCAGCTGTGGGACCCTATTTTCAGAGATGATGTCCTCCACCCAAGTCTCAAAAGCTGAAAGGGTCTTCAGGAGAGGTGAGTAGTCGAGCTAGGCTATCAGACGGTCACCTCTGTAGCTGTAGTGTCATCCTTCCTATGGTTCCATTCAGGGGTGGACAGGGGCGGACATGTTGTTGGTACAACTTGTGGAACTGCACACGGTCGATGAGGTACATATATTAATTCTTATCTATCTATCTAATAGGATGACAACAGCTGTCCAGACCTGCATCCCACCACAACCACCACTCCGGAGTAATCCCTGGCGAATGCTATCCTCCTCAGTGACACAGTGAGGGGCTACGCGCCCCCTTCTGCTCTGAGGGTATGTACTCATCTAAGAGTGATGCTCAAACTGTTGGGGTGCAGCTGTGGGACCCTATTTTCAGAGATGATGTCCTCCACCCAAGTCTCAAAAGCTGAAAGGGTCTTCAGGAGAGGTGGGTAGTCGAGCTAGGCTATCAGACTGTCACCTCTGTAGCTGTAGTGTCATCCTTCCTATGGTTCCATTCAGGGGTGAACAAGGGCAGACATGTTGTTGATGCAACTGCACACGGGCCAAGAGGTAAGAGGACCAATTTCCACCTCCAAAGCAGATGATACTGTGCGTTATGATGAGTCATTGGGGTAATCATTAGCATAAAGACAGAATATAAAATTTATCCACAACAAGACCATTAATATGAGGCATACAGGTAGGACTAGCTTAACATTTCTATTACCTGTATGCTCATATTAATAAGTCACATACGTCTCGGGTGGGGAGGGAAAGATTCAGTTTAAAGCATGAAACATACATATATAAATTCTTATCTATCTAATAGGATGACAAAAGCTGTCCAGACCTGCATCCCACCACAATCACCACTCCGGAGTAATCCCTGGCGAATGCTATCCTCCTCAGTGACACAGTGAGAGGCTACGCGCCCCCTTCTGCTCTGAGGGTATGTACTCATCTAAGAGTGATGCTCAAACTGTTGGCGTGCAGCTGTGGGACCCTATTTTCAGAGATGATGTCCTCCACCCAAGTCTCAAAAGCTGAAAGGGTCTTCAGGAGAGGTGGGTAGTCGAGCTAGGCTATCAGACGGTCACCTCTGTAGCTGTAGTGTCATCCTTCCTATGGTTCCATTCAGGGGTGGACAGGGGCGGACATGTTGTTGGTACAACTTGTGCAACTGCACACGGGCCAAGAGTTAAGGGTACCAATTTCCACGTCCAAAGCTGATGAAGCTGTGCGTTATGATGAGTCATTGGGCTGGTCATTAACATAAAGACAGAATCTAAAATTTATCCACAACAAGACCATTAATATGAGGCATACAGGTAGGACTAGCTTAACAATTCTATTACCTGTATGCTCATATTAATAGGCCATATACGTCTCGCGGGAGGGGTGACAGATTCTATTTAAAGCATAAACAGACATATATAAATTCTTATCTATCTAATTGGATGACGACAGCTGTCCAGACTTGCATCCCACCACAACAACCACTCCGGAGTAATCCCTGGCGAATGCTATCCTCCTCAGTAACACAGTGACTGACTACGAGCCCCCTTCTGCTCTGAGGGTATGTACTCATCTAAGAGTGATGCTAAAACTGTTGGGGTGCAGCTGTGGGACCCTATTTTCAGAGATGATGTCCTCCACCCAAGTCTCAAAAGCTGAAAGGGTCTTCAGGAGAGGTGGGTAGTCGAGCTAGGCTATCAGACGGTCACCTCTGTAGCTGTAGTGTCATCCTTCCTATGGTTCCATTCAGGGGTGGACAGGGGCGGACATGTTGTTGGTACAACTTGTGCAACTGCACACGGGCGATGAGGTACATATATTAATACTTATCTACCTATCTAATAGGATGACGACAGCTGTCCAGACCTGTATCCCACCACAACAACCACTCCGGAGAAATCCCTGGCGAATGCTATCCTCCTCAGTGAGACAGTAAATGGCTACGCGCCCCCTTCTGCGTTGAGGGTATGTACTCATCTAAGAGTGATGCTCAAACTGTTGGGGTGCAGCTGTGGGACCCTATTTTCAGAGATGATGTCCTCCACCCAAGTCTCAAAAGCTGAAAGGGTCTTCAGGAGAGGTGGGTAGTCGAGCTAGGCTATCAGACGGTCACCTCTGTAGCTGTAGTGTCATCCTTACTATGGTTCCATTCAGGAGTGGACAGGGGTGGACATGTTGTTTTTACAACTTGTGCAACTGCACACGGGCGATGAGGTACATATATTAATCCTTATCTATCTATCTAATAGGATGACGACAGCTGTCCAGACCTGCATCCCACCACAACAACCACTCCGGAGTAATCCCTGGCGAATGCTATCCTCCTCAGTAACACAGTGACTGGCTACGCGCCCCCTTCTGCTCTGAGGGTATGTACTCTTCTAAGAGTGATGCTCAAACTTTTGGGGTGCACCTGTGGGACCCTATTTTCAGAGATGATATCCTCCACCCAAGTCTCAAAACCTGAAAGGGTCTTCAGGAGAGGTGGATAGTCGAGCTAGGCTATCAGACGGTCACCTCTGTAGCTGTAGTGTCATCCTTCCTATGGTTCCATTCAGGGGTGGACAGGGGTGGACATGTTGTTTTTACAACTTGTGCAACTGCACACGGGCGATGAGGTACATATTTTAATCCTTATCTATCTATCTAATAGGATGACGACAGCTGTCCAAACCTGCATCCCACCAAAACAACCACTCCGGAGTAATCCCTGGCGAATGCTATCCTCCTCAGTGACACAGTGAGAGGCTACGTGCCCCCTTCTGCTCTGAGGGTATGTACTTATCTAAGAGTGATGCACAAACTGTTGGGGTGAAGCTGTGGGACCCTATTTTCAGAGGTGATGTCCTCCACCCAAGTCTCAAAAGCTGAAAGGGTCTTCAGGAGAGGTGGGTAGTCGAGCTAGGCTATCAGACGGTCACCTCTGTAGCTGTAGTGTCATCCTTACTATGGTTCCATTCAGGGGTGGACAGGGGCGGACATGTTGTTGGTACAACTTGTGCAACTGCACATGGGCGATGAGGTACATATATTAATCCTTATCTATCTATCTAATAGGATGACGACAGCTGTCCAGACCTGCATCCCACCACAATAACCACTCCGGAGTAATCCCTGGCGAATGCTATTCTCCTCAGTGAGACAGTAAATGGCTACGCGCCCCCTTCTGCTCTGAGGGTATGTACTCATCTAAGAGTGATGCTCAAACTGTTGGGGTGCAGCTGTGGGACCCTATTTTCAGAGATGATATCCTCCACCCATGTCTCAAAAGCTGAAAGGGTCTTCAGGAGAGGTGGGTAGTCGAGCTAGGCTATCAGACGGTCACCTCTGTAGCTGTAGTGTCATCCTTCCTATGGTTCCATTCAGGGGTGGACAGGGGCGGACATGTTTTGGTACAACTTGTGCAACTGCACACGGGCCAAGAGTTAAGGGTACCAATTTCCACTTCCAAAGCTGATGAAGCTGTGCGTTATGATGAGTCATTGGGCTGATCATTAGCATAAAGACAGAATCTAAAATTTATCCACAACAAGACCATTAATATGAGGCATACAGGTAGGACTAGCTTAACATTTCTATTACCTGTATGCTCATATTAATAGGCCATATACGTCTCGCGGGGGGGGGTGACAGATTCTATTTAAAGCATAAACAGACATATATAAATTCTTATCTATCTAATTGGATGACGACAGCTGTCCAGACCTGCATCCCACCACAACAACCACTCCGGAGTAATCCCTGGCAAATGCTATCCTCCTCAGTTGCACAGTGACTAGCTACGAGCCCCCTTCTGCTCTGAGGGTATGTACTCATCTAAGAGTGATGCTCAAACTGTTGGGGTGCAGCTGTGGGACCCTATTTTCAGAGATGATGTCCTCCACCCAAGTCTCAAAAGCTGAAAGGGTCTTCAGGAGAGGTGGGTAGTCGAGCTAGGCTATCAGACGGTCACCTCTGTAGCTGTAGTGTCATCCTTCCTATGGTTCCATTCAGGGGTGGACAGGGGCGGACATGTTTTGGTACAACTTGTGCAATTACATACGGGCCAAGAGTTAAGGGTGCCAATTTCCACTTCCAAAGCTGATGAAGCTGTGCGTTATGATGAGTCATTGGGCTGATCATTAGCATAAAGACAGAATCTAAAATTTATCCACAACAAGACCATTAATATGAGGCATACAGGTAGGACTAGCTTAACATTTCTATTACCTGTATGCTCATATTAATAGGCCTTATACGTCTCGTGGGGGGGGTGACAGATTCTATTTAAAGCATAAACAGACATATATAAATTCTTATCTATCTAATTGGATGACGACAGCTGTCCAGACCTGCATCCCACCTCAACAACCACTCCGGAGTAATCCCTGGCGAATGCTATCCTCCTCAGTGACACAGTGAGGGGCTACGCGCCCCCTTCTGCTCTGAGGGTATGTACTCATCTAAGAGTGATGCTCAAACTGTTGGGGTGCAGCTGTGGGACCCTATTTTCCGAAATGATGTCCTCCACCCAAGTCTCAAAAGCTGAAAGGGTCTTCAGGAGAGGTGGGTAGTCGAGCTAGGCTATCAGACGGTCACCTCTGTAGCTGTAGTGTCATCCTTCCTATGGTTCCATTCAGGGGTGGACAGGGGCGGACATGTTGTTGGTACAACTTGTGCAATTGCACACGGGCGATGAGGTACATATATTAATCCTTATCTATCTATCTAATAGGATGACGACAGCTGTCCAGACCTGCATCCCACCACAACCACCACTCCGGAGTAATCCCTGGCGAATGCTATCCTCCTCAGTGAAACAGTGAGGGGCTACACGCCCCCTTCTGCTCTGAGGGTATGTACTCATCTAAGAGTGATGCTCAAACTGTTGGGGTGCAGCTGTGGGACCCTATTTTCAGAGATGATGTCCTCCACCCAAGTCTCAAAAGCTGAAAGGGTCTTCAGGAGAGGTGGGTAGTCGAGCTAGGCTATCAGACGGTCACCTCTGTAGCTGTAGTGTCATCCTTCCTACGGTTCCATTCAGGGGTGGACAGGGGCGGACATGTTGTTTTTACAACTTGTGCAATTGCACACGGGAGATGAGGTACATATATTAATCCTTATCTATCTATCTAATAGGATGACGACAGCTGTCCAAACCTGCATCCCACCACAACAACCACTCGGAGTAATCCCTGGCGAATGCTATCCTCCTCAGTAACACAGTGACTGGCTACGCGCCCCCTTCTGCTCTGAGGGTATGTACTCTTCTAAGAGTGATGCTCAAACTGTTGGGGTGCAGCTGTGGGACCCTATTTTCAGAGATGATGTCCTCCACCCAAGTCTCAAAAGCTGAAAGGGTCTTCAGGAGAGGTGAGTAGTCGAGCTAGGCTATCAGACGGTCACCTCTGTAGCTGTAGTGTCATCCTTCCTATGGTTCCATTCAGGGGTGGACAGGAGCGGACATGTTGTTGGTACAACTTGTGCAACTGCACACGGGCGATGAGGTACATATATTAATTCTTATCTATCTATCTAATAGGATGACGACAGCTGTCCAGACCTGCATCCCACCACAACCACCACTTTGGAGTAATCCCTGGCGAATGCTATCCTCCTCAGTGACACAGTGAGGGGCTACGCGCCCCCTTCTGCTCTGAGGGTATGTACTCATCTAAGAGTGATGCTCAAACTGTTGGGGTGCAGCTGTGGGACCCTATTTTCAGAGATGATGTCCTCCACCCAAGTCTCAAAAGCTGAAAGGGTCTTCAGGAGAGGTGAGTAGTCGAGCTAGGCTATCAGACGGTCACCTCTGTAGCTGTAGTGTCATCCTTCCTATGGTTCCATTCAGGGGTGGACAGGGGCGGACATGTTGTTGGTACAACTTGTTTAACTACACACGGGCCAAGAATTAAGGGTACCAATTTCCACTTCCAAAGCTGATGAAGCTGTACGTTATGTTGAGTCATTGGGCTGATCATTAGCATAAAGACAGAATCTAAAATTTATCCACAACAAGACCATTAATATGAGGCATACAGGTAGGACTAGCTTAACATTTCTATTACCTGTATGCTCATATTAATAGGCCATATACGTCTCGCGGGGGGGTGACAGATTCTATTTAAAGCATAAACAGACATATATTAATTCTTATCTATCTAATTGGATGACGACAGCTGTCCAGACCTGCATCCCACCACAACAACCACTCCGGAGTAATCCCTGGCGAATGCTATCCTCCTTAGTAACACAGTGACTGGCTACGCGCCCCCTTCTGCTCTGAGGGTATGTACTCATCTAAGACTGATGCTAAAACTGTTGGGGTGCAGCTGTGGGACCCTATTTTCGGAGATGATGTCCTCCACCCAAGTCTCAAAAGCTGAAAGGGTCTTCAGGAGAGGTGGGTAGTCGAGCTAGGCTATCAGACGGTCACCTCTGTAGCTGTAGTGTCATCCTTCCTATGGTTCCATTCAGGGGTGGACAGGGGCGGACATGTTGTTGGTACAACTTGTGCAACTGCACACGGGCGATGAGGTACATATATTAATCCTTATCTATCTATCTAATAGGATGACGACAGCTGTCCAGACCTGCATCCCACCACAACCACCACTCCGGAGTAATCCCTGGCGAATGCTATCATCCTCAGTGACACAGTGAGGGGCTACGCGCCCCCTTCTGCTCTGAGGGTATGTACTCATTTAAGAGTGATGCTCAAACTGTTGGGGTGCAGCTGTGGGACCCTATTTTCAGAGATGATGTCCTCCACCCAAGTCTCAAAAGCTGAAATGGTCTTCAGGAGAGGTGGGTAGTCGAGCTAGGCTATCAGACGGTCACCTCTGTAGCTGTAGTGTCATCCTTCCTATGGTTCCATTCAGGGGTGGACAGGGGCGGACATGTTTTGGTACAACTTGTGCAACTGCACACGGGCCAAGAGTTAAGGGTACCAATTTCCACTTCCAAAGCTGATGAAGCTGTGCGTTATGATGAGTCATTGGGCTGATCATTAGCATAAAGACAGAATCTAAAATTTATCCACAACAAGACCATTAATATGAGGCATACAGGTAGGACTAGCTTATCATTTCTATTACCTGTATGCCCATATAAATAAGTCACATACGTCTCGGGTGGGGAGGGAAATGTTCAGTTTAAAGCATAAAACATACATATATAAATTCTTATCTATCTAATCGGATGACAACAGCTGTCCAGACCTGCATCCCACCACAACCACCACTCCGGAGTAATCCCTGGCGAATGCTATCCTCCTCAGTGACACAGTTAGAGGCTACGCGCCCCCTTCTGCTCTGAGGGTATGTACTCATCTAAGAGTGATGCTCAAACTGTTGGGGTGCAGCTGTGGGACCCTATTTTCAGAGTTGATGTCCTCCACCCAAGTCTCAAAAGTTGAAAGGGTCTTCAGGAGAGGTGGGTAGTCGAGCTAGGCTATCAGACGGTCACCTCTGTAGCTGTAGTGTCATCCTTCCTATGGTTCCATTCAGGGGTGGAAAGGGGTGGACATGTTGTTTTTACAACTTGTGCAACTGCACACGGGCGATGAGGTACATATATTAATCCTTATCTATCTGTCTAATAGGATGACGACAGCTGTTCAGACCTGCATCCCACCACAACAACCACTCCGGAGTAGTCCCTGGCGAATGCTATCCTCCTCAGTGACACAGTAAATGGCTACACGCCCCCTTCTGCTCTGAGGGTATGTACTCATTTAAGAGTGATGCTCAAACTGTTGGGGTGCAGTTGTGGGACCCTATTTTCAGAGATGATGTCCTGCACCCAAGACTCAAAAGCTGAAAGGGTCTTCAGGAGAGGTGGGTAGTCAAGCTAGGCTATCAGACAGTCACCTCTGTAGCTGTAGTGTCATGCTTCCTATGGTTCCATTCAGGGGTGAACAAGGGCAGACATGTTGTTGATGCAACTGCACACGGGCCAAGAGGTAAGAGGACCAATTTCCACCTCCAAAGCAGATGATACTATGCGTTATGATAAGTCATTGGGGTAATCATTTGCATAAAGACAGAATATAAAATGTATCCACAACAAGACCATTAATATGAGGTATACAGGTAGGACTAGCTTAACATTTCTATTACCTGTATGCCCATATTAATAAGTCACATACGTCTCGGGTGGGGAGGGAAAGATTCAGTTTAAAGCATAAAACATACATATATAAATTCTTATCTATCTAATAGGATGACAACAGCTGTCCAGACCTGCATCCCACCACAACCACCACTCCGGAGTAATCCCTGGCGAATGCTATCCTCCTCAGTGACACAGTGAGAGGCTACACTCCCCCTTCTGCTCTGAGGGTATGTACTCATCTAAGAGTGATGCTCAAACTGTTGGGGTGCAGCTGTGGGACCCTATTTTCAGAGATGATGTCCTCCACCCAAGTCTCAAAAGCTGAAAGGGTCTTCAGGAGAGTTGGGTAGTCGAGCTAGGCGATCAGACGGTCACCTCTGTAGCTGTAGTGTCATCCTTCCTATGATTCCATTCAGGGGTGAACAGGGGCGGACATGTTGCTGGTACAACTTGTGCAACTGCACACGGGCCAAGAGTTAAGGGTACCAATTTCCACTTCCAAAGCTGATGAAGCTGTGCGTTATGATGAGTCATTGGGCTGATCATTAGCATAAAGACAGAATCTAAAATTTATCCACAATAAGACCATTAATATGAGGCATTCAGGTAGGACTAGCTTAACATTTCTATTACCTGTATGCTCATATTAATAGGCCATATACGTCTCGCGGGGGGGTGACAGATTCTATTTAAAGCATAAACAGACATATATAAATTGTTATCTAACTAATTGGATGACGACAGCTGTCCAGACCTGCATCCCACCACAACAACCACTCCGGAGTAATCCCTGGCGAATGCTATCCTCCTCAGTGAGACAGTAAATGGCTACGCGCCCCCTTCTGCTCTGAGGGTATGTACTCATCAAAGAGTGATGCTCAAACTGTTGGGGTGCAGCTGTGGGACCCTATTTTCAGAGATGATGTCCTCCACCCAAGTCTCAAAAGCTGAAAGGGTCTTCAGGAGAGGTGGGTAGTCGAGCTAGGCTATCAGACGGTCACCTCTGTAGCTGTAGTGTCATCCTTCCTATGGTTCCATTCAGGGGTGGACAGGGGCGGACATGTTTTGGTACAACTTGTGCAATTACATACGGGCCAAGAGTTAAGGGTACCAATTTCCACTTCCAAAGCTGATGAAGCTGTGCGTTATGATGAGTCATTGGGCTGATCATTAGCATAAAGACAGAATCTAAAATTTATCCACAACAAGACCATTAATATGAGGCATACAGGTAGGACTAGCTTAACATTTCTATTACCTGTATGCTCATATTAATAGGCCTTATACGTCTCGTGGGGGGGGTGACAGATTCTATTTAAAGCATAAACAGACATATATAAATTCTTATCTATCTAATTGGATGACGACAGCTGTCCAGACCTGCATCCCACCACAACAACCACTCCGGAGTAATCCCTGGCGAATGCTATCCTCCTCAGTAACACAGTGACTGGCTACGCGCCCCCTTCTGCTCTGAGGGTATGTACTCATCTAAGAGTGATGCTAAAACTGTTGGGGTGCAGCTGTGGGACCCTATTTTCAGAGATGATGTCCTCCACCCAAGTCTCAAAAGCTGAAAGGGTCTTCAGGAGAGGTGGGTAGTCGAGCTAGGCTATCAGACGGTCACCTCTGTAGCTGTAGTGTCATCCTTCCTATGGTTCCATTCAGGGGTGGACAGGGGCGGACATGTTGTTGTTACAACTTGTGCAACTGCACACGGGCGATGAGGTACATATATTAATCCTTATCTATCTATCTAATAGGATGACGACAGCTGTCCAGACCTGCATCCCACCACAACAACCACTCCGGAGTAATCCCTGGCGAATGCTATCCTCCTCAGTAACACAGTGACTGGCTACGCGCCCCCTTCTGCTCTGAGGGTATCTACTCTTCTAAGAGTGATGCTCAAACTGTTGGGGTGCAGCTGTGGGACCCTATTTTCAGAGATGATGTCCTCCACCCAAGTCTCAAAAGCTGAAAGGGTCTTCAGGAGAGGTGAGTAGTCGAGCTAGGCTATCAGACGGTCACCTCTGTAACTGTAGTGTCATCCTTCCTATGGTTCCATTCAGGGGTGGACAGGGGCGGACATGTTGTTGTTACAACTTGTGCAACTGCACACGGGCGATGAGGTACATATATTAATCCTTATCTATCTATCTAATAGGATGACGACAGCTGTCCAGACCTGCATCCCACCACAACAACCACTCCGGAGTAATCCCTGGCGAATGCTATCCTCCTCAGTAACACAGTGACTGGCTACGCGCCCCCTTCTGCTCTGAGGGTATCTACTCTTCTAAGAGTGATGCTCAAACTGTTGGGGTGCAGCTGTGGGACCCTATTTTCAGAGATGATGTCCTCCACCCAAGTCTCAAAAGCTGAAAGGGTCTTCAGGAGAGGTGAGTAGTCGAGCTAGGCTATCAGACGGTCACCTCTGTAGCTGTAGTGTCATCCTTCCTATGGTTCCATTCAGGGTTGGACAGGGGCGGACATGTTGTTGGTACAACTTGTGCAACTGCACACGGGCGATGAGGTACATATATTAATTCTTATCTATCTATCTAATAGGATGACGACAGCTGTCCAGACCTGCATCCCACCACAACAACCACTCCGGAGTAATCCCTGGCGAATGCTATCCTCCTCAGTGACACAGTGAGGGGCTACGCGCCCCCTTCTGCTCTGAGGGTATGTACTCATCTAAGAGTGATGCTCAAACTGTTGGGGTGCAGATGTGGGACCCTATTTTCAGAGATGATGTCCTCCACCCATGTCTCAAAAGCTGAAAGGGTCTTCAGGAGAGGTGGGTAGTCGAGCTAGGCTATCAGACGGTCACCTCTGTAGCTGTAGTGTCATCCTTCCTATGGTTCCATTCAGGGGTGGACAGGGGCGGACATGTTGTTGGTACAACTTGTGCAACTGCACACGGGCGATGAGGTACATATATTAATCCTTATCTATCTATCTAATAGGATGACGACAGCTGTCCAGACCTGCATCCCACCACAACAACCACTCCGGAGTAATCCCTGGCGAATGCTATCCTCCTCAGTGAGACAGTAAATGGCTACGCGCCCCCTTCTGCTCTGAGGGTATGTACTCATCTAAGAGTGATGCTCAAACTGTTGGGGTGCAGCTGTGGGACCCTATTTTCAGAGATGATGTCCTCCACCCAAGTCTCAAAAGCTGAAAGGGTCTTCAGGAGAGGTGGGCAGTCGAGCTAGGCTATCAGACGGTCACCTCTGTAGCTGTAGTGTCATCCTTCCTATGGTTCCATTCAGGGGTGGACAGGGTCGGACATGTTTTGGTACAACTTGTGCAACTGCACACGGGCCAAGAGTTAAGGGTACCAATTTCCACTTCCAAAGCTGATGAAGCTGTGCGTTATGATGAGTCTTTGGGCTGATCATTAGCATTAAGACAGAATCTAAAATTTATCCACAACAAGACCATTAATATGAGGCATACAGGTAGGACTAGCTTAACATTTCTATTACCTGTATGCTCATATTAATAGGCCATATACGTCTCGCGGGGGGGTGACAGATTCTATTTAAAGCATAAACAGACATATATAAATTCTTATCTATCTAATTGGATGACAACAGCTGTCCAGACCTGCATCCCACCACAACAACCACTCCGGAGTAATCCCTGGCGAATGCTATCCTCCTCAGTAACACAGTGACTGCCTACGCGCCCCCTTCTGCTCTGAGGGTATGTACTCATCTAAGAGTGATGCTCAAACTGTTGGGGTGCAGCTGTGGGACCCTATTTTCAGAGATGATGTCCTCCACCCAAGTCTCAAAAGCTGAAAGGGTCTTCAGGACAGGTGGGTAGTCGAGCTAGGCTATCAGACGGTCACCTCTGTAGCTGTAGTGTCATCCTTCCTATGGTTCCATTCAGGTGTGAACAAGGGCAGACATGTTGTTGATGCAACTGCACACGGGCCAAGAGGTAAGAGGACCAATTTCCACCTCCAAAGCAGATGAAGCTGTGCGTTATGATGAGTTATTGGGGTGATCATTAGCATAAAGACAGAATATAAAATTTATCCACAAGACCATTCATATGAGGTATGCAGGTAGGACTAGCTTAACATTTCTATTACCTGTATGCCCATATTAATAAGTCATATACGTCTCGGGTGGGGAGGGAAACATTCAGTTTAAAGCATAAAACATACATATATAAATTCTTATTTATCTAATAGGATGACAACAGCTGTCCAGACCTGCATCCCACCACAACCACCACTCCGGAGTAATCCCTGGCGAATGCTATCCTTCTCAGTGACAAAGTGAATGGCTACGCGCCCCCTTCTGCTCTGAGGGTATGTACTCTTCTAAGAGTAATGCTCAAACTGTTGGGGTGCAGCTATGGGACCCTATTTTCAGAGATGATGTCCTCCACCCAAGTCTCAAAAGCTGAAAGGGTCTTCAGGAGAGGTGGGTAGTCGAGCTAGGATATCAGACGGTCACCTCTGTAGCTGTAGTGTCATCCTTCCTATGGTTCCATTCAGGGGTGGACAGGGGTGGACATGTTGTTGGTACAACTTGTGCAACTGCACACGGGCCAAGAGGTAAGGGTACCAATTTCCACTTCCAAAGTTGATGAAGCTGTGCGTTATGATGAGTCATTGGGCTGATCATTAGCATTAAGACAGAATCTAAAATTTTTCCTCAACAAGACCATTAATATGAGGCATACAGGTAGGAGTATCTTAACATTTATATTACCTGTATTCCCATATTAATAGGCCATAGACGTCTCACGGGGGGATGACAGATTCTATTTAAAGCATAAACAGACATATTTAAATTTTTATCTAGCTACTAGGATGACGACAGCTGTCCAGACCTGCATCCCACCACAACCACCACTCCGGAGTAATCCCTAGCGAATGCTATCCTCCTCAGTGACACAGTGAGGGGCGATTCGCCGCCTTCTGCTCTGAGGGTATGTACTCTTCTAAGAGTGATGCTCAAACTGTTGGGGTGCAGCTGTGGGACCCTATTTTCAGAGATGATGTGCTCCACCCATGTCTGAAAAGCTGAAAGGGTCTTCGTGAGAAATGGATTGTCAAGCTGGGCTATCATACGGTCACCTCTGTAGCTGTAGTGTCATCCTTACTATCTCTCCATTCAGGGGTGGACAGGGGCGGACATGTTGGTGCAACTTGTACAACTGCAGACAGGACAAGAGGTAAGGTGACCAATTTCCACCTAAAAAGCAGATGAAATTGTGCGTTATTATAAGTCTTTGGGGTGATCATTAGTATGAAGACAGAATGTAAAATTTATCCACAACAAGACCAATAATTTGAGGCATACAGGTAGGACTAGCTTAACATTTCTATTACTTTTATTCATTCAGTGACATCACTAGTAGAAGGTAATGGGGGTGAAACCAACAACCAAAACATTTAGTGACATCACAAGTAGTGTCTTATGGGGGCAAAGCTAACAACCAAAACATTCCGTGAAATGAAAAATAAGAGCTAATGTGGATGAAGCCAATAACCATAATCTTCCGTGACATCATATGACACAGCTATTTGGGGTGGATCAACTATCCCATCACTCTAAGACAGTGTTCCCCAACTCCAGTCCTCAAGAGCCACCAACGGTTCATGTTTTCAGGATTTCATTCGTATTGCCCAGGTGATGGAATTTTTGCCTGTGCAGGTACTGCAATTATCACGTAGGCCATACTAAGGAAAGCCTGAAAACATGAATCCTTGGTGGCTCTTGAGGACTGGAGCTGGGGAACGCTGCTCTAAGACATAACAAGGAACAGCTAATGTGGGCAGAGCCAACAATTACCACATTCCGTGACATCGCAAGTAGCAGCTAGTGGGTGCGGATCCAACAACCTCACTTCCACTGAAGTGCATTGTCCAATATATTAGAGATCAAACTATATGAATCCTACCAATGTGGGGGAATATTTGAATAGTTTTACTACATATGGAGCTAATATGTATATACATCGGTGTTGTACAAGGATTTCCCAATATTGGTTGGATTTATATTTTTGACCTGGACTGTATTTTACTATGTGTCTCTATAACATCCGACAATTACATAATTATCTTCATGTTACATGTGTTCCATTTACAGGATGTAACTTTAATCTCCCAGATTTGGATGATTCTATAACAATACATGGCCTAAAAATCAAGAAGTCGTCATGTTCCAGTTATGGCTGAGGGGATTCTCTTAATTATAACTAATCTATGGACCTGATGAGCAAGAAAGTCAGAAACCAGTAAAATGTGATGGATAATCGGTAAATCATTGTCATTTCTGTACTTGAAGATAAATCCCGTCACATCCTATGTATCTCTTTACTGTTGGAAGAAAGGCTGTAAAATTTGGACATCTCCTAATATGAGGGGTTCACTATTTATTTTGGACCTGCTTGTATTATAGAGAATAAAGACTCCTTAATGAATAAAAAATAAATGAGAAATAGATGATAAAAGAAAATGAAGGACACAACAAGAGATGACATAGCGCCGACTTACCTCTCTCCACCGTCTGCAACTGTCTGATGGAATGTTGGCTCTGCAGCTCTTTACACAATATTTGTGTGTGATGTCATAATGCAAGGGGGCAGAGCCAGAAACCTCAACATTCCGTGACATCATCAGCAGGAGCAGCAGCTGTTTAAAGAGACCAGAGCAGGCCATACAACCAATTCATTACCATATACATGAAATGGACTCTAATTATCCACCTTGGCTTCTTAAAACTTTTATAAAATGGCACAATGTTACCATACACTGTAATTCCAGAGTAGTTCCTACTGATTTGAACAGTGATAAATCAATAATAATAACTCATATATCCCAGTATTATAGAAGATTAGATTATATGGATGGTTGGATGGGGAGGTGGACATGCTACTGTAGGATAATGTTACTATATACCAGGGTTGGGCTATTACTTATCCCAAGGGGCTACATGGTAGACTGTAACATATTAATTACAATTATTATTTTATAGTAATAATAACTTTATAACTTAATATTGAGCAGAATTAAATATGCTGACACCCCATACATACCATATGAGCCCATATACAGCTCTCCTCTATACCTCTTTATACTGTAAGAGCTCACACTTAGCTTCCTACATACAGTATGATTCCTCACATAGCCCCTCTATATACGTTGTCAGAACCCACGTAGCCTCTCTATATATAGTATGAGCCCCCACATAGCCTCTATATATAGTATGAGCCTCCACATAGCCACTCTGTATATAGTATGAGCCCCCAAATAGCCTCTCTATATTAAATATGAGCCCTCACATAGCCTCTCTATATTCAATATGAGCCCTCACATAGCCTCTCTATATATAGTATGAGCCCTCACATAGCCCTTTGTATATAGTATGAGACCCCACATAGCCTCTATATATAGTATGAGCCCCCACATAGCCACTCTATATATAGTATGAGCCCCCACATAGCCTCTATATATAGTATGAGCCCCCACATAGCCACTCTATATATAGTATGAGCCCCCACATAGCCTCTATATATAGTATTAGCCCCACATAGCCTCTACATAGAATCATAGAATCATAGAATCGTAGAGTTGGAAGGGACCTCCTGGGCCATCTGGTCCAACCCCCTGCTCAAAGCAGGATTCGCTAAATCATCCCAGTCAGATGTCTGTCCAGCCTCTGTTTGAAGACTTCCATTGAAGGAGAACTCACCACTTCTCGTGGCAGCCTGTTCCACTCATATAGTATGAGCCACCACATAGCCACTCTATATATAGTATGAGCCCCCACATAGCCTCTATATATAGTATGATCCCCCACATAGCCACTCTTTATATAGTATGAGCCCCCACATAGCCTCTATATATAGTATGAGCCCCCACATAGCCTCTACATATAGTATGAGCCACCACATAGCCTCTCTATATTCAATATGAGCCCTCACATAGCCTCTCTATATTCAATATGAGCCCTCACATAGCCTCTCTATATATAGTATGAGCCCTCACATAGCCCTTTGTATATAGTATGAGACCACACATAGCCACTCTATATATAGTATGAGCCACCACATAGCCTCTCTATATTCAATATGAGCCCTCACATAGCCTCTCTATATATAGTATGAGCCACCACATAGCCACTCTATATATAGTATGAGCCCCCACATAGCCTCTATATAGTATGAGCCCCCACATAGCCACTCTATATATAGTATGAGCCCCCACATAGCCTCTATATATAGTATGAGCCACCACATAGCCTCTCTATATTCAATATGAGCCCTCACATAGCACTTTGTATATAGTATGAGACCACACATAGCCACTCTATATATAGTATGAGCCCCCACATAGCCTCTATATATAGTATGATCCCCCACATAGCCTCTCTATATTCAATATGAGCCCTCACATAGCACTTTGTATATAGTATGAGACCACACATAGCCCCCTATATACAGTATGAGCCAGAGGTGTATCTAGAAGTGATGAGCAAGCCTGCTTGCCACTGCTCAATACTTGATCAAGCATCGCGGTCAGTGGCGTAGCGTGGGGGGGGCAGGGGGGGTGGTCCGCCCCAGGCGGCACGTGTGTGGGGGCGGCGCGGTAGCAGCCGCAGCAATTCCTCTCCTCTGTGGGAGAACTCATTTCTGCCCAGTCTCCCTGGCTGTGGATGGTGCAGCAGTGCTGGAGGTCTCCTCCTTCCTCCAGTTATGGGGGTGGCTGGGATTGCTGTAGGCCAGCCCAGTCTGATGTGTATACACTGGATCCAGGGCAGGGTTTGCTCCATGCTCTCACTCATGCTGAATGTGCCCAGGACAGGAGCTGTACAGCCTGGGAACCAAGTCCTCTGCCAGGCTGATGCCCACTCCTGCCCTGCAGGTAAGCTGCCCCCCTGCTGTGCTGGGGGCACTGTGTGGGTGAGGGGCTATAGAGTGCCAGGAAGCTCTGCTGCAGGGATCTGTGCCCCAGGCATGGGGGGAGAGCAGGGCAGCCCTGCTAATCCTATTAGTATGTGCAACTAGTAGAAAACTCATGAAGTTTTTTTTTTTTCTTTTTTTATTATTAATGGAAAAAACTGCTTCACCAGGCTGCATGCCCTCTGTATGTGTGATCCCTGCCAAGAGGTTCTGCAGCAGCAGCTCAGAGCTGATAATAGTGATGTGGTTATGCACAGATATAGCAGAGTTGGGTGTGTCATATAACTGCATGCTGTACAAGCAGTGAAGCAATTGCATTGTAAGCACTTTCCCATTCCACATCTTGTAGCCCAGTTTAGGAGCCTGAATTTTACGTACCCTTACGACTTGACTTTTTTACACCCCTTGTGCATGTCGTACAGCAGGCGGTTGACACAACTGATGAGAACTGAGGGGAAAAAAAGAAAGATTGCCAGGGAATTGCTCACAATGCAATTGCTTGATATATAGTAGGACCCAATGCAAAAACAATTGCCTTATTATGTGACAACTAGCTGGAGAGCTCGGCGCTGCCCGGGCATAGTTACTAACTGTGGTTAGTTATAACAAATTATAATTATCCGCCATTCCATAGTCCCGTGCCCATATACCCATCACACATCCTCCATCCCATAGTTCCGTGCCCATATACCTGTCATACATATTCTCCATCCCATAGTCCAGTGCCCATATACCCATCACACATCCTTCATCTCATAGTCCCGTGCCCATATACCCGTCATACATATCCTCCATCCCATAGTCCAGTGCCCATGTCCCATCACACATCCTCCATCCCATAGTTCCGTGCCCATATACTCGTCATACATATCCTCCATCCCATAGTCCAGTGCCCATATACACATCACACATCCTCCATCCCATAGTTCCGTGCCCATATACTCGTCATACATATCCTCCATCCCATAGTCCAGTGCCCATATACCCATCACACATCCTCCATCCCATAGTCCCGTGCCCATATACCCGTCATACATATCCTCCATCCCATACTCCCGTGCCCATATACCCATCACACATCCTCCAACCCATAGTCCCGTGCCCATATACCCATCACACATCCTCCATCTCATAGTCCCGTGCCCATATACCCGTCATACATATCCTCCATCCCATAGTCCCGTGCCCATATACCCATCACACATCCTCCATCCCATAGTCCCGTGCCCCTATACCCATCACACATCCTCCATCCCATAGTCCCGTGCCCATTTACCCATCACACATCCTCCATCTCATAGTCCCTTGCCCATATTCCCGTCATACATATCCTCCATCCCATAGTCCCGTGCCCATATACCCATTACACATCCTCCAACCCATAGTCCCGTGCCCATATACCCATCACACATCCTCCATCCCATAGTCCCGTGCCCATATACCCGTCATACATATCCTCCATCCCATAGTCCCGTGCCCCTATACCCATCACACATCCTCCATCCCATAGTCCCGTGCCCATTTACCCATCACACATCCTCCATCTCATAGTCCCATGCCCATATACCCGTCATACATATCCTCCATCCCATAGTCCCGTGCCCATTTACCCATCATACATATTCGCCATTTCATAGTCGAGTGCCCATATACCCGTCATACATATCCACCATCCCATAGTCCAGTGCCCATATACCCATCACACATCCTCCATCCCATAGTTCCGTGCCCATATACTCGTCATACATATCCTCCATCCCATAGTCCAGTGCCCATATACCCATCACACATCCTCCATCCCATAGTTCCGTGCCCATATACCCGTCATACATATCCTCCATCCCATAGTCCCGTGCCCCTATACCCATCACACATCCTCCATCCCATAGTCCCGTGCCCATTTACCCATCACACATCCTCCATCTCATAGTCCCATGCCCATATACCCGTCATACATATCCTCCATCCCATAGTCCCGTGCCCATTTACCCATCATACATATTCGCCATTTCATAGTCGAGTGCCCATATACCCGTCATACATATCCACCATCCCATACTCCAGTGCCCATATACCCATCACACATCCTCCATCCCATAGTTCCGTGCCCATATACTCGTCATACATATCCTCCATCCCATAGTCCAGTGCCCATATACCCATCATCCTCCATCCCATAGTCCCGTGCTCATATACCCGTCATACATATCCTCCATCCCATAGTCCCGTGCCCATATACCCGTCATACATATCCAGCATCCCATAGTCCAGTGCCCATATACCCATCACACATCCTCCATCCCATAGTCCCGTGCCCATATATCCATCATACATATCCACCATCCCATAGTCCCGTGCCCATATACCCATCACACATCCTCCATCCCATAGTCAACCATTATGACATCATAATGAGCGGAGGCAGGGCTTGCAACCTATGATGACATCAGCGTCGCCATGGCAACCATTGTGACATCATAATGAGGGGCGGGGCTTGATACACACACACTGCTTCCCCAGGATGCAAATAGGGGCATTATGACATCATAATGAGGGGCGGGGCTTGACGCGCACACACTTTTTCCCCAGTATGTAGGCAGGGGCAAAATTGTTTGGTGAATTGGAACGCACAGGGTTAAAATTTCGCCTCACAACATAGCTTAAGACGCTCTCGGGGTCCAGACGTGTGACAGTGCCAAATTTTGTGGCTGTAGCTGCGACGGTGCGGATGCCAATCCCGGACATACACACATACATACATACATACATACATACATACAGTTGTGGCCAAAAGTATTGACACCCCTGCAATTCTGTCAGATAATGCTCAGTTTCTTCCTGAAAATCTTTGCAAACACAAATTCTTTGGTATTATTATCTTCGTTTAATTTATCTTAAATGAAAAAACACAAAAAGAATTGTCCTAAAGCCAAATTGGATATAATTCCACACCAAACATAAAAAAGAGGGTGGACAAAAGTATTGGCACTGTTCGAAAAATCATGTGATGCTTCTCTAATTTGTGTAATTAACAGCACCTGTAACTTACCCATGGCACCTAACAGGTGTTGGCAATAACTAAATCACACTTGCAGCCAGTTGACATGGATTAAAGTTGACTCAACCTCTGTCCTGTGTCCTTGTGTGTACCACATTGAGCATAGAGAAAAGAAAGAAGACCAAAGAACTGTCTGAGGACTTGAGAAACCAAATTGTGAGGAAGCATGAGCAATCTCAAGGCTACAAGTCCATCTCCAAAGACCAGAATGCTCCTGTGTCTACCGTGCGCAGTGTCATCAAGAAGTTTAAAGCCCATGGCACTGTGGCTAACCTCTCTAGATGTGGCCGGAAAAGAAAAATTGACAAGAGATTTCAATGCAAGATTGTGCGGATGTTGGATAAAGAACCTCCACTAACATCCAAACAAGTTCAAGCTGCCCTGCAGTCCAAGGGTACAACGGTGTCAACCCATACTATCCGTCGGCATCTGAATGAAAAGGGACTGTATGGTAGGAGACCCAGGAAGACTCCACTTCTTACCCCGAGACATAAAAAAGCCAGGCTGGAGTTTGCCAAAACTTACCTGAAAAAGCCTAAAATATTTTGGAAGAATGTTCTCTGGTCAGATGAGACAAAAGTAGAGCTTTTAGGGCAAAAGCATCAACATAGAGTTTAAAGGAGAAAAAAGAGGCATTCAAAGAAAAGTACACGGTCCCTACAGTCAAACATGGCGGAGGTTCCCTGATGTTTTGGGGTTGCTTTGCTGCCTCTGGCACTGGACTGCTTGACCGTGTGCTTGGCATTATGAAGTCAGAAGACTACCAACAAATTTTGCAGCATAATGTAGGGCCCAGTGTGAGAAAGCTGGGTCTACCTCAGAGGTCATGGGTCTTCCAGCAGGACAATAACCCAAAACACACTTCAAAAAGCACTAGAAAATGGTTTGAGAGAAAGCACTGGAGACTTCTAAGATGGCCAGCAATGAGTCCAGACCTGAATCCCATAGAACACCTGTGGAGAGATCTAAAAATGGCAGTTTGGAGAAGGCACCCTTCAAATATCAGGGACCTGGAGCAGTTTGCCAAAGAAGGATGGTCTAAAATTCCAGCAGAGCATTGTAAGAAACTTATTGATGGTTACCGGAAGCGGTTGGTCGCAGTTATTTTGGCTAAAGGTTGTGCAACCAAGTATTAGGCTGAGGGTGCCAATACTTTTGTCTGGCCCATTTTTGGAGTTTTGTGTGAAATGATCAATGTTTTGCTTTTTGCTTCATTCTCTTTTGTGTTTTTTCATTTAAGACAAATTAAATGAAGACAATAATACCCAAGAATTTGTGTTTGCAATCATTTTCAGGAAGAAACTGAATATTATTTGACAGAATTGCAGGGGTGTCAATACTTTTGGCCATGACTGTATATACATACATACATTCACACTTTGAGCTTTATATATTAGATGAGTGAGCTATGCCAAATGACAAACATGGCTCTGCTACATCTGTAAATAAGCTGAATTTAAGGAAAAGCATTATAAATGCAGAATGGTCAAATTGCTGGATGAGCTTTCTGGATGCCCTGGTGCCGGTGTTTGCGCTGTCACGCTACTGCACACCAGGACGTACAGCAACGTGACCAACAGGTTTTGGATTTATTATTTTCTTCTGTGATATTTTATTGGATTGTTTAATTGCAGACAGGGTTTCGCTGTTAATCCACCTTTACTGGGGACGGCCAGATATTTGTGGTATTAATACACAAACATCTTTAATCCACACAGCTCTTGCTAATGCATGGGGGTCCTGGGCAGGTGACCACCTCGCAATGACGGGTATACTGGGTTTATCTTCGTGAGACATTTATTTTGGTTTCCTTTCTTTGGTAGCATCATGGTTGGCACTTGCTATGTGGTGGGGGCCCTCTGTGTGGCGCTGTAAGTGGGGGCCCTCTGTGTGACTGTGTTTGGTGGGGGTCCTCTGTGTGGCGCTGTTTGGTGGGGGCCCTCTGTGTGACGCTGTTTGGTGGGGGCCCTCTGTGTGGCGCTGTTTGGTGGGGGCCCTCTGTGTGGCGCTGTTTGGTGGGGGTCCTCTGTGTGACGCTGTTTGGTGGGGGCCCTCTGTGTGGCGCTGTTTGGTGGGGGCCCTCCGTGGCGCTGTTTGGTGGGGGCCCTCTGTGTGACGCTGTTTGGTGGGGGCCCTCTGTGTGGCGCTGTTTGGTGGGGGTCCTCTGTGTGGCGCTGTTTGGTGGGGACCCTCTGTGTGGCGCTGTTTGGTGGGGGCCCTCTGTCTGACGCTATAGGTGGGGCCCCCAGCCCCTTATGTATTATCAACGACCAAAGGGGCGGCAAATTTTTCGACCGCCCCGGGCGCCACAAACAGTTGCTACGCCACTGATCGTGGTGCTTGGTTACACTCGTTACTCGATTGAGTATCGCGGGTGCTCAAGTGCCATTCTCAAGTAGTTTTGGATTAGAGGCATACAGGCAGGATTTATTGCCTTACAGGCCTTCCATAGGTATACTGCTGCTGTAAGCTAAAAACAAAAGTCCTTTTCAAGGCAACATATTTTCTTTTACCTATTAATACCAGAAAATTTGCATGCATAAATTATATACGTAATTTAAAAAAGCACAAGGCGTGGGGTAAGGGACAGAGAAGTTTACGTGCTGCTGATGGTGCACGCAGAGGCCAAAGCCGTTGGCCAAGTGAAACTATGCATGCTTTGGGAACACAACAAACACGATCATCCATGAGACGTAGGTTCGTGTCCCATTTTGCAGAGCGTTGCAGGACACCACTCTTAAAGCCAGATCAGTGCAAACAGGTGGTTGGTTAAATGGCAGATAATGCTTCCAGTATTTCCCAGCACTACCTGTCTTCCACACGGTCCAGTCTCACTAGCCAGGAGTCTGGACCACAGAATCCTCACCCTGATCCTCTTTCCTCCCACCATGGCGAGTCCCAGGAGCAGTAACGGCGTTAGGGGCAGGCAGACCAGGCAGCTGCCTAGGTTCCCCGCTAACCCAGGGGCCCCCGGGTAGCGGCACATCACACATCCGCTATGGGGCCCGTGAGGCGGGGGGCCCACCTGCCGCTGGTGGCGACTCCCCCCACCGCCGCCACATTGAACTATACCGGTGTCTGCATTAGTATAGAAGTTGAACCAAAGCAAATGCCGAAATTCTTAAGTGGATTCTATCACTGTGAACAAAAAAATCATACACCAATCAGATAGGAGAATGTATGCATATAAGATATGATTAATCAGAAGCTGTAAAGTGCATTTCTACAAGGACAGCTCCATGGTCTACTTCCATATTTTCACTTGCAGTACGATTAGAATATCACAATACTCCGAGCTCCTGCCCCACTGCTAAGCAGTTCAAATGCTTCATTGATTTTTTCCAGGGCTAGCTTCTTGCTTACTAAATGTTCCAGATTGTTCCTTTTGTTCATATAATCTGTAACCAGTTTTGGGATATCAGAACCCTTGTAGCCTCCAAATATAGATCCTTTCAAGGTACGCCCTGTGACAAGCAAACCTGGATGCAAACAAAGTGTGTCCTTGGGAGATGCCACGCCCAACACAACAGCAACACCATTTCCACAGTAAGTACACTGGAGAGCAGTCAGCATGGTTTCAGTGCGTCCTGCACATTCAATGGCAAAATCCACTCCTCCGTTAGTTAGCTCCGTAATGACCTCATGGATGGGTTTATCATAATCCTTTGGGTTTAGGCACTCAGTGGCTCCCAGTTGTAGGGCTTTTGGATACTTATCCTTATGTGAACCTACGCCAATGATTCGTGTAGCGCTTGCATCCTTGCATCCTACAATTGCTGAACAACCAACTCCTCCCAAGCCAAAAACAGCACAACTAGAGCGCTTGGTCACCTTAGCAGTGTTGACAGCTGCACCATATCCAGTAGCAAATCCACAGCCTATAAGACAAACTTCAACAAGGGCACGGGCATCTGGGTCGCCCTCCAAGGGCTGTGGGGTACTCGGTACCGGGCCAGTGTAAGTGGGATAAGTCACAGCAGCTGTGACCCGGTCCGTGGCCCTGGGCGCCCAAATCAATGGTGGTTTGTAATATAGTTTATGTGATAGTTTGTGACGCCACCTGTGGTGTTTGGCAAGCAAGATGGTAAGCCAACGCTGCGTGCAGATCCTCTGGGGCTGATGGTGTGTTGCAGCATAGATGGTGTAGCTCCCCACAGGTGAAGCTGTAACCCCAGGACAGTGTATAGGCGTAGGCGGTGTGAGGAATGTTGGTAGCCAGATGTAGCGGTGCTGACGGTGTTGGCGCACAAATGAATGGAAGACACCAGGGCTTGCAGTTCCAAAGCTTTACTCACAGTTCATGGTACACACTGGTGCCTGACTCCGGGGTAGAGACTCAATCAACCTCCCGGGCTAGTCAGGATTATCCTCTCCAACACTCCGCCAACATGTACCTTTCCTAAACGACTCCTCTATTGCGCCTTTTAGTGTGAAGAGCTCGAGCACCGTGGTACTCTGAAGTTCCTCCTGTCAGATGTTCCTAACAACTCTACTCGTATGGCAGACAGCTGTAGCCTCTCTTGGGGACTCCCTTCTCCGGAGTCCTGGCTCTCTATTCAGTTGCTGTTGTGCCCCAAGTCTTAGATGGGAGTAGTGCATTTACAGCCAACTACTCCACCAGTGTCTGCTGCAGAACCATAAGTGTCCATACAACCTCGGGGACCGGTCCCTGGCCTTGCGCTGAGAACCTATAGGCAGGGTTCCTCTTCCAACCCACAACTCCTCTCTGTTCTCCTACTCCTTCGTTCCGCACTGTTTCTTCTCTCTCTTATGGAAGCTTAGGTTGCAGTTCTACGTCTTTCTCCTTCTGTTCCTTTTCCGTGCCAGATGGCTCAGGTCACTGAGGCAGCTGCAGCACTCCTTCCTCCATCCCTTCTTCCAGGGATCCCCACGCCTCCCGACTGGCTCCCTTCCTTCCTTTCTGACCCTCTGTCAGACTGAACCTCCAGACTGATCTGTAATTCTAAACCTTCCCAACCTTTTATATATCTCAACTCCACCCACCTCCCAGCACATCTCGTGTTACGAAGCAAGGACCCACGAAAGGTGCGCAGCTACCCTCTAAGCATGGAGCCGCAATGTGGTCCTGCTGAACTATCCTGTGTGTGGGGTGCAGGTGTTGGAGTGTGGAAAGGAGTTCCCTACTTACCTAGGTGGTGGGGCACTACACCTTAGGAGAAGGTGCAGTACCTCTGTGGCGACTGAGCCTCAGGGGCGCCACACATCCACTTTGGCAACGCAAATGTCAGACACCACTGTGTATTCAGTAAATGTACTTGTGCATGCGTAATGATTAGTGTTGAGCTATACCACCCGATACTGAAAAATATCGTATCAGAATGGATCGGCCGATCTAAAAAAAAGTATCGGGTATCGCAGATTCCGATCCCGGAAGTCCCATTCAAGTCAATGGAACAGAAATATTGGAATTAAAAAAAACCCTTTCTTTCCCTGTAGGTTAATTCTACATGAAGAAAAACAACTAATAATAATGTAGAATGTATTGTGGGAGGTGTAGGAGACATTAAAGCCATAGAGGTTTAGCCCAATCAAATGGAATAGCAGGATTTTTTTTTTTTTTTAAAGACGTTCGTAGTTACAAAGATATTGACTATGTTAAAGTCTTTAATTTTTTGTCAGATATGTATGTTTCACTACTTCCATGCTCTTTACCTTCTTTTTTACTTCTCCCACACTTTCTCCTTCATGATCCTCAGCAGCAGCATCTTTTTCATCAACTTCTTCTTCTTTTTCTTCTTTTTTTTCTTCTTTTTCTTTTTTTTTTTTACATTCTTCATATTCTTCTTATTCAACTATTATTCTTCTTCATTTTCTACTTCTTCATCTTCTTCCTATTCTTCTTCATCATATTCTTATTTGTGTCAGGCATTCCTGTAGTTGTTATCTATAAAAGTTTGAAGATTACACCTTCCGTTCAGCCTGTCACAAAAGATTTACAACAGGATTTGTCCGCGTTCAGTTTGTCCTGCAGCAGTAGGCCTTTTCCAGGGGCACCACGAGGAGGAACGGACACACCCCTGTTGTGAGTTCATTTTCCCCTTCACCGTCGCTGTCTGATGAACTCCCTCTTCTGGTGAAGGAAGGTAGTGAGGCTGATTACCAAACACCTGATCTGGTAGATGATGACTGGGTAACAGGAAATTCTGACTGGATATAAGGCAGCCGACACCCTTCTGAGTCGCTGGTGATTTCTCTGCTGGATTCTTGGAGACCAGTCTGATTCCTGCTTCCCAAAGATAAATTTTTGCTCTGCTATTGAACTTATTAGTTTTGTTTTGTTTACCTTGTTTTTTGGAGTTCAGCCATCCCCGGTCGGGGGTGTGCTGAGTTCCATTTTTGTCTCTTGGCTCTGTCTTCAGAATTTACCTGAGTGCTGATATAGCGACTTCAGGGCCTGTTTTTCCTATCAGACGGTTGGGACATTTTTTGGTAGGGTTTTTTACGGATTGCAGACAGCAGCTTTTCTATCCTGTCCTTTTTAGTTAGCTTGGGCCCCATCGTTTGCTCAACCTATCTTTCTATCTGTGTTAGTGTTTTCATCTTGCTTCACCGTCATTATTTGTTGGGGCTGCCTATTGCTTTGGGGTCTGCTCTGGGGCAGTTTAGATTTCCCCTTTCTTTCTTTAGGCCTATTTAGTTCTCTGGCTGTGATCGAGGGGTCTAGGGCATCGTAGGAACCCCCCACGGCTACTGTTAGTTGTTGTGGATAGGATCAGGGGTCTGCAATCTGATAGCTACCAACCTCTCCGGTTTTTCTGGACTTAGCTTGTATTTTTGTTTTTTCCTCCTTCGGTGACTCATTCATAACAGAATTACCAGCCATACCGCAGATCCTAGGGTACTCAATAGCAGGAAAGAATTGTAAAAAAAAAAGAAAGTTTGTCAGAATGTTTTTTTTTTTTTTTGTGTATATTTCTTCCTCTATGTCTCTGAGGCCATAGGGGGAATTTTTTTTTTTCTTTCTCAATGGAGATGAAGCAATTGTCTGATCGTGTGGAGCAGCTCACTGCTGAAGTGCGGAGAATTTCCGCCTATCTTGCTCATTCACATGCTGCTGAACCAAAGAACCCTACTCCTGATGTGTTTTTGGGGATCGGTCTAAATTTTTGAATTTTAAGAATAATTGTAAATTATTTTTTGCCTTGAAGCCTAACTCGTTGGGGAGCTCCGCGCAGCAGGTTAAAATTGTCATCTCTTTGCTGCGCGGCGATCCCCAGGATTTCTTTGAAACCTGATGATCCTATTCTTACTAATGTGGACGCATTTTTTCAAGCCTTGGGGTTGTTGTATGATGAACCTAATGCTATTGATCAGGCTGAAAAGGCCCTGTTGGCATTGAGCCAGGGTCGGGATTCTGCAGAGTTGTACTGTCAAAAATTCCAAAAGTGGGCGGTCCTTACTACCTGGAATGATGGTGCCTTGGCAGCTCTCTTTCGGAAGTGTTTGTCAGAAACCGTAAAAGATACTATGGTGGTCTCTTGGCTCTGTCTTCAGAATTTACCTGAATGCTGATATAGCGACTTCAGGGCCTGTTTTTCCTATCAGACGGTTGGGACATTTTTTGGTAGTGTTTTTGGTAGGGTTTTTTACGGATTGCAGACAGCAGCTTTTCTATCCTGTCCTTTTTAGTTAGCTTGGGCCCCATCGTTTGCTCAACCTATCTTTCTATCTGTGTTAGTGTTTTCATCTTGGTTCACCGTCATTATTTGTTGGGGGCTGCCTATTGCTTTGGGGTCTGCTCTGGGGCAGTTTAGATTTCACCTTTCTTTCTTTAGGCCTATTTTGTTCTCCGGCTGTGATCGAGGGGTCTAGGGCATCGTAGGAACCCCCCACGGCTACTGTTAGTTGTTGTGGATAGGATCAGGGGTCTGCAATCCAATAGCTACCAACCTCTCCAGTTTTTCTGGACTTAGCTTGTATTTTTGTTTTTTCCTCCTTCATAACACACCCCCATACACTGCTTAGTCTTCTTCTGCTTATAAATTTGATAATATCCCTTGCTCAGATTTTTAGTCTTATGCTTAATGTTCTTCTGCTTTTGTTTTTTATGCTTCTTGGTCTTCTGTCTCTTGTTGTTCTGCATCTTGGTGGTTGTCTTCCTGTTCTTTGTCCTCTTGGTCATCTTCTTCAGGGTCATCTTTTAGGTATTCTTCTGTGTGGTCTTCAGGGTATTTGTCTTCAGGGTCATTTTCATGGAGATCCAGAGTGAGAATCAAAAACCATTTCCACAAGCTTGAACTTGGAAAAGTAGCAGAAGTTACAAGAAGGCTGAGGAACTGTCGAGAACCAGCTGACGGTACTGGAACCCGGAGTGGCAGCAGAATGAACAAGAGCCAATGGCGCAACCGTGGACCAGCTGACTGTGCTGGAACACAGTTACTATGCAGGAGGTACCTGTGCTCCAAAGCACTACCAAGGACCAGCAGACGTTGCTGGAACTCGGATACCAAGAAGGAGGCACCTAGGCCAAAGGCACTGCCGAAAACCAGCTGACGGTGCTGGAACCCGGATGGGTAGCAGAAGCTACAATACTCAATGGAACTACCGAGAACCAGCTGACGGTGCTGGAACCCGGAGGGGCAGCAGAAGGAACAAGAGCCAATGGGACAACCGTGGAACAGCTGACGGTGCTGGAACACCGTTACTAAGCAGGAGGTACCTGTGCTCCAAAGCACTACCAAGGACCAGCAGACGTTGCTGGAACTCGGATACCGACAAGGAGGCACCTAGGCCAAAGGCTCTGCCGGGAACCAGCTGACGTTGCTGGAACCCGGATGGGTAGCAGAAGGTACCCATGATTAACAAAGTTTTGCATCCGCGAGCAGGCCGCAGTTACCGAAACCCACAGTCCTACAGGGGGTGCTTAGTCTTCTTCTGCTAATAAATTTGATAATATCCTTTGCTCAGATTTTTAGTCTTATGCTTAATGTTCTTCTGCTTTTGTTTTTTATGCTTCTTGGTCTTCTGTCTCTTGTTGTTCTGCATCTTGGTGGTTGTCTTCCAGTTCTTTGTCCTCTTGGTCATCTTCTTCAGGGTCATCTTTTAGGTATTCTTCTGTGTGGTCTTCAGGGTATTCGTCTTCAGGGTCATTTTCATGGAGATCCAGAGTGAGAATCAAAAACCATTTCCACAAGCTTGAACTTGGAAAAGTAGCAGAAGTTACAAGAAGGCTGAGGAACTGTCGAGAACCAGCTGACGGTACTGGAACCCGGAGTGGCAGCAGAATGAACAAGAGCCAATGGCACAACCGTGGACCAGCTGACTGTGCTGGAACACAGTTACTAAGCAGGAGGTACCTGTGCTCCAAAGCACTACCAAGGACCAGCAGACGTTGCTGGAACTCGGATACCAAGAAGGAGGCACCTAGGCCAAAGGCACTGCCGAAAACCAGCTGACGGTGCTGGAACCAGGATGGGTAGCAGAAGGAACAAGAGCCAATGGGACAACCGTGGAACAGCTGACGGTGCTGGAACACCGTTACTAAGCAGGAGGTACCTGTGCTCCAAAGCACTACCAAGGACCAGCAGACGTTGCTGGAACTCGGATACCGACAAGGAGGCACCTAGGCCAAAGGCTCTGCCGGGAACCAGCTGACGTTGCTGGAACCCGGATGGGTAGCAGAAGGTACCCATGATTAACAAAGTTTTGCATCCGCGAGCAGGCCGCAGTTACCGAAACCCACAGTCCTACAGGGGGTGCTTGTCCTATTGGCACTATGGAACCAGCCTTTTTTACCAGAACCCGCAGCCCAAATAGGAAGCACCGAAACTGCAGGCACCATAGACTCGGCTAACCCTACCGCAACACGACAGGACAACGTATCGGTGGCAAAGTGACGTTGACACTACCCGGAAACAGCAGGCGTGCTGTAACAAGGCTGGGCAGGAGGGAGTACCCGTGCCAAAGACACTGCCGAGAACCAGCTGACGGTGCTGGAACCCGGATGGGTAGCAGAAGCTACAATACGCAATGGAACTACCGAGAACCAGCTGACGGTGCTGGAACCAGGAGGGGCAGCAGAAGGAACAAGAGCCAATGGCCCAACCGTGGACCAGCTGACGGTGCTGGAACACGGTTTCTAAGCAGGAGTTACATGTGCTAAAAAGCACTACCAAGAACCAGCAGACGTTGCTGGAACTCGGATACCGACAAGGAGGCAACAATGCCAAAGGCTCTGCCGGGAACCAGCAGACGGTGCTGAAACCCGGATTGGTAGCAGAAGGTACCCATGATCAACAAAGTTGCAAGGCCGCGAGCAGGACGCAGTTTCCGAAACCCACAGTCCAACAGGGGGTGCTTGTCCTATTGGCACTACAGAACCAGCCTTTATTACCAGAACCCGCAGCCCACATAGAAAGCACCAAAACTGCAGGCATCATAGACTTGACAAACCCGACCGCAACACGACAGGACAACGTATCGGTGGCAAAGTTACGTTGACACTACCCGGAAACAGCAGGCATGCTGGAACCAGGCTGGGAAGGAGGGAGTACCCGTGCCAAAGACACTGCCGAGAACCAGCTGACGGTGCTGGAACCCGGATGGGTAGCAGAAGCTACAAGAGTCAATGGAACTACCGAGAACCAGCTGACGGTGCTGGAACCCAGAGGGGCAGCAGAAGGAACAAGAGCCAATGGCACAACCGTGGACCAGCTGACGGTGCTGGAACACGGTTTCTAAGCTGGAGTTACCTGTGCTGAAAAGCACTACCAAGAACCAGCAGACGTTGCTGGAACTCGGATACCGACAAGGAGGCAACAATGCCAAAGGCTCTGCCGGGAACCAGCAGACGGTGCTGGAACCAGGATGGGTAGCAGAAGGTACCCATGATCAACAAAGTTGCAAGGCCGCGAGCAGGACGCAGTTTCCGAAACCCACAGTCCAACAGGGGGTGCTTGTCCTATCGGCACTACAGAACCAGCCTTTATTACCAGAACCCGCAGCCCACATAGAAAGCACCAAAACTGCAGGCACCATAGACTCGGCAAACCCGACCGCAACACGACAGGACAACGTATCGGTGGCAAAGTTACATTGACACTACCCGGAAACAGGCGTGCTGGAACCAGGCTGGGCAGGAGGGAGTACCCGTGCCAAAGACACTGCCGAGAACCAGCTGACGGTGCTGGAACCCGGATGGGTAGCAGAAGCTACAAGAGTCAATGGAACTACCGAGAACCAGCTGACGGTGCTGGAACTCAGAGGGGCAGCAGAAGGAACAAGAGCCAATGGCACAACCGTGGACCAGCTGACGGTGCTGGAACACGGTTTCTAAGCAGGAGGTACCTGTGCTAAAAAGCACTACCAAGGACCAGCAGACGTTGCTGGAACTCGGATACCAAGAAGGAGGCACCTAGGCCAAAGGCTCTGCCGGGAACCAGCTGACGGTGCTGGAACCAGGCTGAGCAGGAGGGAGTACCCGTGCCAAAGACACTTCTGAGCTGCAACTGGCGATGTTGGAGCCCAGGGGTCAATCATGCAGCAGGCTGAGGCCTACTTCGAGCTAGTTTTATATTGGTTGTACACAACTACTGATTTTTACTGGGCTCCACTTGGGCCTCTGGTTCTACTGTCTCTAGTATTTCCCCTGGCCTACAACCCCGCCAGTCGCCGCTCTGAAGTGGCGTGTTCACAATCCACACTTGTTCCTGTGTGACTGGGGCTCAGTCACGTCAGTTGATCCACTGATGTGTGTCCGGCAAGGTCTCCTGCTCTGTCCACATTCCGACTACTAGTAATGGGAATGGGGACAGAGCGGCAGACATTGCCGGACACACATCAGTGAATCAACTGACGTGCCTGAGCCACAGTAGCACAGGAACAAGTGTGGATTGTGCACACGCCACTTCAGAGCAGCGACTGGCGGGGTTGGAGGCCAGGGGAAATACTAGAGACAGTAGAGCCAGAGGCCTAAGTGGAGCACGGTGGAAAATCAGTAGTAGTGTGATTTTGGAGGCAGCAGGAGACTTTGCCATCCACATAGCAGGGGAACAGCAGGCGTTACTGAACCCCACAGACACAGGAGCGAGTGTTTGAATCTGTGCGGACAGCACTTCCAAGCTACAACTGGCTGTGTTGTAGCCCAGGATCAATGCTCCGAGCAGGCTGAGGCCTACTTGGAGCGAGGAGAAAATGCGTTGCAGTGTGAGTTTGGAGGCAGCAGGAGACATTGCCATTCACACAGCAGGGGAACAGCTGGCATTACTGAACCCCACTAACACAGGAGCTAGTGTGTTTTGCTCTGTGAAGACGGCACTTCTGAACACCAACTGGCGTTGTATGAGCACAGGATGAGGCATGGAGCAGGCTGAGGTCTGATGTTGTTGGCATGTGGATGGAGCAGGAGACTTTGCCGTCTACACAGCAGGGGAACAGCTGGCATTACTGAACCCCACTAACACAGGAGCTAGTGTGTTTTGCTCTGTGAAAACGGCACTTCTGAACACCAACTGGCGTTGTTGGAGCACAGGATGAGGCATGGAGCAGGCTGAGGTCTGATGTTGTTGGCATGTGGATGGAGCAGGAGACTTTGCCGTCTACACAGCAGGGGAACAGCTGGCATTACTGAATCCCACTAACACAGGAGCTAGTGTGTTTTGTTCTGTGAAGACGGCACTTCTGAACACCAACTGGCGTTGTTGGAGCCCAGGATGAAGCATGGAGCAGGCTGAGGCCAACTTGCAGCACGTTTTATAGAGGTTGTAGACTACTACTGATTGTAACCGTGCTCCACTTAGGCCTCAGGCTCCACTGTCTCTAGTATTTCCCCTGGCCTCCAACCCCACCAGTGACAGCTCTGAAGTGGCGTCAGCACAATCCACACTTGTTCCTGTGTTACTTGGGCTCAGTCCTGTCAGTTGATCCCCTGATGTGTGTCCGGCAAGGTCTCCTGCTCTGTCCTCATTCATACTACTAGTAATGGGAATGTGGACAGACCAGGAGACCTTGCCGGACACACATCAGGGGATCAACTGACGTGACTGAGCCCCAGTAACTCAGGAAGAAGTGTGGATTGTGCAGACGCCACTTCAGAGCAGCAACTGGCGGGGTTGGAGGCCAGGGGAAATACTAGAGACAGTGGAGCCAGAGGCCTAAGTGAAGCACGGTTAAAAATCAGTAGTAGTTTGAATGTGGATGGAGCAGGAGACTTTGCAGTCCACACAGCAGGGGAGCAGCTGGCATTACTGAACCCCAATAACACAGGAGCTAGTGTTTTTCTCTGTGCAGACGACACATCTGAGCGACAACTGGCTGTGTTGAAGCCCAGGGATTATAGTTCAGGTGGTAGAAACATGAACACAACAGGAGACCTGGATACAGTTGCCAACCCATTATTTAGTCGGGAAGAGGACTGGCAAATTCTGGGGAGATCCAGGCCTTGTTCATTTTCAGAAAAGTAAGCCGGTCAACGTTATCGGAAGAAAGTCGCGTGCGACGGTCTGTTAGTACACCACCTGCGGCACTAAAGACGCGTTCCGATAATACACTGGCAGCTGGGCAAGCCAGCACCTCCAATGCATACTGGCTAAGCTCTGGCCATGTATCCAGCTTAGAGACCCAAAACTTGAAGGGGGAAGAGCCATCTGGGAGTACACTCACAGGGCAAGACATGTAGTCTGTCACCATCTGATGGAAACGTTGCCTCCTGCTGACTGGAGCCGTCAGTGATGGTGTAGACAATTGTGGCGGACACACAAAACTTTGCCACATTTGGGCCATAGTGGTCTTGCCTTGTGCTGAGGCGCTGCCTCTGCTCCCTCTTTGTGCCGAGTTTCCTCCACTGGCTCGATGCACAGAGGTGCTTTGTAAAGCACTAGCACCACTGCTGTCGGGTGGAATGGAAAACATGATGGACTGCACCAGTGTGTCTTGGTACTCCCGCAGTTTACACTCCCGGTTCAACGTTGGTGTGAGGGTTTGCAAGTTGTCCCGGTAGCGAGGATCTAGGAGGGTGTACACCCAATAATCAGCCGTATAGAGAATGTGGGCGATGCGACGGTCGTTTCTCAGGCACTGCAGCATGAAGTCAACCATGTGCTGAAGACTCCCAACTGCCAAAGAACCGCTGTCCCCTGCTTGAGGCGTGATCTCTGCCTGCTCTGCATCACCCCACCCTCGCTGTACATACTGACTAGAGCTTTGTGTACCTCCCTCCTCTGGAGAGATGTCTTCCTCCTCCATCGACTCCTCCTCATCCGCCTCACAAAGTGTCCCCTGCCTAGGCCTTTGTGAGGAAGCACGTAGCGCAGACTGTCCAATAGCAGATGGCATTTGGGACTCCTCATCCTCCACCTCTTCCAAAACCTCATCCCTTAGTGCTTGCAGTGTTTTTTGAAGCAGACAGATAAGGGGGACAGTCATGCTGACTAGTGCATCATCTGCACTCGCCATCCGCGTGGAATCATCGAAGGCACGCAAAACGAGGCAGATGTCCTTCATAGAGGCCCAGTCAGTGGTGCTGAAGTGTGACCGGCGCACAGTGCGACTTGTTTGCGCCTGATGCAGCTGGTACTCCATGACTGCTGCCTGCTGCTCACACAACCGCTCCAACATATGTAACGTAGAATTCCACCTGGTGGGTAAGTCACATATGATGCGATGTTCCGGAAGGCGTAATCCGCGCTGCAGAGCAGCAAGGCGCGACCTTGCCGTGCTGGAACGCTGCAAGTGAGCGCACTCTATGCGGACCTTGTGCAGCAGTGCATCAAGATCCGGATAGTCGCTCAGAAAGCTCTGCACGACCAAGTTGAGCACATGTGCCAGACATGGGATGTGAGTGAGGTTGCAAAGGCCAAGAGCTGCCACCAGATTTCGGCCATTGTCACACACTACCAAGCCCGGCTGGAGATTCGCTGGCAGAAACCACACGTCGCTCTCCTGCTTGATGGCATTCCAGAGCTCCTGCGCTGTGTGGCTTCGATTCCCCAAAGAAATTAATTTCAGTACGGCCTGTTGACGTTTGGCCACGGCTGTGCTCATATCGGTCATAACAGGCTCCTGCTGCGCTGTTTCAGAGGAACTTGAGTAGGAGGAGGAGTCAATGTGTACAGACTGGATTCCTGCAATCCGTGGAGTTGGCAGAACACGTACAGCGCCACTCTCCAGATCTGTACCCGGCTCAGCAACATTGACCCAATGGGCAGTGAGGGAAAGGTATCGTGTCCCTGTCCATGGTTACTGGTCCACGCATCGGTGGTCAGGTGGACCTTGCTACTGACGGCGTTTAGTAGCGCATGTTTTATGTTTGCCTCCACATGTTTCTGCAGGGCAGGGACGGCTCGCCTGCTGAAATAAAAGCGGCTGGGCACGGTGTATTGTGGGACCGCCAATGCCATGAAGTCCCGGAAGGTGTCAGTCTCCACCAGCCTGAATGACAGCATTTCAAGTGCCAGTAGTTTGGCAATGCCAGCATTCAGAGCCTGTGCTCGGGGATGGTTTGCCGAGTATGGTCACCTTTCTCCCATGCCTGTGCTACCGATGGCTGTCGAGTGGCCTGGGAGTGTGAGGATGACTTGGAATGTGGTGCTGTGGGTGGAATGTCACAGGGTCTCCGGACAACAGTGCCAGAGGTTCTTCCTTGGCGATCCTGTGAGGAAGCCGAACCAGCTGTGTGTGAGCTGGAGGAAGAGGCCCCAACACGAGCTGAAGAGGTGGTAGGTGGTGCTGTACGTTGGCCTACGTCTTCAGTGTGTCTGTGTAACTCCACCTCGTGCTTGGTCCGCACATGTTTCCACATATTAGTGGTATTGAAGTTGCTGACATTTTTCCCTCTTTTGACTCTCTGATGACACAGCTTGCATTTGACAAAGCAAATGTCATCTGCAACTGTGTCAAAAAAGGACCACGCACTGCAAGTCTTGGGAGCGCCCGTTTTGCCTTTTGAAAGTGGAATGCTCCTAACGTGTGCCGAAGTGGAGGCTACAGGCAACCAAGTCTGCCCCTCTCCCTCTCCCTCCGGTTTTGGCCGTTCGGGGAATCTCTTCCTCAGAGTTGCTCCCACCACCTTCCTGTTCCTCACGCCATGATGGGTCAAGGACCTCATCATCTACACTCCCCTCTTCAAACACCTGCTTCTCCTGGGTTGTCTCGCCAGCACCGTACGCAACAGAAAGTGGCAACTGTGTCTCGTCATCATCTGATGCGTACTGAGGTGTGCTGACCATAGGCACTGGCCCACCCGCCTCTTCAGATTCAGAGGGACAAAGAAGTTGCGCATCACTGCATACTCCCTCTTCTTCACAATCTGGAATGCTGCTTGGCTGGCCCCCTCTTTCCAAACCAACAGATTCCAAGAACAGAAGTAGAGACTGTGATGGCTCCTGTCCAGTGCTCTCTGACTGCCTGGGCACTTTGGCAGGTGGTGAAGAGACAGATGGTTGCTCTTCGGTGCTCTGGCCCTGAGAGGATGTGGAAGTAATTGAAGTCGATGCGTTAGCTGGCATCCATCCCACAACGGCTTCAATTTGTTCCTCCCGCAGCAGTGGGGTACGGTGAGGTCCTACAAAGCTGCGCATAAAGGACTGTTGCCTGCTAAAACTGGGGGATGCTGACTCACTGGTGCCAACAGCAGGCACAGACTCCCCACGTCCTCTCCCTGCAGAATCCCCACGTCCTCTCCCTGCAGAATCCCCACGTCCTCTCCCTGCAGAATCCCCACGTCCTCTCCCTGCAGAATCCCCACGTCCTCTCCCTGCTGAAACTCCACGCCCACGTGCCTTACTCCCTGCCTTCTTCATCTTGCTAGACTGAGAAAGATAGGCAGAAAAGTACAAAGGGGGGCCTTAGTGTGCTTATTCCTGAACAGCTGGTTACAGGTATAAGAAACACTAATTTTATGAAGTGTGTGTATCGACTACACTTTAATGGGAGCTAATGTGGCCTACACAACTTTCAAATGTAGTGTTTGGTGAACTTTGCTGGGTTTTTTTGGGGAAAAAAAACTAAAATGATGTGATCAAAGATTTGAAAGTGAGAGTATCACCAACTTTCTGGAGCTATTACAATGCAGGCAGGTAACCTACAATGCAAAAGATGAGGCTCCAAAAAATTTGGGTAATACTAATCTGGCTGCAGCTGAAGGGCACAAGCCAGAAAAAAGGCTCCTCTACTCTTATATAGTGTTTGCAACCAACCAATGTAGATGGATATGGATGGACGCACACTAATAGGAGAAGAAAAAATGAGCTGCAATTAAAGAAAAATATGTTCGAGGCAGTGACGCATGCTGAGCAGCCTACAACCAGACGTAGCTGCAGGACACACTACTCAGCGTGAGCTGCACTCACACACAGTCAGAGACCTATCAGACAGCCGTGAACAATGCAGCTAAGTGGGCACTAGCACTGACAGGCTGCAGAAAGGCTCCTCTGTGTACTCCTAGAGTGTTTGCAACCACCATATATGGATACGGATGGATGCACACTAATAGGAGAAAAAATGAGCTGCAATAAAATAAAAATGTGTGAGGCAGTGACACGCTGAGCAGCCTACAACCAGACGTAGCTGCAGGACACACTACTCAGCGTGACCTGCACTCACACACAGTCAGAGACCTCTCAGACAGCCGTGAATAGTGCAGCTAAGTGGGCACTAGCACTGAAAGGCTGCAGAAAGGCTCCGCTGTGTACTCCTAGAGTGTTTGCAACCACCATATATGGATACGGATGGATGCACACTAATAGGAGAAAAAATGAGCTGCAATAAAAGAAAAATGTGTGAGGCAGTGACACGCTGAGCGGCCTACAACCAGACGTAGCTGCAGGACACACTACTCAGCGTGAGCTGCACTCACACACAGTCAGAGACCTCTCAGACAGCCGTGAACAGTGCAGCTAAGTGGGCACTAGCACTTAAAGGCTGCAGAAAGGCTCTGCTGTCTACTACTAGTGTTTGCAACCAACGTATATTGATACGGATGGAAGCACACTAGATAGAATTTTTTAAAAATAAGCAGCTCAAAAAGGAAAATATGTATGAGGCAGCAGTGAGGCACGCTGGGCGGCCTACAACCAGACGTGGCTGCAGGACCCACTCCACAGCGTGAGCTGCACTCACACAGCCCTTGCAGACAGCTGTGAACACTGCTGCTAGGGAAAAGAAAGCTACAGTGGTGGTTTATGTAGCCTGGGTAAAGCACAATATTGTTTTGAGAATCGCTATTTCTAACTGTCCCTCACAGTCTTCAACAGCAGCCTGTCCCTAACTGAATTCACAGCCGAGTGACCAGAAATGGCGGCGGCTTTTATAGTGCATCATGACATCATTTCAGCAGCCAATCACAGCCATGCCAATAGTTTACATGCCTAACAGGATGTGCCCACACTTCTGAGGATTCCCATTGGCTGAATCAAAGCGAGCGGGCTGATAGCATTATGGGAACTTCCCATTCCGTTATCCGATACGAAAAAAGTATCGGAAGTCAGTATCGGAATTCCGATACAGCTAATATCGGCCGATACCCGATACTTGCGGTATCGGAAAGCTCAACACTAGTAATGATAAATCGCTTTCCCTTTACAGGTAAATCTGCTTGTACCATCATCCATCAGTCCTGATTGAGCTCCAAATGCAAACTCTAATTTTTTGCAGATGTTACTGGGTGGGCCATCGCAAGCTCTGCACGATTTCTTTTGACTTCATGAGCAAACAAGCAACACCATTTCCACAGTAAGTACACTGGAGAGCAGTCAGCATGGTTTCAGAGCGTCCTGCACATTCAACGGCAAAATCCACTCCTCCATTAGTTAGCTCAGTAATGACCTCATGAATGGGTTTATCGTAAACCTTTGGGTTTAGGCACTCAGTGGCTCCCAGTTGTAAGGCTTTTGGATACTTATCCTTATGTGAACCTACTCCAATGATTCATGTAGCGCTTGCATCCTTGCATCCTACAATTGATGATAAACCAACTCCTCCCAAGCCAAAAACAGCACAACTAGAGCGCTTGGTCCCCTTAGCAGTGTTGACAGCTGCACCATATCCAGTAGAAAATCCACAGCCTATAAGACAAACTTCAACAAGGGCACGGGCATCCACTTTGGCAACGTAAATGTCAGACACCACAGTGTATTCAGTGAATGTACTTGTGCATGCGTAATGATAAATCGCTTTGCCTTTACAGGTAAATCTGCTTGCACCATCATCCATCAGTCCTGATTGAGCTCCAAATGCAAACTCTAATTTTTTGCAGATGTTACTGTGTTGGCCATCGCAAGCTCTGCACGATTTATTCTGACTTCATGAGCCTTTGGAGGAGCTACTTCAATATCTTCAATGCTGAGGGGCTTGCATGGTTCCCAGGCAATAGCGGCCTTGCATTTAATAGCCTTTCCTGCGGTGCTCATGGTGGTTCCGGTTCAAAGCAATGATGGAGGAGAGAGCGTCAGCTGATGCCTCCTCTCCCATCATTCCCCTCTGCCTCTGACACTGCGGGTGTGTGATGACGTCATCGCGCACTCACTGTGTGCCAGGCAGTGCAGCCATTGAGACAGGAGCCCCCTGAGGAAGCGACGAAATATCAAGCGAAACGTGCGTTGGGGAACGTGGTCACAGCACGGGCAGTCATTATGGGTAATTAACCTCTTCATTCTTTACTTAGTCATGTAGCGGTCTTTGCATACGTAATGTATACATAAATATATTTATTGTTGATACTGTGGTAATTGCAGGTACGCAGGATGCAGTGACGAGTCGCGAGACAATTTGGTGCTTTCTATAATAACTTTTATAAGACTAGAGGGAACTTTCCTCAGTCACGGCTTGATCACCAAAAGCGGTAATGGAGCGCCGACACCAGGGCCTAGCGGGGTACTCGGTATCGGGCCCGTTGATCTCAATGGGAGTGTCACGGAAGCTGTGACCCGGTCCGTGGCCCTGGGGCTCCATGGCAAAAAAGGGGGTGAATGAACAATGAAATAAAGTTTATGAATAGTTTGTGACGCCACCTGTGGTGTTCGGCAAGTGAGGTGTTAGACCGACGCTGCATGCAGATCCTCTGGGACTGGTGGTGGGTTGCAGCCAAGATGGTGAAGCTCCCCACAGGTGGAGCCGTAGTCCCAGGGCAGTGTAGATGTAGCAATGGAGGAGAGGCACAGGCGGTGTAGAGGCCGTTGCCCAGATGTAGCTTTGCAGGGTGTAGTGATGCGGGAATAAGTGGAGGACACCAGGGCATGTAGTTCCAAAGCTTTACTCACAGTCTGCAGTTCACACAGATGCCTGCCTCCGTGCTGTGTCCTCCGGGTCCTGGGCTCAGTCAACCTCCAGGCAAGATAGGATGCTCCCTTCGAACACTCCGCCAACATGTACCTTTCTGAATGTCTCCTCTATAGCGCCTTTTACTGAAGTACTCCTAGTACTGAGTTACACTGGAGTGCCTCCTGACAGATGTTCCCAAGAACTCTACTTGTACAGCAGACAGCTGTAGCCTGCTTCGGGGACGCCTTACTCCTGAGTCCCAGCTCACTATCCAAGTTGCTGTTGTGCCCCCAAGTCTTAGATGGGAGTAGCTCACTACTCCACCGGTGTCTGCTGCAGAGCCTTCAGTATCCATACAACCTCGGGGACCGGGTCCCGGCCTTGCGTTTAGAACTTCTAGGCAGGGTTCTCCTCTAACCAACGTCCTCTCTGTTCCATTTTTCTCCTTCATTCTGTACTAATCCCTCTCTCTCATAGAAGGTCAGGTTTCAGTCCAATGTCTTTCTCCTTCTTTCCTTTCCTGTGCCAGCTGGCTCAGATCACTGAGGCAGCTGCAGCACTCCTTCCTCCATCCCTCTTCCAGGAATCCTCACTCCTCTCCGAGTGACTCTCTCTCTCTCTCGCTGACTGACTGACTAACTAACTCTTCCTGCTCTTTATGTAGTCTAAACTCCACCCGCCTCCCAGAACGTTTCGTGTTCCAAGCAGGGAACCACCAAAGGTGCTCTGCTACCCTCTAAGCAAGGAGCCGCAATGTGGCTTTGCTGAACTACCATGTTGTGTGGGATGCGAGTGTTGCAGCGTGGTCAGGAGATCTCACCTTACCTGGATGGTGGGGCACCACACCTCAGGAGGAGGTGCAGTACCTCTGTGGCGACTGAAGCCTCAGGGGTGCCACAGTAACACGGGTTGCCCTCGCAGGGGCTCTAAAACAAGCAAACACAAATGGGTAGAACACAACTACTTCCGGCAATAGCCGGTCACTATAGGGCCGCGGTATGGCTGACTACGGGTCCGTAAATATATAGTCAACTTAGCCGTCCAGGCGTCCCTCGCCATTCGGGATGGTGGTCTTTCGGCGTAGTAGTCGCTGGGCCCAGTTGCTGAGGCGTTGGCGTAGTCTTCGCACGCTCCAGCGCTCTGATGACACTGGAGCCCCACAGGCCCCGGCTGAGTCCTTGGACGGATGGGCCGCAGTTCCCAGACTGGGGCAAGTGGCAGCGATGTAGGGTGGCGAATCACAGACCACCCGCGCAGCTAACGGCTGCGACGGGGAGTCCACGGCCAGCAGAGGCTCGGCCCCTGCTGTGAACCGGTGCGGGACAGTGGTGGACGGCGGCGGCACTGTACTTGCCGCGAACACTGGTGAGAGCAGGGCGACTGCGGGTGGCGGGGAACAGGTCGCTGCCGCGGGGTGGAGCGAGATGGCAGCGGCCGCGGGCGACCGCGGGTAGGCTGCAGCCGCGGGCTGGAGCGGGGCAGCAAATCTCGGATGATCGCCCTGCCACCGTCCCTCTGGAGTCCTCAGTCGGCATCTTCCCTGGCACTGGTAGGTCGCTCTATCTTGCAGTCGCTCCCACAGTCTCCTGCTGCCTCTGTCACAGTCTGCTCACTCATCGTCCCGGGGATTCCCCGCCTCCTTTATATTGTTCCCTCCTCCAGCCCATCTGTCTGTCACAACAGCCTGTCCTCGAACTCTGTGCCTTGGGGACAGTTTCCCCCGGAACCCAGATGACGGCTCCCTTGGTTCCGGTCCGGACACTCGACGGGGGCAATTCCTCCCACACTACCATGGTGATGTTTATGATTTAGGGGCATTTGTTCAGCATACCATTGCACTGCATGGTTGGCTATATGAGCCTCCTGATACTGAGTGAATCAGCTGCCTGATGTTTACATTAACTCTTTCTATTACTATTGGTTTGACATAGGTTATTTTTTGCTCTGTCCTGCTATTATGTTCTGCTCATAGTCTGTGGCCATCAGTCTTGTGGATCATGTGTATTCATACATACTAATTGACATATGATATATTTTATTGTACATTTTACTATTTATGTAATTGATGAACTTCTGTATTAATAAATACTTATTTTTCGTTGTATATGGTAAACTCATTTTTTTCTCTGTATTTTCTGATATGTATCTGAGTTTATATACATGAAATTTTCTTGACTTTGTGCTGGTACTTTTTATGTTTATGTAGGAGCCAGACGGGAGCAGCGCATGGCACGAGGAGAGGTGAAAATTGTGGAGTTTTTTAATATATCAGTGAGTTCTGGACTGTGGGGCCATTCTCGGGGGGGGGGGGGATGTGGACTGTGTTATATATTATGTGGGCTGTGTTATATTCTATGTGGCTGTGTTATATACTATGTGGACTGTGTTATTTACTATGTGGGCTGTGTTATATATTATGTGGCCTGTGTTATATACTATGTGGCTGTATTATATACTATGTGGGCTGTGTTATATATTATGTGGGCTGTGTTATATACTATGTGGGCTGTGTTATATACTATGTGGACTGTGTTATATACTATTTGGCTGTGTTATATACTATGTGGACTGTGTTATATTCTATGTGGGCTGTGTTATATACTATGTGGCTGTGTTATATACTATGTGGGCTGTGTTATATACTATGTGGACTGTGTTATTTACTATGTGGGCTGTGTTATATATTATGTGGCCTGTGTTATATACTATGTGGCTGTGTTATATACTATGTGGATGTGTTATATACCATGTGGCTGTGTTATATTCTATGTGGGCTGTGTTATATTCTATGTGGCTGTGTTATATACTATGTGGCTGTGTTATATACTATTTGGCTGTGTTATATACTATGTGGACTGTGTTATTTACTATGTGGACTGTGTTATATATTATGTGGCCTGTGTTATATACTATGTGGGCTGTGTTATATACTATGTGGCTGTGTTATATACCATGTGGCTGTGTTATATTCTATGTGGCTGTGTTATATACTTTGTGGCTGTGTTATATACTATGTGGCTGTGTTATATACTATTTGGCTGTGTTATATACTATGTGGACTATGTTATTTACTATGTGGACTGTGTTATATATTATGTGGCCTGTGTTATATACTATGTGGGCTGTGTTATATACTATGTGGCTGTGTTATATACCATGTGGCTGTGTTATATTCTATGTGGCTGTGTTATATACTTTGTGGCTGTGTTATATACTATGTGGCTGTGTTATATACTATGTGGCTGTGTTATATACTATGTGGGCTGTGTTATATACTATGTGAGCTGTGTTATATACTATGTGGCTGTGTTATATACTATGTGGGCTGTGTTACATATTATGTGGACTGTGTTATATACTATGTGGGCTGTGTTATATACTATGTGGGCTGTGTTACATACTATGTGGACTATGTTATATACTATGTGGACTGTGTTATATACTATGTGGGCTGTGTTATATACTATGTGGCCTGTGTTATATACTATGTGGGCTGTGTTACATACTATGTGGACTGTGTTATATACTATGTGGACTGTGTTATATACTATGTGGCCTGTGTTATATACTATGTGGCCTGTGTTATATACTATGTGGCCTGTGTTATATACTATGTGGGCTGTGTTATATACTATGTGGCCTGTGTTATATACTATGTGGGCTGTGTTATATACTATGTGGACTGTGTTATATACTATGTTGGCTGTGTTATATACTATGTGGCCTGTGTTATATACTATGTGGCCTGTGTTATATACTATGTGGCTGTGTTATACACTATACTATGTGGCTGTGTTATATACTATGTGGGCTGTGTTTTATACTATGTGGCTGTGTTGTATACTATGTGGGCTGTGTTATATACTATGTGGCCTGTGTTATATACTATGTGGCTGTATTATATACTATGTGGCTGTGTTATATACCATGTGGCTGTGTTTATATACTATGTGGGCTGTATTATATTCTATGTAGGCTGTATTATATTCTATGTGGGCTGTGTTATATACTATGTGGCTGTGTTATATACTATGTGGATTGTGCTATATACTATGTGGCTGTGTTATATACTATGTGGATTGTGCTATATACTATGTGGCTGTGTTATATATTATGTGGGCTGTATTATATTCTATGTGGGCTGTGTTATATTCTATGTGGCTGTGTTATATACTAAGTGGGCTGTGTTATATACTATGTGGACTGTGTTATATACTATGTGGACTGTGTTATATACTATGTGGCTGTGTTATAAAGTATACTATGTTGGTGGGTTATATACTATGTGGCTGTGTTATAAAGTATACTATGTTGGTGGGTTATATTCTATGTGGCTGTGTTATATACTAAGTGGGCTGTGTTATATACTATGTGGACTGTGTTATATACTATGTGGCCTGTGTTATATACTATGTGACTGTGTTATAAAGTATACTATGTTGGTGGGTTATATACTATGTGGCTGTGTTATATACTATGCGGACTGTGTTATATACTATGTGGCTGTGTTATATACTATGTGGGCTGTGTTATATACTATGTTGGCTGTGTTATATACTATGTGGACTGTGTTATATACTATGTGGCTGTGTTATATACTATGTGGCCTGTGTTATATACTATGTGACTGTGTTATATACTATGTGGGCTGTGTTATATATTATGTGGGCTGTGTTATATACTATGTGGACTGTGTTATATACTATGTGGCTGTGTTATATACTATGTGGGCTGTGTTATATACTATGTGGGCTGTGTTATATACTATGTGGACTGTGTTATATACTATGTGGCTGTGTTATATACTATGTGGACTGTGTTATATGGGATTTGGATGTTTCGCCCCCCCGCAGTTCGCCCCCAGCAGTTCGCCCCCGCACATTTCGCCCCCAGCATTTTGCCCCCAGGGTGTTTCAACCCCGCACATTTCACCCCCGCACATTTCGCCCCATACCCAAGGAGCTGCAGCTGTGACAGGTAAGTATGTCAGTTTTTTTGTGTTCTAGGGTGATAATACTCCTTTAAGGCCAGCCAGATGAGACACTGGGTGAGCTGCTGAAAAGGCAGCCACAGGAATCCCCAGCAATTGGGGTCCTGTATATTTTACCCTCAGGTATGTTCAGCCCTAGATGTTTTGTTCCCTGCATGTTGACCCCAAAAGCTGAGGGTGAAACATCAGGGGTCAACATGCTAGGGGCGAAACATCAGATGGCGACCCATCCAGGGACAAAATGCTGTAGGTGAAACATCCGGGGGCGAAACATCCAGGGGCGAAACGCTGGGGGTGAAATGTGCGGTGGCGAAACATCCTGGGGGCCAAATGCTGGGGGCAAAATGTACCTGGGGCGAACTGCTGGAGGCAAATTGCTGGGGGCGAAGCTTCCTATAACCGCTCTTAATAGGGTGCATTTCCTGGAGTTGGACAATGCATTATTCTGCACATTGCTTCCTTCTAGAATTCCTGCCCATGATAAGGAGATTAAAGATTTTCTCTATTTCCTATTTTCAGTAACAAAACAAAGGTTCAGGAAGAAGATGAGCTGATAGAAATAATAAGTGATGACCCAGGTAAGTACAATAATGTGGGTCTATAAAAAAAAAAGCAAATGAACTGCATATTTTTTTTTACTGCTTAAAGGGTAGGAGAACTTATTTTTTGGATAGAGGAAAAAACGATTGTACCGTGATGGAAAAAGCGGACACATTGACCAAAAATGGATGAAAATTTTCTCTTTGCATGCAAAAACAACCCCAAAACATCTGAATGAGGCCTAAAGGTACTGCCACACTTAGCGATGTACCAGCGATCCCGACCAGCGATATGACGCGGTCAGGATCGCTGGTGCATCGCTAAGTGGTCGCTAGTGAGCTGCCACACTGGCAGATCTCACCAGCGACATCGCTGGGGACGGGGGTCGCTACTTACCTGTCACACCAGGCGATCCTGCATCCTCCCGCCCGGCTCCACGCGTCGCTCGTCATCACAACAGGAAGCTGACGACGAGAAGCGGTCCTGAACGTTCTCGCGCGATCAGCGATAACCAGGGGGGGAGCGGGTTGTAGGTAAGTATTACACACAGCGATATCGCTAGCAATATCGCTATAACGTCACAAGTTATAGCGATATTGCTAGCGATATCGCTTAGTGTGACAGTACCTTTACTAATTTTGAGTTGGCCTCCTCCATTACACCCAAAGAAATAATTACATTATCTTCTCCTGTTTTTCACAAACAGAGCGTCCCTTCAATATCAGAAAAGAGGAAATAGTGGACTGGGTAAGGTCAGTGGAAGGCTGAAAGAGACGAAGAAAGAATACAATCAAGATTTATAGACAACCTTATTATTATTATTATTATTATACAATTTATAGCGCCATTTATCCATGGCGCTTTACATGTGAAAAGGGGCAAATATAGACAAGTACAATAAACATGAGCAGTACAAGACACACGTAAGTACAAAAGGAGAGAGGACCCTGCCCGCAAGGGCTCACAGTCTACAGGGTTGGGTGAGGATACACTAGGAGAGGGTAGAGCTGGTTGTGCGGCGGATCAGTAGACTGTGGGTCACTGCAGGTTATAGGTTTGTCGGAAGAGCTGGGTCTTCAGGTTCTTTTTGAAGGTTTCCATGGTAGGCGAGAGTCTGATGTGTAGGGGGAGGGAATTCCAGAGAATCGGGGAAGCACAGGAGAAGTCTTGTATGCGGTTGTGGGAAGAAGAGATAAGAGGGAGAGTAGAGAAGGAGATCTTGAGAGGATCGAAGGTTGCATGCTGGTAGGTACCGGGAGACCATGTCACAGATGTAAGGAGGAGACAGGCTGTGGGTGGCTTTGTATATCATAGTTAGGGTTTTGAACTGGAGCCTCTGCACAATAGGAAGCCAATGAAGGGCTTGGCATAGGGGAGAGGCTGGGGAATAACGGGGAGACAGGTGGATTAGTCGTGCAGCAGAATATAGGATGGATTGGAGTGGTGCCAGAGTGCTAGAGGGGAGGCCAGAGAGTAGGAGGTTGCAGTAGTCAAGGCCGGAGATGATAAGGGCATGCACTAGTGTTTTTGCGGTGTCATGGTCAAGGAATGCACGGATCCGGGAAATATTTTTGAGATTTCGACAGCAGGAGGTTAGGGTTTGGATAAGTGGCTTGAAAGCGAGGGCAGAGTCGAGGATCACCCCGAGGCACCGAGCATGCGGGACTGGGGAAAGTGAGCAACCATTGACATTGATGGATAAGTCTGGTGGAGGGGTAGAGTGAGATGGGGGAAAGATTATGAATTCTGTTTTGTCCATGTTCAGTTTTAGAAAGCGAGCAGAGAAGAAAGCTGAAATAGCGGACAGACATTGTGGGATTTTGGTCAGTAAGGAGGTGAGGTCAGGTCCAGATAGGTAGATCTGCGTGTCATCGGCATAGAGATGATACTGCAAGCTGTGGAATTCTATGAGCTGTCCCAGGCCAAAGTTGTAGATGGAGAAGAGTAGGGGTCCTAGAACTGAGCCTTGAGGAACACTGACAGAGAATGGGAAAGGTGAGGAGGTGGTGTGGGAGAGGGAGACACAGAATGATCAGTCTGTTAGATATGATGAGATCCAGGATAGGGCCAAGCCTGTGATGCCCAGAGATGAGAGAATCTGGAGCAGGAGGGAATGGTCCACAGTGTCGAAGGCAGAAGACAGGTCCAGGAGAAGAAGGACTGAGTATTGTCGCTTGCTCTTGGCGGTTAGTAGGTCGTTGGTGACTTTAGTTATGGCAGTTTCAGTTGAGTGGTGCAGTCGGAAGCCTGATTGTAAGCGGTCAAAGAGGGAGCAGGAGGAGAGGTGGGAGGACAGTTCAAGATGGACAACATCAACAATATCATCATTACCACCAGTGAGATCATCACTACCATCATCATCATTACCACCGGTGAGCTCATCACTACCATCATCATCATTACCACCAGTGAGATCATCACTACCATCATCATCAATACCACCAGTGAACGGTTTTGTCAGCAGATCGTCAGTATTCTCACAAATAAATCTAAAGAGAATAGAACATCAGAAAGTTTCCTGAATGCAAAAAACTTTCTTAAAAATAAAAGCAGAAAATGTGATAGTTTCACATTTATACCTGTACTTACTGTGACAAATATTGTCTGTGTAATCATATTATAATATTTATTGCCCCCAATTTTTTTTAACTCTCAACTTTTTTTGTTATTTCAGTCTTTGACATATACCCTTCACTTTTCTACTGTTGGGATATGGGTATTTTTTCCTTAAAATTCATGTATTTGGGGCTAAAAATCATTTTTTCAACTAGGTTTTATTAATGAACTTTACACCAAATGAGATGTCCCTTTTCAGAGATTCCTTGACGAGGTGGGTTGGGTTGATCTTTGAGGGATGCGTCCGCCATGCAGGGTCGGTTTTAGACAAAGTGGGGCCCTTGGCAAAAGCTTAAAGTGGGTCTGCAAATGCTCACATATCGCTCCATCACTCAGAAACATTTCTGTTGTATTTACTTGCGCTGAGTTCAGGCCGCTAAACGAGCCCGATCGACAATATTGAAGTCATTCAACGCTTGTTTCCTGGAATTTTTAGGGTATCTGCACACGTTCAGTAATTGGCAGCGATTTGTATGCAGCGCATGTCCGCTACGTCCATAGTGTTGCCAGCTATTGAATGCAGGTGATTCTGAATGTGTCCATTGAACTGTGCGGAATTAAACCTTCAAACACATTGTACGGGTGAGATTTATCTTACGGAGGCTTGTGTCTCTGCAAGATAAATAGACATGCTGCGAACTGGAGAGACACGCCACATGTCCATCTCTGGGTGATCCGCGGGCATCGGTGCACGCACAGTAGGCATGGGATTTCTTGAAATCCCATCCGCTATGCTGTAACATCTGGATGCTGCACAGGTACGCAGCATCCAACCCACATCATTTACTGACCGTATGCACCTACCCTTACTCTGGCTGAGGGAGAATGATTGGTGCAGATAGTCCTTGATACTGTATAATGCAGGTCCCATATAGTACATATAGTAAAATGCGCTCCCATGGTCCTTGATAGAGTATACTGCAACCCCCCTCAGAGTATAAAGCAGCCCCTCAGAGTATAATGCGGCCCCCCACAAACACACACACACACACACACATAGTGCAGCCCTCACACACAGTATAATGCAGAACCCACAACCATAGTATTATGCAGCCCCTTCAGAGAATAATGCAGCTCCCTCAGAGTATAATGCAGCCCTTTCAGATTATAATACAGCCCCCCCACACACACAGTATAATGTAGACCCCCAGAGTATAAAGCAGCCCCCTCAGAGTATAATGCAGCCCCACACACACAGTATAATTCATCCCCCCACAAACACACACAAAGTATAGTGCAGCCCCCACACACAGTATAATGCAGCCCCCCACACAGTATAATGCAGCCCCCACACACAGTTTAATGCAGCCCCCACACATACAAAGTATAGTGCAGTCCCCCAAACACACAGTATAGTGCAGTCCCCCCACACACACAGAATAGTGCAGACACACAAAAAAACAGTATAGTGCATTCTCCCCACACACAGTATAATGCAGACAACACAGTATAGTGCAGTCCCCCACACACAGTATAGTACAGCAGACAAACACACACCAAAGTATAGTGCAGTCCCCCCATACACATTATAGTGCAGCAGACATACACAACACAGTATAGTGCAGCCCCCTACACACAGTATAGTGCAGACAACACAGTATAGTGCAGTCAACCCCACACACAGTATTGTACAGCAGATATACACACTCCAAAGTATAGTGCAGTCCCTCCATACACACTATAGTGCAGCAGACATACACAACACAGTATAGTGGAGGCCCCCCCACACACAGTATAGTGCAGACAACACACTATAGTGCAGTCCCCCCACACACAGTATAGTACAGCAGACACACACACACACACCAAAGTATAGTGCAGTCCCCCCATACACACTATAGTTCAGCAGACATACACAACACAGTATAGTGCAGTCCCCCCATACACACTATAGTTCAGCAGACATACACAACACAGTATAGTGCAGTCCCCCCATACACAGAATAGTACAGCAGACACACACACACAGTACTTACCTGCTGCTCTCGCTTCTGCATACTGCAGAGCTTCTCAGCTTCAAATCAGCTCCCCTGTTGGTACATGCTGAGTCAGAGGCGAGTGATGGGAGAGGGAGCATCACATGATGCTCTCTCCTTCATTACTGCTTTCAACTGTATCGGCATCTATAATTTGATATGATTATTAACAGGTTGGCTTAAGATTATTTCAAGGTTTTCTATGGGTCTGATCACTTTGATAATGGCTACAGTAACGAGGCGTACGGAGCGGAGTCGCATGTGTACGAGGTGTACGGAGCGGAGCCACGTATGTATGAGGTGGATGGAGCGGAGCCGTGTGTGTACGAGGTGTATTAAGTTTGAAAGGAATGGCACCCGCCAGCTCAAATTTTTTTTATGTGCGGCACATTTACTCTGCCGAGTTTGAGACCTCTGCTGTAAAGTGTCAGATCACTGATCTGACACTTTGCAGTGCACTGTGTAAGATCAGCGATCTGACATGTACTGCAGGAGGCTTTCTGAACGCCTAATCTCAGCAGGCACTGAGAAATCCACCTCCCTGCAGGACCCCGAAGGCCCCCGCGGCCATCTTGGATCCGGGGGCCTGCACTGTTCCCTGCGTGATTCTTCCCTATGCCCATGTTTGATCGCAGTGTGCCAGGGGTTAATGTGCCGGGGGCAGTCCGTGACCGCCTCTGGCACATAGTGCCGGGTGTCAGCTGTGATAATCAGCTGAGACCCTGCCACTATCAGCGGCGCTCCCCCCGTGAGCGCTGCTGATCACTATGACGTACTATCCCGTCCATGGGAATTAAGTCCCAGGTCACATGGACGGGATAGTACATCATATGACAGAAAGGGGTTAATATGGAGCATCTTATAGGGCCACCATTAACCTTTGTGCAGCATTATATGGGGCATATATTAATATGGAGCATCTTATGGGGCCACCATTTTACTTTTATTAGTATCTATTTTTATTTTTGAAATTTACCAGTAGCTGCTGCATTTTCCACCCTCGGCTTATACTCAAGTCAATAAGTTTTCCTAGTTTTTTGTGACGAAATTAGGGGCCTCGGGTGATGCTCAGGTCGGCTTATACTCGAGTATATATGGTATGTCAAATTGGTAGCTAGACCCTAGTGGGTCTTGCACAGTGTCATTTTTACTACAGTCCACAGATGTAATTTAGATCCCTAATCTCACCTCTGCTTTACCAGCATGATGAATTAATAGGAAAAACACATGGTATTGATGGAGCTGTTGTTTTCCTGCCAAAGAAACTCAATAAGATCAATGAGGTGGTTAGCCGCACACGGAATGGAGAAATAGTAAAGATGACAATTAGTTTCACATTTGAGTTAAAACTCTCTTCACCAATTTGCTTTCACTTTTACAACATTATATTCCGAAGCCTTGAAGAAAAAGATGAATATATTGTGAAGCAAATAGGTGTGAATAATTATCACCCAATTGATGTTACATAAGTCAAATCAATCCTATAAAGAGAGCATGGCACTCAGGAATAGCTTGGTTGTTGGTGCTCAAGTCGGGTATCCAACCCATCAATCAAAAAATGACAAAAATCTTTGCAGTCAATATGTGAAATATTCAGACACTTTTATTTTGTGCATCCAGACAGAAAGGTTTAAACGTTTTCGGTCCAGCATAGGACCTTCATCAGAAAAATCTCGTTTACTGAAATAAATAAATCCTTGCAATGGTAGCCAAAAGAAGGACAAAGTAGAGAGTCTGGATGGCCAGTGGAAATGTTAAATGGCTGGAGTCTGGAAAGCGTATGTGGACTGAGCCGTCCAAAGTCATAAGTCAAAACATACACAACCTAACAATGGGGAATTGATTTACCACCAAAATTTTGAAGTATGAGACTAAGATAAGATAAGATAATCCTTTAATCGTCCCACCAAGGGGAAATTCAGAGCATTACAGCAGCAAGGCAGGAACAAGTACAGATACAGATGCATAAAGGCATTACACTGACATTAGGTAGGTACATATACGAAAAAAAAAAAAAAAAAGATGTAACCGGACTATCACAACTTTGGATCTATCAGTTCACTGTTTGGGTCGTTCTCCATTTTGGACAGTGCTGGTTATACAGCCTAACTGCAGCAGGAAGGAAGGACTTTCGATAGCGCTCCCTCTCACATTTAGGATGAAGTAGCCGGTCACTGACAGTACTGCACATCTTTGTCACGGTCTCATGCATGGGATGGGAATCATTCTGCACCATGTAGCTCACCTTGGCCAGTATCCTCCTGTCGCCTACTTCCTGAACTGGATCAAGGGGGCATCCCAAGACAGAGCTGACCCTTCTAATCAGTTTGTCCAGCCTATTTCTGTCCCTGGTTGATATGCCACTACCTCAGCACGCCACACCAAAGAAGATGACTGATGCCACAACAGAGTTGGAGAAGGATGCAAGGAGTGCCCCTCTAACTCCGAAGGCCCTCAGCCTTCAGAGCAGATAAAGCCTACTTTGGCCCTTCCTGTACACTGCATCCAAGTGATGGGCCCAGTCAAGCTTATTATTGAGGATCACACCAAGGTACTTATAGGTGTCGACTATCTCAATGTCATTTCCCTGAATGTTCACCACTACTGGTGGATTTTTTCCCTTGCGAAAGTCCACCACCAATTCCTTGGTCTTCACGGAATTAATCCTAAGGTGGTTCCTCTGACACCACTCCACAAAAGCTTGGTTAGTATCTCTGTACTCTCTTTCATCTCCTCCTGAGATGAGGCCTACTATTGCAGAGTCATCAGAATACTTCTGCAAGTAGCAGCTAGATGAGTTGCACTTAAAATCCGCAGTGTACAGTGTGAAGAGAAAAGGGGCAAGAACTGTACCTTGAGGTGCCCCTGTATTGCAGATCACTGTGTCTGACACACTGTCCTGAACCTTTACAAACTGAGGTCGGTTCGTGAGGTAGTTAAGGATCCAGGTGGAGAGTTGGAGGTCCACGCCAACAAGGCCCAGTTTGTCTCTCAGTAGAGCTGGCTGTATGGTATTAAAAGCGCTAGAGAAATCGAAGAACATTCTCACAGTGTTCCCAGGTTTCTCCAGGTGAGAGAGAGTCCTATCTAGAAGGTGGATAATGGCATCATCCACACCAATGCCCGGCCTGTAGGCAAACTGGAGAGGGTCCATATCCGAGCTCACTAGAGGACGGAGACGTGTGAGAACCAATCTCTCTAGTACCTTCATCAGGTGTGATGTCAATGCTAGAGCTCTATAGTCATTAAGGTCTTTCGGATAAGGTTTCTTCGGAACTGGTACCACACACGATAATTTCCACAATTGTGGTACTATACCTATTCTCAGGCTCATATTGAACAGATATGTAATGATCTCACTCAGCTGGTGCCCGCAGGTTTTGATTAGCTTTGCACTGATGCCATTGTGAAGTACAGTATTCAGATGTACAGGACATCTTGTTCTCCGGGATCCATTTTTGTGCTTGCGACGCCATTTTGCTGTTTACGAGTTAAATTTTGTAACTTAACTAGATGAAAGTTCACGGCTGTTATGAAACCAGACTGTTCCAGCTTGTACAAGATATAAGATATGAGATGAGACCCTAAAAGAATGTGCTATTGTTCTATATTCTACGTCACGCAGCTAGGGACATATTCTGATTCTCTTACAATACTATTGGCTTACATGTATTACGATTCTATTGGTAGATGTATACTTTGCATAATTAAGCAGAATGCTATGTAATGTGAGATTCAGTAAAGGGGCTCAGTGATCTGCCTCGATCCTCCCGTACAGAGACCCCCGTCTCCGTGTGGTCATTCCCAGTTGCTAGCAACGCCCTGTGAATTAATTTGGAAATCACTGGCTCAACCGTGAAGGGTTAATTTAGCCCTACCTCAACACCGTCAGGACCTGCAGCCTTCAAAACTTTGATCTTATCCAGTTCTTTTGCAACCTGGGTACTTGTGAAGAACAGACCCTGGCTCAGTTGACAAGTTGCAGCAGGGGGTGAGGTTATTGTAGCAGAGAGGTGTGAATGATATGCAGGGGCAGGAGCAGCCAGTGTGTGATTAAATCTGTTAAAGAATAGATTAAGTTCATTAAGCCCCTCTTTATTTACAACCATCCTGGCGACAGTCTGTCTATGCCCAGACATAGGCTTTAGACCCTCCCAGACTTCATGAATCCTTTTCTGTGACAATTTCAGTTCAATCTTTGTCTTATAATTAGCCTTTCCCTGCCTGATTAGATTCTTCAGATCTTTCTGCACCTCTCTCAGCCTGCCCTTGTCACCTGATCTGAAGGCCAACTTCTCTTTGAGAAGAGCCTTTATTCCGGGGCTGATCCCTGGTTTATTGTTAGAGAAGCACCTCACTACTTTTGTGGGTACCATGTTGTCTACACAGAAATTAATGTAGTCCGTTATACAGTGTGTGAGACCATCCATGTCATCACCATATGAATCTTGCAGCACTTCCCAAGTGGTTGTTTCAAAGCAGTCTCTCAGTGAGGCAGGTAACATACTGTGTGCAACTGGGTAGTATAGATGCTGGAGACTAGGAGACAAGATGACTAGTGTCATCTTGTGGATTGATATGAGCCACAAAGTCCTTCAAAATGAAACTGTTCTGGATGTAATGATGCTTGCATTAAAGAACTGATTGGCCAGATATGTACGGGGTCAGGATGACCGGGCTGCGGGTACATGTGCTGCATCGGGTCCAGAATTGTCAAGGCTGTGTCCCCTATTTCCCAGGGGAAGGAATAGGGGAACGGACAGACCCCATTACCCAGGAAGAGGGGGCATGTTTAGACAGGGAACCTGTCCGGAAGCTGAGGAAAAAAATGCAAAGTAGGAGTGAGTCCCCAGCTGTGAGCGTGTGAGCAGCAAGGGGGGCAGTGCACTACGCACCCAAAGCGCCGACGCCGCGACGAACTGTAGCAGACGTACAGACCCAGTGACCTAGAGGCAGGGGGCCAGCTTAAGAGAAAGCGGGCATGACAGCAGAGATTTTTGGCGTGGACAAGCAGCGCATAGGAGGCTGAGCAGTGTGCTCCATCCTTAGAGCACTGGCGCTGCAAAGGACTGTTCCCGTTGGCTCCCGCCACTAAAAGTGATACTGCCAGAGAGCAAGGCGCTGTGTGCCCACTGACCACCAGAGAGCGAGGCGCTGTGCGTTCCTCGACCATGAGTACCACGCACATGCGCAGTAGAGAGAGCAAGTTCATGCCACGTGTTCAGCGTGGATAACCAATAATTATAAGGCACAGAGGAATGACAGAGGACGTTGGTGTGGTCAGCAAGGTACTCCCTCAGCATTTTCCCAAACTTTGCACTCTTTGTGAGAGTCCCCCGTGCCTCGGGGTCAGGGCGATGGGATGGTCTGAGAAAACTCTCCCCGAACTTTGCCAGTGTTCCACTGCGTCTGCTGTATTGGAGTTGTGTTTCTCTCACCTGTACTCCTTGCTTCGCCAATGAACTGAGACCTCTGCTGTCAGCGTTTTCATATGGGAATTTTTTTAATAATTCCGCAAGAAGGGCCCTCTGGTCCTCCAACATTTTAGTACACCTGTCTGCCTCTGGAATAAGAGATATAAAGTTCTCCTTGTAGCGTGGGTCTATAAGTGTCACCAATCAGTATGGGTAGGATACGTAACTCAGGTATATATAGATATATACATACAGTTGTGGCCAAAAGTATTGACACCCCTGCAATTCTGTCAGATAATACTCGGTTTCTTCCTGAAAATGATAGCAAACACAAATTCTTTGGTATTATTATCTTCATTTAATTTGTCTTAAATGAAAAAACACAAAAGAGAATTAAGCAAAAAGCAAAACATTGATCATTTCACAGAAAACTCCCAAAATGGGCCAGACAAAAGTATTGGCACCCTCAGCCTAATACTTGGTTGCACAACCTTTAGCCAAAATAACTGCGACCAACCGCTTCCGGTAACCATCAATGAGTTTCTTAAAAATGCTCTGCTGGAATTTTAGACCATTCTTCTTTGGCAAACTGCTCCAGGTGTCTGATATTTGAAGGGTGCCTTCTCCAAACTGCCATTTTTAGATCTCTCCACAGGTGTTCTATGGGATTCAGGTCTGGACTCATTGCTGGCCACCTCAGAAGTCTCCAGTGCTTTCTCTCAAACCATTTTCTAGTGCTATTTGAAGTGTGCTTTGGGTCATTGTCCTGTTGGAAGACCCATGACCTCTGAGGGAGACCCAGCTTTCTGACACTGGGCCCTACATTATGATGCAAAGTTTGTTGGTAGTATTCAGACTTCGTAATGCGATGCACACGGTCAAGCAGTCCAGTGCCAGAGGCAGCAAAGAATCCCCAAAACATAAAGGAACCTCCGCCATGTTTGACTGTAGGGACCGTGTTCTTTTCTTTGATTGCCTCTTTCTTTCTCCTGTAAACTCTATGCTGATGCCTTTGCCCAAAAAGCTCTACTTTTGTCTCATCTGACCAGAGAACATTCTTCCAAAACGTTTTAGGCTTTTTCAGGTAAGTTTTGGCAAAGTCCAGCCTGGCTTTTTTATGTCTCGGGGTAAGAAGTGGAGTCTTCCTGGGTCTCCTACCATACAGTCCCTTTTCATTCAGATGCCGACGGATAGTACGAGTTGACACTGTTGTACCCTCGGACTGCAGGGCAGCTTGAACTTGTTTGGATGTTAGTCGAGGTTCTTTATCCAACATCCGCACAATCTTGCGTTGAAATCTCTTGTCAATTTTTCTTTTCCGTCCACATCTAGGAAGGTTAGCCACAGTGCCATGGGCTTTAAACTTCTTAGTGACACTGCGCACGGTAGACACAGGAACATTCTGGTCTTTGGAAATGGACTTGTAGCCTTGATATTGCTCATGCTTCCTCACAATTTGGTTTCTCAAGTCCTCAGACAGTTCTTTGGTCTTCTTTCTTTTCTCCATGCTCAATGTGGTACACACAAGGACACAAGACAGAGGTTGAGTCAACTTTAATCCATGTCAACTGACAGCAAGTGTGATTTAGTTATTGCCAACACCTGTTAGGTGCCACAGGTAAGTTACAGGTGCTGTTAATTACACAATTTAGAGAAGCATCACATGATTTTTCGAACAGTGCCAATACTTTTGTCCACCCTCTTTTTTATGTTTGGTGTGGAATTATATCTAATTTGGCTTTAGGACAATTCTTTTTGTGTTTTTTCATTTCAGACAAATTAAATGAAGATAATAATACCAAAGAATTTGTGTTTGCAATCATTTTCAGGAAGAAACTGAGTATTATCTGACAGAATTGCAGGGGTGTTAATACTTTTGGCCACAACTGTATATAACCAGAGGTGTCCGGAGGGATAGTCTGAGACGCCCTCCTCCTTTCACTGAGTACCGCGAATTTTGGGCTTCCCAGATGGGGTTGACCTGGTGGAACAAACTGAGACGGCCGCTCCAGTATTGTGCACAACTAAAGGATATTTAGCTCTAAATGAGAGAATCTGTGGAAGGAAAAGAAGAATTTTGTGGCTTGGCACATGAGTTGTGTGACGAAGGTGTTAGGAAGAACAGAGGAAGTGAATTCTGATTGTTTCTGTTACTGCTATGTTGAAGAAGGAAAAATTGTCTATTATAATGGCAAGGACGGGATGTATTGTGGTTCAAGCAAGTGTCTGTGGTGTGAGGAAGTGATTAAAAGAAGGAACTGAGATTAATGATACTAATGTGTTAGGCAGACTAATAGTTAAAAGTGATGATTTGAAAGAAGAGGTCTCCTTGCTAGATGAGAATTGTACAAGAAGACCGAGAGGCAGCCCCCACCTTTTCTTTGTTAAACGCTCACAGTATCTATTATCAGCCACCGCTGACAGCCTCAGTCCCCGCTAAGAAAAAAAAAAGTTTTCAGAAGAATTTAACCCGTCTGTTCAGCGTACAGAGAAAAAAAAAGAAAGCTAGCAGCCAGCAGCTGCTCCAGCCCCCACCATTGTGCCCAGCGAGGCTGCGAGTTCACAGTCCCTTATCAGTATCAGTGTGCCCTTCAGCCCACACAGCAAACTCTGCCCCCCCCACAGACTTCAGCTACTGGGAAACCTGCTCCTCAGCCCCTCCCTGCTAATGCTGGCACTGTGCCAGACTCGAACATTTTAAGAGATTGTCATTCCCCTGCTATTTTAATCGGAGTAGATGGTAGACCCAATTAATATACTTTTATAAACCCTATTTCTGTGGGACCTTTTCCCAAGGTTACTGTTCAGTTTGTAATCTCCCCCACACGTCCAGTAAATTTACTAGGGGCAGATTTATTATTACAGTTCCGCTCCGGAATACAATTCCAAGATGATGGTCAGATGGCTCTTACGTTATGAAGACAGTGAGGAAGTCTGTATTTTGCATGCCCTTCCTACAGTTATGATGGCCCTGATAGGCCCAGATCCACCCCCAATATTGCCTGAGGATCAATGACGCACCCCATACCTCTCAGAGATACTATCTAAACTCTGGTCAAAAGGGTCAAATAATATAGGGAGAATGCCTGTAGAACCAGTAAAAGTGTTTCTCAAACCTGGTGCCTAATCCTCATACTCTTTTGTCCCAAATACCCCAGGATGCTCACTGTATAATGAAGCCCATACATATCTTTTTGTGGCAGCTTTGATGTCCGGCCTCAGACCCGAATTGCAAGAGGCAATAATTTCAGTTAGACTTGACGTTGAGAATTCCACCCCGGCTGATGCATTGAAAGTAAAAAAAAAGTTTTCAGACTTTAACCTGCTCTGCTCAGGAGAGAGAGAGAGAAAAAAAAAAAAAAAAAAGCAAACAGCAGCCTCTAGCCCCCACCGCAGCTGCGAGCACACAGTGTGCCCTTCAGCCCACACAGCAAACTCTCGCCCCCCTTCTTCAGACTTCAGCTAGTGGGAATCTTGCTCCTCGGCCCCTCCCTGCTAATTCTCGTTACTGCTCAGTTCGTGATCTCTCCCACATGTCCAGTAAATTTACTAGGGGTAGATTAATTATCACAGTTCCGCTCCGGAATACAATTCCAAGATGATGGTCAGATGTTTTTTTTTGTTATATAATCCCTATGTAGATGAAGACAGTGAGGAAATCTGTATTTTGCATGCCCTTCCTACTGTTATGATGGCCCTGATAGGCTCAGATCCACTCCCAATATTGCCTGAGGATCAACGACTCACCCCATACCTCTCAGAGATACTATCTAAACTCTGGTCAAAAGGGTCAATTGATATAGGGAAAATGCCTGTAGAACCAGTAAAAGTGTTTCTCAAACCTGGTGCCTAATCCTCATACTCTTTTGTCCCAAATACCCCAGGATGCTGCTTGGTTTACAGTTATTGATCTTACCAATGCCTTCTTTAGCATTCCGTTACACCCAGACTGCCAGTTTCTATTTGCATTCACTTATCATGGCCGACAGTTAATATGGACAGTTATGCCACAAGGGGCCTAAAACAATCCCAACCAGTTTGCAAAAAAAAAAAAAAAATATGAGCAGGTGTCTTTTGCCATTTCTGCCATTGCTAGCCTCCTTAAGCATCTGGAAGCACTGAACTGTCGAGTTTCGGCCTCGAGACTTCACTTCTGCCTTGGTCAAGTGATATTCTTGGGTCACTGTCTCCTTCAGGGTGCCAGACACCTCGCAGAAGAAAGAAAAATAGCTGTCAGCTCCCTTCCTATCCCAAAAGATGAAATTGAACTCCAGCGTTTTCTTGGACTATGTATTTATTTTTGTCAGTGGATACCGGATGCATCCCGCATAATGCAACCCCTTTACAACGCCTTGAAAGACGGTATAATGAACTATAAGGAAAGATGGCAGTGATGAGGATTACCTCCAACATGACTGTTCCCAACTTTTGACTGAAGAAACAGCTACTCCACCAAATGTCAGTGAGAATCCACTCCCAAATCCTGATCTGGTGTTATACACGGATGGTTCAAGATATGCTGACGAGTTTGGTAGATTCCACTCGGGATATGCTGTTACCACAGAGGACACTGTAGTGCACACAGCTGCGCTCCCGCCCTCACAGTCAGCACAAGAAGCAGAACTCCAGGCTCTGTCTACTGCATGTACTTTGGCCAAGAACAGACGGGCTAATATATACACGGATTCACGGTATGCATTTGGTATTGCTCACGATTTTGGGGCTCTATGGGCCAATCGAGGGTTTATTACTACTGCCGGAACCCCAGTGAAAAATGCTGAAGCTGTTAAAACCTTCATGGACTCGATCAAATTACCTACTCAGTTGGCCATTATCAAAGTTAAGGTGCACGGTCCTAGGACCAGACCACAGACTGTTGGCAACGCATTTGCGGATATGCAAGCAAAAGCCGTCGCACTGTAACCCGTTGAACCAAACATACCAACTGTGGTGACCACACGCTCTTAGCGTAAACAGTTACAAGAAGCACTGACCCTACAAGAACCTGAGGATCTACAACAGACTGAAGTTTTCTGTCGGACCCCGTGAGACCGCTTAATGACGATGCAGAGAATGTCTCCAAAGGAAGAGGTGAAGCAATGGAAGACTGATGGGGCACGTATGGATAATGGTCTCTGGAAAAAGGACCAACTCGTGTGTCTCCCTAAGCGGATGTACCCTGCTATTGCCATATGGGCACATGGGCCTACACATCGAGGAAAGAATCAGGCCCTCGCACTGGTGCAAAAATTCTACTGGGCCCCGGTTCTCCAGTTGGCCGAAAGCATTCCCTGTTACCAACATGACTGCAAAGACCACAGCGAAGAAACTGGTGATGGAAGTTATATGCAGATATGGGGTTCCAGAAGTTGTTGAAAGTGACCAAGGTCCGGCCTTTTCTTCTCATGTGTACCAAGAAGTTTTGACAATGCTTGGATCCACTGTAGCCCTCCATACTCCGTACTACCCACAATCCAGTGGGAAAGTTGAGAGGTTGAATGGCACACTGAAGGGACAATTGACCAAAATGATGCAGGAGACTACGGCTCCATGGCCAGAGCTCCTACCCATTGTACTATACCATATTCGTACTACCCCTATTGTAAAATATGGCCTGTCCCCATATGAGATATTGTTTGGTGCTAGGCCCCCAGTTGCAAATTTCCAGCCTCAGCAGTTATCAGAAGAAACTGACCGTGCTGTTCAATATGTTATTCAGCTTAGCAAGATTTTTTACTAACACCCATGTCCCCATGTTCTAGTTTCCTCTTCTTTTCCAGATTCAGCAGAAACCGACACCTGCTATAACCTGAAGCCTGGTGATTTGGTAGTCGTGAAAAGGCATGTCAGGAAGCACGGACTAGAACCTTTGTATGACGGTCCCTATGAAGTCCTCCTCATCACCCAACAAGCCAATAGCAAATGAAGGGGCATAATGTTTTGGTCTTTCGCATTTTCCATGTTATTATTGGTAACCGCATGGTACAGCCTAAATTCCCCAACGTCCTTGAATAATAAGTTTATACAACATCATGAAAAATTACTGAGAGATTTGTTTGACAATTCCCAGTCTCTGGCAGACTGTTGGATCTGCACGTATTCACCAGTGTCAGCCACAAGCATCCCCTTTTTGGCTATCCCTGTTCCACCCGAGGAGTTATTTGCTTGGAATGACTGTTCTGACACACTCGCTAATAGTGCCACAGATAATGCTAAATTATGGAATTTAACTGTTGGTATACCTATTGTGGGATGGGTGGGATACCCCTGGTGGCAAGGTAACCTTTCAGGAAGTAATACACAACTTCAATATTTGGCCTACAAAGGGGGGGTTTGGGTCCCTAAGAATAAGACTAGTCTAACCAATCTGGGGCAAGTTCCAACGTATGGTCTACAAGTCAGTTTCAATGTAACTTCACACTCTACTGATGCCTTCAAACCAATGTTGCTAGAAAGAAGGTTACATAACACGTCATGGGAATTTTCTAATTTGTTTCCCCAGGGTTCTAACGAAACCTGTGCCAGTATTTCTGGCAATATATCTTGTAATGAGTCCTCTGAATATGTGCCAGGAACCCCCACTTGTGGAAATCCCGATGTAGGTGATTGTAGTCCTTTAGGACAATCTCCAGCTTGGTGTATGCTTCAGAATGCATCTGCATTCATAGACTTAACTTATAGATTGGTACTGCAACATTCAGCCCTATGGGATTTACCTGATGACATGTTCTGGGTATGTGGAGACAATGCTTATAAATGGTTGCCAGTAGGGGTAAGAGGTACTTGTTCTCTGGGTCGCTTGACCCCGGCCACCTTAGTTATTCCGAACAAACAGTTGGATACACAGGCTATACCCAAACATACATTATACAAAAGAGCTGCGGACAATTCACCCTGCCCTTCAGGGAGACCACATTTAGTACAGATGAGTGTGGCCAATAAAATTGTCAGTTCCATTTTCATTTACCCTATGATTACACAAATGTGGGATAAATTGGTTAGGGCCACAGATTATCTAGATGATCAAATTTGGGATATATTGGACATACTTAACACTACTGTTGCTGTCCAAAATCAACTTATTATAGTCACTAATCAACAAACTATAGTGCTGGACTACTTAACAGCAGCACAAGGTGGTATGTGTCAGGTCATTGGACCCGCTTGCTGTCATTATATAGATCCTAACAGTACTATGAAGTTAAAGTTAGAAGACATTCAAAGACTCAGAGATCAATACGATAAAGACAATGATCGTACTAAGGACAGTTGGTGGTCAGACACCTTCTCCTTTCTCAATCCAGCCAATTGGTTTAAGGGAATTGGGGGCTGGAGAGCTGGGATCTTACAGAGCTTGTTACACATTGCTGCCTGTCTCCTTGTTGTATATGTGATACTAAAACTTGTTCTTTGGTGTATTTCTGTATGTATTAGGAAATTCTGCACTAAGCCAGATAATGATGATACCAAAGGTGTCGTTGCCCCTGCTCTTCTCTACACCGATCTTAAAAGGCTACTTGATGAAGATGTTGAAGCCAAGCGCATGGCTACCTACAAAAGATCTCCACCACCGGCATCAAAAATTGTTATTCGTGAACTGCAGTATACAGGGGGGGACGGGTCGCCGCGACAGCCATGACTGGTAACACGGCATCAGTCATATGAAGATCAGTACCCCTCAAGCTGTTAGCTTGGGATAGCACCTCTGATGCTGCATATGTGTTATCAAAATTTATCTAGGGGGGAATTGTGAAGTACAGTATTCAGATGTACAGGACATCTTGTTCTCCGGGATCCATTTTTGTGCTTGCGACGCCATTTTGCTGTTTACGAGTTAAATTTTGTAACTTAACTAGATGAAAGTTCACGGCTGTTATGAAGCCAGACTGTTCCAGCTTGTACAAGATATGAGATATGAGATGAGACCCTAAAAGAATGTGCTATTGTTCTATATTCTACATCACGCAGCTAGGGACATATTCTGATTCTCTTGCAATACTATTGGCTTACATGTATTACGATTCTATTGGTTGCTGTATACTTTGCATAATTAAGCAGAATGCTATGTAATGTGAGATTCAGTAAAGGGGCTCAGTGATCTGCCTCGATCCTCCCGTACAGAGACCCCCGTCTCCGTGTGGTCATTCCCAGTTGCTAGCAACGCCCTGTGAATTAATTTGGAAATCACTGGCTCAACCGTGAAGGGTTAATTTAGCCCTACCTCAACACCGTCAGGACCTGCAGCCTTCAAAACTTTGATCTTATCCAGTTCTTTTGCAACCTGGGTACTTGTGAAGAACAGACCCTGGCTCAGTTGACAAGTTGCAGCAGGTGGTGAGGTTATTGTAGCAGAGAGGTGTGAATGATATGCAGGGGCAGGAGCAGCCAGTGTGTGATTAAATCTGTTAAAGAATAGATTAAGTTCATTAAGCCCCTCTTTATCTACAACCATCCTGGTGACAGTCTGTCTATGCCCAGACATAGGCTTTAGACCCTCCCAGACTTCATGAATCCTTTTCTGTGACAATTTCAGTTCAATCTTTGTCTTATAATTAGCCTTTCCCTGCCTGATTAGATTCTTCAGATCTTTCTGCACCTCTCTCAGCCTGCCCTTGTCACCTGATCTGAAGGCCAACTTCTCTTTGAAAAGAGCCTTTATTCCGGGGCTGATCCCTGGTTTATTGTTAGAGAAGCACCTCACTACTTTTGTGGGTACCATGTTGTCTACACAGAAATTAATGTAGTCTGTTATACAGTGTGTGAGACCATCCATGTCATCACCATATGAATCTTGCAGCACTTCCCAAGTGGTTGTTTCAAAGCAGTCTCTCAGAGCATCATCACTCTCCTCAGTCCATATCCTCACTGTGCGAGTGACAGCAGGTTCTCTGTACAAGTGGCTTGTACACGGGTTGGAGGTGCTCTAGGTTGTGATCCGATCTTCCAAGGGGCGGTAGGGCTGACGAGGCATATGCCCCTCTCACATTGGCAAAGAACAAGTCCATTGTTTTGTTGTCTCTAGTGAGGCAGGTAACATACTGTGTGCAACTGGGTAGTATGGATGCTGGAGACTAGGAGACAAGATGACTAGTGTCATCTTGTGGATTGATATGAGCCACAAAGTCCTTCAAAATGAAACTGTTCTGGATGTAATGATGCTTGCATTAAAGAACTGATTGGCCAGATATGTATGGGGTCAGGATGACCGGGCTGCGGGTACATGTGCTGCATCGGGTCTGGAATTGTCAAGGCTGCGTCCCCTATTTCCCAGGGGAAGGAATAGGGGAACGGACAGACCCCATTACCCAGGAAGAGGGGGCATGTTTAGACAGGGAACCTGTCCGGAAGCTGAGGAAAAAAATGCAAAGTAGGAGTGAGTCCCCAGCTGTGAGCGTGTGAGCAGCAAGGGGGGCAGTGCACTACGCACCCAAAGTGCCAACGCCGCGTCAAACTGTAGCAGACGGACAGACCCAGTGACCTAGAGGCAGGGGGCCAGCTTAAGAGAAAGCGGGCATGACAGCAGAGATTTTTGGCGTGGACAAGCAGCGCATAGGAGGCTGAGCAGTGTGCTCCATCCTTAGAGCACTGGCGCTGCAAAGGGCTGTTCCCGTTGGCTCCCGCCACTAAAAGTGATACTGCCAGAGAGCGAGGCGCTGTGTGCCCACTGACCACCAGAGAGCGAGGCGCTGTGCGTTCCTTGACCATGAGTACCACGCACGTGCGCAGTAGAGAGAGCAAGTTCATGCCACGTGTTCAGCGTGGATAACCAATAATTATAAGGCACAGAGGAATGACAGAGGACGTTGGTGCGGTCAGCAAGGTACTCCCGCAGCATTTTCCCAAACTTTGCACTCTTTGTGAGAGCCCCCTGTGCCTCGGGGTCAGGGCGATGGGATGGTCTGAGAAAACTCTCCCCGAACTTTGCCAGTGTACCACTGCGTCTGCTGGATTTGAGTTGTGTCTCTCTCACCTGTACTCCTTGCTTCGCCAATGAACTGAGACCTCTGCTGTCAGCGTTTTCATATGGGAATTTTTTTAATAATTCCGCAAGAAGGGCCCTCTGGTCCTCCAACATTTTAGTACACCTGTCTGCCTCTGGAATAAGAGATATAAAGTTCTCCTTGTAGCGTGGGTCTATAAGTGTCACCAATCAGTATTGCCCATCAAGCAAAATTTTGAAAATGCAAGGGTGACGGGAAAAGCAGCGTAACATAAACTCAGCCATGCGTGTAAGACTGCTAACAGTCAATACTTCCGTGTCCTTACCAAGAGTACGACTGACCATGATCTCCTCCTCCTTGTCCTCAGGCCTCCACGACTTTCGACTAACCTCAGTAATATCATTGTAAAAACATCATCTTATATATAAAGCTCAATGTGTGTATGTATGTATGTATGTGTGTGTGTGTGTGTATGTCCGGGATAGGCATCCGCACCATCGCAGCTACAGCCACAAAATTTGGCACAGTCACATGTCTGGACCCCGAGAGCGTCCTAAGCTATGTTGTGAGGTGAAATTTTAACCCTGCGCGTTCCAATTTACCAAATAATTGTGCCCCTATCTACATAATGTGGAAAAAGAGTGTGCGTGTCAAGCCTCGCCCCTCATTATGATGTCATAATGCCCCTATCTACATAATGGGGAAAGAGTGTGTGCGTGTCAAGCCCCGCCCCTCATTATGATGTCATAATGGTTGCCATGGCGATGCTGATGTTATCATAGGTTGCAAGCCCTGCCGCTCATTATGATGTCATAATGGTTGACTATGGGATTGAGGATCTGTGATGGGTATATGGGCACTGGACTATGGGATGGAGGATATGTATGACGGGTATATGGGCACGGGACTATGGGATGGAGGATGTGTGATGCGTATATGGGCACTGGACTATGGGATGGAGGATATGTATGACGGGTATATGGGCACGGGACTATGGGATGGAGGATGTGTGATGGGTATATGGGCACGGGACTATGGGATGGAGGATGTGTGATGGGTATATGGGCACTGGACTATGGGATGGAGGATATGTACGACAGGTATATGGGCACAGGCCTATGGGATAGTGGTTATGTATGATGGGTATATGGGCACGGGACTATGGGATGGAGGATAATTATAATTTGCTATAACTAACCACAGTTAGTAACTATTCCCAGGCAGCGCCGGGCTCTTCAGCTAGTTGTAAATACATTCTTGTAAATATACCCCTGTAGTTTTTATCTCCCCCACCTCATTGTAAATTGTAAGTTGTCACGAGCAGGATTGCATTTTTGGGGGTTAATTATTGATATCGTTGTTACTTAGTGTAGAATGCAAGCTGTCACGAGCAGAGTCATTTTATTTTGGTTTAATTATTGTAATATTGTTGTCGTTATTACTTAGGACTGTTGTGCTTGAAACTGTTAAACTGCAAATATGTTTGCTCTATATAAATAACCACCAACTTGGTGGATTCCTCAAAGTTTTGGAGGATGGCACATATGTCTGAAATCCATGTCCACTCCTGAGATCTTATGTGTGAAGTCAGAACTGATTACCGACAACCTTGTTGATGCTGGTAGATTAGTCACCAAATGCCCTCTTCTGCTCACAAATCCTTTCCAACATCTGCAGTGTAGAGTTCCATCCCCTGAGGACATCACACACCAGTCAGTGAGCCAGAAGCTGCAAGCGCCGCTGAGGCACAGCAAGGGCGGATGAAGATGGAGATGACTTTCAAAATGGGTACGCAGAGAGTTGTACTTTTCTAGCAGATCTGTCAGCTCTGTGTCGCTTTTCAGAAAACATTGACTAATGAGATTAAGCGCATGAGCCAGCCATGGCACATGTGTGAGCTCGCATCGCCACAGACCAGCCACCAGGTTCCAGCCATTGTCACACACAACCATGCCTTGCTGTGGGTTCAGCGGTGTCAGCCACAGATCTATTTCAATGTGAAGCGAAAAAAGGAGAAATATGCAGCACTCACCGATATAGCTGAAAAATTGTGCGTCTTTATTTCACTTAAATTCCATCAATAGTTAAGTGGACATGCAGGATGTTAGAGGAATGCTAGGGGAGGGAGGTGCCGGACAACGGCCATTTCGCGATTACTCGCTTCTACGGGTCCAAGACTGGAGTGCTGCATATTTCTCTTTTTTTCGCTTCACATTGAAATATTCATGTTTTCCATTTCGTCCCTCTGGACAACACCATGGAGGAAGTCCTCCCTTGACCTATAGCGGGACAGGATCACAGAGAGGTTAAAAGGTCCCTCCAGCCTCCAGTGTTTTTCCTGTCCCAAAGGGGACGGTCGTAGGAGAGGTTGCTCCAGGAGGAGTGAAGATAGAAGGTGAACGTTTGACGGGGCCCAGGGGGATCGGGCGGCTGGGCCAAACCTTCCCCCTGTCAAGCAGCCCGGGGCTGAAACCCTCCTAGGGGGGTCCCTCAGCCACAGAGACCAGGGTGCGGATGAGGCTCCTGGGTAGAGCCGCTTCCTCCCACAGTCGAGGCTCTCGGCTCTGACGCCGGCCTGCAAGCCACTGCTACTTACGGAAATCAGGGGAGAAGAAGGCGTCGCTCCTCCGGTAATGCCAGAGCAGGTCGGCGTGCGTTCCGCTGTAGAACGCGGTTGTGCAGAACGAGACAGGCAACGGGCGAGTTTCCTGGATCTCGTGGGGCACAGGAGAAGAAATCATTGGCAGTAATGCAGCATGCCTGACGGGACGCCGCTTCCCTCCATGGTGGGCACTCGGCATTACCAGCTCCCCCTGTTTTCTAGCAGGTATGGAGCCAGCACAGGTAAGTGCACGGTGGAATGCTGTTGATGGCCTAGGCCTCTGGACGGATGCTAGTCTCATGCCTTTGTGCTGAAAGCTGCTCAGGTGATGAGGTATTTGTTCACATATATGCAGCTAAGCCTTGCACCTCTAGGCTATAATAAGGCCATATGTCCAGGTTACATCTCATGGTTCGACTTAACTACTCTATCCATAGGAGGACACAGGGGGTTAATGCAGCACAGTGTCTCCATGAAGGCCCTCCAGCTGCAGCTCAGTAATTAGCTCCTTCGGGTGGGGTCAGGCTGACAAATGAGATGTTCCGTTCAGAGTGGCAGCTCATGGCCCTAGCCGTAGAGACACAGAGGGAAAGGAAAAGAATGAAAATCACACCACTCAACAGGATTGAGAGCAACGGTTGGGTCTACGGATTATATTGAGCATCTATGCTTTAGATTGCATTATAGCGTTTCCATGCTTTATATTGAGGGCCTCTGTACATCATATTGCATCAGACTGCCTCTATGCATTACATTGAGTGTTTCTCTGCACCATATGGCTTCTATGCAATATATTGGGTACCTCTATGCTTCATATCGCATTAGAGTGCTTCTATGTTTTATATTGAGGGCCTCTGTCCATCATATTGCATTGTGCCTCTATGCATGGCACTGAGTATCTCTATGCATCATGTTGCTTCTTTGCATTGAGTGCCTCTATGCTTCATATTGCATTATAGTGCTTTTATACTTTATATGGAGTGCCTCTGGACATCATATTGCATCATACTGCCTCTACGCATTACATTGAGTATCTCTATGCATCAGGTTGCTTCTATGCATTGAGTGCCTCTATGCTTCATATCGCATTATAGTGCTTTTATGCTTTATATGGACGTGTCTCTGTGCATATCATTTCAACATAGCATCACATTGAGTATCTCTATGCATCATATTGCCTCTATGCGCTATATTGAGTGCCTCTATGCTTCATATTGCATTATAATGCTTCAATGCTTTATATTGAGTGCCTCTATGGATCATATTGCTTCAGGATGCCTCTGCATCATATTACATCATAGTGCATCATATTGCATCCATAGTGCCCGGGGCATCAGATGGCATCATAATGCCTCTGTACATAATTACATCATAGTGCCTCTATGCATTATATGGAGTGCATCACGTTGCACCAGATTGCATCATAGTACCTCTGTCATACTGCCTCTAGGCATTATATTGAGTACATCAGGTTGCACCATATGGCATAGTGCTTCATAGTGCCTCTGCATATTGAACCATAGTACTTCTCAGTAATTCGACATCATATTGCATCAGAGTGTTTCACAGCAACGCTGCATCATATCGCATTATAGTGCATCATATTGCCTTTAGGCATCATAGTGCTTCATAGGCCTCTGTGTATATTGCAGCATACTGCTTCACAGTGCCCCTCATCATATTACTTCATATTGCATCATAGTGCTTCATAGGCCTCATGCCCCTCATCATATTACTTCATATTGCAACATAGTACCTTTTTGCATCATATTGCATCAGTGTTTCAGGGTGCCTTCGTGCATCATATTGCATCATAGCGCTTCATAAGTGCCTTTTTTCATATGGCATCATAGTGCTTCATAGCGTCTCTATACATCATATTGCGTCATAATGCTTTGGTGCATCATATGGCATCATAGTGCTTTGGTGCCCCTGTGCCTCAGGGTGTATCACTAGTGTTTCATAGTGCTTCATGGTACATCATGGTGCCTCATAGTACTTCGGGTGTTGTGGCTTTGTGCCGCTGGCTGTGGGCCTCTGGCTTAGACCATCTGACTTGGGCCTTGTTGTGTGGCCGCACCCTGTTTTGTTGGCCTACCACTTCACGTTTTATCTCAGGCCCAGAGTCCTTCAGTTTGGACCCAGATCCAACTTTTGTTGCTTCATTCTTGGCATCCGAGCTTAGCCAAAAAAAAAAAACCACCTATGCTTGAATTGGATTAAAAACACACATGTGACATGCACAATGTGAACAAGTCTGTTGGACCATGTTCACTCCACCCTGACTGAAACACAAACAAAAAGCACAGAATGACAAATGTGCAAAAATACCTTGCAATAAGACATATAACAGTAGTCAGCAAGTGCTGATAAAAGGTAATAACAAACACAGGGTATTTAGTCGATACTTTTTTTGCAAAAAAATGTATACCAAGCTGCCTCACCAACGTCAAGGTAACCCGTATTGAAGCAGTCCCTATCTAATGTATTTAATACCTGAACATATGAACTGTGTCTAAATGAGCAGGATTAAGACAGGCGCTTTCTGGTGTGGGCACGTGATGCAAGACAGCTCCTTATGTGCATGTCACACAAGAGAGGGGTGGGGTCTCTCAAATCATGCATAAGCATGAAAAAAACTGGATTAAAAACACACATGTGACATGCACAATGTGAACAAGTCTGTTGGACCATGTTCACTCCACCCTGACTGAAACACAAACAAAAAGCACAGAATGACAAATGTGCAAAAATACCTTGCAATAAGACATATAACAGTAGTCAGCAAGTGCTGATAAAAGGTAATAACAAACACAGGGTATTTAGTCGATACGTTTTTTTGCAAAAAAATGTATACCAAGCTGCCTCACCAACGTCAAGGTAACCCGTATTGAAGCAGTCCCTATGTAATGTATTTAATACCTGAACATATGAACTGTGTCTAAATGAGCAGGATTAAGACAGGCGCTTTCTGGTGTGGGCACGTGATGCAAGACAGCTCCTGTATTAAATACATTAGATAGGGACTGCTTCAATACGGGTTACCTTGACGTTGGTGAGGCAGCTTGGTTTTCCTGCCTTCTCCTGCTGCGCTTGGTGGCTTTCTTGGGTGGCATGTTGGGTGTGGCTGTGGGTCCCACTGTCTTGCTTTTATATATGTCTTGTGGGCAGAGCTACTGAGCATGCTCAGACCAAAAAAACCGGATCCGGCGCATTGCGGCGCTCATAGGCTTTCATTGTGTGAAAAAGCCGGACGCGCCGGATCCGGCGTGTCCGGCTTTTTCGCCGGAGACAAAAAACGTTACAGTAGACGCTTTTTCCAGACGCCGGATCGCGACACATTGCCGGATCCGTCGAAAACCGGATGAAACGCATGGCCATCCGGTGCGATCCGGCGCAAATGCAAGTCAATGGGGGGGAAACCGGATCCGGCATTGCATTTCGCCGGATCCGGTTTCTGTCAAAAGCGCCGGATCGCGCCTGACGGCGAAAACCTGATGTGTGAAAGAGGCCTTAATCCTGCTCATTTAGACACAGTTCATATGTTCAGGTATTAAATACATTAGATAGGGACTGCTTCAATACGGGTTACCTTGACGTTGGTGAGGCAGCTTGGTATACATTTTTTTGCAAAAAAACGTATCGACTAAATACCCTGTGTTTGCTATTACCTTTTATCAGCACTTGCTGACTACTGTTATATGTCTTATTGCAAGGTATTTTTGCACATTTGTCATTCTGTGCTTTTTGTCTATGCTTGAATTGGCCTAGTAAAGTAGCATTTCTTCCGTCTGGAACAGAACTCTCAAGGAGCTACTGCCTTGAGTGCTAAGGGCAAGTCTCTTGCATAATTAGCTTTAAAGGGAGATATACACTCACTGGCCACTTTATTAGGTACACCTGTCCAACTGTGTGTTAAGACTTAATTTCTAATCAGCCAATCACATGGCGGCAACTCAGTGCATTTAGGCATGTAGACATGGTCAAGACAATCTCCTGCAGTTCAAACCGAGCATCAGTATGGGGAAGAAAGGTGATTTGAGTGCCTTTGAACGTGGCATGATTGTTGGTGCCAGAAGGGCTGGTCTGAGTATTTCAGAAACTGCTGATCTACTGGGATTTTCACGCACAACCATCTCTAGGGTTTACAGAGAATGGTCCGAAAAAGAAAAAAAATCCAGTGAGCGGCAGTTCTGTGGCCGGAAATGCCTTGTTGATGCCAGAGGTCAGAGGAGAATGGGCAGACTGGTTCGAGCTGATAGAAAGGCAACAGTGACTCAAATTGCCACCCGTTACAACCAAGGTAGGCAGAAGAGCATCTCTGAACGCACAGTGCGTCGAACTTTGAGGCAGATGGGCTACAGCAGCAGAAGACCACACTGGGTACCACTCCTCTCAGCTAAGAACAGGAAACTGAGGCTACAATTTGCACAAGCTCATCGAAATTGGACAGTAGAAGATTGGAAAAACGTTGCCTGGTCTGATGAGTCTCGATTTCTGCTGCGACATTCGGATGGTAGGGTCAGAATTTGGCGTAAACAACATGAAAGCATGGATCCATCCTGCCTTGTATCAACGGTTCAGGCTGGTGGTGGTGTCATGGTGTGGGGAATTTTTTCTTGCCACTCTTTGGGCCCCTTGGTACCAATTGAGCATCGTTGCAACGCCACAGCCTACCTGAGTATTGTTGCTGACCATGTCCATCCCTTTATGACCACAATGTACCCAACATCTGATGGCTACTTTCAGCAGGATAATGCGCCATGTCATAAAGCTCGAATCATCTCAGATTGGTTTCTTGAACATGACAATGAGTTCACTGTACTCAAATGGCCTCCTCAGTCACCAGATCTCAATCCAATAGAGCATCTTTGGGATGTGGTGGAACGGGAGATTCGCATCAGGGATGTGCAGCCGACAAATCTGCGCCAACTGTGTGATGCCATCATGTCAATATGGTCCAAAATCTCTGAGGAATGCTTCCAGCACCTTGTTGAATCTCTGCCACGAAGAATTGAGGCAGTTCTGAAGGCAAAAGGGGGTCCAACCCGTTACTAGCATGGTGTACCTAATAAAGTGGCCAGTGAGTGTACATCTTTGGATTCATCCTACAAAGGACATACTACGTCCTGGGAGCAGTAAATCCCATGAGGTGGAAGGAGAGAATCTTTCCCAGCTCCACATACGGCAATCAGACTAGTTGCCTTGATCAACATCCAGTAGACAGATTTTTGTCACATAAGTCTGTTGTATTATGTTTACCAGGAACTGCATCATTGCCTTTGTAAAAACAAAAGAGAACATTCAGCTCACCCCCGAGATATAATTCCAAGCACAAGAAGGAGCACGGCTTCCTCACTGCTGCACAGCCTCCAAGGCAATAGGGAAAATAGAAGTGGATCCAGCTCACTCACAAGGCTTATTTAAAAATTAAAAAAAAAAAAATATTATTGGATGATCCTTAAAAAATTCAAAATGACAAAACAGACATCTCAGATGGCACAGCAATGACAGAGGGTGGTGTGTAATGAGACCATATGCGTTTCGAGCAACACGGCTCTTAAACACTGTTTTTTTCATTACCTTGTGGCGAAACAGCAGCACTGCGTCAGGTGGCAGAGGATACCACACACACTGTCCTTACAGCAGTCAGGGCTCCTGAGATAAAGAATCTGTAACCTGGACGCTTAGAGTTGAGAACTCATAGTCCCATTGCCTCACAGTAGGTAATCCCCCTCTGTGATGGGGAGAAAACTACTCTCTCTAGCTATAGGGTATGGTTACTCCCACCATGGCAGTCTGGGTGTATAAATATCACTGAGAAAATTGCCTTTTAGGCTACGCGTGTATATATGTGTATATATAGATAGATAGATAAGTTGACTTATATATAATGTCCGGACTAATGACTCGTATAGAGGCAGTTCGAAATAATCTCTCGTATTACAGGTTTTTTACCAACAACCCCCCCACCAACACCACTTTCATCGATTCCAGAGTCCAGACTCCCTGTATCTAACATACTGTAGGTAAAACAGGCGTGATCCCCGTTTCCCTTTCAGTGCTTCTAATAAGAAGCCCTATGTGGGTAATGGCAGGAGATATTACCTGGCAGATAGCATATTTCCTTAGCTTCAATAATAATCAACCCTTAGGCCGGGGTCACACTGGCGAGGAATACGGCCGAGTGAGAGGCGCTAAAAGCACGCATTAGACACGGACCAATGATTCTCTATGGGGTCCCTCGCACCAGGCGTATATTACTCATCCGTATTCTAGGCTCCGTGCCAATCGCAGCATGCTGAGATTGTCAGCGTACTACGGCCGTAGTACGCCAATGCAAGTCTATGGGTGCGCAAAAAATACGGATTACACACGGACCACACATGTGACTTGCGAGAAATACACACCCGGTGTCTTTTAGCAAAGCCGACAATTCAGTGCGCTTTACAGTAAACTCACACTGACAGTTTTAATAAAGAAACGAATGAATAGATATATACACATAGAATACATATATATATATATATAATATATATGCATTCTATGTGTCTATATCTATTCTTTGGTTTCTGTTATAAACCCTGTCATAGGGCTCCATTATATGTCCATTTTGCAAGCCGGCGAGAAAATCTCAGCATACGGATGCCATACGGATTACATACGGATGCTGACATGCGCAAAATACGGGACCACATCTTGCTTACGGATGACATACGGAGCACTCTTTAGGGGTAATTCATCCGTATTACGCATGTAAAATACGGACTGTGTTTTGCGTCGGTTAGTGTGACCCCGGCCTTACTTGGGGGTTTAGACATCAAAGGGTTCGGAATAGATGTGATCTGGATGAGTAGTGTATGTGCATCCCAATGCTCTGCCCATTATCCATGTACTAACTTATTGGTTTGATCTTCCCGCAGTCCAGGGTCTCTGTCTTGCAGATTTCCTTGTACTATGGTAAGCTGATCTCTAACCAGGGTTTAACCTTAGCCCAGGAGGACCAACGAAGGAACAACCTTTTGTCGTTAACCACATGCAGCGGATTACTGGTCTGTACAGTCCTCATGGTGTTGTGGCTGCGGCTATCACCATACTTTGCTGGGCAATAAGGTTTTTAAACCTATTCTGTGGCTGCGGTGTTTTTTAAGTATCTATCACAACAACTATAATTCACGGCTGTTCGTTATTGGTATTGGGGGTACGGCGGGTGTGTTTCACTCTGTTTCTGCTGCATACCTTGTTTACCACATTCATACTGAAATTGGAGATTATAGACATAGATCAGACACTCACTACGGTGTTTATCTTTGCGCTTTTCTTTAGACATCTATATTTCTTTGATCTTGCAGATCATATCTATATCTGGCCTGGTTCTTGCCTGGGACTTTGGTCCTTGGGTTTCTGTACCCACCCTGGGATCTTTCCTTTGGTATTCTCCATGGTGCTGTCCGGAGGGACGAAATGGAAAAAGGGAATTAGACCTACCGGTAATTCTGTTTCCAGTAATCCCTTAGGACAGCACCCTTAATTCCCTCCCTTATGTTTGTCTTTAGGCTTGCACGGAATCAATCTTCCGGCAGATCGTTCGTCCGTCAGGTCGCCTTGGCTCCAGACTAAGATGAAGTTATTAAATGGTCTCTTATAGATGCGTTTGTAAGGGCGCGTTTGGACCATTTCCATCCATCCTCGGTGGTACTTTGAAAAAACACTGGAGGGTGGAGGGACCTTTTAACCTCTCTGTGATCCTGTCCCGCTATAGGTCAAGGGAGGACTTCCTCCATGGTGCTGTCCTGAGGGACTACTGGAAACAGAATTAACGGTAGGTCTAATTCCCTTTTTTTCATGCAAGCACCTCCGTTTTTTGACTGAAATATATACCGTAATACTTCAGATAAATAGCTCTGTCTGTTAATGTGGTGATTTGTGTGCTCTAGTATGCCTTTCATATGTTTGCTCTTTGCTGGGATCAGCCACAGATCTGCCTGCTCTTTTACAGCTGTCCACAACTCTTCATCATTTTGCGGTTTGTCACCTAAGCATATTAGCTTCAGCACAGCCTGTTGCCGCTTGGATGAGGCAGTGCCTCAGTAGTTCCAGCTTGTGACTGATGTGCTACTTTTGGAGATGGAAGCTGAAGAGGTGGCGAAGGAGGAGGAGGTGCAGGAGCTGTAGACTGTGTGGGCAACCCAGATTGATGTAGGATCCGCAATACTCGGGGTTGGGAGGATGTGCATGATACCAAAGTCGGAGTGGGTCCCGGCTTCCACTATGTTAATCCAGTGTGCCTCAGTGAGATGTACCGTCCCTGACCACAAGCACTTGTCCACGTGTTTGTGGTTAGGTGGACTTTCCCAGTAACAGCATTATGGAGAGCACGGGTAATGTTATGGGACACGTACCTGTGTAATGCCGGGAAGGCACACCGGGACAAATAGTCCCACATGTTCGTGGCCTCGGTTTGATCCTCGACTCTGCCCTCTCTTTCAAGCTACAAATCCAAGCCCTTGCCTCCTCCTGTCCACTACAACTCAAAAACATTTCCTGGATCTGTACATTCCAAGAAACTTCAGAATGTTTGTGCACGCCCTCATGATCTCCCGCCTCAACTATTGCAACCTTCTACTCGCTGGCCTCCCCTCTAGCACTCTTGAACCACTCATATCTATCCTATCTGCTGCCAAAGTAATCCAACTGTCCCTCTGTTATTCCCCAGCCTCTCCTCTGCCGGGCCCTTCACTGCCTTCCTATTGCCCATAGGCTACAGTTCAAAATCTTAACTATGACATACAAACCCTTCCACAACCTGTCTCCTCCATACATCTGTGACATGGTCTCCCAATGTCCATCTGGGTCATGACTTCTTCTACGGTAACCCAGTGTGCCATCAGCGAGATGTACTGTCACTGCCGAAAAGCACTTGTCCAGGTGTCTGTGGTTAGGTGCACTTTCCTTGTAACAGCATTGTTGAGGGCCCGGGTAATGTTGTGGGACACGTGCTTGCTTGTGTAATGTCATGACGGCAGACCGGGAGAAATTATGGTGGGTGGGGACCAAGTACCTTGTGACGGTCTCCACCATCAGGTTGCGGAAAGCTTCCGTCTCCCATGAGTCTAAAATGCAACATTTCAAGTGCAAGCAGATGAGAAATGTGTGAATTAAGTTCTGTGGAGTTGGCTGCGTAATTACGCTTGCATTCCAAGGACTGGGGTATGGAAGACTGAATGCTGCGTTGGGACAAGGACGTGGACGTGCTTGTTAATGGTGCTAGTTGAGTTTGTGTGCAACTACAGATGCAGGGCAGGAGGCATCTTTGCATGCACCATGGGCAGGGGATTGGCTTGCACGCACAACAGTGGAAGAAGCAGTGGTATCACCCGTAGACACTGTTCATGGAGCCTGATGTTCAATCAACAGTCGGGTGCTTTGCTGCCATGTGCCTGATCATGCTGGTGGTAAGGCTGGTAGTTTTGCTACCCTTGCTGATGCGGCATGGCCGGTGGTGCAAATGGCCTTTTAGGGGTTATCGGCAGAGTCTTTAAAAAACAACAAGACTGTTAGGGGGACATTCATTTTCTCCCTCTCCCACACCACCTCCTCACCTCGACACCTGTCTTTCGGTGTTCCCCAAGGCTCAGTTCTAGGATCCCTACTCTTCTCCATCTAAACCTTTGGCCTGGGACAGCTGATGTAATGTCACGGTTTGCAATATCATCACTACGCCGATGACACACACATCTACCTATCTGTACCTGACATCACCTTCTTGCTGACCAAAATCACATGTCTTCAGGCAGTATCATCCTTCTTTTCTGCTCGCTTTAAAAAGTGGACATGGACAAATCAGAACACATCATCTTTCAAGCATCTCACGCTGAGTAGACATGAGAGCTTTGTATGCATCATTCAGTACCACTTTAGTAAGAGGGAAACTTTGCCCAAGAGAAAATGATTTTCCAAACATTCACGGACTTTTTTGCACATTTTTTTGCAGCTGTGATCTTCATCTTCTTGGTGTGGATATGGTAAATTTCAAAGTTGTCATCAATACCATCATCTTCCATAATTTGTAAAGAGGAAATCTGGTGTTACCAAGGGTCGTGGTTATGTACGTTTAGTGGCATTCCTTAGTGTTCGTTACACTAGGACAAATTATTTTCGACTGGTACATTTGGATATTATTGGTAATATGTATGGGTGAAGATAAAGAAGCTTATGCCACGGGTGTGTTTATACACCGTGTGCAGAATTATTAGGCAAGTTGTATTTGAGAGGATTCTTTTTATTATTGAATAACAACTATGTTCTCAATCAACCCAAAAGACTCATAAATATCAAAGCTTAATATTTTTGGAAGTTGGAGTGGTTTTTTTTTAGATTTGGCTATCTTAGGAGGATATCTGTTTGTGCAGGTAACTATTACAGTGCAGAATTATTAGGCAACTTAATAAAAACCAAATATATACCCATCTCATGTGTTTATTTTCACCAGGTAAACCAACAGAGCAACACAAAATTTAGAAATAAACATTTCTGACATTCAAAAACAAAACAAAAAAATTAGTGACCAATATAGCCACCTATCTTTACGATGACACTCAAAAGCCTTCCATCCATAGATTCTGTCAGTTGCTTGATCTGTTTACGATCCACATTGCGTGCCGCAGCCACCACAGCCTCCCAGACACTGTTCGGAGAGGTGTAATGCTTTCACTCCCTGTAGATCTCGCATTTTATGAGGGACCACAGGTTGTGTATGGGGTTCAGATCAGGTGAACAAGGGGGCCATGTCATTATTTTTCCTTGTTTTAGACCTTTACTGGCCAGCCACGCTGTGGAGTATTTGGATGCATGTGATGGAGCGTTGTCCTGCATGAAAATCATGTTTTTCTTGAACGATACAGACTTCTTCCTGTACCACTGCTTGAAGAAGGTGTCTTCCAGAAACTGCCAGTAGGTCTGGGGGTTGAGCTTCACTCCATCCTCAACCCGAAAAGGTCCCACAAGTTCATCTTTGATGATACCAGCCCATACCAGTACCCCACCTCCACCTTGCTGGCGTCTGAGTCGGAGTGGAGCTCTCTGCCCTTTACTGATCCAACCTCGGGCCCATCCATCTGGCCAATCAAGAGTTGCTCTCATTTCATCAGCTCATAAAACCTTAGAAAAATCAGTCTTAAGACATTTCTTGGCCCAGTCTTGACGTTTTATCTTTTTTGTTGAAAGGTGGTGGTTTTTCAGCCTTCCTTAGCTTGGTCATGTCCGTGAGTATGGCACACCTTGTGCTTTTTGATACTCCAGTAACGTTGCAGCTCTGAAATATGGCAAAACTGGTGGCAAATGGCATCTTGGCAGCTTGACGCTTGATTTTCCTCAATTCATGGGCAGTTATTTTGCGCCTTTTTTATCAACACGCTTCTTGGGACCCTGTTGAATATTTGCCATGAAACGTTTGATTGTTCGGTGATCACGCTTCAAAAGTTTGGCAATTTCAAGACTGCTCCATCCCTCTACAAGACATCTCACAATTTTTGACTTTTCAAAGTCCGTCAAATCTTTCTTTGGACCAATTTTGCCAAAGGAAAGGAAGTTGCCTAATAATTAAGCACACCTTATATAGGGTGTTGATGTCATTAGACCACACCCCTCATCATTACAGAGATGCAAATCAACTGATTTACATAATTGGCAGTTGGCATTCAAGCCTATACAGCTTGGAGTAGGACAACATGTATAATAAGGATGATGTGATCAAAATACTGATTTGCTTAATAATTCTGCACCCAGTGTAGTCACGGACGGTGCACTCCTCTTTAAACTTAGTTTTCCACGAGCATCAGTTTGTTTGGTTTTCCTCCAACACTGACCTGCTTTCTCTAATTTAGCATCTCACGAACATGTTGCACTTTGCCCTTTATACAGACACGTGCATCTTTGGCAACATATTTTGGACGGGCAATTTTTAGGCCGAGTCTCACACGTGCATCTGTTACACCGATCTTCTGACGGGCATGAAAACCATTCTGGTAATTAATGGTGGCTAAACGACGAATCATTGTAGGCTGTATCCTAGATCTCATACCTCCCATAGCCACTACTGTTATTAATCATGTATGTTCCCATTCCTGTCATCACCATGCCCCTTTTCCTGATCACTTCATCCAGTGATTCGTCTGCCATATTTTTACTGAAAACCTGCACCTTCCTAGCAGCAACTGTGTAGTAAACCACATTACAGTTTTGCAAGGTGTTTATGATGCCCCTAAAAAAAAAATTACATGCTATGTTGATATGTACCCCCAGGGGGGAAATGTTTGTGTATGGGCATTCCAAGTATAGATGAAATGCTCCTTTGTAATGTGAATTTTTTATGAAAGCCTCCCCCATGTTTCTTACAAGGGGGATTGTGGTGAGTGCAAATTAGGGCCAGGTCTTGCATTCACTTTAGGGACAAACTTTATGGTAATAAAAACTAAAATAATAATGGAAACTTTTGTTTCATGTGACTATCCAGTACGTGGTTTCAGATTCTTATTGGAGTGCATATGACTTGGCAGCGGGCCAGGCCTTGCAGTCAATGCATAAGAAAAGAATATGGGAGTACAAAATGAATAATGTGAAGTGGATTTTCCTGTGCCCATCCAGTACCTGGGTTCAAAGGCTTATTGGGGTGCATATGACTTGGCAGCAAAGCGCTCTGCCCATTCATGTGCAGCAAGACATTTCTTAAGTGCTGTTCCAGCTATGGCCATTAGATGTCATAGTTGCCCTTCTTTTTCCTATTCTTGGAGTTAGGGGCTCCTTCCCCTTAATTGTTATTCTGTTCAGAACCGCCCCTTCATCTTCCAGTGCTGAAGGATGTAGCCATTTTCCCTCAGATCCCAGAGCTGCTCACACGTGTCCAGCTCCCTGCAAAATCACTGCTTATATCAAGCGGATTCCGGTGAGGGTTTAATGCAGTTATGTGATATGTGTTGTGTATCTGTGTTGGCTGGCCATGATGCAGCCCCATGATGTTGCAATGTATTTTCAGTTCCTTGTAAAGCTTTTACACTGCATGTTAGACAGATGCCCCATTATTCAGTTAGCACAATGCTTGCAGCCTAAGTTGTTTATATATCTCTTTTCACTGCATTGTGTGTTGTATTGTTCAGCCTCTGTGGTGATGCCTACTGATGTAACAGCACTTTGTAATAATGCCTGCTGTGTATCATTGCTTTACTGTTATGATAGCACCTTGTATTATTGCTGTGATGTTATCTGCCAGCACTGACATATTGCACTGTCTATTTATTTATAGTTTTTACCCAAAATCATCCACTTCTATATCTCCGATATCATCCACTTCTATATCTCCGATCTCATCCATATTGTGTTCACCAATCTCCTCCAATATATCATCCTTTATCATTTACCATTGTTGTTCACATCATCCTAATAAATATGGACTTAAGCACCCATACAGTCTTGTTACTGGGAGTGGATGAAGGGTTTAGCCGTATGCTGGAATCCACACAGCGTCATACATGGAAGAAGGCAGAACAACAGGCTTTGCTGTCAATGTATAAAAAAACAGTATTGGAGTACGAAATGAATAATGTGAAGTGGATTTTCCTATGCCCTTCCGGTACATGGCTTCAAAAGCTTATTGGGGTGCATGTAACTTTGGGGCAGGGCAGGCCTTGCATTAAATGCAACATTTTTTCAGGAAGCCCTCTTGTACCTCTCGTGAAAGGGGTATTGGGGTGTGTCGTAATTCTTGGCAGTCCATCCACTCACTGCATAGGCAATAACAACATAGGAGACCCACTGTTTAATAATGTCCCTTTAAGAAGATTAATGCTGCCTGATGCCCCTGTAAAAATAGGCTCTTTCACTTTAAGAGTCCATCCTTCATAAATGAAACAAGATGTGTCTGCTTATGTGTCACAAACCACATGGCCAGCTAGGGTTGTGAAATGTTGCAATGACATTTCCTAGTGGGGAGACAGTGCTTTTCGTTCCTCCATAACAGAGCCAGAGTCATTGTCCACGGTCTATGACGCCGGCGGGAGATATTCCAGCCTTCCCCCAACAAAATCTTCAAGCGATAAGTTATCTCTTTTTCGATCACCCTTTTCAAAATATTGTGTTTTTGTGGAAGTCCTGTTGTTGCGCTCAGAGTTTCTGCATTTTCCCACTGTTGATTTGATCTCCCTGCGCTGAGTATTCCTTGTACTTCCATAACCTGTTGTAGTAAATCTTGTTAACCCCTTCTCTGCCTCCGGCTCTTCACTGCATCCAACTAACCTCTTACAATATTACACAAGGGAAATCTGTTTACTGCAGGTGTGTAAGTGACCTTCTACAGGTGTCAGTAATAGAGGGGTCCTGTTTTGGATAGTAAGCCAACATGATCACAGAAGTTCCAAGTTAAAAAAAAAAAATAGTTTATTACAATAAGAGTTTATTCACATAACCATATAATATGGCCTAGAACTATCTGATGTTTTATCAGATAGCACAAGACCCAATGTTATACCCCTGGGCAGAGCAGATCTGCTATTTTTTTCTCATACTAATTTGGCATGAGAAAAAAAATCGCAGCAATGCCACCTGGCCACGTCCTGATGGGCACCATCAAGAATGTTCATGAAGTGACCAGATAAAGTCCATTATCATCCTTCTCCGTGGTTCAGCTGGACGTGGCTCTTCTTAAGCACATGAGGTTCACGAAGGAGTCACAAAAGCATTTTTTTACTAAGCAGATATTCCATTTGTTGCTCAAACTGTTTTTATTGAAAATGTTCTAATTATTATATAAAATGGAGTTAAACAACATGAAGTAAGAGAAAAGGAAAAATATGGTGAAACAAGGGAAAATAAAGGAAAATGGGAGAAGGAACTATCACAAAGCAATAACAGTTATTGTGTCTCTGATACATGTACCAAGAGATATTAAGATCAAGGGTAAAACAATGGAATTATCATTTCTTTGAGAGTATCTCACCAGTTTGATAGTTTCATTATCACATATTATGAAAGCTAGCTATGTTCCTGATCAGGGCTACCAAAAGGAATTTCAGGGCCCCATAATGGCAAAATTTTCGGGCTCCCTTGAGACTCCACCCAGGCTCCACCCCAGTTCTGCCTCTACCCCCAAGCCCCGCCTACACCCTTCGAACTTTGCACAGTCCCATCGCCCACTCTTGGAAAAACTCTTCTGCCCCGTCGTCACCAATCACACATTAATAGTTCCCATGTAACGATACCACAAACGTAACCATCAGCTTTTGTTTTGACCAACAGGTTTTTTAAGCCTGCCACCACGACAAGGTAGACTCTTTTGGCAGGGCCCTACTCTACTCTAACGTATTAAACATTTCTTAAAATATCCAATAATCTTTTTAGGTATATTTTTTACTTATTTTTCTTTAAGGGAATGTGTCACATACATTTATAAAATTTTTAAACTAATTGAAATCAGATTGTTATAATCTTTTGTATAATCTGTATTTCTGATTGCAGATCATTGTATTCTGTTTCCTGTACATTTATGGAAGCTGCTCTCTTGCCTGTTTGAAGATATGGACATTGGACATATACATGTACAGTATATACTGTATATCATAAGACATTATAAGGGACTCTATTTCCTTGGCAGAGTTTTCTATTCATGTTCTCATGTTTAGTGACATGCAGATGTCATTGTGCAGGAAGTGGGAAGAGGTGAGCTGTGACACTACCTACTGTGAATGGTGAATTCTATTAACTCTCATTGTAATCCTGCCTATTATGATAATGAGGTGACTGCTAATAAGGGATCTCTTCTGGACATGCCAGTCTATTAGAAAAGTCGTTTCTTTTGATTTATTATTTTATGATATAAGGGGTGACAAAATTTAAAGTAAATTCTTGCAAAACTTTAAACTATGATTAAAAGGATTGGACATTTTCTGGTTATTGTTGCCGAATGTTTTTGAGATGATAAGGCTGACGTTTTTAATGATACCACTTTTGCGGAGATATGTTCTTTTGATCGACCGTTATTGCATTTTAATGCAATGTCACAGCGACCAAAAAAAAGTAATTCTGTTTTTTTTATTTTTTTCCCGCTACACCGTTTAGCGATCAGGTTAATCCTTTTTTTTATTGATAGATCGGGCGATTCTGAATGTGGCGATATCAAATATGTGTATGTTTAATTTAATTTTTATTGTTTAATTTTGAATGGGGCATGATTTAAACTTTTATATTTTTCTATTTTTTTTCATCTTTTTAAATACATTTTTTTTTTACTTTTAGCATGCTTCAATAGCCTCCATTGGAGGCTAGAAGCTGCCAAAGCTTGATCGCCACTGCTACATCTAGGCGATGAGCAGATCGCCTACATGTAGAAGAAATACAGCATTGCTATGAGCGCTGTCCACATTGTGGCGCTCATAGCAATCCGGCATCAACAACCATAGAGGTGTCCAGGAGACCTCTGATTGTTGTTCCAACGCATTTGTGACCCCCTTATCACGTGACGGAGGACAGCGGTGCGCGTATTTCTGACCACGCAGCCAGAGCGCTTGTTAAATACCGCTGTCAGTTTTTGACAGCAGCATTTAACTAGTTAATAGGCGAAGGTGGATCGCGATTCCACTTGCGCCTATTGCAGGCACATGTCAGCTGTTCACCGCCGGAGCCCTCATCAAAGCGGGGGAGATGTCCAATGATGGACTATGTCCGTCATTGGACATTAAGGGGTTAAGATTGTTGTACTTGTGTTTATTATGGACACCCCTTTTCACATGTAAAGCACCATGGCACGATGGAAAAAATGGAGCTATAATAATAAATAATGGCAATAATATATACATTGGTTAATAATAACCAGATAGTGGTCAATGTCCAAAACCTAAAAGCTTAATAACACATTCCCACTAAACATTTTGCTAATTAAATCTATTTTCTTTAGAGTCATTTAGTTTAACCCTTTGGTCAAATACATAAAGTGCAAAATTACAGTACCAATAACAGAAAAGAAAACAAACAAATAAAGAAAACAGACAAAACAAAGGCAACACTTATAACCAATCAGAACAATGAAAATAAGGTCATTTTGTGGGATCAGAGAAACAACAAAGCATTATCATAAAGACAGAATATAAAACTTATCCACAACAAGACCATTAATATGAGGCATACAGGTAGGACTAGCTTACCATTTCTATTACCTGTATGCCCATATTGATAGGTCCTATACGTCTCGCGGGGGAGGGGGGGGTTACAGATTCCATTTAAAACATAAACAGACATATATTAATTCTTATCTATTTAATAGGATGACGACAGCTGTCCAGACCTGCATCCCACCACAACCACCACTCCGGAGTAATCCCTGGCGAATGCTATCCTCCTCAGTGACACAGTGAGAGGCTACACGCCCCCTTCTGCTCTGAGGGTATATACTCATCTAAGAGTGATGCTCAAACTGTTGGGGTGCAGCTGTGGGACCCTATTTTCAGAGATGATGTCCTCCACCCAAGTCTCAAAAACTGAAAGGGTCTTCAGGAGAGGTGGGTAGTCGAGCTAGGCTATCAGACGGTCACCTCTGTAGCTGTAGTGTCATCCTTCCTATGGTTCCGTTCAGGGGTGAACAAGGGCAGACATGTTGTTGATGCAACTGCACACGGGCCAAGAGGTAAGAGGACCAATTTCCACCTCCAAAGCAGATGATACTGTGCGTTATGATGAGTCATTGGGTTGATCATTAGCATAAAGACAGAATATAAAATTTATCCACAACAAGACCATTAATATGAGGTATACAGGTAGGACTAGCTTAACATTTCTATTACCTGTATGCCCATATTAATAAGTCACATACGTCTCGGGTGGGGAGTGAAAGATTCAGTTTAAAGTATAAAACAGACATATATAAATTCTTATCTATCTAATTGGATGACGACAGCTGTCCAGACCTGCATCCCACCACAACAACCACTCCGGAGTAATCCCTGGCGAATGCTATCCTCCTCAGTAACACAGTGACTGGCTACGCGCCCCCTTCTGCTCTGAGGGTATGTACTCTTCTATGAGTGATGCTGAAACTGTTGGGGTGCAGCTGTGGGACCCTATTTTCAGAGAAGATGTCCTCCACCCAAGTCTCAAAAGCTGAAAGGGTCTTCAGGAGAGGTGGGTAGTCGAGCTAGGCTATCAGACGGTCACCTCTGTAGCTGTAGTGTCATCCTTCCTATGGTTCCATTCAGGGGTGGACAGGGGCGGACATGTTGTTGGTACAACTTGTGCAACTGCACACGGGCCAAGAGTTAAGGGTACCAATTTCCACTTCCAAAGCTGATGAAGCTGTGTGTTATGATGAGTCATTGGGCTGATCATTAGCATAAAGACAGAATCTAAAATTTATCCACAACAAGACCATTAATATGAGGCATACAGGTAGGACTAGCTTAACATTTCTATTCCCTGTATGCTCATATTAATAGGCCATATACGTCTCGCGGGAGGGTGACAGATTCTATTTAAAGCATAAACAGACATATATAAATTGTTATCTATCTAATTGGATGACGACAGCTGTCCAGACCTGCATCCCACCACAACAACCACTCCGGAGTAATCCCTGGCGAATGCTATCCTCCTCAGTGAGACAGTAAATGGCTACGAGCCCCCTTCTGCTCTGAGGGTATGTACTCATCTAAGAGTGATGCTCAAACTGTTGGGGTGCAGCTGTGGGACCCTATTTTCAGAGATGATGTCCTCCACCCAAGTCTCAAAAGCTGAAAGGGTCTTCAGGAGAGGTGGGTAGTCGAGCTAGGCTATCAGACGGTCACCTCTGTAGCTGTAGTGTCATCCTTCCTATGGTTCCATTCAGGGGTGGACAGGGGCGGACATGTTGTTGGTACAACTTGTGCAACTACACACGGGCCAAGAGTTAAGGGTACCAATTTCCACTTCCAAAGCTGATGAAGCTGTGCGTTATGCTGAGTCATTGGGTTGATCATTAGCATAAAGACAGAATCTAAAATTTATCCACAACAAGACCATTAATATGAGGCATACAGGTAGGACTAACTTAACATTTCTATTACCTGTATGCTCATATTAATAGGCCATATACGTCTCACGGGGGGGGTGACAGATTCTATTTAAAGCATAAACAGACATATATAAATTCTTATCTATCTAATTGGATGATGACAGCTGTCCAGACCTGCATCCCACCACAACAACCACTCCGGAGTAATCCCTGGCGAATGCTATCCTCCTCAGTAACACAGTGAGTGGCTACGCGCCCCCTTCTGCTCTGAGGGTATGTACTCATCTAAGAGTGATGCTAAAACTGTTGGGGTGCAGCTGTGGGACCCTATTTTCAGAGATGATGTCATCCACCCAAGTCTCAAAAGCTGAAATGGTCTTCAGGAGAGATGGGTAGTCGAGCTAGGCTATCAGACGGTCACCTCTGTAGCTGTAGTGTCATCCTTCCTATGGTTCCATTCAGGGGTGGACAGGGGCGGACATGTTGTTGGTACAACTTGTGCAACTGCACACGGGCGATGAGGTACATATATTAATCCTTATCTATCTATCTAATAGGATGACGACAGCTGTCCAGACCTGCATCCCACCACAACAACCACTCCGGAGTAATCCCTGGCGAATGCTATCCTCCTCAGTGAGACAGTAAATGGCTACGCGCCCCCTTCTGCTCTGAGGGTATGTACTCATCTAAGAGTGATGCTCAAACTGTTGGGGTCCAGCTGTGGGACCCTATTTTCAGAGATGATATCCTCCACCCAAGTCTCAAAAGCTGAAAGGGTCTTCAGGAGAGGTGAGTAGTCGAGCTAGGCTATCAGACGGTCACCTCTGTAGCTGTAGTGTCATCCTTCCTATGGTTCCATTCAGGGGTGGACAGGGGCGGACATGTTGTTGGTACAACTTGTGCAACTGCACACGGGCGATGAGGTACATATATTAATTCTTATCTATCTATCTAATAGAATGACAACAGCTGTCCAGACCTGCATCCCACAACAACCACCACTCCGGAGTAATCCCTGGCGAATGCTATCCTCCTCAGTGACACAGTGATGGGCTACGCGCCCCCTTTTGCTCTGAGGGTATGTACTCATCTAAGAGTGATGCTCAAACTGTTGGGGTGCAGCTGTGGGACCCTATTTTCAGAGATGATGTCCTCCACCCAAGTCTCAAAAGCTGAAAGGGTCTTCAGGAGAGGTGGGTAGTCGAGCTAGGCTATCAGATGGTCACCTCTGTAGCTGTAGTGTCATCCTTCCCATGGTTCCATTCAGGGGTGGACAGGGGTGGACATGTTGTTTTTACAACTTGTGCAACTGCACACGGGAGATGAGGTACATATATTAATCCTTATCTATCTATCTAATAGGATGACGACAGCTGTCCAGACCTGCATCCCACCACAACAACGACTCCGGAGTAATCCCTGGCGAATGCTATCCTCCTCAGTAACACAGTGACTGGCTACGCGCCCCCTTCTGATCTGAGGGTATGTACTCTTCTAAGAGTGATGCTCAAACTGTTGGGGTGCAGCTGTGGGACCCTATTTTCAGAGATGATGTCCTCCACCCAAGTCTCAAAAGCTGAAAGGGTCTTCAGGAGAGGTGGGTAGTCGAGCTAGGCTATCAGACGGTCACCTCTGTAGCTGTAGTGTCATCCTTCCTATGGTTCCATTCAGGGGTGGACAGGGGCGGACATGTTGTTGGTACAACTTGTGCAACTGCACACGGGCGATGAGGTACATATGTTAATTCTTATCTATCTATCTAATAGGATTACGACAGCTGTCCAGACCTGCATCCCACCACAACCACCACTCCGGAGTAATCCCTGGCGAATGCTATCCTTCTCAGTGACACAGTGAGGGGCTACGCGCCCCCTTCTGCTCTGAGGGTATGTACTCATCTAAGAGTGATGCTCAAACTGTTGGGGTGCAGCTGTGGGACCCTATTTTCAGAGATGATGTCCTCCACCCAAGTCTCAAAAGCTGAAAGGGTCTTCAGGAGAGGTGGGTAGTCGAGCTAGGCTAACAGACGGTCACCTCTGTAGCTGTAGTGTCATCCTTCCTATGGTTCCATTCAGGGGTGGACAGGGGCGGACATGTTGTTGGTACAACTTGTGCAACTACACACGGGCCAAGAGTTAAGGGTACCAATTTCCACTTCCAAAGCTGATGAAGCTGTGCGTTATGATGAGTCATTGGGCTGATCATTAGCATAAAGACAGAATCTAAAATTTATCCACAACAAGACCATTAATATGAGGCATACAGGTAGGACTAGCTTAACATTTCTATTACCTGTATGCTCATATTAATAGGCCATATACGTCTCGCGGGGGGGGTGACAGATTCTATTTAAAGCATAAACAGACATATATAAACTCTTATCTATCTAATTGGATGTCGACAGCTGTCCAGACCTGCATCCCACCACAACAACCACTCCGGAGTAATCCCTGGCGAATGCTATCCTCCTCAGTAACACAGTGACTGGCTACGCGCCCCCTTCTGCTCTGAGGGTATGTACTCATCTAAGAGTGATGCTAAAACTGTTGGGGTGCAGCTGTGGGACCCTATTTTCAGAGATGATGTCCTCCACCCAAGTCTCAAAAGCTGAAAGGGTCTTCAGGAGAGGTGGGTAGTCGAGCTAGGCTATCAGACGGTCACCTCTGTAGCTGTAGTGTCATCCTTCCTATGGTTCCATTCAGGGATGGACAGGGGCGGACATGTTGTTTTTACAACTTGTGCAACTGCACACGGGCGATGAGGTACATATATTAATCCTTATCTATCTATCTAATAGGATTACGACAGCTGTCCAGACCTGCATCCCACCACAACAACCACTCCGGAGTAATCCCTGGCGAATGCTATCCTTCTCAGTGACACAGTGAGGGGCTACGCGCCCCCTTCTGCTCTGAGGGTATGTACTCATCTAAGAGTGATGCTCAAACTGTTGGGGTGCAGCTGTGGGACCCTATTTTCAGAGATGATGTCCTCCACCCAAGTCTCAAAAGCTGAAAGGGTCTTCAGGAGAGGTGGGTAGTCGAGCTAGGCTATCAGACTGTCACCTCTGTAGCTGTAGTGTCATCCTTCCTATGGTTCCATTCAGGGGTGGACAGGGGCGGACATGTTGTTGGTACAACTTGTGCAACTACACACGGGCCAAGAGTTAAGGGTACCAATTTCCACTTCCAAAGCTGATGAAGCTGTGCGTTATGATGAGTCATTGGGCTGATCATTAGCATAAAGACAGAATCTAAAATTTATCCACAACAAGACCATTAATATGAGGCATACAGGTAGGACTAGCTTAACATTTCTATTATCTGTATGCTCATATTAATAGGCCATATACGTCTCGCGGGGGGGGTGACAGATTCTATTTAAAGCATAAACAGACATATATAAACTCTTATCTATCTAATTGGATGTCGACAGCTGTCCAGACCTGCATCCCACCACAACAACCACTCCGGAGTAATCCCTGGCGAATGCTATCCTCCTCAGTAACACAGTGACTGGCTACGCGCCCCCTTCTGCTCTGAGGGTATGTACTCATCTAAGAGTGATGCTAAAACTGTTGGGGTGCAGCTGTGGGACCCTATTTTCAGAGATGATGTCCTCCACCCAAGTCTCAAAAGCTGAAAGGGTCTTCAGGAGAGGTGGGTAGTCGAGCTAGGCTATCAGACGGTCACCTCTGTAGCTGTAGTGTCATCCTTCCTATGGTTCCATTCAGGGATGGACAGGGGCGGACATGTTGTTTTTACAACTTGTGCAACTGCACACGGGCGATGAGGTACATATATTAATCCTTATCTATCTATCTAATAGGATGACGACAGCTGTCCAGACCTGCATCCCACCACAACAACCACTCCGGAGTAATCCCTGGCGAATGCTATCCTCCTCAGTAACACAGTGACTGGCTACGCGCCCCCTTCTGCTCTGAGGGTATGTACTCTTCTAAGAGTGATGCTCAAACTGTTGGGGTGCAGCTGTGGGACCCTATTTTCAGAGATGATGTCCTCCACCCAAGTCTCAAAAGCTGAAATGGTCTTCAGGAGAGGTGGGTAGTCGAGCTAGGCAATCAGACTGTCACCTCTGTAGCTGTAGTGTCATCCTTCCTATGGTTCCATTCAGAGGTGGACAGGGGCGGACATGTTGTTGGTACAACTTGTGCAACTGCACACGGGCGATGAGGTACATATATTAATTCTTATCTATCTATCTAATAGGATGACGACAGCTGTCCAGACCTGCATCCCACCACAACCACCACTCCGGAGTAAACCCTGGCGAATGCTATCCTCCTCAATGACACAGTGAATGGCTACGCGCCCCCTTCTGCTCTCAGGTTATGTACTCATCTAAGAGTGATGCTCAAACTGTTGGGGTGCAGCTGTGGGACCCTATTTTCAGAGATGATGTCCTCCACCCAAGTCTCAAAAGCTGAAATGGTCTTCAGGAGAGGAGGGTAGTCGAGCTAGGCTATCAGACTGTAGCTGTAGTGTCATCCTTCCTATGGTTCCATTCAGGGGCGGACATGTTGTTGGTACAACTTGTGCAACTGCACACGGGCCAAGAGTTAAGGGTACCAATTTCCACTTCCAAAGCTGATGAAGCTGTGCGTTATGATGAGTCATTGGGGTGATCATTAGCATAAAGACAGAATATAAAATTTATCCACAACAAGACCATTAATATGAGGTATACATGTAGTACTAGCTTAACATTTCTATTACCTGTATGCCCATATTAATAAGTCACATACGTCTCGGGTGGGGAGGTAAAGATTCAGTTTAAAGCATAAAACATACATATATAAATTCTTATCTATCTAATAGGATGACAACAGCTGTCCAGACCTGCATCCCACCACAACCACCACTCCGGAGTAATCCCTGGCGAATGCTATCCTCCTCAGTGACACAGTGAGAGGCTACGTGCCCCCTTCTGCTCTGAGGGTATGTACTCATCTAAGAGTGATGCTCAAACTGTTGGGGTGCAGCTGTGGGACCCTATTTTCAGAGATGATGTCCTCCACCCAAGTCTCAAAAGCTGAAAGGGTCTTCAGGAGAGGTGGGTAGTCGAGCTAGGCTATCAGACGGTCACCTCTGTAGCTGTAGTGTCATCCTTCCTATGATTCCATTCAGGGGTGGACAGGGGCGGACATGTTGTTGGTACAACTTGTGCAACTGCACCCGAGCGATGAGGTACATATATTAATCCTTATCTATCTATCTAATAGGATGACGACAGCTGTCCAGACCTGCATCCCACCACAACAACCACTCCGGAGTAATCCCTGGCGAATGCTATCCTCCTCAGTAACACAGTGACTGGCTACGCTCCCCCTTCTGCTCTGAGGGTATGTACTCATCTAACAGTGATGCTAAAACTGTTGAGGTGCAGCTGTGGGACCCTATTTTCAGAGATGATGTCCTCCACTCAAGTCTCAAAAGCTGAAAGGGTCTTCAGGAGAGGTGGGTAGTCGAGCTAGGCTATCAGACGGTCACCTCTGTAGCTGTAGTGTCATCCTTCCTATGGTTCCATTCAGGGGTGGACGGGGCGGACATGTTGTTGGTACAACTTGTGTAACTACACACGGGCCAAGAGTTAAGGGTACCAATTTCCACTTCCAAAGCTGATGAAGCTGTGCGTTATGATGAGTCATTGGGCTGATCATTAGCATAAATATAGAATCTAAAATTTATCCACAACAAGACCATTAATATGAGGCATACAGGTAGGACTAGCTTAACATTTCTATTACCTGTATGCTCATATTAATAGGCCATATACGTCTCGCGGGGGGGTGACAGATTCTATTTAAAGCATAAACAAACATATATAAATTCTTATCTATCTAATTGGATGACGACAGCTGTCCAGACCTGCATCCAACCACAACAACCACTCCGGAGTAATCCCTGGCGAATGCTATCTTCCTCAGTAACACAGTGACTGGCTACGCGCCCCCTTCTGCTCTGAGGGTATGTACTCATCTAAGAGTGATGCTAAAACTGTTGGGGTGCAGCTGTGGGACCCAATTTTCAGAGATGATGTCCTCCACCCAAGTCTCAAAAGCTGAAAGGGTCTTCAGGAGAGGTGGGTAGTCGAGCTAGGCTATCAGACGGTCACCTCTGTAGCTGTAGTGTCATCCTTCCTATGGTTCCATTCAGGGGTGGACAGGGGCGGACATGTTGTTGGTACAACTTGTGCAACTGCACACGGGCGATGAGGTACATATATTAATCCTTTTCTATCTATCTAATAGGATGACGACAGCTGTCCAGACCTGCATCCCACCACAACAACCACTCCGTAGTAATCCCTGGCGAATGCTATCCTCCTCAGTGTGACAGTAAATGGCTACGCGCCCCCTTCTGCTCTGAGGGTATGTACTCATCTAAGAGTGATGCTCAAACTGTTGGGGTGCAGCTGTGGGACCCTATTTTCAGAGATGATGTCCTCCACCCAAGTCTCAAAAGTTGAAAGGGTCTTCAGGAGAGGTGGGTAGTCGAGCTAGGCTATCAGACGGTCACCTCTGTAGCTGTAGTGTCATCCTTCCTATGGTTCCATTCAGGGGTGGACCGGGGTGGACATGTTGTTTTTATAACTTGTGCAACTGCACTCCGGCGATGAGGTACATATATTAATCCTTATCTATCTATCTAATAGGATGACGACAGCTGTCCAGACCTGCATCCCACCACAACAACCACTCCGGAGTAATCCCTGGCGAATGCTATCCTCCTCAGTAACACAGTGACTGGCTACGCGCCCCCTTCTGCTCTGAGGGTATGTACTCATCTAAGAGTGATGCTAAAACTGTTGGGGTGCAGCTGTGGGACCCTATTTTCAGAGATGATGTCCTCCACCCAAGTCTCAAAAGCTGAAAAGGTCTTCAGGAGAGGTGAGTAGTCGAGCTAGGCTATCAGACGGTCACCTCTGTAGCTGTAGTGTCATCCTTCCTATGGTTCCATTCAGGGGTGGACAGGGGCGGACATGTTGTTGGTACAACTTGTGCAACTGCACACGGGCGATGAGGTACATATATTAATCCTTATCTATCTATCTAATAGGATGACGACAGCTGTCCAGACCTGCATCCCACCACAACAACCACTCCGGAGTAATCCCTAGCGAATGCTATCCTCCTTTGTGAGACAATAAATGGCTACGCGCCCCCTTCTGCTCTGAGGGTATGTAGTCATCTAAGAGTGATGCTCAAACTGTTGGGGTGCAGCTGTGGGACCCTATTTTCAGAGATGATGTCCTCCACCCAAATCTCAAAAGCTGAAAGGGTCTTCAGGAGAGGTGGGTAGTCGAGCTAGGCTATCAGACGGTCACCTCTGTAGCTGTAGTGTCATCCTTCCTATGGTTCCATTCAGGGGTGGACAGGGGTCGACATGTTGTTTTTCCAACTTGTGCAATTGCACACGGGCGATGAGGTACATATATTAATCCTTATCTATCTATCTAATAGGATGACGACAGCTTTCCAGACCTGCATCCCACCACAACAACCACTCGGAGTAATCCCTGGCGAATGCTATCCTCCTCAGTAACACAGTGACTGGCTACGCGCCCCCTTCTGCTCTGAGAGTATGTTCTCTTCTAAGAGTGATGCTCAAACTGTTGGGGTGCAGCTGTGGGACCCTATTTTCAGAGATGATGTCCTCCACCCAAATCTCAAAAGCTGAAAGGGTCTTCATGAGAGGTGGGTAGTCGAGCCAGGCTATCAGACGGTCACCTCTGTAGCTGTAGTGTCATCCTTCCTATGGTTCCATTCAGGGGTGGACAGGGGTGGACATGTTGTTTTTCCAACTTGTGCAATTGCACACGGGCGATGAGGTACATATATTAATCCTTATCTATCTATCTAATAGGATGACGACAACTTTCCAGACCTGCATCCCACCACAACCACCACTCCGCAGTAATCCCTGGCGAATGCTATCCTCCTCAGTGACACAGTGAGGGGCTACACGCCCCCTTCTGCTCTGAGGGTATGTACTCATCTAAGAGTGATGCTCAAAGTGTTGGGGTGCAGCTGTGGGACCCTATTTTCAGAGATGATGTCCTCCACCCAAGTCTCAAAAGCTGAAAGGGTCTTCAGGAGAGGTGGGTAGTCGAGCTAGGCTATCAGACGGTCACCTCTGTAGCTGTAGTGTCATCCTTTCTATGGTTCCATTCAGGGGTGGACAGGGGCGGAAATGTTGTTGGTACAACTTGTGCAACTGCACACGGGCGATGAGGTACATATATTAATTCTTATCTATCTATCTAATAGGATGACGACAGCTGTCCAGACCTGCATCCCACCACAACCACCACTCCGGAGTAATCCCTGGCGAATGCTATCCTCCTCAGTGACACAGTGACTGGCTACGCGCCCCCTTCTGCTCTGAGGGTATGTACTCATCTAAGAGTGATGCTCAAACTGTTGGGGTGCAGCTGTGGGATCCTATTTTCAGAGATGATGTCCTCCACCCAAGTCTCAAAAGCTGAAAGGGTCTTCAGGAGAGGTGGGTAGTTGAGCTAGGCTATCAGACGGTCACCTCTGTAGCTGTAGTGTCATCCTTCCTATGGTTCCATTCAGGGGTGGACAGGGGCGGACATGTTGTTGGTACAACTTGTGCAATTACATACGGGCCAAGAGTTAAGGGTACCAATTTCCACTTCCAAAGCTGATGAAGCTGTGCGTTATGATGAGTCATTGGGCTGATCATTAGCATAAAGACAGAATCTAAAATTTATCCACAACAAGACCATTAATATGAGGCATACAGGTAGGACTAGCTTAACATTTCTATTACCTGTATGCTCATATTAATAGGCCATATACGTCTCGCGGGGGGGTGACAGATTCTATTTAAAGCATAAACAGACATATATAAATTCTTATCTTTCTAATTGGATGACGACAGCCGTCCAGACCTGCATCCCACCACAACAACCACTCCGGAGTAATCCCTGGCGAATGCTATCCTCCTCAGTAACACAGTGACTGGCTACGCGCCCCCTTTTGATCTTAGGTTATGTACTCATCTAAGAGTGATGCTAAAACTGTTGGGGTGCAGCTGTGGGACCCTATTTTCAGAGATGATGTCCTCCACCCAAGTCTCAAAAGCTGAAAGGGTCTTCAGGAGAGGTGGGTAGTCGAGCTAGGCTATCAGACTGTCACCTCTGTAGCTGTAGTGTCATCCTTCCTATGGTTCCATTCAGGGATGGACAGGGGCGGACATGTTGTTTTTACAACTTGTGCAACTGCACACGGGCGATGAGGTACATATATTAATCCTTATCTATCTATCTAATAGGATGACGACAGCTGTCCAGACCTGCATCCCACCACAACAACCACTCCGGAGTAATCCCTGGCGAATGCTATCCTCCTCAGTAACACAGTGACTGGCTACGCGCCCCCTTCTGCTCTGAGGGTATGTACTCTTCTAAGAGTGATGCTCAAACTGTTGGGGTGCAGCTGTGGGACCCTATTTTCAGAGATGATGTCCTCCACCCAAGTCTCAAAAGCTGAAAGGGTCTTCAGGAGAGGTGGGTAGTCGAGCTAGGCTATCAGACTGTCACCTCTGTAGCTGTAGTGTCATCCTTCCTATGGTTCCATTCAGAGGTGGACAGGGGCGGACATGTTGTTGGTACAACTTGTGCAACTGCACACGGGCGATGAGGTACATATATTAATCCTTATCTATCTATCTAATAGGATGACGACAGCTGTCCAGACCTGCATCCCACCACAACCACCACTCCGGAGTAAACCCTGGCGAATGCTATCCTCCTCAATGACACAGTGAATGGCTACGCGCCCCCTTCTGCTCTCAGGTTATGTACTCATCTAAGAGTGATGCTCAAACTGTTGGGGTGCAGCTTTGGGACCCTATTTTCAGAGATGTTGTCCTCCACCCAAGTCTCAAAAGCTGAAATGGTCTTCAGGAGAGGAGGGTAGTCGAGCTAGGCTATCAGACTGTAGCTGTAGTGTCATCCTTCCTATGGTTCCATTCAGGGGTGGACATGTTGTTGGTACAACTTGTGCAACTGCACACGGGCCAAGAGTTAAGGGTACCAATTTCCACTTCCAAAGCTGATGAAGCTGTGCGTTATGATGAGTCATTGGGGTGATCATTAGCATAAAGACAGAATATAAAATTTATCCACAACAAGACCATTAATATGAGGTATACATGTAGTACTAGCTTAACATTTCTATTACCTGTATGCCCATATTAATAAGTCACATACGTCTCGGGTGGGGAGGTAAAGATTCAGTTTAAAGCATAAAACATACATATATAAATTCTTATCTATCTAATAGGATGACAACAGCTGTCCAGACCTGCATCCCACCACAACCACCACTCCGGAGTAATCCCTGGCGAATGCTATCCTCCTCAGTGACACAGTGAGAGGCTACGCGCCCCCTTCTGCTCTGAGGGTATGTACTCATCTAAGAGTGATGCTCAAACTGTTGGGGTGCAGCTGTGGGACCCTATTTTCAGAGATGATGTCCTCCACCCAAGTCTCAAAAGCTGAAAGGGTCTTCAGGAGAGGTGGGTAGTCGAGCTAGGCTATCAGACGGTCACCTCTGTAGCTGTTGTGTCATCCTTCCTATGGTTCCATTCAGGGGTGAACAAGGGCAGACATGTTGTTGATGCAACTGCACACGGGCCAAGAGGTAAGAGAACCAATTTCCACCTCCAAAGCAGATGATACTGTGCGTTATGATGAGTCATTGGGTTGATCATTAGCATAAAGACAGAATATAAAATTTATCCACAACAAGACCATTAATATGAGGTATACAGGTAGGACTAGCTTAACATTTCTATTACCTGTGTGCCCATATTAATAAGTCACATACGTCTCGGGTGAATCATAGAATCATAGAATCATAGAATCGTAGAGTTGGAAGGGACCTCCTGGGCCATCTGGTCCAACCCCCTGCTCAAAGCAGGATTCGCTAAATCATCCCAGTCAGATGTCTGTCCAGCCTCTGTTTGAAGACATCCATTGAAGGAGAACTTACCACTTCTCGTGGCAGCTTGTTCCACTCATTGATCACTCTAACTGTCAAAAAGTTTTTTCTAATATCTAATCTGTGTCTCCTCCCATTCAGTTTCATCCCATTGCTTCTAGTCTTTCCTTGTGCAAATGAGAATAAAGATGATCCTTCTACAATGTGACAGCCCTTGAGATATTTGTAGACCGCTATTAAGTCTCCTCTCAGTCTTCTCTTTTGCAAACTAAACAATCCCAAATCCTGCAACCTTTCCTCATAAGACAGGGTTTGCAGACCGGTCACCATTCTGGTTGCTCTTTTCTGAACTTGCTCCAGTTTGTTGATGTCTTTTTTAAAATGTGGTGCCCAAAACTGGACACAATATTCCAGATGAGGTCTGACCAAAGAGGAGTAGAGGGAAATAATGACTTCACGTGATCTAGACTGTATGCTTCTGTTAATACATCCTAGAATTGCATTTGCTTTTTTTGCTGCTGCATCACACTGTTGACTCATATTCAGTTTGTGATCTATTAGTATACCCAAGTCTTTTTCACATGTGCTGTTGCTTAGGCCTATTCCTCCCATTCTGTATATGCTTTTTTCATTTTTACTGCCCAGATGTAGTACTTTGCATTTGTCCCTGTTAAAAACCATTCTGTTAGTTGCTGCCCAGTTCTCCAGTTTATTTATATCTTTTTGAATCCTCTCTCTCTCTTCTCTAGTATTAGCTATCCCTCCTAGCTTTGTGTCATCAGCGAATTTAATCAGTTTACCCTCAATTCCTTCATCTAAATCGTTGATAAAGATGTTGAACAATACAGGGCCCAGGACAGAGCCCTGTGGTACCCCACTTGAGACATTCTTCCAACTGGATGTGCAGCCATTTACGACCACTCTTTGGGTCCGGGAGAGAAAGATTCAGTTTTAAGCATAAAACATACATATATAAATTCTTATCTATCTAATAGGATGACAACAGCTGTCCAGACCTGCATCCCACCACAACCATCACTCCGGAGTAATCCCTGGCGAATGCTATCCTCCTCAGTGAGACAGTAAATGGCTACGCGCCCCCTTCTGCTCTGAGGGTATGTACTCATCTAAGAGTGATGCTCAAACTGTTGGGGTGCAGCTGTGGGACCCTATTTTCAGAGATGATGTCCTCCACCCAAGTCTCAAAAGCTGAAAGGGTCTTCAGGAGAAGTGGGTAGTCGAGCTAGGCTATCAGACGGTCACCTCTGTAGCTGTAGTGTCATCCTTCCTATGGTTCCATTCAGGGGTGGACAGGGGTGGACATGTTGTTTTTACAACTTGTGCAACTGCACACGGGCGATGAGGTACATATATTAATCCTTATCTATCTATCTAATAGGATGACGACAGCTGTCCAAACCTGCATCCCACCACAACAACTACTCCGGAGTAATCCCTGGCGAATGCTATCCTCCTCAGTAACACAGTGACTGGCTACGCGCCCCCTTCTGCTCTGAGGGTATGTAATCATCTAAGAGTGATGCTAAAACTGTTGGGGTGCAGTTGTGGGACCCTATTTTCAGAGGTGATGTCCTCCACCCAAGTCTCAAAAGCTGAAAGGGTCTTCAGGAGAGGTGGGTAGTCGAGCTAGGCTATCAGACGGTCACCTCTGTAGCTGTAGTGTCATCCTTCCTATGGTTCCATTCAGGGGTGGATAGGGGCGGACATGTTGTTGGTACAACTTGTGCAACTGCACATGGGCGATGAGGTACATATATTAATCCTTATCTATCTATCTAATAGGATGATGACAGCTGTCCAGACCTGCATCCCACCACAACAACCACTCCGGAGTAATCCCTGGCGAATGCTATCCTCCTCAGTGAGACAGTAAATGGCTACGCACCCCCTTCTGCTCTGAGGGTATGTACTCATCTAAGAGTGATGCTCAAACTGTTGGGGTGCAGCTGTGGGACCCTATTTTCAGAGATGATGTCCTCCACCCAAGTCTCAAAAGCTGAAAGGGTCTTCAGGAGAGGTGGGTAGTCGAGCTAGGCTATCAGACGGTCACCTCTGTAGCTGTAGTGTCATCCTTCCTATGGTTCCAATCAGGGGTGGACAGGGGCGGACATGTTGTTGGTACAACTTGTGCAACTGCACACGGGCCAAGAGTTAAGGGTACCAATTTCCACTTCCAAAGCTGATGAAGCTGTGTGTTATGATGAGTCATTGGGCTGATCATTAGCATAAAGACAGAATCTAAAATTTATCCACAACAAGACCATTAATATGAGGCATACAGGTAGGACTAGCTTAACATTTCTATTACCTGTATGCTCATATTAATAGGCCATATACGTCTCGTGGGGGGGGTGACAGATTCTATTTAAAGCATAAACAGACATATATAAATTCTTATCTATCTAATTGGATGACGACAGCTGTCCAGACCTGCATCCCACCACAACAACCACTCCGGAGTAATCCCTGGCGAATGCTATCCTCCTCAGTAACACAGTGACTGGCTACGCGCCCCCTTCTGCTCTGAGGGTATGTACTCATCTAAGAGTGATGCTAAAACTGTTGGGGTGCAGCTGTGGGACCCTATTTTCAGAGATGATGTCCTCCACCCAAGTCTCAAAAGCTGAAAGGGTCTTCAGGAGAGGTGGGTAGTCGAGCTAGGCTATCAGACGGTCACCTCTGTAGCTGTAGTGTCATCCTTCCTATGGTTCCATTCAGGGGTGGACAGGGGCGGACATGTTGTTGGTACAACTTGTTCAACTGCACACGGGCGATGAGGTACATATATTAATCCTTATCTATCTATCTAATAGGATGACGACAGCTGTCCAGACCTGCATCCCACCATCACAACCACTCCGGAGTAATCCCTGGCGAATGCTATCCTCCTCAGTGAGACAGTAAATGGCTACGCGCCCCCTTCTGCTCTGAGGGTATGTACTCATCTAAGAGTGATGCTCAGACTGTTGGGGTGCAGCTGTGGGACCCTATTTTCAGAGATGATGTCCTCCACCCAAGTCTCAAAAGCTGAAAGGGTCTTCAGGAGAGGTGGGTAGTCGAGCTAGGCTATCAGATGGTCACCTCTGTAGCTGTAGTGTCATCCTTCCTATGGTTCCATTCAGTGGTGATCAAGGGCAGACATGTTGTTGATGCAACTGCACACGGGCCAAGAGGTAAGAGGACCAATTTCCACCTGCAAAGCAGATGAAACTGTGCGTTATGATGAGTTATTGGGCTGATCATTAGCATAAAGACAGAATATAAAATTTATCCACAACAAGACCATTAATATGATGCATAGAGGTAGGACTAGCTTAACATTCCTATTACCTGTATGCACATATTAATAGGCCATATACATCTCGCGGAGGGGTTGACAGATTCTGTTTAAAGCATAAACAGAGATATATTAATTTTTATCTATCTAATAGGATGACGACAGCTGTCCAGACCTGCATCACACCACAACAACCACTCCGGAGTAATCCCTGGCGAATGCTATCCTCCTCAGTGACACAGTGAATGTCTACGCGCCCCCTTCTGCTCTGAGGGTATGTACTCATCTAAGAGTGATGCTCAAACTGTTGGGGTGCAGCTGTGGGACCCTATTTTCAGAGTTGATGTCCTCCACCCAAGTCTCAAAAGCTGAAAGGTTCTTCAGGAGAGGTGGGTAGTCGAGCTAGGCTATCAGACGGTCACCTCTGTAGCTGTAGTGTCATCCTTCCTATGGTTCCATTCAGGGGCGGACAGGGGAGGACATGTTGTTGGTACAACTTGTGCAACTGCACATGGGCGATGAGGTACATATATTAATCATTATCTATCTATCTAATAGGATGACGACAGCTGTCCAGACCTGCATCCCACCACAACAATCACTCCGGAGTAATCCCTGGCGAATGCTATCCTCCTCAGTGACACAGTGAATGGCTACGCGCCTCCTTCTGCTCTGAGGGTATGTACTCTTCTAAGAGTGATGCTCAAACTGTTGGGGTGCAGCTGTGGGACCCTATTTTCAGAGATGATGTCCTCCACCCAAGTCTCAAAAGCTGAAAGGGTCTTCAGGAGAGGTGGGTAGTCGAGCTAGGCTATCAGACGGTCACCTCTGTAGCTGTAGTGTCATCCTTCCTATGGCTCCATTCAGGGGTGAACAAGGGCAGACATGTTGTTGATGCAACTGCACACGGGCCAAGAGGTAAGAGGACCAATTTCCACCTCCAAAGCAGATGAAGCTGTGCGTTATGATGAGTTATTGGGGTGATCATTAGCATAAAGACAGAATATAAAATTTATCCACAACAAGACCATTCATATGAGGTGTGCAGGTAGGACTAGCTTAACATTTCTATTACCTGTATGCCCATATTAATAAGTCATATACGTCTCGGGTGGGGAGGGAAAGATTCAGTTTAAAGCATAAAACATACATATATAAATTCTTATTTATATAATAGGATGACAACAGCTGTCCAGACCTGCATCCCACCACAACCACCACTCCGGAGTAATCCCTGGCGAATGCTATCCTCCTCAGTGACAAAGTGAATGGCTACGCGCCCCCTTCTGCTCTGAGGGTATGTACTCTTCTAAGAGTAATGCTCAAACTGTTGGGGTGCAGCTATGGGACCCTATTTTCAGAGATGATGTCCTCCACCCAAGTCTCAAAAGCTGAAAGGGTCTTCAGGAGAGGTGGGTAGTCGAGCTAGGATATCAGACGGTCACCTCTGTAGCTGTAGTGTCATCCTTCCTATGGTTCCATTCAGGGGTGGACAGGGATGGACATGTTGTTGGTACAACTTGTGCAACTGCACACGGGCCAAGAGGTAAGGGTACCAATTTCCACTTCCAAAGCTGATGAAGCTGTGCGTTATGATGAGTCATTGGGCTGATCATTAGCATAAAGACAGAATCTAAAATTTATCCTCAACAAGACCATTAATATGAGGCATACAGGTAGGAGTATCTTAACATTTATATTACCTGTATGCCCATATTAATAGGCCATAGACGTCTCACGGGGGGGATGACAGATTCTATTTAAAGCATAAACAGACATATATAAATTTTTATCTATCTACTAGGATGACGACAGCTGTCCAGACCTGCATCCCACCACAACCACCACTCCGGAGTAATCCCTAGCGAATGCTATCCTCCTCAGTGACACAGTGAGGGGCGATTCGCCGCCTTCTGCTCTGAGGGTATGTACTCTTCTAAGAGTGATGCTCAAACTGTTGGGGTGCAGCTGTGGGACCCTATTTTCAGAGATCATGTGCTCCACCCATGTCTGAAAAGCTGAAAGGGTCTTCGTGAGAAATGGATTGTCAAGCTAGGCTATCATACGGTCACCTCTGTAGCTGTAGTGTCATCCTTCCTATCTCTCCATTCAGGGGTGGACAGGGGCGGACATGTTGGTGCAACTTGTACAACTGCAGACAGGACAAGAGGTAAGGTGACCAATTTCCACCTAAAAAGCAGATGAAATTGTGCGTTATTATAAGTCTTTGGGGTGATCATTAGTATAAAGACAGAATGTAAAATTTATCCACAACAAGACCATTAATTTGAGGCATACAGGTAGGACTAGCTTAACATTTCTATTACTTTTATTCATTCAGTGACATCACTAGTAGAAGGTAATGGGGGTGAAACCAACAACCAAAACATTTAGTGACATCACAAGTAGTGTCTTATGGGGGCAAAGCTAATAACCAAAACATTCCGTGAAATGAAAAATAAGAGCTAATGTGGATGAAGCCAACAACCATAATCTTCCGTGACATCATATGACGCAGCTATTTGGGGTGGATCAACTATCCCATCACTCTAAGGCAGTGTTCCCCAACTCCAGTCCTCAAGAGCCACCAACGGTTCATGTTTTCAGGATTTCATTCGTATTGCCCAGGTGATGGAATTTTTGCCTGTGCAGGTACTGTAATTATCACGTAGGCCATACTAAGGAAAGCCTGAAAACATGAATCCTTGGTGGCTCTTGAGGACTGGAGCTGGGGAACGCTGCTCTAAGACATAACAAGGAACAGCTAATGTGGGCAGAGCTATCAATTACCACATTCCGTGACATCGCAAGTAGCAGCTAGTGGGTGCGGATCCAACAACCTCACTTCCACTGAAGTGCATTGTCCAATATATTAGAGATCAAACTATATGAATCCTACCAATGTGGGGGGAATATTTGAATAGTTTTACTACATATGGAGCTAATATGTATATACATCGGTGTTGTACAAGGATTTCCCAATATTGGTTGGATTTATATTTTTGACCTGGACTGTATTTTACTATGTGTCTCTATAACATCCGACAATTACATAATTATCTTCATGTTACATGTGTTCCCTTTACAGGATGTAACTTTAATCTCCCAGATTTGGATGATTCTATAACAATACATGGCCTAAAAATCAAGAAGTCGTCATGTTCCAGTTATGGCTGAGGGGATTCTCTTAATTATAACTAATCTATGGACCTGATGAGCAAGAAAGTCAGAAACCAGTAAAATGTGATGGATAATCGGTAAATCATTGTCATTTCTGTACTTGAAGATAAATCCCGTCACATCCTATGTATCTCTTTACTGTTGGAAGAAAGGCTGTAAAATTTGGACATCTCCTAATATGAGGGGTTCACTATTTATTTTGGACCTGCTTGTATTATAGAGAATAAAGACTCCTTAATGAATAAAAAATAAATGAGAAATAGATGATAGAAGAAAATGAAGGACACAACAAGAGATGACATAGCGCCGACTTATCTCTCTCCACCGTCTGCAACTGTCAGATGGAATGTTGGCTCTGCAGCTCTTTACACAATGTTTGTGTGTGATGTCATAATGCAAGGGGGCAGAGCCAGAAACCTCACCATTCTGTGACATCATCAGCAGGAGCAGCAGTTGTTTAATGTTACCATACACTGTAATTCCGGAGTAGTTCCTACTGATTTGAACAGTGATAAATCAATAATAATAACTCATATATCCCAGTATTATAGAAGATTAGATTATATGGATGGTTGGATGGGGAGGTGGACATGCTACTGTAGGATAATGTTACTATATACCAGGGTTGGGCTATTACTTATCCCAAGGGGCTACATGATAGACTGTAACATATTAATTACAATTATTATTTTATAGTAATAATAACTTTATAACTTAATATTGAGCAGAATTAAATATGCTGACACCCCATACATACCATATGAGCCCATATACAGCTCTCCTCTATACCTCTTTATACTGTAAGAGCTCACACTTAGCTTCCTACATACAGTATGATTCCTCACATAGCCCCTCTATATACGTTGTCAGAACCCACGTAGCCTCTCTATATATAGTATGAGCCCCCACATAGCCTCTATATATAGTATGAGCCTCCACATAGCCACTCTGTATATAGTATGAGCCCCCAAATAGCCTCTCTGTATTCAATATGAGCCCTCACATAGCCTCTCTATATTCAATATGAGCCCTCACATAGCCTCTCTATATATAGTATGAGCCCTCACATAGCCCTTTGTATATAGTATGAGACCACACATAGCCACTCTATATATAGTATGAGCCCCCACATAGCCTCTATATATAGTATGAGCCCCCACATAGCCACTCTATATATAGTATGAGCCCCCACATAGCCTCTATATATAGTATGAGCCCCCACATAGCCACTCTATATATAGTATGAGCCCCTACATAGCCTCTATATATAGTATTAGCCCCACATAGCCTCTACATATAGTATGAGCCACCACATAGCCACTCTATATATAGTATGAGCCCCCACATAGCCTCTATATACTGTATAGTATGAGCCCCCACATAGCCACTCTTTATATAGTATGAGCCCCCACATAGCCTCTATATATAGTATGAGCCCCCACATAGCCTCTACATATAGTATGAGCCACCACATAGCCTCTCTATATTCAATATGAGCCCTCACATAGCCTCTCTATATTCAATATGAGCCCTCACATAGCCTCTCTATATATAGTATGAGCCCTCACATAGCCCTTTGTATATAGTATGAGACCACACATAGCCACTCTATATATAGTATGAGCCACCACATAGCCTCTCTATATTCAATATGAGCCCTCACATAGCCTCTCTATATATAGTATGAGCCACCACATAGCCACTCTATATATAGTATGAGCCCCCACATAGCCGCTATATAGTATGAGCCCCCACATAGCCACTCTATATATAGTATGAGCCCCCACATAGCCTCTATATATAGTATGAGCCACCACATAGCCTCTCTATATTCAATATGAGCCCTCACATAGCACTTTGTATATAGTATGAGACCACACATAGCCACTCTATATATAGTATGAGCCCCCACATAGCCTCTATATATAGTATGATCCCCCACATAGCCTCTCTATATTCAATATGAGCCCTCACATAGCACTTTATAGATAGTATGAGACCACACATAGCCCCCTATATACAGTATGAGCCAGAGGTGTATCTAGAAGTGATGAGCAAGCCTGCTTGCCACTGCTCAATACTTGATCAAGCATCGCGGTCAGTGGCGTAGCGTGGGGGGGGGCAGGGGGGGTGGTCCGCCCCAGGCAGCACGTGTGTGGGGGCGGCGCGGTAGCAGCCGCAGCAATTCCTCTCCTCTGTGGGAGAACTCATTTCCGCCCAGTCTCCCTGGCTGTGGATGGTGCAGCAGTGCTGGAGGTCTCCTCCTTCCTCCAGTTATGGGGGTGGCTGGGATTGCTGTAGGCCAGCCCAGTCTGATGTGTATACACTGGATCCAGGGCAGGGTTTGCTCCATGCTCTCACTCATGCTGAATGTGCCCGGGACAGGAGCTGTACAGCCTGGGAACCAAGTCCTCTGCCAGGCTGATGCCCACTCCTGCCCTGCAGGTAAGCTGCCCCCCTGCTGTGCTGGGGGCACTGTGTGGGTGAGGGGCTATAGAGTGCCAGGAAGCTCTGCTGCAGGGATCTGTGCCCCAGGCATGGGGGGAGAGCAGGGCAGCCCTGCTAATCCTATTAGTATGTGCAACTAGTAGAAAACTCATGAAGTTTTTTTTTTTTCTTTTTTTATTATTAATGGAAAAAACTGCTTCACCAGGCTGCATGCCCTCTGTATGTGTGATCCCTGCCAAGAGGTTCTGCAGCAGCAGCTCAGAGCTGATAATAGTGATGTGGTTATGCACAGATATAGCAGAGTTGGGTGTGTCATATAACTGCATGCTGTACAAGCAGTGAAGCAATTGCATTGTAAGCACTTTCCCATTCCACATCTTGTAGCCCAGTTTAGGAGCCTGAATTTTACGTACCCTTACGACTTGACTTTTTTACACCCCTTGTGCATGTCGTACAGCAGGCGGTTGACACAACTGATGAGAACTGAGGGGAAAAAAAGAAAGATTGCCAGGGAATTGCTCACAATGCAATTGCTTGATATATAGTAGGACCCAATGCAAAAACAATTGCCTTATTATGTGACAACTAGCTGGAGAGCTCGGCGCTGCCCGGGCATAGTTACTAACTGTGGTTAGTTATAACAAATTATAATTATCCGCCATCCCATAGTCCCGTGCCCATATACCCATCACACATCCTCCATCCCATAGTTCCGTGCCCATATACCTGTCATACATATTCTCCATCCCATAGTCCAGTGCCCATATACCCATCACACATCCTTCATCTCATAGTCCCGTGCCCATATACCCGTCATACATATCCTCCATCCCATAGTCCAGTGCCCATATACCCATCACACATCCTCCATCCCATAGTTCCGTGCCCATATACTCGTCATACATATCCTCCATCCCATAGTCCAGTGCCCATATACACATCACACATCCTCCATCCCATAGTTCCGTGCCCATATACTCGTCATACATATCCTCCATCCCATAGTCCAGTGCCCATATACCCGTCATACATATCCTCCATCCCATAGTCCAGTGCCCATATACACATCACACATCCTCCATCCCATAGTTCCGTGCCCATATACTCGTCATACATATCCTCCATCCCATAGTCCAGTGCCCATATACACATCACACATCCTCCATCCCATAGTTCCGTGCCCATATACTCGTCATACATATCCTCCATCCCATAGTCCCGTGCCCATATACCCGTCATACATATCCTCCATCCCATAGTCCAGTGCCCATATACACATCACACATCCTCCATCCCATAGTTCCGTGCCCATATACTCGTCATACATATCCTCCATCCCATAGTCCAGTGCCCATATACCCATCACACATCCTCCATCCCATAGTCCCGTGCCCATATACCCGTCATACATATCCTCCATCCCATAGTCCCGTGCCCATATACCCATCACACATCCTCCAACCCATAGTCCCGTGCCCATATACCCATCACACATCCTCCATCTCATAGTCCCGTGCCCATATACCCGTCATACATATCCTCTATCCCATAGTCCCGTGCCCATATACCCATCACACATCCTCCATCCCATAGTCCCGTGCCCCTATACCCATCACACATCCTCCATCCCATAGTCCCGTGCCCATTTACCCATCACACATCCTCCATCTCATAGTCCCGTGCCCATATACCCGTCATACATATCCTCCATCCCATAGTCCCGTGCCCATATACCCATTACACATCCTCCAACCCATAGTCCCGTGCCCATATACCCATCACACATCCTCCATCCCATAGTCCCGTGCCCATATACCCGTCATACATATCCTCCATCCCATAGTCCCGTGCCCCTATACCCATCACACATCCTCCATCCCATAGTCCCGTGCCCATTTACCCATCACACATCCTCCATCTCATAGTCCCGTGCCCATATACCCGTCATACATATCCTCCATCCCATAGTCCCGTGCCCATTTACCCATCATACATATTCGCCATTTCATAGTCGAGTGACCATATACCCGTCATACATATCCACCATCCCATAGTCCAGTGCCCATATACCCATCACACATCCTCCATCCCATATTTCCGTGCCCATATACTCGTCATACATATCCTCCATCCCATAGTCCAGTGCCCATATACCCATCACTCATCCTCCATCTCATAGTCCCGTGCCCATATACCCGTCATACATATCCACCATCCCATAGTCCAGTGCCCATATACCCATCACACATCCTCCATCCCATAGTCCCGTGCCCATATATCCATCATACATATCCACCATCCCATAGTCCCGTGCCCATATACCCATCACACATCCTCCATCCCATAGTCAACCATTATGACATCATAATGAGCGGAGGCAGGGCTTGCAACCTATGATGACATCAGCGTCGCCATGGCAACCATTGTGACATCATAATGAGGGGCGGGGCTTGATACGCACACACTGCTTCCCCAGGATGCAAATAGGGGCATTATGACATCATAATGAGGGGCGGGGCTTGATGCGCACACACTTTTTCCCCAGTATGTAGGCAGGGGCGAAATTGTTTGGTGAATTGGAACGCACAGGGTTAAAATTTCGCCTCACAACATAGCTTAAGACGCTCTCGGGGTCCAGACATGTGACAGTGCCAAATTTTGTGGCTGTAGCTGCGACGGTGCGGATGCCAATCCCGGACATACACACATACATACATACACACATACATACATACAGTTGTGGCCAAAAGTATTGACACCCCTGCAATTCTGTCAGATAATACTCAGTTTCTTCCTGAAAATCTTTGCAAACACAAATTCTTTGGTATTATTATCTTCGTTTAATTTATCTTAAATGAAAAAACACAAAAAGAATTGTCCTAAAGCCAAATTGGATATAATTCCACACCAAACATAAAAAAGAGGGTGGACAAAAGTATTGGCACTGTTCGAAAAATCATGTGATGCTTCTCTAATTTGTGTAATTAACAGCACCTGTAACTTACCTGTGGCACCTAACAGGTGTTGGCAATAACTAAATCACACTTGCAGCCAGTTGACATGGATTAAAGTTGACTCAACCTCTGTCCTGTGTCCTTGTGTGTACCACATTGAGCATAGAGAAAAGAAAGAAGACCAAAGAACGGTCTGAGGACTTGAGAAACCAAATTGTGAGGAAGCATGAGCAATCTCAAGGCTACAAGTCCATCTCCAAAGACCTGAATGTTCCTGTGTCTACCGTGCGCAGTGTCATCAAGAAGTTTAAAGCCCATGGCACTGTGGCTAATCTCCCTAGATGTGGACGGAAAAGAAAAATTGACAAGAGATTTCAACGCAAGATTGTGCGGATGTTGGATAAAGAACCTCGACTAACATCCAAACAAGTTCAAGCTGCCCTGCAGTCCGAGGGTACAACAGTGTCAACCCGTACTATCCGTCGGCGTCTGAATGAAAAGGGACCGTATGGTAGGAGACCCAGGAAGACCCATCTTCTTACCTCGAGACATAAAAAAGCCAGGCTGGAGTTTGCCAAAACTTACCTGAAAAAGCCTAAAACGTTTTGGAAGAATGTTCTCTGGTCAGATGAGACAAAAGTAGAGCTTTTTGGGCAAAGGCATAAACATAGAGTTTACAGGAGAAAAAGAGAGGCATTCAAAGAAAAGAACACGGTCCCTACAGTCAAGCATGGCGGAGGTTCCCTGATATTTTGGGGTTGCTTTGCTGCCTCTGGCACTGGACTGCTTGACCGTGTGCATGGCATTATGAAGTCTGAAGACTACCAACAAATTTTGCAGCATAATGTAGGGCCCAGTGTGAGAAAGCTGGGTCTCCCTCAGAGGTCATGGGTCTTCCAGCAGGACAATGACCCAAAACACACACTTCAAAAAGCACTAGAAAATGGTTTGAGAGAAAGCACTGGAGACTTCTAAGATGACCAGCAATGAGTCCAGACCTGAATCCCATAGAACACCTGTGGAGAGATCTAAAAATGGCAGTTTGGAGAAGGCACCCTTCTAATATCAGGGACCTGGAGCAGTTTGCCAAAGAAGAATGGTCTAAAATTCCAGCAGAGCATTGTAAGAAACTTATTGATGGTTACCGGAAGCGGTTGGTCGCAGTTATTTTGGCTAAAGTTTGTGCAACCAAGTATTAGGCTGAGGGTGCCAATACTTTTGTCTGGCCCATTTTTGGAGTTTTGTGTGAAATGATCAATGTTTTGCTTTTTGCTTCATTCTCTTTCGTGTTTTTTAATTTAAGACAAATTAAATGAAGATAATAATACCAAAGAATTTGTGTTTGCAATCATTTTCAGGAAGAAACTGAGTATTATCTGACAGAATTGCAGGGGTGTCAATACTTTTGGCCACAACTGTACATATATACATACATACATACACACTTTGAGCTTTATATATTAGATGAGTGAGTTATGCCAAATGACAAACATGGCTCTGCTACATCTGTAAGTAAGCTGAATTTAAGCAAAAGCATTATAAATGCAGAATGGTCAAATTGCTGGATGAGCTTTCTGGATGCCCTGGTGCCGGTGTTTGCGCTGTCACGCTACTGCACACCAGGACGTACAGCAACGCGACCAACAGGTTTTGGATTTATTATTTTCTTCTGTGATATTTTATTGGATTGTTTCATTGCAGACAGGGTTTCGCTGTTAATCCACCTTTACTGGGGACAGCCAGATATTTGTGGTATTAATACACAAACATCTTTAGTCCACACAGCTCTTGCTAATACATGGGGGTCCTGGGCAGGTGACCACCTCGCAATGACGGGTATACTGGGTTTATCTTCGTGAGACATTTATTTTGGTTTCCTTTCTTTGGTAGCATCATGGTTGGCACTTGCTATGTGGTGGGGGCCTTCTGTGTGGCGCTGTAGGTGGGGGCCCTCTGTGTGACTGTGTTTGGTGGGGGTCCTCTGTGTGGCGCTGTTTGGTGGGGGCCCTCTGTGTGACGCTGTTTGGTGGGGGCCCCCTGTGTGGCGCTGTTTGGTGGGGGCCCTCTGTGTGGCGCTGTTTGGTGGGGGTCCTCTGTGTGACGCTGTTTGGTGGGGGCCCTCTGTGTGGCGCTGTTTGGTGGGGGCCCTCTGTGTGGCGCTGTTTGGTGGGGGCCCTCTGTGTGATGCTGTTTGGTGGGGGCCCTCTGTGTGGCGCTGTTTGGTGGGGGTCCTCTGTGTGGCGCTGTTTGGTGGGGACCCTCTGTGTGGCGCTGTTTGGTGGGGGCCCTCTGTCTGACGCTATAGGTGGGGCCCCCAGCCCCTTATGTATTATCAACGACCAAAGGGGCGGCAAATTTTTCAACCGCCCCGGGCGCCACAAACAGGTGAGGAAGGTGCCAGGAAGGGCGCCAAAACGCGTAGGAGGAAATAAAGGAGTACACTGCTACAACATCTTGCATCCCAGGTGATTTGTGAAACTCGGCAGCGCGGACTGCAACACACCCTGCTTCCCACAACTTTCTGAAGGTTTTTCCACGTGCGAGTGGTTGGTGGAGGTCCTGCAGCAGCTGATTCTGTGATATGCTCTCAAGCCAGTTGTGGGTTACACAACTGGAATAGGTGAGTGGAACTGTATTATACCGCTCATACTTCTAGTGTCTTGTTCCCCCCACCATTTTTGTATTGATACCTGTGGTGTTTGGCAAGCAAGATGGTAAGCCAACGCTGCGTGCAGATCCTCTGGGGCTGATGGTGTGTTGCAGCATAGATGGTGTAGCTCCCCACAGGTGAAGCTGTAACCCCAGGACAGTGTATAGGCGTAGGCGGTGTGAGGAATGTTGGTAGCCAGATGTAGCGGTGCTGACGGTGTTGGCGCACAAATGAATGGAAGACACCAGGGCTTGCAGTTCCAAAGCTTTACTCACAGTTCATGGTACACACTGGTGCCTGACTCCGGGGTAGAGACTCAATCAACCTCCCGGGCTAGTCAGGATTATCCTCTCCAACACTCCGCCAACAAGTACCTTTCCTGAACGACTCCTCTATTGCGCCTTTTAGTGTGAAGAGCTCGAGCACCGTGGTACTCTGAAGTTCCTCCTGTCAGATGTTCCTAACAACTCTACTCGTATGGCAGACAGCTGTAGCCTCTCTTGGGGACTCCCTTCTCCGGAGTCCTGGCTCTCTATTCAGTTGCTGTTGTGCCCCAAGTCTTAGATGGGAGTAGTGCATTTACAGCCAACTACTCCACCGGTGTCTGCTGCAGAACCATAAGTGTCCATACAACCTCGGGGACCGGTCCCTGGCCTTGCGCTGAGATCCTATAAGCAGGGTTCCTCTTCCAACCCACAACTCCTCTCTGTTCTCCTACTCCTTCGTTCCGCACTGTTTCTTCTCTCTCTTATGGAAGCTTAGGTTGCAGTTCTACGTCTTTCTCCTTCTGTTCCTTTTCCGTGCCAGATGGCTCAGGTCACTGAGGCAGCTGCAGCACTCCTTCCTCCATCCCTTCTTCCAGGGTTCCCCACGCCTCCCGAGTGGCTCCCTTCCTTCCTTTCTGACCCTCTGTCAGACTGAACCTCCAGACTGATCTGTAATTCTAAACCTTCCCAACCTTTTATATATCTCAACTCCACCCACCTCCCAGCACATCTCGTGTTACGAAGCAAGGACCCACGAAAGGTGCGCTGCTACCCTCTAAGCATGGAGCCGCAATGTGGTCCTGCTGAACTATCCTGTGTGTGGGGTGCAGGTGTTGGAGTGTGGAAAGGAGTTCCCTACTTACCTAGGTGGTGGGGCACTACACCTTAGGAGAAGGTGCAGTACCTCTGTGGCGACTGAGCCTCAGGGGCGCCACACATCCACTTTGGCAACGCAAATGTCAGACACCACTGTGTATTCAGTAAATGTACTTGTGCATGCGTAATGATTAGTGTTGAGCTATACCACCCGATACTGAAAAATATCGTATCGGAATGGATCGGCCGATCTAAAAAAAAGTATCGGGTATCGCAGATTCCGATCCCGGAAGTCCCATTCAAGTCAATGGAACAGAAATATCGGAATTAAAACAAACCCTTTCTTTCCCTGTAGGTTAATTCTACATGAAGAAAAACAACTAATAATAATGTAGAATGTATTGTGGGAGGTGTAGGAGACATTAAAGCCATAGAGGTTTAGCCCAATCAAATGGAATAGCAGGATTTTTTTTTTTTTTAAAGACGTTCGTAGTTACTAGTAACAAAGATATTGACTATGTTAAAGTCTTTAATTTTTTGTCAGATATGTATGTTTCACTACTTCCATGCTCTTTACCTTCTTTTTTACTTCTCCCACACTTTCTCCTTCATGATCCTCAGCAGCAGCATCTTTTTCATCAACTTCTTCTTCTTTTTCTTCTTTTTTTTCTTCTTTTTCTTTTTTTTTTTACATTCTTCATATTCTTCTTATTCAACTATTATTCTTCTTCATATTCTACTTCTTCATCTTCTTCCTATTCTTCTTCATCATATTCTTATTTGTGTCAGGCATTCCTGTAGTTGTTATCTATAAAAGTTTGAAGATTACACCTTCCGTTCAGCCTGTCACAAAAGATTTACAACAGGATTTGTCCGCGTTCAGTTTGTCCTGCAGCAGCAGGCCTTTTCCAGGGGCACCACGAGGAGGAACGGACACACCCCTGTTGTGAGTTCATTTTCCCCTTCACCGTCGCTGTCTGATGAACTCCCTCTTCTGGTGAAGGAAGGTAGTGAGGCTGATTACCAAACACCTGATCTGGTAGATGATGACTGGGTAACAGGAAATTCTGACTGGATATAAGGCAGCCGACGCCCTTCTGAGTCGCTGGTGATTTCTCTGCTGGATTCTTGGAGACCAGTCTGATTCCTGCTTCCCAAAGATAAATTTTTGCTCTGCTATTGAACTTATTAGTTTTGTTTTGTTTACCTTGTTTTTTGGAGTTCAGCCATCCCCGGTCGGGGGTGTGCTGAGTTCCATTTTTGTCTCTTGGCTCTGTCTTCAGAATTTACCTGAGTGCTGATATAGCGACTTCAGGGCCTGTTTTTCCTATCAGACGGTTGGGACATTTTTTGGTAGGGTTTTTTACGGATTGCAGACAGCAGCTTTTCTATCCTGTCCTTTTTAGTTAGCTTGGGCCCCATCGTTTGCTCAACCTATCTTTCTATCTGTGTTAGTGTTTTCATCTTGCTTCACCGTCATTATTTGTTGGGGCTGCCTATTGCTTTGGGGTCTGCTCTGGGGCAGTTTAGATTTCCCCTTTCTTTCTTTAGGCCTATTTAGTTCTCTGGCTGTGATCGAGGGGTCTAGGGCATCGTAGGAACCCCCCACGGCTACTGTTAGTTGTTGTGGATAGGATCAGGGGTCTGCAATCTGATAGCTACCAACCTCTCCGGTTTTTCTGGACTTAGCTTGTATTTTTGTTTTTTCCTCCTTCGGTGACTCATTCATAACAGAATTACCAGCCATACCGCAGATCCTAGGGTACTCAATAGCAGGAAAGAATTGTAAAAAAAAAAAGAGAGTTTGTCAGAATGTTTTTTTTTTTTGTGTGTATATTTCTTCCTCTATGTCTCTGAGGCCGTAGGGGGAATTTTTTTTTTTCTTTCTCAATGGAGATGAAGCAATTGTCTGATCGTGTGGAGCAGCTCACTGCTGAAGTGCGGGGAATTTCCACCTATCTTGCTCATTCACATGCTGCTGAACCAAGGAACCCTACTCCTGATGTGTTTTTGGGGATCGGTCTAAATTTTTGAATTTTAAGAATAATTGTAAATTATTTTTTGCCTTGAAGCCTAACTCGTCGGGGAGCTCCGCGCAGCAGGTTAAAATTGTCATCTATTTGCTGCACGGCGATCCCCAGGATTTCTTTGAAACCTGATGATCCTATTCTTACTAATGTGGACGCATTTTTTCAAGCCTTGGGGTTGTTGTATGATGAACCTAATGCTATTGATCAGGCTGAAAAGGCCCTGTTGGCATTGAGCCAGGGTCGGGATTCTGCAGAGTTGTACTGTCAAAAATTCCAAAAGTGGGCGGTCCTTACTACCTGGAATGATGGTGCCTTGGCAGCTCTCTTTCGGAAGAGTTTGTCAGAAACCGTAAAAGATACTATGGTGGTCTCTTGGCTCTGTCTTCAGAATTTACCTGAGTGCTGATATAGCGACTTCAGGGCCTGTTTTTCCTATCAGACGGTTGGGACATTTTTTGGTAGGGTTTTTGGTAGGGTTTTTTACGGATTGCAGACAGCAGCTTTTCTATCCTGTCCTTTTTAGTTAGCTTAGGCCCCATCGTTTGCTCAACCTATCTTTCTATCTGTGTTAGTGTTTTCATCTTGCTTCACCGTCATTATTTGTTGGGGGCTGCCTATTGCTTTGGGGTCTGCTCTGGGGCAGTTTAGATTTCACCTTTCTTTCTTTAGGCCTATTTTGTTCTCCGGCTGTGATCGAGGGGTCTAGGGCATCGTAGGAACCCCCCACGGCTACTGTTAGTTGTTGTGGATAGGATCAGGGGTCTGCAATCCGATAGCTACCAACCTCTCCAGTTTTTCTGGTATTAGCTTATATTTTTGTTTTTTCCTCCTTCGGTGACTCTTTCATAACACCCCCCCATACACTGCTTAGTCTTCTTCTGCTAATAAATTTGATAATATCCTTTGCTCAGATTTTTAGTCTTATGCTTAATGTTCTTCTGCTTTTGTTTTTTATGCTTCTTGGTCTTCTGTCTCTTGTTGTTCTGCATCTTGGTGGTTGTCTTCCTGTTCTTTGTCCTCTTGGTCATCTTCTTCAGGGTCATCTTTTAGGTATTCTTCTGTGTGGTCTTCAGGGTATTTGTCTTCAGGGTCATTTTCATGGAGATCCAGAGTGAGAATCAAAAACCATTTCCACAAGCTTGAACTTGGAAAAGTAGCAGAAGTTACAAGAAGGCTGAGGAACTGTCGAGAACAAGCTGACGGTATTGGAACCCGGAGTGGCAGCAGAATGAACAAGAGCCAATGGCGCAACCGTGGACCAGCTGACTGTGCTGGAACACAGTTACTAAGCAGGAGGTACCTGTGCTCCAAAGCACTACCAAGGACCAGCAGACGTTGCTGGAACTCGGATACCAAGAAGGAGGCACCTAGGCCAAAGGCACTGCCGAAAACCAGCTGACGGCGCTGGAACCCGGATGGGTAGCAGAAGCTACAATACTCAATGGAACTACCGAGAACCAGCTGACGGTGCTGGAACCCGGAGGGGCAGCAGAAGGAACAAGAGCCAATGGCACAACCGTGGGCCAGCTGACGGTGCTGGAACACCGTTACTAAGCAGGAGGTACCTGTGCTCCAAAGCACTACCAAGGACCAGCAGACGTTGCTGGAACTCGGATACCAAGAAGGAGGCACCTAGGCCAAAGGCACTGCCGAAAACCAGCTGACGGTGCTGGAACCCGGATGGGTAGCAGAAGGAACAAGAGCCAATGGGACAACCGTGGAACAGCTGACGGTGCTGGAACACCGTTACTAAGCAGGAGGTACCTGTGCTCCAAAGGACTACCAAGGACCAGCAGACGTTGCTGGAACTCGGATACCGACAAGGAGGCACCTAGGCCAAAGGCTCTGCCGGGAACCAGCTGACGTTGCTGGAACCCGGATGGGTAGCAGAAGGTACCCATGATTAACAAAGTTTTGCATCCGCGAGCAGGCCGCAGTTACCGAAACCCACAGTCCTACAGGGGGTGCTTGTCCTATTTGCACTATGGAACCAGCCTTTTTTACCAGAACCCGCAGCCCAAATAGGAAGCACCAAAACTGCAGGCACCATAGACTCGGCTAACCCTACCGCAACACGACAGGACAACGTATCGGTGGCAAAGTGACGTTGACACTACCCGGAAACAGCAGGCGTGCTGTAACAAGGCTGGGCAGGAGGGAGTACCCGTGCCAAAGACACTGCCGAGGACCAGCTGACGGTGCTGAAACCCGGATGGGTAGCAGAAGCTACAATACTCAATGGAACTACCGAGAACCAGCTGGCGGTGCTGGAACCAGGAGGGGCAGCAGAAGGAACAAGAGCCAATGGCCCAACCGTGGACCAGCTGACGGTGCTGGAACACGGTTTCTAAGCAGGAGTTACATGTGCTAAAAAGCACTACCAAGAACCAGCAGACGTTGCTGGAACTCGGATACCGACAAGGAGGCAACAATGCCAAAGGCTCTGCCGGGAACCAGCAGACGGTGCTGAAACCCGGATTGGTAGCAGAAGGTACCCATCATCAACAAAGTTGCAAGGCCGCGAGCAGGACGCAGTTTCCGAAACCCACAGTCCAACAGGGGGTGCTTGTCCTATTGGCACTACAGAACCAGCCTTTATTACCAGAACCCGCAGCCCACATAGAAAGCACCAAAACTGCAGGCACCATAGACTTGACAAACCCGACCGCAACACGACAGGACAACGTATCGGTGGCAAAGTTACGTTGACACTACCCGGAAACAGCAGGCATGCTGGAACCAGGCTGGGCAGGAGGGAGTACCCGTGCCAAAGACACTGCCGAGAACCAGCTGACGGTGCTGGAACCCGGATGGGTAGCAGAAGCTACAAGAGTCAATGGAACTACCGAGAACCAGCTGACGGTGCTGGAACCCAGAGGGGCAGCAGAAGGAACAAGAGCCAATGGCACAACCGTGGACCAACTGACGGTGCTGGGACACGGTTTCTAAGCAGGAGTTACCAATACCAAGAACCAGCAGACATTGCTGGAACTCAGATACCGACAAGGAGGCAACAATGCCAAAGGCTCTGCCGGGAACCAGCAGACGGTGCTGGAACCCGGATGGGTAGCAGAAGGTACCCATGATCAACAAAGTTGCAAGGCCGCGAGCAGGACGCAGTTTCCAAAATCCACAGTCCAACAGGGGGTGCTTGTCCTATTGGCACTACAGAACCAGCCTTTATTACCAGAACCCGCAGCCCACATAGAAAGCACCAAAACTGCAGGCACCATAGACTCGGCAAACCCGACCGCAACACGACAGGACAACGTATCGGTGGCAAAGTTACGTTGACACTACCCGGAAACAGGCGTGCTGGAACCAGGCTGGGCAGGAGGGAGTACCCGTGCCAAACACACTGCAAAGAACCAGCTGATGGTGCTGGAACCCGGATGGGTAGCAGAAGCTACAAGAGTCAATGGAACTACCGAGAACCAGCTGACGGTGCTGGAACCCAGAGGGGCAGCAGAAGTAACAAGAGCCAATGGCACAACCGTGGACCAACTGACTGTGCTGGAACACGGTTTCTAAGCTGGAGTTACCTGTGCTGAAAAGCACTACCAAGAACCAGCAGACGTTGCTGGAACTCGGATACCGACAAGGAGGCAACAATGCCAAAGGCTCTGCCGGGAACCAGCAGACGGTGCTGGAACCCGGATGGGTAGCAGAAGGTACCCATGATCAACAAAGTTGCAAGGCCGCGAGCAGGACGCAGTTTCCGAAACCCACAGTCCAACAGGGGGTGCTTGTCCTATTGGCACTACAGAACCAGCCTTTATTACCAGAACCCGCAGCCCACATAGAAAGCACCAAAACTGCAGGCACCATAGACTCGGCAAACCCGACCGCAACACGACAGGACAACGTATCGGTGGCAAAGTTACATTGACACTACCCGGAAACAGGCGTGCTGGAACCAGGCTGGGCAGGAGGGAGTACCCGTGCCAAAGACACTGCCGAGAACCAGCTGACGGTGCTGGAACCCGGATGGGTAGCAGAAGCTACAAGAGTCAATGGAACTACCGAGAACCAGCTGACGGTGCTGGAACTCAGAGGGGCAGCAGAAGGAACAAGAGCCAATGGCACAACCGTGGACCAGCTGACGGTGCTGGAACACGGTTTCTAAGCAGGAGGTACCTGTGCTAAAAAGCACTACCAAGGACCAGCAGACGTTGCTGGAACTCGGATACCAAGAAGGAGGCACCTAGGCCAAAGGCTCTGCCGGGAACCAGCTGACGGTGCTGGAACCAGGCTGAGCAGGAGGGAGTACCCGTGCCAAAGACACTTCTGAGCTGCAACTGGCGATGTTGGAGCCCAGGGGTCAATCATGCAGCAGGCTGAGGCCTACTTCGAGCTAGTTTTATATTGGTTGTACACAACTACTGATTTTAACCGGGCTCCACTTGGGCCTCTGGTTCTACTGTCTCTAGTATTTCCCCTGACCTACAACCCCGCCAGTCGCCGCTCTGAAGTGGCGTGTGCACAATCCACACTTGTTCCTGTGTGACTGGGGCTCAGTCACGTCAGTTGATCCACTGATGTGTGTCCGGCAAGGTCTCCTGCTCTGTCCACATTCCGACTACTAGTAATGGGAATGGGGACAGAGCGGCAGACATTGCCGGACACACATCAGTGAATCAACTGACGTGCCTGAGCCACAGTAACACAGGAACAAGTGTGGATTGTGCACACGCCACTTCAGAGCAGCGACTGGCGGGGTTGGAGGCCAGGGGAAATACTAGAGACAGTAGAGCCAGAGGCCTAAGTGGAGCACGGTGGAAAATCAGTAGTAGTGTGATTTTGGAGGCAGCAGGAGACTTTGCCATCCACATAGCAGGGGAACAGCAGGCGTTACTGAACCCCACAGACACAGGAGCGAGTGTTTGAATCTGTGCGGACAGCACTTCCAAGCTACAACTGGCTGTGTTGTAGCCCAGGATCAATGCTCCGAGCAGGCTGAGGCCTACTTGGAGCGAGGAGAAAATGCGTTGCAGTGTGAGTTTGGAGGCAGCAGGAGACATTGCCATTCACACAGCAGGGGAACAGCTGGCATTACTGAACCCCACTAACACAGGAGCTAGTGTGTTTTGCTCTGTGAAGATGGCACTTCTGAACACCAACTGGCGTTGTTGGAGCACAGGATGAGGCATGGAGCAGGCTGAGGTCTGATGTTGTTGGCATGTGGATGGAGCAGGAGACTTTGCCGTCTACACAGCAGGGGAACAGCTGGCATTACTGAACCCCACTAACACAGGAGCTAGTGTGTTTTGCTCTGTGAAAACGGCACTTCTGAACACCAACTGACGTTGTTGGAGCACAGGATGAGGCATGGAGCAGGCTGAGGTCTGATGTTGTTGGCATGTGGATGGAGCAGGAGACTTTGCCGTCTACACAGCAGGGGAACAGCTGGCATTACTGAATCCCACTAACACAGGAGCTAGTGTGTTTTGTTCTGTGAAGACGGCACTTCTGAACACCAACTGGCGTTGTTGGAGCCCAGGATGAAGCATGGAGCAGGCTGAGGCCAACTTGCAGCACGTTTTATAGAGGTTGTAGACTACTACTGATTGTAACCGTGCTCCACTTAGGCCTCAGGCTCCACTGTCTCTAGTATTTTCCCTGGCCTCCAACCCCACAAGTGACAGCTCTGAAGTGGCGTCAGCACAATCCACACTTGTTCCTGTGTTACTTGGGCTCAGTCCTGTCAGTTGATCCCCTGATGTGTGTCCGGCAAGGTCTCCTGCTCTGTCCTCATTCATACTACTAGTAATGGGAATGTGGACAGACCAGGAGACCTTGCCGGACACACATCAGGGGATCAACTGACGTGACTGAGCCCCAGTAACTCAGGAAGAAGTGTGGATTGTGCAGACGCCACTTCAGAGCAGCAACTGGCGGGGTTGGAGGCCAGGGGAAATACTAGAGACAGTGGAGCCAGAGGCCTAAGTGAAGCATGGTTAAAAATCAGTAGTAGTTTGAATGTGGATGGAGCAGGAGACTTTGCAGTCCACACAGCAGGGGAGCAGCTGGCATTACTGAACCCCAATAACACAGGAGCTAGTGTTTTCTCTGTGCAGACGACACATCTGAGCGACAACTGGCTGTGTTGAAGCCGAGGGATTATAGTTCAGGTGGTAGAAACATGAACACAACAGGAGACCTGGATACAGTTGCCAACCAATTATTTAGTCGGGAAGAGGACTGGCAAATTCTGGGGAGATCCAGGCCTTGTTCATTTTCAGAAAAGTAAGCCGGTCAACGTTATCGGAAGAAAGTCGCGTGCGACGGTCTGTTAGTACAACACCTGCGGCACTAAAGACGCATTCCGATAATACACTGGCAGCAGGGCAAGCCAGCACCTCCAATGCATACTGGCTAAGCTCTGGCCATGTATTCAGCTTAGAGACCCAAAACTTGAAGGGGGAAGAGCCATCTGGGAGTACACTCACAGGGCAAGACATATAGTCTGTCACCATCTGATGGAAACGTTGCCTCCTGCTGACTGGAGCCGTCAGTGATGGTGTAGACAATTGTGGCGGACACACAAAACTTTGCCACATTTGGGCCATAGTGGTCTTGCCTTGTGCTGAGGCGCTGCCTCTGCTCCCTCTTTGTGCCGAGTTTCCTCCACTGGCTCGATGCACAGAGGTGCTTTGTAAAGCACTAGCACCACTGCTGTCGGGTGGAATGGAAAACATGATGGACTGCACCAGTGTGTCTTGGTACTCCCGCAGTTTACACTCCCGGTTCAACGTTGGTGTGAGGGTTTGCAAGTTGTCCCGGTAGCGAGGATCTAGGAGGGTGTACACCCAATAATCAGCCGTATAGAGAATGTGGGCGATGCGACGGTCGTTTCTCAGGCACTGCAGCATGAAGTCAACCATGTGCTGAAGACTCCCAACTGCCAAAGAACCGCTGTCCCCTGCTTGAGGCGTGATCTCTGCCTGCTCTGCATCACCCCACCCTCGCTGTACATACTGACTAGAGCTTTGTGTACCTCCCTCCTCTGGAGAGATGTCTTCCTCCTCCATCGACTCCTCCTCATCCGCCTCACAAAGTGTCCCCTGCCTAGGCCTTTGTGAGGAAGCACGTAGCGCAGACTGTCCAGTAGCAGATGGCATTTGGGACTCCTCATCCTCCACCTCTTCCAAAACCTCATCCCTTAGTGCTTGCAGTGTTTTTTGAAGCAGACAGATAAGGGGGACAGTCATGCTGACTAGTGCATCATCTGCACTCGCCATCCGCGTGGAATCATCGAAGGCACGCAAAACGAGGCAGATGTCCTTCATAGAGGCCCAGTCAGTGGTGCTGAAGTGTGACCGGCGCACAGTGCGACTTGTTTGCGCCTGATGCAGCTGGTACTCCATGACTGCTGCCTGCTGCTCACACAACCGCTCCAACATATGTAACGTAGAATTCCACCTGGTGGGTAAGTCACATATGATGCGATGTTCCGGAAGGCGTAATCGGCGCTGCAGAGCAGCAAGGCGCGACCTTGCCGTGCTGGAACGCTGCAAGTGAGCGCACTCTATGCGGACCTTGTGCAGCAGTGCATCAAGATCCGGATAGTCGCTCAGAAAGCTCTGCACGACCAAGTTGAGCACATGTGCCAGACATGGGATGTGAGTGAGGTTGCAAAGGCCAAGAGCTGCCACCAGATTTCGGCCATTGTCACACACTACCAAGCCCGGCTGGAGATTCGCTGGCAGAAACCACACGTCGCTCTCCTGCTTGATGGCATTCCAGAGCTCCTGCGCTGTGTGGCTTCGATTCCCCAAAGAAATTAATTTCAGTATGGCCTGTTGACGTTTGGCCACGGCTGTGCTCATATCGGTCATAACAGGCTCCTGCTGCGCTGTTTCAGAGGAACTTGAGTAGGAGGAGGAGTCAATGTGTACAGACTGGATTCCTGCAATCCGTGGAGTTGGCAGATCACGTACAGCGCCACTCTCCAGATCTGTACCCGGCTCAGCAACATTGACCCAATGGGCAGTGAGGGAAAGGTATCGTGTCCCTGTCCATGGTTACTGGTCCACGCATCGGTGGTCAGGTGGACCTTGCTACTGACGGCGTTTAGTAGCGCATGTTTTATGTTTGCCTCCACATGTTTCTGCAGGGCAGGGACGGCTCGCCTGCTGAAATAAAAGCGGCTGGGCACCGTGTATTGTGGGTCCGCCAATGCCATGAAGTCCAGGAAGGTGTCAGTCTCCACCAGCCTGAATGACAGCATTTCAAGTGCCAGTAGTTTGGCAATGCCAGCATTCAGAGCCTGTGCTCGGGGATGGTTTGCCGAGTATGGTCACCTTTCTCCCATGCCTGTGCTACCGATGGCTGTCGAGTGGCCTGGGAGTGTGAGGATGACTTGGAATGTGGTGCTGTGGGTGGAATGTCACAGGGTTTCCGGACAACAGTGCCAGAGGTTCTTCCTTGGCGATCCTGTGAGGAAGCCGAACCAGCTGTGTGTGAGCTGGAGGAAGAGGCCCCAACACGAGCTGAAGAGGTGGTAGGTGGTGCTGTACGTTGGCCTACGTCTTCAGTGTGTCTGTGTAACTCCACCTCGTGCTTGGTCCGCACATGTTTCCACATATTAGTGGTATTGAGGTTGCTGACATTTTTCCCTCTTTTGACTCTCTGATGACACAGCTTGCATTTGACAAAGCAAATGTCATCTGCAACTGTGTCAAAAAAGGACCACGCACTGCAAGTCTTGGGAGCGCCCGTTTTGCCTTTTGAAAGTGGAATGCTCCTAACGTGTGCCGAAGTGTAGGCTACAGGCAACCAAGTCTGCCCCTCTCCCTCTCCCTCCGGTTTTGGCCGTTCGGGGAATCTCTTCCTCAGAGTTGCTCCCACCACCTTCCTGTTCCTCACGCCATGATGGGTCAAGGACCTCATCATCTACACTCCCCTCTTAAACACCTGCTTCTCCTGGGTTGTCTCGCCAGCACCGTACGCAACAGAAAGTGGCAACTGTGTCTCGTCATCATCTGATGCGTACTGAGGTGTGCTGACCATAGGCACTGGCCCACCCCCATCTTCAGATTCAGAGGGACAAAGAAGTTGCGCATCACTGCATACTCCCTCTTCTTCACAATCTGGAATGCTGCTTGGCTGGCCCCCTCTTTCCAAACCAACAGATTCCAAGAACAGAAGTAGAGACTGTGATGGCTCCTGTCCAGTGCTCTCTGACTGCCTGGGCACTTTGGCAGGTGGTGAAGAGACAGATGGTTGCTCTTCGGTGCTCTGGCCCTGAGAGGATGTGGAAGTAAGTGAAGTCGATGCGTTAGCTGGCATCCATCCCACAACGGCTTCAATTTGTTCCTCCCGCAGCAGTGGGGTACGGTGAGGTCCTACAAAGCTGCGCATAAAGGACTGTTGCCTGCTAAAACTGGGGGATGCTGACTCACTGGTGCCAACAGCAGGCACAGACTCCCCACGTCCTCTCCCTGCAGAATCCCCACGTCCTCTCCCTGCAGAATCCCCACGTCCTCTCCCTGCAGAATCCCCACGCCCTCTCCCTGCTGAAACTCCACGCCCACGTGCCTTACTCCCTGCCTTCTTCATCTTGCTAGACTGAGAAAGATAGGCAGAAAAGTACAAAGGGGGGCCTTAGTGTGCTTATTCTTGAACAGCTGGTTACAGGTATAAGAAACACTAATTTTATGAAGTGTGTGTATCGACTACACTTTAATGGGAGCTAATGTGGCCTACACAACTTTCAAATGTAGTGTTTGGTGAACTTTGCTGTTTTTTTTTGGGGAAAAAAAACTAAAATGATGTGATCAAATATTTGAAAGTGAGAGTATCACCAACTTTCTGGAGCTATTACAATGCAGGCAGGTAACCTACAATGCAAAAGATGAGGCTCCAAAAAATTTGGGTAATACTAATCTGGCTGCAGCTGAAGGGCACAAGCCAGAAAAAAGGCTCCTCTACTCCTATATAGTGTTTGCAACCAACCAATGTAGATGGATATGGATGGATGCACACTAATAGGAGAAGAAAAAATGAGCTGCAATTAAAGAAAAATATGTGCGAGGCAGTGACGCACGCTGAGCAGCCTACAACCAGACGTAGCTGCAGGACACACTACTCAGCGTGAGCTGCACTCACACACAGTCAGAGACCTCTCAGACAGCCGTGAACAGTGCAGCTAAGTGGGCACTAGCACTGACAGGCTGCAGAAAGGCTCCGCTGTGTACTCCTAGAGTGTTTGCAACCACCATATATGGATACGGATGGATGCACACTAATAGGAGAAAAAATGAGCTGCAATAAAAGAAAAATGTGTGAGGCAGTGACACGCTGAGCAGCCTACAACCAGACGTAGCTGCAGGACACACTACTCAGCGTGAGCTGCACTCACACACAGTCAGAGACCTCTCAGACAGCCGTGAATATTGCAGCTAAGTGGGCACTAGCACTGAAAGGCTGCAGAAAGGCTCCGCTGTCTACTACTAGTGTTTGCAACCAACGTATATTGATACGGATGGAAGCACACTAGATAGAATTTTTTAAAAATAAGCAGCTCAAAAAGAAAAATATGTATGAGGCAGCAGTGAGGCACGCTGGGCGGCCTACAACCAGACGTGGCTGCAGGACCCACTCCACAGCGTGAGCTGCACTCACACAGCCCTTGCAGACAGCTGTAAACACTGCTGCAAGGGAAAAGAAAGCTACAGTGGTGGTTTATGTAGCCTGGGTAAAGCACAATATTGTTTTGAGAATCGCTATTTCTAACTGTCCCTCACAGTCTTCAACAGCAGCCTGTCCCTAACTGAATTCACAGCCGAGTGACCAGAAATGGCGGCGGCTTTTATAGTGCATCATGACATCATTTCAGCAGCCAATCACAGCCATGCCAATAGTTTACATGCCTAACAGGATGTGCCCACACTTCTGAGGATTCCCATTGGCTGAATCAAAGCGAGCGGGCTGATAGCATTATGGGAACTTCCCATTCCGTTATCCGATACGAAAAAAATATCGGAAGTCAGTATCGGAATTCCGATACAGCTAATATCGGCCGATACCCGATACTTGCGGTATCGGAAAGCTCAACACTAGTAATGATAAATCGCTTTCCCTTTACAGGTAAATCTGCTTGTACCATCATCCATCAGTCCTGATTGAGCTCCAAATGCAAACTCTAATTTTTTGCAGATGTTACTGTGTGGGCCATCGCAAGCTCTGCACGATTTCTTTTGACTTCATGAGCAAACAAGCAACACCATTTCCACAGTAAGTACACTGGAGAGCAGTCAGCATGGTTTCAGTGCGTCCTGCACATTCAACGGCAAAATCCACTCCTCCATTAGTTAGCTCAGTAATGACCTCATGAATGGGTTTATCGTAAACCTTTGGGTTTAGGCACTCAGTGGCTCCCAGTTGTAAGGCTTTTGGATACTTATCCTTATGTGAACCTACTCCAATGATTCGTGTAGCGCTTGCATCCTTGCATCCTACAATTGATGAAAAACCAACTCCTCCCAAGCCAAAAACAGCACAACTAGAGCGCTTGGTCCCCTTAGCAGTGTTGACAGCTGCACCATATCCAGTAGAAAATCCACAGCCTATAAGACAAACTTCAACAAGGGCACGGGCATCCACTTTGGCAACGTAAATGTCAGACACCACAGTGTATTCAGTGAATGTACTTGTGCATGCGTAATGATAAATCGCTTTGCCTTTACAGGTAAATCTGCTTGCACCATCATCCATCAGTCCTGATTGAGCTCCAAATGCAAACTCTAATTTTTTGCAGATGTTACTGTGTTGGCCATCGCAAGCTCTGCACGATTTATTCTGACTTCATGAGCCTTTGGAGGAGCTACTTCAATATCTTCAATGCTGAGGGGCTTGCATGGTTCCCAGGCAATAGCGGCCTTGCATTTAATAGCCTTTCCTGCGGTGCTCATGGTGGTTCCGGTTCAAAGCAATGATGGAGGAGAGAGCGTCAGCTGATGCCTCCTCTCCCATCATTCCCCTCTGCCTCTGACACTGCGGGTGTGTGATGACGTCATCGCGCACTCACTGTGTGCCAGGCAGTGCAGCCGTTGAGACAGGAGCCCCCTGAGGAAGCGACGAAATATCAAGCGAAACGTGCGTTGGGGAACGTGGTCACAGCACGGGCAGTCATTATGGGTAATTAACCTCTTCATTCTTTACTTAGTCATGTAGCAGTCTTTGCATACGTAATGTATACATAAATATATTTATTGTTGATACTGTGGTAATTGCAGGTACGCAGTGACGAGTCGCGAGACAATTTGGTGCTTTCTATAATAACTTTTATAAGACTAGAGGGAACTTTCCTCAGTCACGGCTTGATCACCAAAAGCGGTAATGGAGCGCCGACACCAGGGCCTAGCGGGGTACTCGGTATCGGGCCCGTTGATCTCAATGGGAGTGTCACGGAAGCTGTGACCCGGTCCGTGGCCCTGGGGCTCCATGGCAAAAAAGGGGGTGAATGAACAATGAAATAAAGTTTATGAATAGTTTGTGACGCCACCTGTGGTGTTCGGCAAGTGAGGTGTTAGACCGACGCTGCATGCAGATCCTCTGGGACTGGTGGTGGGTTGCAGCCAAGATGGTGAAGCTCCCCACAGGTGGAGCCGTAGTCCCAGGGCAGTGTAGATGTAGCAATGGAGGAGAGGCACAGGCGGTGTAGAGGCCATTGCCCAGATGTAGCTTTGCAGGGTGTAGTGATGCGGGAATAAGTGGAGGACACCAGGGCATGTAGTTCCAAAGCTTTACTCACAGTCTGCAGTTCACACAGATGTCTGCCTCCGTGCTGTGTCCTCCGGGTCCTGGGCTCAGTCAACCTCCAGGCAAGATAGGATGCTCCCTTCGAACACTCCGCCAACATGTACCTTTCTGAATGTCTCCTCTATAGCGCCTTTTACTGAAGTACTCCTAGTACTGAGTTACACTGGAGTGCCTCCTGACAGATGTTCCCAAGAACTCTACTTGTACAGCAGACAGCTGTAGCCTGCTTCGGGGACGCCTTACTCCTGAGTCCCAGCTCACTATCCAAGTTGCTGTTGTGCCCCCAAGTCTTAGATGGGAGTAGCTCACTACTCCACCGGTGTCTGCTGCAGAGCCTTCAGTATCCATACAACCTCGGGGACCGGGCCCCGGCCTTGCGTTTAGAACTTCTAGGCAGAGTTCTCCTCTAACCAACGTCCTCTCTATTCCATTTTTCTCCTTCATTCTGTACTAATCCCTCTCTCTCATAGAAGGTCAGGTTTCAGTCCAATGTCTTTCTCCTTCTTTCCTTTCCTGTGCCAGCTGGCTCAGATCACTGAGGCAGCTGCAGCACTCCTTCCTCCATCCCTCTTCCAGGAATCCTCACTCCTCTCCGAGTGACTCTCTCTCTCTCGCTGACTGACTGACTAACTAACTCTTCCTGCTCTTTATGTAGTCTAAACTCCACCCGCCTCCCAGCACGTTTCGTGTTCCAAGCAGGGAACCACCAAAGGTGCTCTGCTACCCTCTAAGCAAGGAGCCGCAATGTGGCTTTGCTGAACTACCATGTTGTGTGGGATGCGAGTGTTGAAGTGTGGTCAGGAGTTCTCACCTTACCTGGATGGTGGGGCACCACACCTCAGGAGGAGGTGCAGTACCTCTGTGGCGACTGAAGCCTCAGGGGTGCCACAGTAACACGGGTTGCCCTCGCAGGGGCTATAAAACAAGCAAACACAAACGGGTAGAACACGACTACTTCCGGCAATAGCCGGTCACTATAGGGCCGTGGTATGGCTGACTACGGGTCCGTAAATATATAGTCAACTTAGCCGTCCAGGCGTCCCTCGCCATTCGGGATGGTGGTCTTTCGGCGTAGTAGTCGCTGGGCCCAGTTGCTGAGGCGTTGGCGTAGTCTTCGCACGCTCCAGCGCTCTGATGACACTGGAGCCCCACAGGCCCCGGCTGAGTCCTTGGACGGATGGGCCGCAGTTCCCAGACTGGGGCAAGTGGCAGCGATGTAGGGTGGCGAATCACAGACCACCCGCGCAGCTAACGGCTGCGACGGGGAGTCCACGGCCAGCAGAGGCTCGGCCCCTGCTGCGAACCGGTGCGGGACAGTGGTGGCCGGCGGCGGGACTGTACTTGCCGCGAACACTGGTGAGAGCAGGGCGACTGCGGGTGGCGGGGAACAGGTCGCTGCCGCGGGGTGGAGCGAGATGGCAGCGGCCGCGGGCGACCGCGGGTAGGCTGCAGCCGCGGGCTGGAGCGGGGCAGCAAATCTCGGATGATCGCCCTGTCACCGTCCCTCTGGAGTCCTCAGTCAGCATCTTCCCTGGCACTGGTAGGTCGCTCTATCTTGCAGTCGCTCCCACAGTCTCCTGCTGCCTCTGTCACAGTCTGCTCACTCATTGTCCCGGGGATTCCCTGCCTCCTTTATATTGTTCCCTCCTCCAGCCCATCTGTCTGTCACAACAGCCTGTCCTCGAACTCTGTGCCCCGGGGACAGTTTCCCCCGGAACCCAGATGACGGCTCCCTTGGTTCCGGTCCGGACACTCGACGGGGGCCATTCCTCCCACACTACCATGGTGATGTTTATGATTTAGGGGCACTTGTTCAGCATACCATTGCACTGCATGGTTGGCTATATGAGCCTCCTGATACTGAGTGAATCAGCTGCCTGATGTTTACATTAACTCTTTCTATTACTATTGGTTTGACATAGGTTATTTTTTGCTCTGTCCTGCTATTATGTTCTGCTCATAGTCTGTGGCCATCAGTCTTGTGGATCATGTGTATTCATACATACTAATTGACATATGATATATTTTATTGTACATTTTACTATTTATGTAATTGATGAACTTCTGTATTAATAAATACTTATTTTTCGTTGTATATGGTAAACTCATTTTTTTCTCTGTATTTTCTGATATGTATCTGAGTTTATATACATGAAATTTTCTTGACTTTGTGCTGGTACTTTTTATGTTTATGTAGGAACCAGACGGGAGCAGCGCATGGCACGAGGAGAGGTGAAAATTGTGGAGTTTTTTAATATATCAGTGAGTTCTGGACTGTGGGGCCATTCTCGGGGGTGGGGGGGATGTGGACTGTGTTATATATTATGTGGGCTGTGTTATATTCTATGTGGCTGTGTTATATACTATGTGGACTGTGTTATTTACTATGTGGGCTGTGTTATATATTATGTGGCCTGTGTTATATACTATGTGGCTGTGTTATATTCTATGTGGCTGTGTTATATACTATGTGGACTGTGTTATTTACTATGTGGGCTGTGTTATATATTATGTGGCCTGTGCTATATACTATGTGGCTGTGTTATATACTATGTGGCTGTGTTATATACCATGTGGCTGTGTTATATTCTGTGTGGACTGTGTTATATTCTATGTGGCTGTGTTATATACTATGTGGCTGTGTTATATACTATTTGGCTGTGTTATATACTATGTGGACTGTGTTATTTACTATGTGGACTGTGTTATATATTATGTGGCCTGTGTTATATACTATGTGGGCTGTGTTATATACTATGTGGCTGTGTTATATACCATGTGGCTGTGTTATATTCTATGTGGCTGTGTTATATACTTTGTGGCTGTGTTATATACTATGTGGCTGTGTTATATACTATGTGGGCTGTGTTATATACTATGTGGGCTGTGTTATATACTATGTGGCTGTGTTATATACTATGTGGCTGTGTTATATACTATGTGGGCTGTGTTACATATTATGTGGACTGTGTTATATACTATGTGGGCTGTTTTATATACTATGTGGGCTGTGTTACATACTATGTGGACTGTGTTATGTACTATGTGGACTGTGTTATATACTATGTGGGCTGTGTTATATACTATGTGGGCTGTGTTATATACTATGTGGCCTGTGTTATATACTATGTGGGCTGTGTTATATACTATGTGGACTGTGTTATATACTATGTTGGCTGTGTTATATACTATGTGGCCTGTGTTATATACTATGTGGGCTGTATTATATTCTATGTAGGCTGTATTATATTCTATGTGGCTGTGTTATACACTATACTATGTGGCTGTGTTATATACTATGTGGGCTGTGTTTTATACTATGTGGCTGTGTTGTATACTATGTGGGCTGTGTTATATACTATGTGGCCTGTGTTATATACTATGTGGCTGTATTATATACTATGTGGCTGTGTTATATACTATGTGGGCTGTATTATATTCTATGTAGGCTGTATTATATTCTATGTGGGCTGTGTTATATACTATGTGGCTGTGTTATATACTATGTGGATTGTGCTATATACTATGTGGCTGTGTTATATACTATGTGGGCTGTGTTATATACTATGTGGCTGTGTTATATACTATGTGGCTGTGTTATATACTATGTGGGCTGTGTTATATTCTATGTGGCTGTGTTATATACTAAGTGGGCTGTGTTATATACTATGTGGACTGTGTTATATACTATGTGGACTGTGTTATATACTATGTGGGTGTGTTATATGTTATGTGGCCTGTGTTATATACTATGTGACTGTGTTATAAAGTATACTATGTTGCTGGGTTATATACTATGTGGGCTGTGTTATATACTATGTGGACTGTGTTATATACTATGTGGGCTGTGTTATATACTATGTGGGCTGTGTTATATACTATGTGGACTGTGTTATATTTTATGTGGCCTGTGTTATATACTATGTGGACTGTGTTATATACTATGTGGACTGTGTTATATACTATGTGGGCTGTGTTATATACTATGTGGGCTGTGTTATATACTATGTGGACTGTGTTATATACTATGTGGGCTGTGTTATATACTATGTGGGCTGTGTTATATACTATGTGGACTGTGTTATATACTATGTGGCTGTGTTTTATACTATGTGGACTGTGTTATATGGGATTTGGATGTTTCGCCCCCCGCAGTTCGCCCCCAGCAGTTCGCCCCCGCACATTTCGCCCCCAGCATTTTGCCCCCAGGGTGTTTCGACCCCGCACATTTCACCCCCGCACATTTCGCCCCATACCCAAGGAGCTGCAGCTGTGACAGGTAAGTATGTCAGTTTTTTTGTGTTCTAGGGCAGTAGTCCCCAACCTTTTTTGCACCAGGGACCGGTTTCAAGCAAGACCTTTCTTCCATGGCCCGGCAGGGCGGGGATGGAGGTGTGGCAGGGGTGGGGCTTTGGTCATAAGGGGGCGGGGCTATGGACACGGTTGTAGTGTAGCAGTGCATACTTATAATTAAATAACATTTATAATGTGACTCAACTCACCATAGGTTTTGATTAAGTGCTCCATCACCCCCTTCTCCCCATCATTGCCTTCACCCCATCACTCCCTTCTCCCCATCATTGCCTTCACCCCATCACTCCCTTCTCCCCATCATTGCCTTCATCCCATCACTCCCCTCTCCCCATCATTGCCTTCACCCCATCACTGCTGTCTCCCCATCATTGCCTTCACCCCATCACTGCTGTCTCCCCATCATTGCCTTCACCCCATCACTCCCTTCTCCCCATCATTGCCTTTACCCCATCACTCCCTTCTCCCCATCATTGCCTTCACCCCATCACTCCCCTCTCCCCATCATTGCCTTCACCCCATCACTCCCTTCTCCCCATCATTGCCTTCACCCCATCACTGCTGTCTCCCCATCATTGCCTTCACCCCATCACTCCCCTCTCCCCATCATTGCCTTCACCCCATCACTGCCTTCTCCCCATCACTGCCTTCACCCCATCACTGCTGTCTCCCCATCATTGCCTTCTCCCAATCACTGCTGTCTCCCCATCATTGCCTTCACCCCATCACTCCCCTCTCCCCATCATTGCCTTCACCCCATCACTGCCTTCTCCCCATCACTGCCTTCACCCCATCACTGCTGTCTCCCTATCATTGCCTTCACCCCATCACTGCTGTCTCCCCATCATTGCCTTCACCCCATCACTGCTGTCTCCCCATCATTGCCTTCTCCCCATCATTGCCTTCACCCCATCACTCCCCTCTCCCCATCATTGCCTTCTCCCCATCATTGCCTTCACCCCATCACTCCCCTCTCCCCATCACTGCCGTCTCTCCATCACTCCCCTCATGGCCTTCTCCTCATGTCCCCATCTCCTCCAGGGCCAGGCTACACAAACACAGACCAACACACACACACAACACACACACACACACACACACACACAACACACGCACACAACACACACACACGCACACAACACACACACACACACGCACACAACACACACACACACACAACACACACACACACACGCACACAACACACACGCACACAACACACACACACACACACACACAGACATACATACACACACATTATACATACACACACACACATTATACATACACACACACCACCTCTCTCCTCTCACCTGTCCGCCGCCCGCAATTCCTCGCTCTGACACAGCAGCGGCCGCGCTCTCCTCTCTGTGTCAGAGACAGGAAGCGCGGGCGGCGGGCAGGAAGCTGGACGGGTCCTTGCAGCTCCGCTCCTGCTATTCCCTCTTGCAGGCAGCGGAGCTGCTTGGATCGCTCCCTGGCCGCCGCTAAGAACTGCAGCACGCCGCCCCAGCCCCCGCTACGCCACTGACCGCCCCTGGCTCCCCTTGTGTCCACGGACCGGCAAGGGCACTGCAGCGGCCCGGTGCTGGGCCGCAGACCGGCGGTTGGGGACCCCTGTTCTAGGGTGATAATACTCCTTTAAGGCCAGCCAGATGAGACACTGGGTGAGCTGCTGAAAAGGCAGCCACAGGAATCCCCAGCAATTGGGGTCCTGTATATTTTACCCTCAGGTATGTTCAGCCCTAGATGTTTTGTTCCCTGCATGTTGACCCCAAAAGCTGAGGGTGAAACATCAGGGGTCAACATGCTAGGGGCGAAACATCAGATGGCGACCCATCCAGGGACAAAATGCTGTAGGTGAAACATCCGGGGGCGAAACATCCAGGGGCGAAACGCTGGGGGCGAAATGTGCGGTGGCGAAACATCCTGGGGGCCAAATGCTGGGGGCAAAATGTACCTGGGGCGAACTGCTGGAGGCAAATTGCTGGGGGCGAAGCTTCCTATAACCGCTCTTAATAGGGTGCATTTCCTGGAGTTGGACAATGCATTATTCTGCACATTGCTTCCTTCTAGAATTCCTGCGCATGATAAGGAGATTAAAGATTTTCTCTATTTCCTATTTTCAGTAACAAAACAAAGGTTCAGGAAGAAGATGAGCTGATAGAAATAATAAGTGATGACCCAGGTAAGTACAATAATGTGGGTCTATAAAAAAAAAAGCAAATGAACTGCATATTTTTTTTTACTGCTTAAAGGGTAGGAGAACTTATTTTTTGGATAGAGGAAAAAACGATTGTACCGTGATGGAAAAAGCGGACACATTGACCAAAAATGGATGAAAATTTTCTCTTTGCATGCAAAAACAACCCCAAAACATCTGAATGAGGCCTAAAGGTACTGTCACACTTAGCGATGTACCAGCGATCCCGACCAGCGATATGACGCGGTCAGGATCGCTGGTGCATCGCTAAGTGGTCGCTAGTGAGCTGCCACACTGGCAGATCTCACCAGCGACATCGCTGGGGACGGGGGTCGCTACTTACCTGTCACACCAGGCGATCCTGCATCCTCCCGCCCGGCTCCACGCGTCGCTCGTCATCACAACAGGAAGCTGACGACGAGAAGCGGTCCTGAACGTTCTCGCGCGATCAGCGATAACCAGGGGGGGAGCGGGTTGTAGGTAAGTATCACACACAGCGATATCGCTAGCAATATCACTATAACGTCACAAGTTATAGCGATATTGCTAGCGATATCGCTTAGTGTGACAGTACCTTTACTAATTTTGAGTTGGCCTCCTCCATTACACCCAAAGAAATAATTACATTATCTTCTCCTGTTTTTCACAAACAGAGCGTCCCTTCAATATCAGAAAAGAGGAAATAGTGGACTGGGTAAGGTCAGTGGAAGGCTGAAAGAGACGAAGAAAGAATACAATCAAGATTTATAGACAACATTATTATTATTATTATTATTATTATTATTATTATACAATTTATAGCGCCATTTATCCATGGCGCTTTACATGTGAAAAGGGGCAAATATAGACAAGTACAATAAACATGAGCAGTACAAGACACACATAAGTACAGAAGGAGAGAGGACCCTGCCCGCAAGGGCTCACAGTCTACAGGGTTGGGTGAGGATACACTAGGAGAGGGTAGAGCTGGTTGTGCGGCGGATCAGTAGACTGTGGGTCACTGCAGGTTATAGGTTTGTCGGAAGAGCTGGGTCTTCAGGTTCTTTTTGAAGGTTTCCATGGTAGGCGAGAGTCTGATGTGTAGGGGGAGGGAATTCCAGAGAATCGGGGAAGCACAGGAGAAGTCTTGTATGCGGTTGTGGGAAGAAGAGATAAGAGGGAGAGTAGAGAAGGAGATCTTGAGAGGATCGAAGGTTGCATGCTGGTAGGTACCGGGAGACCATGTCACAGATGTAAGGAGGAGACAGGCTGTGGGTGGCTTTGTATATCATAGTTAGGGTTTTGAACTGGAGCCTCTGCACAATAGGAAGCCAATGAAGGGCTTGGCATAGGGGAGAGGCTGGGGAATAACGGGGAGACAGGTGGTTTAGTCGTGCAGCAGAATGTAGGATGGATTGGAGTGGTGCCAGAGTGCTAGAGGTGAGGCCAGAGAGTAGGAGGTTGCAGTAGTCAAGGCCGGAGATGATAAGGGCATGCACTAGTGTTTTTGCGGTGTCATGGTCAAGGAATGCACGGATCCGGGAAATATTTTTGAGATTGCGACAGCAGGAGGTTAGGGTTTGGATAAGTGGCTTGAAAGCGAGGGCAGAGTCGAGGATCACCCCGAGGCACCGAGCATGAGGGACTGGGGAAAGTGAGCAACCATTGACATTGATGGATAAGTCTGGTGGAGGGGTAGAGTGAGATGGGGGAAAGATTATGAATTCTGTTTTGTCCATGTTCAGTTTTAGAAAGCGAGCAGAGAAGAAAGCTGAAATAGCGGACAGACATTGTGGGATTTTGGTCAGTAAGGAGGTGAGGTCAGGTCCAGATAGGTAGATCTGCGTGTCATCGGCATAGAGATGATACTGCAAGCTGTGGAATTCTATGAGCTGTCCCAGGCCAAAGTTGTAGATGGAGAAGAGTAGGGGTCCTAGAACTGAGCCTTGAGGAACACTGACAGAGAATGGGAAAGGTGAGGAGGTGGTGTGGGAGAGGGAGACACAGAATGATCAGTCTGTTAGATATGATGAGATCCAGGATAGGGCCAAGCCTGTGATGCCCAGAGATGAGAGAATCTGGAGCAGGAGGGAATGGTCCACAGTGTCGAAGGCAGAAGACAGGTCCAGGAGAAGAAGGACTGAGTATTGTCGCTTGCTCTTGGCGGTTAGTAGGTCGTTGGTGACTTTAGTTATGGCAGTTTCAGTTGAGTGGTGCAGTCGGAAGCCTGATTGTAAGCGGTCAAAGAGGGAGCAGGAGGAGAGGTGGGAGGACAGTTCAAGATGGACAACATCAACAATATCATCATTACCACCAGTGAGATCATCACTACCATCATCATCATTACCACCAGTGAGCTCATCACTACCATCATCATCATTACCACCAGTGAGATCATCACTACCATCATCATCAATACCACCAGTGAACGGTTTTGTCAGCAGATCGTCAGTATTCTCACAAATAAATCTAAAGAGAATAGAACATCAGAAAGTTTCCTGAATGCAAAAAACTTTCTTAAAAATAAAAGCAGAAAATGTGATAGTTTCACATTTATACCTGTACGTACTGTGACAAATATTGTCTGTGTAATCATATTATAATATTTATTGCCCCCAATTTTTTTTAACTCTCAACTTTTTTTTTTATTTCAGTCTTTGACATATACCCTTCACTTTTCTACTGTTGGGATATGGGTATTTTTTCCTTAAAATTCATGTATTTGGGGCTAAAAATCATTTTTTCAACTAGGTTTTATTAATGAACTTTACACCAAATGAGATGTCCCTTTTCAGAGATTCCTTGACGAGGTGGGTTGGGTTGATCTTTGAGGGATGCGTCCGCCATGCAGGGTCGGTTTTAGACAAAGTGGGGCCCTTGGCAAAAGCTTAAAGTGGGTCTGCAAATGCTCACATATCGCTCCATCACTCAGAAACATTTCTGTTGTATTTACTTGCGCTGAGTTCAGGCCGCTAAACGAGCCCGATCGACAATATTGAAGTCATTCAACGCTTGTTTCCTGGAATTTTTAGGGTATCTGCACACGTTCAGTAATTGACAGCGATTTGTATGCAGCGCATGTCCGCTACGTCCATAGTGTTGCCAGCTATTGAATGCAGGTGATTCTGAATGTGTCCATTGAACTGTGCGGAATTAAACCTTCAAATACATTGTACGGGTGAGATTTATCTTACGGAGGCTTGTGTCTCTGCAAGATAAATAGACATGCTGCGAACTGGAGAGACACGCCACATGTCCATCTCTGGGTGATCCGCGGGCATCGGTGCACGCACAGTAGGCATGGGATTTCTTGAAATCCCATCCGCTATGCTGTAACATCTGGATGCTGCACAGGTACGCAGCATCCAACCCACATCATTTACTGACCGTATGCACCTACCCTTACTCTGGCTGAGGGAGAATGATTGGTGCAGATAGTCCTTGATACTGTATAATGCAGGTCCCATATAGTACATATAGTAAAATGCGCTCCCATGGTCCTTGATAGAGTATACTGCAACCCCCCTCAGAGTATAAAGCAGCCCCTCAGAGTATAATGCGGCCCCCCACAAACACACACACACACATAGTGCAGCCCTCACACACAGTATAATGCAGAACCCACACCCACAGTATTATGCAGCCCCTTCAGAGAATAATCAAATCAAAATCAAATCAAATTTATTATCGCCAAGTACATATTACATATATACAAGGAATTCTTTGTGGCAAAGAGGCAACATAATATATAACAACAGATACAACAAGTAACAAGACAGATACAGTATATAGTCTACACATGACGATTTAATTGTTGAACAGAGAGTGGATAGAAGCTGTTCATATGGCGGTTGGTGCTGCATTTGGGGACTCTGAAGCGACGTCCTGAAGGGAGTAGTTGGAATGAGGAGTGTCCCGGGTGAGAGGGATCGGATGAAATTTTCAATGCGTGGGATCGAATACTCTTATCATAAAGATCCTGGATTTTAGGCAGGGGGAACCTATAATTCTCTCTGCTGTTCTGAAAGTCCTTTGTAAGCGGAGTTTGTCATGCGCAGTGGCTCCCCCATACCAGACTATCAGAGAGGAACAAATCACAGATCTGATGACAGCATTAAAGAATAAGATGAGCAGATTCTTAGACAAACCATATCTTTTCAGCTGACGCAGGAAGAACATCCTCTGTTGTGCTTTTCTTATAACAGCATCCACGTTTTTCCCCCATTTAAGATCATGAGAGATGATAACACCAAGGAATTTGGTCTCTGTGACCCTAAGAACCACTTCGTCATGGATGTACATTGGAAGTATCTCATGTTGATCTTTCCGAAAATCCACAACCATCTCAGCAGTTTTTTTAGTGTTGAGTACAAGATTATTGGCTTTACACCAGTCACATATTCTTTCCACCTCACTCCGATACAAGTCTTCAGCATTTCCCCTGATGAGACCAATCAGTGTCATATCGTCGGCAAATTTCAAGATTTTTACTGAGTCTGCTGAAGAGATGCAATCATTCGTATAGAGAGAAAACAGTAACGGGGACAAAACACACCCCTGAGGTGCCCCGATGTTTGTGACCAAGGTGTCCGAAGTGAATGGTCCAACTTTTACACTCTGTATAATGCAGCTCCCTCAGAGTATAATGCAGCCCTTTCAGATTATAATACAGCCCTCCCACACACACAGTATAATGTAGACCCCCAGAGTATAAAGCAGCCCCCTCAGAGTATAATGCAGCCCCACACACACAGTATAATTCATCCCCCCACAAACACACACAAAGTATAGTGCAGCCCCCACACACAGTATAATGCAGCCCCCCACACAGTATAATGCAGCCCCCACACACAGTTTAATGCAGCCCCCACACATACAAAGTATAGTGCAGTCCCCCAAACACACAGTATAGTGCAGTCCCCCCACACACACAGAATAGTGCAGACACACAAAAAAACAGTATAGTGCATTCTCCCCACACACAGTATAATGCAGACAACACAGTATAGTGCAGTCCCCCACACACAGTATAGTACAGCAGACAAACACACACCAAAGTATAGTGCAGTCCCCCCATACACATTATAGTGCAGCAGACATACACAACACAGTATAGTGCAGCCCCCTACACACAGTATAGTGCAGACAACACAGTATAGTGCAGTCAACCCCACACACAGTATTGTACAGCAGATATACACACTCCAAAGTATAGTGCAGTCCCTCCATACACACTATAGTGCAGCAGACATACACAACACAGTATAGTGGAGGCCCCCACACACACAGTATAGTGCAGACAACACACTATAGTGCAGTCCCCCCACACACAGTATAGTACAGCAGACACACACACACACACCAAAGTATAGTGCAGTCCCCCCATACACACTATAGTTCAGCAGACATACACAACACAGTATAGTGCAGTCCCCCCATACACACTATAGTTCAGCAGACATACACAACACAGTATAGTGCAGTCCCCCCATACACAGAATAGTACAGCAGACACACACACACAGTACTTACCTGCTGCTCTCGCTTCTGCATACTGCAGAGCTTCTCAGCTTCAAATCAGCTCCCCTGTTGGTACATGCTGAGTCAGAGGCGAGTGATGGGAGAGGGAGCATCACATGATGCTCTCTCCTTCATTACTGCTTTCAACTGTATCGGCATCTATAATTTGATATGATTATTAACAGGTTGGCTTAAGATTATTTCAAGGTTTTCTATGTGTCTGATCACTTTGATAATGGCTACAGTAACGAGGCGTACGGAGCGGAGTCGCATGTGTACGAGGTGTACGGAGCGGAGCCACGTATGTATGAGGTGGATGGAGAGGAGCCGTGTGTGTACGAGGTGTATTAAGTTTGAAAGGAATGGCGCCCGCCAGCTCAAATTTTTTTTATGTGCGGCACATTTACTCTGCCGAGTTTGAGACCTCTGCTGTAAAGTGTCAGATCACTGATCTGACACTTTGCAGTGCACTGTGTAAGATCAGCGATCTGACATGTACTGCAGGAGGCTTTCTCAACGCCTAATCTCAGCAGGCACTGAGAAATCCACCTCCCTGCAGGACCCCGAAGGCCCCCGCGGCCATCTTGGATCCGGGGGCCTGCACTGTTCCCTGCGTGATTCTTTCCTATGCCCATGTTTGATCGCAGTGTGCCAGGGGTTAATGTGCCGGGGGCAGTCCGTGACCGCCTCTGGCACATAGTGCCGGGTGTCAGCTGTGATAATCAGCTGAGACCCGGCCAATATCAGCGGCGCTCCCCCCGTGAGCGCTGCTGATCGCTATGACGTACTATCCCGTCCATGGGAATTAAGTCCCAGGTCACATGGACGGGATAGTACATCATATGACAGAAAGGGGTTAATATGGAGCATCTTATAGGGCCACCATTAACCTTTGTGCAGCATTATATGGGGCATATATTAATATGGAGCATCTTATGGGGCCACCATTTTACTTTTATTAGTATCTATTTTTATTTTTGAAATTTACCAGTAGCTGCTGCATTTTCCACCCTCAGCTTATACTCAAGTCAATAAGTTTTCCTAGTTTTTTGTGACGAAATTAGGGGCCTCGGGTGATGCTCAGGTCGGCTTATACTCGAGTATATATGGTATGTCAAATTGGTAGCTAGACCCTAGTGGGTCTTGCACAGTGTCATTTTTACTACAGTCCACAGATGTAATTTAGATCCCTAATCTCACCTCTGCTTTACCAGCATGATGAATTAATAGGAAAAACACATGGTATTGATGGAGCTGTTGTTTTCCTGCCAAAGAAACTCAATAAGATCAATGAGGTGGTTAGCCGCACACGGAATGGAGAAATAGTAAAGATGACAATTAGTTTCACATTTGAGTTAAAACTCTCTTCACCAATTTGCTTTCACTTTTACAACATTATATTCCGAAGCCTTGAAGAAAAAGATGAATATATTGTGAAGCAAATAGGTGTGAATAATTATCACCCAATTGATGTTACATAAGTCAAATCAATCCTATAAAGAGAGCACGGCACTCAGGAATAGCTTGGTTGTTGGTGCTCAAGTCGGGTATCCAACCCATCAATCAAAAAATGACAAAAATCTTTGCAGTCAATATGTGAAATATTCAGACACTTTTATTTTGTGCATCCAGACAGAAAGGTTTAAACGTTTTCGGTCCAGCATAGGACCTTCATCAGAAAAATCTCGTTTACTGAAATAAATAAATCCTTGCAATGGTAGCCAAAAGAAGGACAAAGTAGAGAGTCTGGATGGCCAGTGGAAATGTTAAATGGCTGGAGTCTGGAAAGCGTATGTGGACTGAGCCGTCCAAAGTCATAAGTCAAAACATACACAACCTAACAATGGGGAATTGATTTACCACCAAAATTTTGAAGTATGAGACTAAGATAAGATAAGATAATCCTTTAATCGTCCCACCAAGGGGAAATTCAGAGCATTACAGCAGCAAGGCAGGAACAAGTACAGATACAGATGCATAAAGGCATTACACTGACAGTAGGTAGGTACATATACGAAAAAAAAAAAAGAAAGATGTAACCGGACTATCACAACTTTGGATCTATCAGTTCACTGTTTGGGTCATTCTCCATTTTGGACAGTGCTGGTTATACAGCCTAACTGCAGCAGGAAGGAAGGACTTTCGATAGCGCTCCCTCTCACATTTAGGATGAAGTAGCCGGTCACTGACAGTACTGCACATCTTTGTCACGGTCTCATGCATGGGATGGGAATCATTCTGCACCATGTAGCTCACCTTGGCCAGTATCCTCCTGTCGCCTACTTCCTGAACTGGATCAAGGGGGCATCCCAGGACAGAGCTGACCCTTCTAATCAGTTTGTCCAGCCTATTTCTGTCCCTGGTTGATATGCCACTACCCCAGCACGCCACACCAAAGAAGATGACTGATGCCACAACAGAGTTGGAGAAGGATGCAAGGAGTGCCCCTCTAACTCCGAAGGCCCTCAGCCTTCAGAGCAGATAAAGCCTACTTTGGCCCTTCCTGTACACTGCATCCAAGTGATGGGCCCAGTCAAGCTTATTATTGAGGATCACACCAAGGTACTTATAGGTGTCGACTATCTCAATGTCATTTCCCTGAATGTTCACCACTACTGGTGGATTTTTTCCCTTGCGAAAGTCCACCACCAATTCCTTGGTCTTCACGGAATTAATCCTAAGGTGGTTCCTCTGACACCACTCCACAAAAGCTTGGTTAGTATCTCTGTACTCTTTCATCTCCTCCTGAGATGAGGCCTACTATTGCAGAGTCATCAGAATACTTCTGCAAGTAGCAGCTAGATGAGTTGCACTTAAAATCCGCAGTGTACAGTGTGAAGAGAAAAGGGGCAAGAACTGTACCTTGAGGTGCCCCTGTATTGCAGATCACTGTGTCTGACACACTGTCCTGAACCTTTACAAACTGAGGTCGGTTCGTGAGGTAGTTAAGGATCCAGGTGGAGAGTTGGAGGTCCACGCCAACAAGGCCCAGTTTGTCTCTCAGTAGAGCTGGCTGTATGGTATTAAAAGCGCTAGAGAAATCGAAGAACATTCTCACAGTGTTCCCAGGTTTCTCCAGGTGAGAGAGAGTCCTATCTAGAAGGTGGATAATGGCATCATCCACACCAATGCCCGGCCTGTAGGCAAACTGGAGAGGGTCCATATCCGAGCTCACTAGAGGACGGAGACGTGTGAGAACCAATCTCTCTAGTACCTTCATCAGGTGTGATGTCAATGCTAGAGGTCTATAGTCATTAAGGTCTTTCGGATAAGGTTTCTTCGGAACTGGTACCACACACGATAATTTCCACAATTGTGGTATTATACCTATTCTCAGGCTCATATTGAACAGATATGTAATGATCTCACTCAGCTGGTGCCCGCAGGTTTTGATTAGCCTTGCACTGATGCCGTTGTGAAGTACAGTATTCAGATGTACAGGACATCTTGTTCTCCGGGATCCATTTTTGTGCTTGCGACGCCATTTTGCTGTTTACGAGTTAAATTTTGTAACTTAACTAGATGAAATTTCACGGCTGTTATGAAACCAGACTGTTCCAGCTTGTACAAGATATAAGATATGAGATGAGACCCTAAAAGAATGTGCTATTGTTCTATATTCTACGTCACGCAGCTAGGGACATATTCTGATTCTCTTACAATACTATTGGCTTACATGTATTACGATTCTATTGGTAGCTGTATACTTTGCATAATTAAGCAGAATGCTATGTAATGTGAGATTCAGTAAAGGGGCTCAGTGATCTGCCTCGATCCTCCCGTACAGAGACCCCCGTCTCCGTGTGGTCATTCCCAGTTGCTAGCAACGCCCTGTGAATTAATTTGGAAATCACTGGCTCAACCGTGAAGGGTTAATTTAGCCCTACCTCAACACCGTCAGGACCTGCAGCCTTCAAAACTTTGATCTTATCCAGTTCTTTTGCAACCTGGGTACTTGTGAAGAACAGACCCTGGCTCAGTTGACAAGTTGCAGCAGGGGGTGAGGTTATTGTAGCAGAGAGGTATGAATGATATGCAGGGGCAGGAGCAGCCAGTGTGTGATTAAATCTGTTAAAGAATAGATTAAGTTCATTAAGCCCCTCTTTATTTACAACCATCCTGGCGACAGTCTGTCTATGCCCAGATATAGACTTTAGACCCTCCCAGACTTCATGAATCCTTTTCTGTGACAATTTCAGTTCAATCTTTGTCTTATAATTAGCCTTTCCCTGCCTGATTAGATTCTTCAGATCTTTCTGCACCTCTCTCAGCCTGCCCTTGTCACCTGATCTGAAGGCCAACTTCTCTTTGAGAAGAGCCTTTATTCCGGGGCTGATCCCTGGTTTATTGTTAGAGAAGCACCTCACTACTTTTGTGGGTACCATGTTGTCTACACAGAAATTAATGTAGTCCGTTATACAGTGTGTGAGACCATCCATGTCATCACCATATGAATCTTGCAGCACTTCCCAAGTGGTTGTTTCAAAGCAGTCTCTCAGTGAGGCAGGTAACATACTGTGTGCAACTGGGTAGTATAGATGGTGGAGACTAGGAGACTAGGATGACTAGTGTCATCTTGTGGATTGATATGAGCCACAAAGTCCTTCAAAATGAAACTGTTCTGGATGTAATGATGCTTGCATTAAAGAACTGATTGGCCAGATATGTACGGGGTCAGGATGACCGGGCTGCGGGTACATGTGCTGCATCGGGTCTGGAATTGTCAAGGCTGCGTCCCCTATTTCCCAGGGGAAGGAATAGGGGAACGGACAGACCCCATTACCCAGGAAGAGGGGGCATGTTTAGACAGGGAACCTGTCCGGAAGCTGAGGAAAAAAATGCCAAGTAGGAGTGAGTCCCCAGCTGTGAGCGTGTGAGCAGCAAGGGGGGCAGTGCACTACGCACCCAAAGCGCCGACGCCGCGACGAACTGTAGCAGACGTACAGACCCAGTGACCTAGAGGCAGGGGGCCAGCTTAAGAGAAAGCGGGCATGACAGCAGAGATTTTTGGCGTGGACAAGCAGCGCATAGGAGGCTGAGCAGTGTGCTCCATCCTTCGTGCACTGGCGCTGCAAAGGACTGTTCCCGTTGGCTCCCGCCACTAAAAGTGATACTGCCAGAGAGCGAGGCGCTGTGTGCCCACTGACCACCAGAGAGCGAGGCGCTGTGCGTTCCTTGACCATGAGTACCACGCACATGCGCAGTAGAGAGAGCAAGTTCATGCCACGTGTTCAGCGTGGATAACCAATAATTATAAGGCACAGAGGAATGACAGAGGACGTTGGTGTGGTCAGCAAGGTACTCCCTCAGCATTTTCCCAAACTTTGCACTCTTTGTGAGAGTCCCCCGTGCCTCGGGGTCAGGGCGATGGGATGGTCTGAGAAAACTCTCCCCGAACTTTGCCAGTGTTCCACTGCGTCTGCTGGATTGGAGTTGTGTTTCTCTCACCTGTACTCCTTGCTTCGCCAATGAACTGAGACCTCTGCTGTCAGCGTTTTCATATGGGAATTTTTTTAATAATTCCGCAAGAAGGGCCCTCTGGTCCTCCAACATTTTAGTACACCTGTCTGCCTCTGGAATAAGAGATATAAAGTTCTCCTTGTAGCGTGGGTCTATAAGTGTGACCAATCACTATGGGTAGGATACGTAACTCAGGTATATATAGATATATACATACAGTTGTGGCCAAAAGTATTGACACCCCTGCAATTCTGTCAGATAATACTCGGTTTCTTCCTGAAAATGATAGCAAACACAAATTCTTTGGTATTATTATCTTCATTTAATTTGTCTTAAATGAAAAAACACAAAAGAGAATTAAGCAAAAAGCAAAACATTGATCATTTCACACAAAACTCCCAAAATGGGCCAGACAAAAGTATTGGCACCCTCAGCCTAATACTTGGTTGCACAACCTTTAGCCAAAATAACTGCGACCAACCGCTTCCGGTAACCATCAATGAGTTTCTTAAAAATGCTCTGCTGGAATTTTAGACCATTCTTCTTTGGCAAACTGCTCCAGGTGTCTGATATTTGAAGGGTGCCTTCTCCAAACTGCCATTTTTAGATCTCTCCACAGGTGTTCTATGGGATTCAGGTCTGGACTCATTGCTGGCCACCTCAGAAGTCTCCAGTGCTTTCTCTCAAACCATTTTCTAGTGATTTTTGAAGTGTGCTTTGGGTCATTGTCCTGTTGGAAGACCCATGACCTCTGAGGGAGACCCAGCTTTCTCACACTGGGCCCTACATTATGATGCAAAGTTTGTTGGTAGTATTCAGACTTCGTAATGCGATGCACACGGTCAAGCAGTCCAGTGCCAGAGGCAGCAAAGAATCCCCAAAACATAAAGGAACCTCCGCCATGTTTGACTGTAGGGACCGTGTTCTTTTCTTTGATTGCCTCTTTCTTTCTCCTGTAAACTCTATGCTGATGCCTTTGCCCAAAAAGCTCTACTTTTGTCTCATCTGACCAGAGAACATTCTTCCAAAACGTTTTAGGCTTTTTCAGGTAAGTTTTGGCAAAGTCCAGCCTGGCTTTTTTATGTCTCGGGGTAAGAAGTGGAGTCTTCCTGGGTCTCCTACCATACAGTCCCTTTTCATTCAGATGCCGACGGATAGTACGAGTTGACACTGTTGTACCCTCGGACTGCAGGGCAGCTTGAACTTGTTTGGATGTTAGTCGAGGTTCTTTATCCAACATCCGCACAATCTTGCGTTGAAATCTCTTGTCAATTTTTCTTTTCCGTCCACATCTAGGAAGGTTAGCCACAGTGCCATGGGCTTTAAACTTCTTAGTGACACTGCGCACGGTAGACACAGGAACATTCTGGTCTTTGGAAATGGACTTGTAGCCTTGAGATTGCTCATGCTTCCTCACAATTTGGTTTCTCAAGTCCTCAGACAGTTCTTTGGTCTTCTTTCTTTTCTCCATGCTCAATGTGGAACACACAAGGACACAAGACAGAGGTTGAGTCAACTTTAATCCATGTCAACTGACTGCAACTGTGATTTAGTTATTGCCAACACCTGTTAGGTGCCACAGGTAAGTTACAGGTGCTGTTAATTACACAATTTAGAGAAGCATCACATGATTTTTCGAACAGTGCCAATACTTTTGTCCACCCTCTTTTTTATGTTTGGTGTGGAATTATATCCAATTTGGCTTTAGGACAATTCTTTTTGTGTTTTTTCATTTCAGACAAATTAAATGAAGATAATAATACCAAAGAATTTGTGTTTGCAATCATTTTCAGGAAGAAACTGAGTATTATCTGACAGAATTGCAGGGGTGTTAATACTTTTGGCCACAACTGTATATAACCAGAGGTGTCCGGAGGGATAGTCTGAGACGCCCTCCTCCTTTCACTGAGTACCACGAATTTTGGGCTTCCCAGATGGGGTTGACCTGGTGGAACAAACTGAGACGGCCGCTTCAGTATTGTGCACAACTAAAGGATATTTAGCTCTAAATGAGAGAATCTGTGGAAGGAAAAGAAGAATTTTGTGGCTTGGCACATGAATTGTGTGACGAAGGTGTTAGGAAGAACAGAGGAAGTGAATTCTGATTGTTTCTGTTACTGCTATGTTGAAGAAGGAAAAATTGTCTATTATTATGGCAAGGACGGGATGTATTGTGGTTCAACCAAGTGTCTGTGGTGTGAGGAAGTGATTAAAATAAGGAACTGAGATTAATGATACTAATGTGTTAGGCAGACTAATAGTTAAAAGTGATGATTTGAAAGAAGAGGTCTCCTTGCTAGATGAGAATTGTACAAGAAGACCGAGAGGCAGCCCCCACCTTTTCTTTGTTAAACGCTCACAGTATCTATTATCAGCCACCGCTGACAGCCTCAGTCCCCGCTTAGAAAAAAAAAAAGTTTTCAGAAGAATTTAACCCATCTGTTCAGCGTACAGAGAAAAAAAAAGCAAGCTAGCAGCCAGCAGCTGCTCCAGCCCCCACCATTGTGCCCAGCGAGGCTGCGAGTTCACAGTCCCTTATCAGTATCAGTGTGCCCTTCAGCCCACACAGCAAACTCTGCCCCCCCCACAGACTTCAGCTACTGGGAAACCTGCTCCTCAGCCCCTCCCTGCTAATGCTGGCACTGTGCCAGACTCGAACATTTTCAGAGATTGTCATTCCCCTGCTATTTTAATCGGAGTAGATGGTAGACCCAATTAATATACTTTTATAAACCCTATTTCTGTGGGACCTTTTCCCAAGGTTACTGTTCAGTTTGTAATCTCCCCCACACGTCCAGTAAATTTACTAGGGGCAGATTTATTATTACAGTTCCGCTCCGGAATACAATTCCAAGATGATGGTCAGATGGCTCTTACGTTATGAAGACAGTGAGGAAGTCTGTATTTTGCATGCCCTTCCTACAGTTATGATGGCCCTGATAGGCCCAGATCCACCCCCAATATTGCCTGAGGATCAATGACGCACCCCATACCTCTCAGAGATACTATCTAAACTCTGGTCAAAAGGGTCAAATGATATAGGGAGAATGCCTGTAGAACCAGTAAAAGTGTTTCTCAAACCTGGTGCCTAATCCTCATACTCTTTTGTCCCAAATACCCCAGGATGCTCACTGTATAATGAAGCCCATACATATCTTTTTGTGGCAGCTTTGATGTCCGGCCTCAGACCCGAATTGCAAGAGGCAATAATTTCAGTTAGACTTGACGTTGAGAATTCCACCCCGGCTGATGCATTGAAAGTAAAAAAAAAGTTTTCAGACTTTAACCTGCTCTGTTCAGGAGAGAGAGAGAAAAAAAAAAGCAAACAGCAGCCTCTAGCCCCCACCGCAGCTGCGAGCACACAGTGTGCCCTTCAGCCCACACAGCAAACTCTCGCCCCCCTTCTTCAGACTTCAGCTAGTGGGAATCTTGCTCCTCGGCCCCTCCCTGCTAATTCTCGTTACTGCTCAGTTCGTGATCTCTCCCACATGTCCAGTAAATTTACTAGGGGTAGATTAATTATCTAAACTCTGGTCAAAAGGGTCAATTGATATAGGGAAAATGCCTGTAGAACCAGTAAAAGTGTTTCTCAAACCTGGTGCCTAATCCTCATACTCTTTTGTCCCAAATACCCCAGGATGCTGCTTGGTTTACAGTTATTGATCTTACCAATGCCTTCTTTAGCATTCCGTTACACCCAGACTGCCAGTTTCTATTTGCATTCACTTATCAGGACCGACAGTTAATATGGACAGTTATGCCACAAGGGGCCTAAAACAATCCCAACCAGTTTGCAAAAAAAAAAAAAAAAAATATGAGCAGGTGTCTTTTGCCATTTCTGCCATTGCTAGCCTCCTTAAGCATCTGGAAGCACTGAACTGTTGAGTTTCGGCCTCGAGACTTCACTTCTGCCTTGGCCAAGAGTGATATTCTTGGGTCACTGTCTCCTTCAGGGTGCCAGACACCTCGCAGAAGAAAGAAAAATAGCTGTCAGCTCCCTTCCTATCCCAAAAGATGAAATTGAACTCCAGCGTTTTCTTGGACTATGTATTTATTTTTGTCAGTGGATACCGGATGCATCCCGCATAATGCAACCCCTTTACAACGCCTTGAAAGACGGTATAATGAACTATAAGGAAAGATGGCAGTGATGAGGATTACCTCCAACATGACTGTTCCCAACTTCTGACTGAAGAAACAGCTACTCCACCAAATGTCAGTGAGAATCCACTCCCAAATCCTGATCTGGTGTTATACACGGATGGTTCAAGATATGCTGACGAGTTTGGTAGATTCCACTCGGGATATGCTGCTACCACAGAGGACACTGTAGTGCACACAGCTGCGCTCCCGCCCTCACAGTCAGCACAAGAAGCAGAACTCCAGGCTCTGTCTACTGCATGTACTTTGGCCAAGAACAGACGGGCTAATATATACACGGATTCACGGTATGCATTTGGTATTGCTCACGATTTTGGGGCTCTATGGGCCAATCGAGGGTTTATTACTACTGCCGGAACCCCAGTGAAAAATGCTGAAGCTGTTAAAACCTTCATGGACTCGATCAAATTACCTACTCAGTTGGCCATTATCAAAGTTAAGGTGCACGGTCCTAGGACCAGACCACAGACTGTTGGCAACGCATTTGCGGATATGCAAGCAAAAGCCGTCGCTCTGTAACCCGTTGAACCAACCATACCAACTGTGGTGACCACACACTCTTAGCGTAAACAGTTACAAGAAGCACTGACCCTACAAGAACCTGAGGATCTACAACAGACTGAAGTTTTCTGTCGGACCCCGTGAGACCGCTTAATGACGATGCAGAGAATGTCTCCAAAGGAAGAGGTGAAGCAATGGAAGACTGATGGGGCACGTATGGATAATGGTCTCTGGAAAAAGGACCAACTCGTGTGTCTCCCTAAGCGGATGTACCCTGCTATTGCCATATGGGCACATGGGCCTACACATCGAGGAAAGAATCAGGCCCTCGCACTGGAGCAAAAATTCTACTGGGCCCCGGTTCTCCAGTTGGCCGAAAGCATTCCCTGTTACCAACATGACTGCAAAGATCACAGCGAAGAAACTGGTGATGGAAGTTATATGCAGATATGGGGTTCCAGAAGTTGTTGAAAGTGACCAAGGTCCGGCCTTTTCTTCTCATGTGTACCAAGAAGTTTTGACAATGCTTGGATCCACTGTAGCCCTCCATACTCCGTACTACCCACAATCCAGTGGGAAAGTTGAGAGGTTGAATGGCACACTGAAGGGACAATTGACCAAAATGATGCAGGAGACTACGGCTCCATGGCCAGAGCTCCTACCCATTGTACTATACCATATTCGTACTACCCCTATTGTAAAATATGGCCTGTCCCCATATGAGATATTGTTTGGTGCTAGGCCCCCAGTTGCAAATTTCCAGCCTCAGCAGTTATCAGAAGAAACTGACCGTGCTGTTCAATATGTTATTCAGCTTAGCAAGATTTTTTACTAACACCCATGTCCCCATGTTCTAGTTTCCTCTTCTTTTCCAGATTCAGCAGAAACCGACACCTGCTATAACCTGAAGCCTGGTGATTTGGTAGTCGTGAAAAGGCATGTCAGGAAGCACGGACTAGAACCTTTGTATGACGGTCCCTATGAAGTCCTCCTCATCACCCAACAAGCCAATAGCAAATGAAGGGGCATAATGTTTTGGTCTTTCGCATTTTCCATGTTATTATTGGTAACCGCATGGGACAGCCTAAATTCCCCAACGTCCTTGAATAATAAGTTTATACAACATCATGAAAAATTACTGAGAGATTTGTTGGACAATTCCCAGTCTCTGGCAGACTGTTGGATCTGCACGTATTCACCAGTGTCAGCCACAAGCATCCCCTTTTTGGCTATCCCTGTTCCACCCGAGGAGTTATTTGCTTGGACTGACTGTTCTGACACACTCGCTAATAGTGCCACAGATAATGCTAAATTATGGAATTTAACTGTTGGTATACCTATTGTGGGATGGGTGGGATACCCCTGGTGGCAAGGTAACCTTTCAGGAAGTAATACACAACTTCAATATTTGGCCTACAAAGGGGGGGCTTGGGTCCCTAAGAATAAGACTAGTCTAACCAATCTGGGGCAAGTTCCAACGTATGGTCTACAAGTCAGTTTCAATGTAACTTCACACTCTACTGATGCCTTCAAACCAATGTTGCTAGAAAGAAGGTTACATAACACGTCATGGGAATTTTCTAATTTGTTTCCCCAGGGTTCTAACGAAACCTGTGCCAGTATTTCTGGCAATATATCTTGTAATGAGTCCTCTGAATATGTGCCAGGAACCCCCACTTGTGGAAATCCCGATGTAGGTGATTGTAGTCCTTTAGGACAATCTCCAGCTTGGTGTATGCTTCAGAATGCATCTGCATTCATAGACTTAACTTATAGATTGGTACTGCAACATTCAGCCCTATGGGATTTACCTGATGACATGTTCTGGGTATGTGGAGACAATGCTTATAAATGGTTGCCAGTAGGGGTAAGAGGTACTTGTTCTCTGGGTCGCTTGACCCCGGCCACCTTAGTTATTCCGAACAAACAGTTGGATACACAGGCTATACCCAAACATACATTATACAAAAGAGCTGCGGACAATTCACCCCGTCCTTCAGGGAGACCACATATAGTACAGATGAGTGTGGCCAATAAAATTGTCAGTTCCATTTTCATTTACCCTATGATTACACAAATGTGGGATAAATTGGATAGGGCCACAGATTATCTAGATGATCAAATTTGGGATATATTGGACATACTTAACACTACTGTTGCTGTCCAAAATCAACTTATTATAGTCACTAATCAACAAACTATAGTGCTGGACTACTTAACAGCAGCACAAGGTGGTATGTGTCAGGTCATTGGACCCGCTTGCTGTCATTATATAGATCCTAACAGTACTATGAAGTTAAAGTTAGAAGACATTCAAAGACTCAGAGATCAATACGATAAAGACAATGATCGTACTAAGGACAGTTGGTGGTCAGACACCTTCTCCTTTCTCAATCCAGCCAATTGGTTTAAGGGAATTGGGGGCTGGAGAGCTGGGATCTTACAGAGCTTGTTACACATTGCTGCCTGTCTCCTTGTTGTATATGTGATACTAAAACTTGTTCTTTGGTGTATTTCTGTATGTATTAGGAAATTCTGCACTAAGCCAGATAATGATGATACCAAAGGTGTCGTTGCCCCTGCTCTTCTCTACACCGATCTTAAAAGGCTACTTGATGAAGATGTTGAAGCCAAGCGCATGGCTACCTACAAAAGATCTCCACCACCGGCATCAAAAATTGTTATTCGTGAACTGCAGTATACAGGGGGGGACGGGTGCGCCGCGACGGCCATGACTGGTAACACGGCATCAGTCATGTGAAGACCAGTACCCCTCAAGCTGTTAGCTTGGGATAGCACCTCTGATGCTGCATATGTGTTATCAAAATTTATCTAGGGGGGAATTGTGAAGTACAGTATTCAGATGTACAGGACATCTTGTTCTCCGGGATCCATTTTTGTGCTTGCGACGCCATTTTGCTGTTTACGAGTTAAATTTTGTAACTTAACTAGATTAAAGTTCACGGCTGTTATGAAGCCAGACTGTTCCAGCTTGTACAATATATGAGATATGAGATGAGACCCTAAAAGAATGTGCTATTGTTCTATATTCTACGTCACGCAGCTAGGGACATATTCTGATTCTCTTGCAATACTATTGGCTTACATGTATTACGATTCTATTGGTTGCTGTATACTTTGCATAATTAAGCAGAATGCTATGTAATGTGAGATTCAGTAAAGGGGCTCAGTGATCTGCCTCGATCCTCCCGTACAGAGACCCCCGTCTCCGTGTGGTCATTCCCAGTTGCTAGCAACGCCCTGTGAATTAATTTGGAAATCACTGGCTCAACCGTGAAGGGTTAATTTAGCCCTACCTCAACACCGTCAGGACCTGCAGCCTTCAAAACTTTGATCTTATCCAGTTCTTTTGCAACCTGGGTACTTGTGAAGAACAGACCCTGGCTCAGTTGACAAGTTGCAGCAGGGGGTGAGGTTATTGTAGCAGAGAGGTGTGAATGATATGCAGGGGCAGGAGCGGCCAGTGTGTGATTAAATCTGTTAAAGAATAGATTAAGTTCATTAAGCCCCTCTTTATCTACAACCATCCTGGCAACAGTCTGTCTATGCCCAGACATAGGCTTTAGACCCTCCCAGACTTCATGAATCCTTTTCTGTGACAATTTCAGTTCAATCTTTGTCTTATAATTAGCCTTTCCCTGCCTGATTAGATTCTTCAGATCTTTCTGCACCTCTCTCAGCCTGCCCTTGTCACCTGATCTGAAGGCCAACTTCTCTTTGAAAAGAGCCTTTATTCCGGGGCTGATCCCTGGTTTATTGTTAGAGAAGCACCTCACTACTTTTATGGGTACCATGTTGTCTACACAGAAATTAATGTAGTCTGTTATACAGTGTGTGAGACCATCCATGTCATCACCATATGAATCTTGCAGCACTTCCCAAGTGGTTGTTTCAAAGCAGTCTCTCAGAGCATCATCACTCTCCTCAGTCCATATCCTCACTGTGCGAGTGATAGCAGGTTCTCTGTACAAGTGGCTTGTACACGGGTCGGAGGTGCTCTAGGTAGTGATCCGATCTTCCAAGGGGCGGTAGGGCTGACGAGGCATATGCCCCTCTCACATTGGCAAAGAACAAGTCCATTGTTTTGTTGTCTCTAGTGAGGCAGGTAACATACTGTGTGCAACTGGGTAGTATGGATGCTGGAGACTAGGAGACAAGATGACTAGTGTCATCTTGTGGATTGATATGAGCCACAAAGTCCTTCAAAATGAAACTGTTCTGGATGTAATGATGCTTGCATTAAAAAAACTGATTGGCCAGATATGTACGGGGTCAGGATGACCGGGCTGCGGGTACATGTGCTGCATCGGGTCCGGAATTGTCAAGGCTGCGTCCCCTATTTCCCAGGGGAAGGAATAGGGGAACGGACAGACCCCATTACCCAGGAAGAGGGGGCATGTTTAGACAGGGAACCTGTCCGGAAGCTGAGGAAAAAAATGCAAAGTAGGAGTGAGTCCCCAGCTGTGAGCGTGTGAGCAGCAAGGGGGGCAGTGCACTACGCACCCAAAGTGCCAACGCCGCGTCAAACTGTAGCAGACGGACAGACCCAGTGACCTAGAGGCAGGGGGCCAGCTTAAGAGAAAGCGGGCATGACAGCAGAGATTTTTGGCGTGGACAAGCAGCGCATAGGAGGCTGAGCAGTGTGCTCCATCCTTAGAGCACTGGCGCTGCAAAGGGCTGTTCCCGTTGGCTCCCGCCACTAAAAGTGATACTGCCAGAGAGCGAGGCGCTGTGTGCCCACTGACCACCAGAGAGCGAGGCGCTGTGCGTTCCTTGACCAAGAGTACCACGCACGTGCGCAGTAGAGAGAGCAAGTTCATGCCACGTGTTCAGCGTGGATAACCAATAATTATAAGGCACAGAGGAATGACAGAGGACGTTGGTGCGGTCAGCAAGGTACTCCCGCAGCATTTTCCCAAACTTTGCACTCTTTGTGAGAGTCCCCCATGCCTCGGGGTCAGGGCGATGGGATGGTCTGAGAAAACTCTCCCCGAACTTTGCCAGTGTACCACTGCGTCTGCTGGATTGGAGTTGTGTCTCTCTCACCTGTACTCCTTGCTTCGCCAATGAACTGAGACCTCTGCTGTCAGCGTTTTCATATGAGAATTTTTTTAATAATTCCGCAAGAAGGGCCCTCTGGTCCTCCAACATTTTAGTACACCTGTCTGCCTCTGGAATAAGAGATATAAAGTTCTCCTTGTAGCGTGGGTCTATAAGTGTCACCAATCAGTATTGCCCATCAAGCAAAATTTTGAAAATGCAAGGGTGACGGGAAAAGCAGCGTAACATAAACTCAGCCATGTGTGTAAGACTGCTAACAGTCAATACTTCCGTGTCCTTACCAAGAGTACGACTGACCATGATCTCCTCCTTGTCCTCAGGCCTCCACGACTTTCGACTAACCTCAGTAATATCATTGTAAAAACATCATCTTATATATAAAGCTCAAAGTGTGTATGTATGTATGTGTGTGTGTGTATGTCCGGGATAGGCATCACCATCGCAGCTACAGCCACAAAATTTGGCACAGTCACATGTCTGGACCCCGAGAGCGTCCTAAGCTATGTTGTGAGGTGAAATTTTAACCCTGCGTGTTCCAATTTACCAAATAATTGTGCCCCTATCTACATAATGTGGAAAAAGAGTGTGCGTGTCAAGCCTCGCCCCTCATTATGATGTCATAATGCCCCTATCTACATAATGGGGAAAGAGTGTGTGCGTATCAAGCCCCGCCCCTCATTATGATGTCATAATGGTTGCCATGGCGACGCTGATGTCATCATAGGTTGCAAGCCCTGCCGCTCATTATGATGTCATAATGGTTGACTATGGGATGGAGGATGTGTGATGGGTATATGGGCACTGGACTATGGGATGGAGGATATGTATGACGGGTATATGGGCACGGGACTATGGGATGGAGGATGTGTGATGGGTATATGGGCACTGGACTATGGGATGGAGGATATGTATGACGGGCATATGGGCACGGGACTATGGGATGGAGGATATGTATGACGGGTATATGGGCACGGGACTATGGGATGGAGGATGTGTGATGCGTATATGGGCACTGGACTATGGGATGGAGGATATGTATGACGGGTATATGGGCACGGGACTATGAGATGGAGGATGTGTGATGCGTATATGGGCACTGGACTATGGGATGGAGGATATGTATGACGGGTATATGGGCACGGGACTATGGGATGGAGATGTGTGATGGGTATATGGGCACTGGACTATGGGATGGAGGATATGTACGACAGGTATATGGGCACAGGCCTATGGGATAGTGGTTATGTATGATGGGTATATGGGCACGGGACTATGGGATGGAGGATAATTATAATTTGCTATAACTAACCACAGTTAGTAACTATGCCCAGGCAGCGCCGGGCTCTTCAGCTAGTTGTAAATACATTCTTGTAAATATACCCCTGTAGTTTTTATCTCCCCCACCTCATTGTAAATTGTAAGTTGTCACGAGCAGGATTGCATTTTTGGGGGTTAATTATTGATATCGTTGTTACTTAGTGTAGAATGCAAGCTGTCACGAGCAGAGTCATTTTATTTTGGTTTAATTATTGTAATATTGTTGTCGTTATTACTTAGGACTGTTGTGCTTGAAACTGTTAAACTGCAAATATGTTTGCTCTATATAAATAACCACCAACTTGGTGGATTCCTCAAAGTTTTGGAGGATGGCACATATGTCTGAAATCCATGTCCACTCCTGAGATCTTATGTGTGAAGTCAGAACTGATTATCGACAACCTTGTTGATGCTGGTAGATTAGTCACCAAATGCCCTCTTCTGCTCACAAATCCTTTCCAACATCTGCAGTGTAGAGTTCCATCCCCTGAGGACATCACACACCAGTCAGTGAGCCAGAAGCTGCAAGCGCCGCTGAGGCACAGCAAGGGCGGATGAAGATGGAGATGACTTTCAAAATGGGTACGCAGAGAGTTGTACTTTTCTAGCAGATCTGTCAGCTCTGTGTCGCTTTTCAGAAAACATTGACTAATGAGATTAAGCGCATGAGCCAGCCATGGCACATGTGTGAGCTCGCATCGCCACAGACCAGCCACCAGGTTCCAGCCATTGTCACACACAACCATGCCTGGCTGCGGGTTCAGCGGTGTCAGCCACAGATCTATTTCAATGTGAAGCGAAAAAAGGAGAAATATGCAGCACTCACCGATATAGCTGAAAAACTGTGCGTCTTTATTTCACATAAATTCCATCAATAGTTAAGTGGACATGCAGGATGTTAGAGGAATGCTAGGGGAGGGAGGTGCCGGACAACGGCCATTTCGCGATTACTCGCTTCTACTGGTCCAAGACTGGAGTGCTGCATATTTCTCTTTTTTTTGCTTCACATTGAAATATTCATGTTTTCCATTTCGTCCCTCTGGACAACACCATGGAGGAAGTCCTCCCTTGACCTATAGCGGGACAGGATCACAGAGAGGTTAAAAGGTCCCTCCAGCCGCCAGTGTTTTTCCTGTCCCAAAGGGGACGGTCGTAGGAGAGGTTGCTCCAGGAGGAGTGAAGATAGAAGGTGAACGTTTGACGGGGCCCAGGGGGATCGGGCGGCTGGGCCAAACCTTCCCCCTGTCAAGCAGCCCGGGGCTGAAACCCTCCTAGGGGGGTCCCTCAGCCACAGAGACCAGGGTGCGGACGAGGCTCCTGGGTAGAGCCGCTTCCTCCCACAGTCGAGGCTCTCGGCTCTGACGCCGGCCTGCAAGCCACTGCTACTTACGGAAATCGGGGGAGAAGAAGGCGTCGCTCCTCCGGTAATGCCAGAGCAGGTCGGCGTGCGTTCCGCTGTAGAACGCGGTTGTGCAGAACGAGACAGGCAACGGGCGAGTTTCCTGGATCTCTTGGGGCACAGGAGAAGAAATCATTGGCAGTAATGCAGCATGCCTGACGGGACGCCGCTTCCCTCCATGGTGGGCACTCGGCATTACCAGCTCCCCCTGTTTTCTAGCAGGTATGGAGCCAGCACAGGTAAGTGCACGGTGGAATGCTGTTGATGGCCTAGGCCTCTGGGCGGATGCTAGTCTCATGCCTTTGTGCTGAAAGCTGCTCAGGTGATGAGGTATTTGTTCACATATATGCAGCTAAGACTTGCACCTCTAGGCTATAATAAGGCCATATGTCCAGGTTACATCTCATGGTTCGACTTAACTACTCTATCCATAGGAGGACACGGGGTTAATGCAGCACAGTGTCTCCATGAAGGCCCTCCAGCTGCAGCTCAGTAATTAGCTCCTTCGGGTGGGGTCAGGCTGACAAATGAGATGTTCCGTTCAGAGTGGCAGCTCATGGCCCTAGCCGTAGAGACACAGAGGGAAAGGAAAAGAAAGAAAATCACACCACTCAACAGGATTGAGAGCAACGGTTGGGTCTACGGATTATATTGAGCATCTATGCTTTAGATTGCATTATAGCGTTTCCATGCTTTATATTGTGGGCCTCTGTACATCATATTGCATCAAACTGCCTCTATGCATTACATTGAGTGTTTCTCTGCACCATATGGCTTCTATGCAATATATTGGGTGCCTCTATGCTTCATATCGCATTAGAGTGCTTTTATGTTTTATATTGAGGGCCTCTGTCCATCATATTGCATAGTGCCTCTATGCATGGCACTGAGTATCTCTATGCATCATGTTGCTTCTTTGCATTGAGTGCCTCTATGCTTCATATTGCATTATAGTGCTTTTATACTTTATATGGAGTGCCTCTGGACATCATATTGCATCATACTGCCTCTACGCATTACATTGAGTATCTCTATGCATCAGGTTGCTTCTATGCATTGAGTGCCTCTATGCTTCATATCGCATTATAGTGCTTTTATGCTTTATATGGACGTGTCTCTGTGCATATCATTTCAACATAGCATCACATTGAGTATCTCTATGCATCATATTGCCTCTATGCGCTATATTGAGTGCCTCTATGCTTCATATTGCATTATAATGCTTCAATGCTTTATATTGAGTGCCTCTATGGATCATATTGCTTCAGGATGCCTCTGCATCATATTACATCATAGTGCATCATATTGCATCCATAGTGCCTGGGGCATCAGATGGCATCATAATGCCTCTGTACATAATAACATCATAGTGCCTCTATGCATTATATGGAGTGCATCACGTTGCACCAGATTGCATCATAGTACCTCTGCCATACTGCCTCTAGGCATTATATTGAGTACATCAGGTTGCACCATATGGCATAGTGCTTCATAGTGCCTCTGCATATTGAACCATAGTACTTCTCAGTAATTCGACATCATATTGCATCAGAGTGTTTCACAGCAACGCTGCATCATATCGCATTATAGTGCATCATATTGCATTTAGGCATCATAGTGCTTCATAGGCCTCTGTGTATATTGCAGCATACTGCTTCACAGTGCCCCTCATCATATTACTTCATATTGCTTGATATTGCATCATAGTGCTTCATAGGCCTCATGCCTCTCATCATATTACTTCATATTGCAACATAGTACCTTTTTGCATCATATTGCATCAGTGTTTCAGGGTGCCTTTGTGCATCATATTGCATCATAGCGCTTCATAAGTGCCTTTTTTCATATGGCATCATAGTGCTTCATAGCGTCTCTATACATCATATTGCGTCATAATGCTTTGGTGCATCATATGGCATCATAGTGCTTTGGTGCCCCTGTGCCTCAGGGTGTATCACTAGTGTTTCATAGTGCTTCATGGTACATCATGGTGCCTCATAGTACTTCGGGTGTTGTGGCTTTGTGCCGCTGGCTGTGGGCCTCTGGCTTAGACCATCTGACTTGGGCCTTGTTGTGTGGCCGCACCCTGTTTTGTTGGCCTACCACTTCACGTTTTATCTCAGGCCCAGAGTCCTTCAGTTTGGACCCAGATCCAACTTTTGTTGCTTCATTCTTGGCATCCGAGCTTAGCCAAAAAAAAAAAACCCACCTATGCTTGAATTGGCCTAGTAAAGTAGCATTTCTTCCGTCTGGAACAGAACTCTCAAGGAGCTACTGCCTTGAGTGCTAAGGGCAAGTCTCTTGCATAATTAGCTTTAAAGGGAGATATACATCTTTGGGTTCATCCTACAAAGGACATACTACGGTCCTGGGAGCAGTAAATCCCATGAGGTGGAAGGAGAGAATCTTTCCCAGCTCCACATACGGCAATCAGACTAGTTGCCTTGATCAACATCCAGTAGACAGATTTTTGTCACATAAGTCTGTTGTATTATGTTTACCAGGAACTGCATCATTGCCTTTGTAAAAACAAAAGAGAACATTCAGCTCACCCCCGAGATATAATTCCAAGCACAAGAAGGAGCACGGCTTCCTCACTGCTGCACAGCCTCCAAGGCAATAGGGAAAATAGAAGTGGATCCAGCTCACTCACAAGGCTTATTTAAAAATTAAAAAAAAAAAAAATTTTATTGGATGATCCTTAAAAAATTCAAAATGACAAAACAGACATCTCAGATGGCACAGCAATGACAGGGGGTGGTGTGTAATGAGACCATATGCGTTTCGAGCAACACGGCTCTTAAACACTGTTTTTTTCATTACCTTGTGGCGAAACAGCAGCACTGCGTCAGGTGGCAGAGGATACCACACACACTGTCCTTACAGCAGTCAGGGCTCCTGAGATAAAGAATCTGTAACCTGGACGCTTAGAGTTGAGAACTCATAGTCCCATTGCCTCACAGTAGGTAATCCCCCTCTGTGATGGGGAGAAAACTACTCTCTCTAGCTATAGGGTATGGTTACTCCCACCATGGCAGTCTGGGTGTATAAATATCACTGAGAAAATTGCCTTTTAGGCTACGCGTGTATATATGTGTGTATATATAGATAGATAGATAAGTTGACTTATATATAATGTCCGGACTAATGACTCGTATAGAGGCAGTTCGAAATAATCTCTCGTATTACAGGTTTTTTACCAACAACCCCCCCACCAACACCACTTTCATCGATTCCAGAGTCCAGACTCCCTGTATCTAACATACTGTAGGTAAAACAGGCGTGATCCCCGTTTCCCTTTCAGTGCTTCTAATAAGAAGCCCTATGTGGGTAATGGCAGGAGATATTACCTGGCAGATAGCATATTTCCTTAGCTTCAATAATAATCAACCCTTAGGCCGGGGTCACACTGGCGAGGAATACGGCCGAGTGAGAGGCGCTAAAAGCACGCATTAGACACGGACCAATGATTCTCTATGGGGTCCCTCGCACCAGGCGTATATTACTCATCCGTATTCTAGGCTCCATGCCAATCGCAGCATGCTGAGATTGTCAGCGTACTACGGCCGTAGTACGCCAATGCAAGTCTATGGGTGCGCAAAAAATACGGATTACACACGGACCACACATGTGACTTGCGAGAAATACACACCCGGTGTCTTTTAGCAAAGCCGACAATTCAGTGCGCTTTACAGTAAACTCACACTGACAGTTTTAATAAAGAAACGAATGAATAGATATATACACATAGAATACATATACCGTATATATATATAATATATATGCATTCTATGTGTCTATATCTATTCTTTGGTTTCTGTTATAAACCCTGTCATAGGGCTCCATTATATGTCCATTTTGCAAGCCGGCGAGAAAATCTCAGCATACGGATGCCATACGGATTACATACGGATGCTGACATGCGCAAAATATGGGACCACATCTTGCTTACGGATGACATACGGAGCACTCTTTAGGGGTAATTCATCCGTATTACACATGTAAAATACGGACTGTGTTTTGCGTCGGTTAGTGTGACCCCGGCCTTACTTGGGGGTTTAGACATCAAAGGGTTCGGAATAGATGTGATCTCCTGGATGAGTAGTGTATGTGCATCCCACTGCTCTGCCCATTATCCATGTACTAACTTATTGGTTTGATCTTCCCGCAGTCCAGGGTCTCTGTCTTGCAGATTTCCTTGTACTATGGTAAGCTGATCTCTAACCAGGGTTTAACCTTAGCCCAGGAGGACCAACGAAGGAACAACCTTTTGTCGTTAACCACATGCAGCGGATTACTGGTCTGTACAGTCCTCATTGTGTTGTGGCTGCGGCTATCACCATACTTTGCTGGGCAATAAGGTTTTTCAACCTATTCTGTGGCTGCGGTGTTTTTTAAGTATCTATCACAACAACTATAATTCACGGCTGTTGGTTATTGGTATTGGGGGTACGGCGGGTGTGTTTCACTCTGTTTCTGCTGCATACCTTGTTTACCACATTCATACTGAAATTGGAGATTATAGACATAGATCAGACACTCACTACGGTGTTTATCTTTGCGCTTTTCTTTAGACATCTATATTTCTTTGATCTTGCAGATCATATCTATATCTGGCCTGGTTCTTGCCTGGGACTTTGGTCCTTGGGTTTCTGTACCCACCCTGGGATCTTTCCTTTGGTATTCTCCATGGTGCTGTCCGGAGGGACGAAATGGAAAAAGGGAATTAGACCTACCGGTAATTCTGTTTCCAGTAATCCCTTAGGACAGCACCCTTAATTCCCTCCCTTATGTTTGTCTTTAGGCTTGCACGGAATCAATCTTCCGGCAGATCGTTCGTCCGTCAGGTCGCCATGGCTCCAGACTAAGATGAAGTTATTAAATGGTCTCTTATAGATGCGTTTGTAAGGGCGCGTTTGGACCATTTCCATCCATCCTCGGTGGTACTTTGAAAAAACACTGGAGGGTGGAGGGACCTTTTGTTAGCGTGGGTGGTCAGGAGCGGGAGCTCCGAGAGTGGACCCTCTGGACCGTGGCACCGAGGGACCCCGGGCGAGCTGCCAGGTGGAACCGACCCCTATACAGGGACCGTTAGGAGCAGGCCCAGGGGTTCGAGTACCACGGTAGCCGGTACCGAGAGGGGCAGCTCAGGATGGACCGGAGTAAGACTGAGACTGGAGTAGGACGGCAGGAGCACTGAAGACAGGACTGGAGTAGGACGGCAGGAACACAAGGCAGGACTGGAGTAGGACGGCAGGAACACAAGGCAGGACTGGAGTAGGACGGCAGGAACAGTGAAGGCAGGACTGGAGTAGGACGGCAGGAACACAAGGCAGGACTGGAGTAGGACGGCAGGAACAGTGAAGGCAGGACTGGAGTAGGACGGCAGGAACAGTGAAGGCAGGACTGGAGTAGGACGGCAGAAACACAAGGCAGGACTGGAGTAGGACGACAGGAACACGGGTAGCAGGACTGAGAAGCTGCTGTGAGGAGCAGCCGAGACAGGAACTGCAGGAGCAGAGTGTGCACGATGGAGCGAGGCCAGAGTGTCAGGAAACACAACGATCAGGCGCCTCCCTCAGGGGGAAGCGGCCTGATATGGCCCCGTCTGGTCAGCCATTGGTCCAAATGTGCTTCCGGGTCAGGGCACAGCCGGAGCATAAGAAGCAGGAAGGAGGCGCGGCCGCGGCCTATGGCGCATGCGCATAGCATGCAGGGAAGGCATCGGTCGCGGGTCTGTCTCAGGTGACCGCCGCGGCCGTCGGGTGGAGAGAGGCTGCGGCGTGGGAGCGGAGGGCGACTGCGGCGTGGGAGCGGAGGCCGGGTGAGTATGGCGGAGCGGTGTAACAGTACCCCCTCCCCTAAGCCGCCCCCCCCGGAGATTAACAAGAAACCTCTTGAGGATACGGGGAGCATTAATATTCTCCCGAGGCTCCCAGGATCTCTCCTCAGGACCAAAGCCCTTCCAATCAACGAGAAAGAAAGTCCTACCTCTAACCCTTTTCACAGCGAGGATGTCCTGCACTTCAAAAACGTCGTCGGCACCCACCGGCTGAGGACCAAGATCAAGCGAGGAATGGAAACGATTCAGCACCACAGGCTTCAGGAGAGAGACGTGAAAGGTGTTCGGGATCCGGAGCGAAGCAGGCAACCTCAATTTGTAGGCAACTTCGTTAATACGTCCCAGAATTTCAAACGGACCGATGTAGCGTGGACCCAACTTGTAGGAGGGCAGTTTTAGTCGGACGAATTTGGAGGAGAGCCAGACCTTGTCGCCAACACGATACGGAGGAGAATCCAACCTCTTTTTGTCTGCATAGTTCTTCATCTGATCAGCGGATCTCTTGAGTGATGTGTTGGTCTCAGCCCAAATCTTAGAAAATTCCGAGGACAAGGCATTGGCCGCGGGTACCTCAGAGGCAGGGGTTATCGGAAGAGGGACACCAGGATGTCTGCCAAAAACAATGAAAAATTGGAGACTTGGCCGAAGACTCACCAGCATGGTTGTTATAAGCGAACTCTGCCCAGGGGAGTAAGCTGACCCAATCGTTCTGGTGGGCGTTAGAGAAGTGGCGTAAGTATCCCGTAAGCGTCTGGTTGGTACGCTCTACTTGTCCGTTGGACTGTGGATGGTAGGACGAGAAGTCGAGGGAAACGTTCATAAGCTTACAAAGCGAACGCCAGAACTTGGAGGTAAACTGAACCCCTCGGTCAGACACAATGCGTCGAGGTAGTCCATGAAGCCTGAAGACTTGATGAATGAAGATCTCGGCCAGCTCCGGCGCTGAGGGAAGACCGGGCAGAGGGATGAAGTGAGCCATCTTGGAAAAACGATCCACCACCACCAGAATGACTGAGCAGCCCGCAGAGCAGGGTAGGTCGGTGATGAAATCCATGGCGATGTTCTCCCAAGGAACCGTAGGGACAGGCAACGGAAGCAACAAGCCAGACGGAGATCTCCGTGGTACCTTGTTCTTTGCACAGGATGGACAAGAAGCCACAAAATCGAGTACATCTTGGCGAAGTGAGGGCCACCAGTAGTGACGTTTGATAAGATCAAGGGTCTTCTTAGTTCCGGCATGGCCGGCCAGTTTGGAGGAGTGCCCCCATAGAAGAACCTTTTGTTTGAGATTCTCTGGCACAAGCGTCTTGCCAGGCGGAGGAGTAAGCCAGTTCACTGGAGCCACGGTGATGATCCTAGTGGGATCAATGATATGTGACGGTTCCTCCGTGGATTCGTGTGGTTGGAAGACCCTGGACAGGGCGTCGGCTTTGGAATTCTTGCTGCCGGGACGGAATCGGAGCTCGAAATCAAATCGGGCAAAAAATAAAGACCATCTGGCCTGGCGAGGGTTTAGTCTCTGGGCAGACTGGAGATAGGCCAGATTCTTGTGGTCCGAGAAGATGACAAAAGGATGGACAGATCCTTCCAGGAGGTGGCGCCATTCCTCCAAGGCCAACTTGATGGCCAAAAGTTCCCGGTCACCGATCGAGTAGTTACACTCGGATGGAGAAAAGGCCTTCGAGAAGAAGCCACAAGGGTGCAGGCGACCGGAGGCGGTTCTCTGGGACAGCACCGCCCCGGCACCAGTCGAGGAAGCGTCCACCTCGAGTACAAAAGGTCGATCGCTCTCAGGGCGATGCAGGACCGGAGCCGTGGAGAAAGCCCATTTTAGGGACAGAAAGGCCTCCTCTGCCTCAGGAGACCAATCCTTGGAAGTAGACCCTTTACGGGTGAGCACAGAAATGGGTCTTGTGATCGCGGAGAAGTGGGAGACAAATTGCCGGTAATAGTTGGCGAACCCGAGGAATCGTTGTATTGCCTTTAATCCGACGGGGTGAGGCCATTTGAGGATGGCAGACAACTTCTCGGGATCCATCCTTAGACCAGCGTCGGAGATAATGTATCCCAGAAATGGCAGAGAGGTCTGTTCGAAGAGACATTTCTCGATCTTTGCATACAGACGGTTCTCCCGAAGACGCTGAAGCACCAGGCGGACACTCTTTCTGTGGGACGAGAGGTCCGGCGAGAAGACGAGGATGTCGTCTAAGTACACGACCACACAGGAGTACAAGAGATCCCGGAAGATCTCGTTGACGAACTCTTGAAAGACTGCAGGAGCATTGCAAAGACCGAAGGGCATGACCAGGTACTCGTAATGGCCATCTCGAGTGTTGAAAGCGGTCTTCCACTCGTCACCTGCACGGATACGGACCAGATTGTAGGCTCCTCTGAGGTCCAGCTTGGTAAAGACCCGAGCCCCTCTGAGACGGTCAAACAGTTCCGGAATGAGTGGAAGAGGGTACCTGTTCTTGATGGTAATCTCATTCAAGCCCCTATAGTCAATGCATGGCCGTAGAGTCCCGTCCTTCTTTTTAACGAAGAAGAACCCGGCTCCCGCGGGCGAAGAGGATTTCCGTATAAAGCCTTTGGCGAGGTTCTCTCGGACGTACTCGGACATGGCGGTGGTCTCCACGGGAGACAGAGGGTAGATTCTGCCCCTTGGGGGGGTTGAACCAGAAACAAGTTCAATTGGGCAGTCAAACGGCCGGTGTGGAGGGAGGACCTCTGCTTCCTTCTTATCAAAAACATCGGCGTAGGAGCTGTAAGCTGGAGGAAGACCCGGGAGGTCTGGAGGTGACCGTGGAGCGGCCGCCAGGCGGACAGGAGTCAGACAGCGAGCTTGGCACGGGTGCCCCCAGCGGAGTATCTCCCCAGAAGACCAGTCGAGAACAGGCTGATGAGTCCTTAACCATGGAAGACCGAGTAGAATGGCGTGAGAGAGCTTAGGTAAAACGTAAAAGGCTATCTTCTCTCGATGTAAGGCTCCGATTTGCAATTCCACCTCTTCAGTGACCAAGGTGACGGTCACCTGTAGCGGTTTGCCATCCACGGTGGCAATCTGAATTGGGTTAGATAGAGTGACTACAGGAATTTGGTATTTGTCTACCTCTTCCGGCCGAATGAAGTTACCCGCTGAGCCCGAATCCACGTAGGCCACCTCGGAACCACGCCTCCCTCCTGAAACCAAAAGCACAGAAATCATAAGGGGTTGAGAGGAATCATCATCATCACCTAGGAAGGCCTCTCTTACCTGACCTAGGTGGAGTCGTTTCCCTGTCTCTTAGGACAGGTGCGGATATAGTGTGACGAATGACCGCAATAGAGGCACAGACCTTGTGCCCGTCTCTCTCTCTGACGTAACTCGGCCAACCTGAGATGATCTATCTGCATGGGCTCACCCGAAGAGAGGGAAGAAGATCCGACTGAACGTGAGCTGGCCGACTGAGTGAAAGGAGGAACTGACCTGGAGGAGCGCCTGTCTCTCACTGACTCCCGAGCGCGCTCCAGGAAGCGCAGGTCAATGCGGGTAGCCAGCGAGATAAGGTCCTCTAAGGTGGACGGGGTATCTCGACCAGCGAGTTCATCCTTTATTTTACTAGAAAGACCGCGCCAGAATGCCCCCACCAAAGCTGCGTTATTCCAGCCGAGCTCAGAGGAAATAGTGCGAAAGCGAATAGCGTACTGTCCGACCGTGAGAGAGCCCTGGTGTAAGTTAAAGAGTGACTCAGTGAGAGAGGCTAACCGGCCCGGCTCATCGAAAACCTTACGAAACGTATCCAGGAAAACCGGGAGACTCGAAACGACCGGGTCGTCACGTTCCCAGAGCGGGTTTACCCAAGAAAGGGCCTCTCCCTCCAGATGGGACATGATGAAGGCCACTTTGGCCCGGTCCGAGGGATATTGCTGCGGCAGCCATTCAAAGTGGAGACTACACTGATTTAAGAACCCCCTACAGAGCTTGGGATCCCCGGTGAAACGAGGCGGCTTGGCGAGGCGGGGCGTCGGATGAGCAGCAGACGCAGGGGGAGGAGTCGGCACTGCAGCGGCAGCCTGGAGGGCCGAAAAGCGACTATCAAAGGAGGCCATGTAGGACAAAATGTGGGTTTGAGTATCTTGCTGCTGGCCCAGCTCCTGTTGGAGACTGGCCAGCTGAGTGGCATTTCCAGGATCGGCCACCTGTAAGGCCGACAAACGGGTGTCCATCGACTTCATGATTGACATAATGCGCCCCTGATTCTCCCGTAGGAATAGCAACTCTTTCTGGGTGGCAGCCGTAGTACCGGCGGAGTCCATGGCCTGATCGTACTGTTAGCGTGGGTGGTCAGGAGCGGGAGCTCCGAGAGTGGACCCTCTGGACCGTGGCACCGAGGGACCCCGGGCGAGCTGCCAGGTGGAACCGACCCCTATACAGGGACCGTTAGGAGCAGGCCCAGGGGTTCGAGTACCACGGTAGCCGGTACCGAGAGGGGCGGCTCAGGATGGACCGGAGTAAGACTGAGACTGGAGTAGGACGGCAGGAGCACTGAAGACTGGACTGGAGTAGGACGGCAGGAACACAAGGCAGGACTGGAGTAGGACGGCAGGAACACAAGGCAGGACTGGAGTAGGACGGCAGGAACAGTGAAGGCAGGACTGGAGTAGGACGGCAGGAACACAAGGCAGGACTGGAGTAGGACGGCAGGAACAGTGAAGGCAGGACTGGAGTAGGACGGCAGGAACAGTGAAGGCAGGACTGGAGTAGGACGGCAGAAACACAAGGCAGGACTGGAGTAGGACGACAGGAACACGGGTAGCAGGACTGAGAAGCTGCTGTGAGGAGCAGCCGAGACAGGAACTGCAGGAGCAGAGTGTGCACGATGGAGCGAGGCCAGAGTGTCAGGAAACACAACGATCAGGCGCCTCCCTCAGGGGGAAGCGGCCTGATATGGCCCCGTCTGGTCAGCCATTGGTCCAAATGTGCTTCCGGGTCAGGGCACAGCCGGAGCATAAGAAGCAGGAAGGAGGCGCGGCCGCGGCCTATGGCGCATGCGCATAGCATGCAGGGAAGGCATCGGTCGCGGGTCTGTCTCAGGTGACCGCCGCGGCCGTCGGGTGGAGAGAAGCTGCGGCGTGGGAGCGGAGGGCGACTGCGGCGTAGGAGCGGAGGCCGGGTGAGTATGGCGGAGCGGTGTAACACCTTTTAACCTCTCTGTGATCCTGTCCCGCTATAGGTCAAGGGAGGACTTCCTCCATGGTGCTGTTTTGAGGGACTACTGGAAACAGAATTAACGGTAGGTCTAATTCCCTTTTTTCATGCAAGCACCTCCGTTTTTTGACTGAAATATATACCGTAATACTTCAGATAAATAGCTCTGTCTGTTAATGTGGTGATTTGTGTGCTCTAGTATGCCTTTCATATGTTTGCTCTTTGCTGGGATCAGCCACAGATCTGCCTGCTCTTTTACAGCTGTCCACAACTCTTCATCATTTTGCGGTTTGTCACCTAAGCATATTAGCTTCAGCACAGCCTGTTGCCGCTTGGATGAGGCAGTGCCTCAGTAGTTCCAGCTTGTGACTGATGTGCTACTTTTGGAGATGGAAGCTGAAGAGGTGGCGAAGGAGGAGGAGGTGCAGGAGCTGTAGACTGTGTGGGCAACCCAGATTGATGTAGGATCCGCAATACTCGGGGTTGGGAGGATGTGCACGATACCAAAGTCGGAGTGGGTCCCGGCTTCCACTATGTTAATCCAGTGTGCCTCAGTGAGATGTACCGTCCCTGACCACAAGCACTTGTCCACGTGTTTGTGGTTAGGTGGACTTTCCCAGTAGCAGCATTATGGAGAGCACGGGTAATGTTATGGGACACGTACCTGTGTAATGCCGGGAAGGCACACCGGGACAAATAGTCCCACATGTTCGTGGCCTCGGTTTGATCCTCGACTCTGCCCTCTCTTTCAAGCTACAAATCCAAGCCCTTGCCTCCTCCTGTCCACTACAACTCAAAAACATTTCCTGGATCTGTACATTCCAAGAAACTTCAGAATGTTTGTGCACGCCCTCATGATCTCCCGCCTCAACTATTGCAACCTTCTACTCGCTGGCCTCCCCTCTAGCACTCTTGAACCACTCATATCTATCCTATCTGCTGCCAAAGTAATCGAACTGTCCCTCTGTTATTCCCCAGCCTCTCCTCTGCCGGACCCTTCACTGCCTTCCTATTGCCCATAGGCTACAGTTCAAAATCTTAACTATGACATACAAACCCTTCCACAACCTGTCTCCTCCATACATCTGTGACATGGTCTCCCAATGTCCATCTGGGTCATGACTTCTTCTACGGTAACCCAGTGTGCCATCAGCGAGATGTACTGTCACTGCCGAAAAGCACTTGTCCAGGTGTCTGTGGTTAGGTGCACTTTCCTTGTAACAGCATTGTTGAGGGCCCGGGTAATGTTGTGTAATGTCATGACGGCAGACCGGGAGAAATTGTGGTGGGTGGGGACCAAGTACCTTGTGACGGTCACCACCATCAGGTTGCGGAAAGCTTCCGTCTCCCATGAGCCTAAAATGCAACATTTCAAGTGCAAGCAGATGAGAAATGTGTGAATTAAGTTCTGTGGAGTTGGCTGCGTAATTACGCTTGCATTCCAGGGACTAGGGTATGGAAGACTGAATGCTGCGTTGGGACAAGGATGTGGACGTGCTTGTTAATGGTGCTAGTTGAGTTTGTGTGCAACTACAGATGCAGGGCAGGAGGCATCTTTGCATGCACCATGGGCAGGGGATTGGCTTGCACGCACAACAGTGGAAGAAGCAGTGGTATCACCCGTAGACACTGTTCATGGAGCCTGATGTTCAACCAACAGGCGGGTGCTTTGCTGCCATGTGCCTGATCATGCTGGTGGTAAGGCTGGTAGTTTTGCTACCCTTGCTGATGCGGCATGGCCGGTGGTGCAAATGGCCTTTTAGGGGTTATCGGCAGAGTCTTTAAAAAACAACAAGACTGTTAGGGGGACATTCATTTTCTCCCTCTCTCACACCACCTCCTCACCTCGACACCTGTCTTTCGGTGTTCCCCAAGGCTCAGTTCTAGGATCCCTACTCTTCTCCATCTAAACCTTTTGCCTGGGACAGCTGATGTAATGTCACGGTTTGCAATATCATCACTACGCCGATGACACACACATCTACCTATCTGTACCTGACATCACCTTCTTGCTGACCAAAATCACATGTCTTCAGGCTGTATCATCCTTCTTTTCTGCTCGCTTTAAAAAGTGGACATGGACAAATCAGAACACATCATCTTTCAAGCATCTCACGCTGAGTAGACATGAGATCTTTGTATGCATCATTCAGTACCACTTTAGTAAGAGGGAAACTTTGCCCAAGAGAAAATGATTTTCCAAACATTCACGGACTTTTTTGCACATTTTTTTGCAGCTGTGATCTTCATCTTCTTGGTGTGGATATGGTAAATTTCAAAGTTGTCATCAATACCATCATCTTCCATAATTTGTAAAGAGGAAATCTGGTGTTACCAAGGGTCGTGGTTATGTACGTTTAGTGGCATTCCTTAGTGTTCGTTACACTAGGACAAATTATTTTCGACTGGTACATTTGGATATTATTGGTAATATGTATGGGTGAAGATAAAGAAGCTTATGCCACGGGTGTGTTTATACACCGTGTGCAGAATTATTAGGCAAGTTGTATTTGAGAGGATTCTTTTTATTATTGAATAACAACTATGTTCTCAATCAACCCAAAAGACTCATAAATATCAAAGCTTAATATTTTTGGAAGTTGGAGTGTTTTTTTTTTAGATTTGGCTATCTTAGGAGGATATCTGTTTGTGCAGGTAACTATTACAGTGCAGAATTATTAGGCAACTTAATAAAAACCAAATATATACCCATCTCATGTGTTTATTTTTACCAGGTAAACCAACAGAGCAACACAAAATTTAGAAATAAACATTTCTGACATTCAAAAACAAAACAAAAAAATTAGTGACCAATATAGCCACCTATCTTTACGATGACACTCAAAAGCCTTCCATCCATAGATTCTGTCAGTTGCTTTATCTGTTTACGATCAACATTGCGTGCCGCAGCCACCACAGCCTCCCAGACACTGTTCGGAGAGGTGTAATGCTTTCACTCCCTGTAGATCTCGCATTTTATGAGGGACCACAGGTTGTGTATGGGGTTCAGATCAGGTGAACAAGGGGGCCATGTCATTATTTTTCCTTCTTTTAGACCTTTACTGGCCAGCCACGCTGTGGAGTATTTGGATGCATGTGATGGAGCATTGTCCTGCATGAAAATCATGTTTTTCTTGAACGATACAGACTTCTTCCTGTACCACTGCTTGAAGAAGGTGTCTTCCAGAAACTGCCAGTAGGTCTGGGGGTTGAGCTTCACTCCATCCTCAACCCGAAAAGGTCCCACAAGTTCATCTTTGATGATACCAGCCCATACCAGTACCCCACCTCCACCTTGCTGGCGTCTGAGTCGGAGTGGAGCTCTCTGCCCTTTACTGATCCAACCTCGGGCCCATCCATCTGGCCAATCAAGAGTTGCTCTCATTTCATCAGCTCATAAAACCTTAGAAAAATCAGTCTTAAGACATTTCTTGGCCCAGTCTTGACGTTTTATCTTTTTTGTTGAAAGGTGGTCGTTTTTCAGCCTTCCTTAGCTTGGTCATGTCCGTGAGTATGGCACACCTTGAGCTTTTTGATACTCCAGTAACGTTGCAGCTCTGAAATATGGCAAAACTGGTGGCAAATGGCATCTTGGCAGCTTGACGCTTGATTTTCCTCAATTCATGGGCAGTTATTTTGCGCCTTTTTTATCAACACGCTTCTTGGGACCCTGTTGAATATTTGCCATGAAACGTTTGATTGTTCGGTGATCACGCTTCAAAAGTTTGGCAATTTCAAGACTGCTGCATCCCTCTACAAGACATCTCACAATTTTTGACTTTTCAAAGTCCGTCAAATCTTTCTTTGGACCAATTTTGCCAAAGGAAAGGAAGTTGCCTAATAATTAAGCACACCTTATATAGGGTGTTGATGTCATTAGACCACACCCCTCATCATTACAGAGATGCAAATCAACTGATTTACATAATTGGCAGTTGGCATTCAAGCCTATACAGCTTGGAGTAGGACAACATGTATAATAAGGATGATGTGATCAAAATACTGATTTGCTTAATAATTCTGCACCCAGTGTAGTCACGGACGGTGCACTCCTCTTTAAACTTAGTTTTCCAGGAGCATCAGTTTGTTTGGTTTTCCTCCAACACTGACCTGCTTTCTCTAATTTAGCATCTCACGAACATGTTGCACTTTGCCCTTTATACAGACACGTGCATCTTTGGCAACATATTTTGGACGGGCAATTTTTAGGCCGAGTCTCACACGTGCATCTGTTACACCGATCTTCTGACGGGCATGAAAACCATTCTGGTAATTAATGGTGGCTAAATGACGAATCATTGTAGGCTGTATCCTAGATCTCATACCTCCCATAGCCACTACTGTTATTAATCATGTATGTTCCCATTCCTGTCATCACCATGCCCCTTTTCCTGATCACTTCATCCAGTGATTCGTCTGCCATATTTTTACTGAAAACCTGCACCTTCCCAGCAGCAACTGTTTAGTAAACCACATTACAGTTTTGCAAGGTGTTTATGATGCCCCTAACAAAAAAAATTACATGCTATGTTGATATGTTTGTGTATGGGCATTCCAAGTATAGATGAAATGCTCCTTTGTAATGTGAATTTTTTATGAAAGCCTCCCCCATGTTTCTTACAAGGGGGATTGTGGTGAGTGCAAATTAGGGCCAGGTCTTGCATTCACTTTAGGGACAAACTTTATGGTAATAAAAACTAAAATAATAATGGAAACTTTTGTTTCATGTGACTATCCAGTACGTGGTTTCAGATTCTTATTGGGGTGCATATGACTTGGCAGTGGGCCAGGCCTTGCAGTCAATGCATAAGAAAAGAATATGGGAGTACAAAATGAATAATGTGAAGTGGATTTTCCTGTGCCCATCCAGTACCTGGGTTCAAAGGCTTATTGGGGTGCATATGACTTGGCAGCAAAGCGCTCTGCCCATTCATGTGCAGCAAGACATTTCTTAAGTGCTGTTCCAGCTATGGCCATTAGATGTCATAGTTGCCCTTCTTTTTCCTATTCTTGGAGTTAGGGGCTCCTTCCCCTTAATTGTTATTCTGTTCAGAACCGCCCCTTCATCTTCCAGTGCTGAAGGATGTAGCCATTTTCCCTCAGATCCCAGAGCTGCTCACACATGTCCAGCTCCCTGCAAAATCACTGCTTATATCAAGCGGATTCTGGTGAGGGTTTAATGCAGTTATGTGATATGTGTTGTGTATCTGTGTTGGCTGGCCATGATGCAGCCCCATGATGTTGCAATGTATTTTCAGCTTCTTGTAAAGCTTTTACACTGCATGTTAGACAGATGCCCCATTATTCAGTTAGCACAATGCTTGCAGCCTAAGTTGTTTATATATCTCTTTTCTCTTTTCACTGCATTGTGTGTTGTATTGTTCAGCCTCTGTGGTGATGCCTACTGATGTAACAGCACTTTGTAATAATGCCTGCTGTGTATCATTGCTTTACTGTTATGATAGCACCTTGTATTATTGCTGTGATGTTATCTGCCAGCACTGACATATTGCACTGTCTATTTATTTATAGTTTTTACCCAAAATCATCCACTTCTATATCTCCGATATCATCCACTTCTATATCTCCGATCTCATCCATATTGTGTTCACCAATCTCCTCCAATATATCATCCTTTATCATTTACCATTGTTGTTCACATCATCCTAATAAATATGGACTTAAGCACCCATACAGTCTTGTTACTGGGAGTGGATGAAGGGTTTAGCCGTATGCTGGAATCCACACAGCGTCATACATGGAAGAAGGCAGAACAACAGGCTTTGCTGTCAATGTATAAAAAAACAGTATTGGAGTACGAAATGAATAATGTGAAGTGGATTTTCCTGTGCCCTTCCGGTACATGGCTTCAAAAGCTTATTGGGGTGCATGTAACTTTGGGGCAGGGCAGGCCTTGCATTAAATGCAACATTTTTTCAGGAAGCCCTCTTGTACCTCTCGTGAAAGGGGTATTGGGGTGTGTCGTAATTCTTGGCAGTCCATCCACTCACTGCATAGGCAATAACAACATAGGAGACCCACTGTTTAATAATGTCCCTTTAAGAAGATTAATGCTGCCTGATGACCCTGTAAAAGTAGGCTCTTTCACTTTAAGAGTCCATCCTTCATAAATGAAACAAGATGTGTCTGCTTATGTGTCACAAACCACATGGCCAGCTAGGGTTGTGAAATGTTGCAATGACATTTCCTAGTGGGGAGACAGTGCTTTTCGTTCCTCCATAACAGAGCCAGAGTCATTGTCCACGGTCTATGACGCCGGCGGGAGATATTCCAGCCTTCCCCCAACAAAATCTTCAAGCGTTAAGTTATCTCTTTTTCGATCACCCTTTTCAAAATATTGTGTTTTTTGTGGAAGTCCTGTTGTTGCGCTCAGAGTTTCTGCATTTTCCCACTGTTGATTTGATCTCCCTGCGCTGAGTATTCCTTGTACTTCCATAACCTGTTGTAGTAAATCTTGTTAACCCCTTCTCTGCCTCCGGCTCTTCACTGCATCCAACTAACCTCTTACAATATTACACAAGGGAAATCTGTTTACTGCAGGTGTGTAAGTGACCTACAGGTGTCAGTAATAGAGGGGTCCTGTTTTGGATAGTAAGCCAACATGATCACAGAAGTTCCAAGTTAAAAAAAAAAATAGTTTATTACAATAAGAGTTTGTTCACATAACCATATAATATGGCCTAGAACTATCTGATGTTTTATCAGATAGCACAAGACCCAATGTTATACCCCTGGGCAGAGCAGATCTGCTATTTTTTTCTCATACTAATTTGGCATGAGAAAAAAAATCGCAGCAATGCCACCTGGCCACGTCCTGATGGGCACCATCAAGAATGTTCATGAAGTGACCAGATAAAGTCCATTATCATCCTTCTCCGTGGTTCAGCTGGACGTGGCTCTTCTTTAGCACATGAGGTTCACGAAGGAGTCACAAAAGCATTTTTTTACTAAGCAGATATTCCATTTGTTGCTCAAACTGTTTTTATTGAAAATGTTCTAATTATTATATAAAATGGAGTTAAACAACATGAAGTAAGAGAAAAGGAAAAATATGGTGAAACAAGGGAAAATAAAGGAAAATGGGAGAAGGAACTATCACAAAGCAATAACAGTTATTGTGTCTCTGATACATGTACCAAGAGATATTAAGATCAAGGGTAAAACAATGGAATTATCATTTCTTTGAGAGTATCTCACCAGTTTGATAGTTTCATTATCACATATTATGAAAGCTAGCTATGTTCCTGATCAGGGCTACCAAAAGGAATTTCAGGGCCCCATAATGGCAAAATTTTCGGGCTCCCTTGAGACTCCACCCAGGCTCCACCCCAGTTCTGCCTCTACCCCCAAGCCCCGCCTACACCCTTCGAACTTTGCACAGTCCCATCGCCCACTCTTGGAAAAACTCTTCTGCCCCGTCGTCACCAATCACACATTAATAGTTCCCATGTAACGATACCACAAACGTAACCATCAGCTTTTGTTTTGACCAACAGGTTTTTTAAGCCTGCCACCACGACAAGGTAGACTCTTTTGGCAGGGCCCTACTCTACTCTAACGTATTAAACATTTCTTAAAATATCCAATAATCTTTTTAGGTATATTTTTTACTTATTTTTCTTTAAGGGAATGTGTCACATACATTTATAAAATTTTTAAACTAATTGAAATCAGATTGTTATAATCTTTTGTATAATCTGTATTTCTGATTGCAGATCATTGTATTCTGTTTCCTGTACATTATGGAAGCTGCTCTCTTGCCTGTTTGAAGATATGGACATTGGACATATACATGTACAGTATATATATCATAAGACATTATAAGGGACTCTATTTCCTTGGCAGAGTTTTCTATTCATGTTCTCATGTTTAGTGACATGCAGATGTCATTGTGCAGGAAGGGGGAAGAGGTGAGCTGTGACACTACCTACTGTGAATGGTGAATTCTATTAACTCTCATTGTAATCCTGCCTATTATGATAATGAGGTGACTGCTAATAAGGGATCTCTTCTGGACATGCCAGTCTATTAGAAAAGTCGTTTCTTTTGATTTATTATTTTATGATATAAGGGGTGACAAAATTTAAAGTAAATTCTTGCAAAACTTTAAACTATGATTAAAAGGATTGGACATTTTCTGGTTATTGTTGATGAATGTTTTTGAGATGATAAGGCTGACGTTTTTAATGATACCACTTTTGCGGAGATATTTTCTTTTGATCGACCGTTATTGCATTTTAATGCAATGTCACAGCGACCAAAAAAAAGTAATTCTGTTTTTTTTATTTTTTTCCCGCTACACCGTTTAGCGATCAGGTTAATCCTTTTTTTTATTGATAGATCGGGCGATTCTGAATGTGGCGATATCAAATATGTGTATGTTTAATTTTATTTTTATTGTTTAATTTTGAATGGGGCATGATTTAAACTTTTATATTTTTCTATTTTTTTTCGTCTTTTTAAATACATTTTTTTTTTACTTTTAGCATGCTTCAATAGCCTCCATTGGAGGCTAGAAGCTGCCAAAGCTTGATCGCCACTGCTACATCTAGGCGATGAGCAGATCGCCTACATGTAGAAGAAATACAGCATTGCTATGAGCGCTGTCCACATTGTGGCGCTCATAGCAATCCGGCATCAACAACCATAGAGGTGTCCAGGAGACCTCTGATTGTTGTTCCAACGCATTTGTGACCCCCTTATCACGTGACGGAGGACAGCGGTGTGCGTATTTCTGACCACGCGGCCAGAGCGCTTGTTAAATACCGCTGTCAATGTTTGACAGCAGCATTTAACTAGTTAATAGGCGAAGGTGGATCGCGATTCCACTTGCGCCTATTGCAGGCACATGTCAGCTGTTCACCGCCGGAGCCCTCATCAAAGCGGGGGAGATGTCCAATGATGGACTATGTCCGTCATTGGACATTAAGGGGTTAAGATTGTTGTACTTGTGTTTATTATGGACACCCCTTTTCACATGTAAAGCACCATGGCACGATGGAAAAAATGGAGCTATAATAATAAATAATGGCAATAATATACACATTGGTTAATAATAACCAGATAGTGGTCAATGTCCAAAACCTAAAAGCTTAATAACACATTCCAACTAAACATTTTGCTAATTAAATCTATTTTCTTTAGAGTCATTTAGTTTAACCCTTTGGTCAAATACATAAAGTGCAAAATTACAGTACCAATAACAGAAAAGAAAACAAACAAATAAAGAAAACAGACAAAACAAAGACAACACTTATAACCAATCAGAACAATGAAAATAAGGTCATTTTGTGGGATCAGAGAAACAACAAAGCATTATCATAAAGACAGAATATAAAACTTATCCACAACAAGACCATTAATATGAGGCATACAGGTAGGACTAGCTTACCATTTCTATTACCTGTATGCCCATATTGATAGGTCCTATACGTTTCGCGGGGGGGGGGGGGGGGTGACAGATTCCATTTAAAGCATAAACAGACATATATTAATTCTTATCTATTTAATAGGATGACGACAGCTGTCCAGACCTGCATCCCACCACAACCACCACTCCGGAGTAATCCCTGGCGAATGCTATCCTCCTCGGTGACACAGTGAGAGGCTACGCGCCCCCTTCTGCTCTGAGGGTATGTACTCATCTAAGAGTGATGCTCAAACTGTTGGGGTGCAGCTGTGGGACCCTATTTTCAGAGATGATGTCCTCCACCCAAGTCTCAAAAGCTGAAAGGGTCTTCAGGAGAGGTGGGTAGTCGAGCTAGGCTATCAGACGGTCACCTCTGTAGCTGTAATGTCATCCTTCCTATGGTTCCATTCAGGGGTGAACAAGGGCAGACATGTTGTTGATGCAACTGCACAGGGGCCAAGAGGTAAGGGTACCAATTTCCACTTCCAAAGCTGATGAAGCTGTACGTTATGATGAGTCATTGGGCTGATCATTAGCATAAAATCAGAATCTAAATTTTATCCACAACAAGACCATTAATATGAGGCATACAGGTAGGAGTATCTTAACATTTCGATTACCTGTATGCCCATATTAATAGGCTACATACGTCTTGCGGGGTGGGGGGGGTGACAGATTCTATTTAAAGGATAAACAGACATATATAAATTCTTATCTATCTAATAGGATGACGACAGCTGTCCAGACCTGCATCCCACCACAACAACCACTCCGGAGTAATCCCTCGCGAATGCTATCCTCCTCAGTGACACAGTGAATGGCTACGCGCCCCCTTTTGCTCTGAGGGTCTGTACTCATCTAAGAGTGATGCTCAAACTGTTGGGGTGCAGCTGTAGTACCCTATTTTCAGAGATGATGTCCTCCACCCAAGTCTCAAAAGCTGAAAGTGTCTTCAGGAGAGGTGGGTAGTCGATCTAGGCTATCAGACGGTCACCTCTGTAGCTGTAGTATCATCCTTCCTATGGTTCCATTCAGGGGAGGACAGGGGTGGACATGTTGTTGGTACAACTTGTGCAACTGCACACGGGCGATGAGGTACATATATTAATCCTTATCTATCTATCTAATAGGATGACGACAGCTGTCCAGACCTGCATCCCACCACAACAACCACTCCGGAGTAAGCCCTGGCGAATGCTATCCTCCTCAGTAACACAGTGACTGGCTACGCGCCCCCTTCTGCTCTGAGGGTATGTACTCTTCTAAGAGTGATGCTCAAACTGTTGGGGTGCAGCTGTGGGACCCTATTTTCAGATATGATGTCCTCCACCCAAGTCTCAAAAGCTGAAAGGGTCTTCCGGAGAGGTGGGTAGTCGAGCTAGGTTATCAGACGGTCACCTCTGTAGCTGTAGTGTCATCCTTCCTATGGCTCCATTCAGGGATGTACAGGGGCGGACATGTTGTTGGTACAACTTGTGGAACTGCACAAGGGCGATGAGGTACATATATTAATTCTTATCTATCTATCTAATAGGATGACGACAGCTGTCCAGACCTGCATCCCACCTCAACCACCACTCCGGAGTAATCCCTGGCGAATGCTATCCTCCTCAGTGACACAGTGAGGGGCTACGCGCCCCCTTCTGCTCTGAGGGTATGTGCTCATCTAAGAGTGATGCTCAAACTGTTGGGGTGCAGCTGTGGGACCCTATTTTCAGAGATGATGTCCTCCACCCAAGTCTCAAAAGCTGAAAGGGTCTTCAGGAGAGGTGGGTAGTCGAGCTAGGCTATCAGACGGTCACCTCTGTAGCTGTAGTGTCATCCTTCCTATGGTTCCATTCAGGGGTGGACAGGGGCGGACATGTTTTGGTACAACTTGTGGAACTGCACATGGGCCAAGAGTTAAGGGTACCAATTTCCACTTCCAAAGCTGATGAAGCTGTGCGTTATGATGAGTCATTGGGCTGATCATTAGCATAAAGACAGAATCTAAAATTTATCCACAACAAGACCATTAATATGAGCCATACAGGTAGGACTAGCTTAACATTTCTATTACCTGTATGCTCATATTAATAGGCCATATACGTCTCGCGGGGGGGGGTGACAGATTCAATTTAAAGCATAAACAGACATATATAAATTCTTATCTATCTAATTGGATGACGACAGCTGTCCAGACCTGCATCCCACCACAACAACCACTCTGGAGTAATCCCTGGCGAATGCTATCCTCCTCAGTAACACAGTGACTGACTACGCGCCCCCTTCTGCTCTGAGGGTATGTACTCATCTAAGAGTGATGCTAAAACTGTTGGGGTGCAGCTATGCGACTCTATTTTCAGAGATGATGTCCTCCACCCAAGTCTCAAAAGCTGAAAGGGTCTTAAGGAGTGGTGGGTAGTCGAGCTAGGCTATCAGACGGTCACCTCTGTAGCTGTAGTGTCATCCTTCCTATGGTTCCATTCAGGGGTGGACAGGGGTGGACATGTTGTTTTTACAACTTGTGCAACTGCACACAGGCGATGAGGTACATATATTAATCCTTATCTATCTATCTAATAGGATGACGACAGCTGTCCAGACCTGCCTCCCACCACAACAACCACTCCGGAGTAATCCCTGGCGAATGCTATCCTCCTCAGTAACACAGTGACTGGCTACGCTCCCCCTTCTGCTCTGAGGGTATGTACTCTTCTAAGAGTGATGCTCAAACTGTTGGGGTGCAGCTGTGGGACCCTATTTTCAGAGATAATGTCCTCCACCCAAGTCTCAAAAGCTGAAAGGGTCTTCAGGAGAGGTGAGTAGTCGAGCTAGGCTATCAGACGGTCACCTCTGTAGCTGTAGTGTCATCCTTTCTATGGTTCCATTCAGGGGTGGACAGGGGCGGACATGTTGTTGGTACAACTTGTGCAACTGCACACGGGCGATGAGGTACATATATTAATCCTTATCTATCTATCTAATAGGATGACGACAGCTGTCCAGACCTGCATCCCACCACAACCACCACTCCGGAGTAATCACTGGCGAATGCTATCCTCCTCAGTAACACAGTGACTGGCTACGCGCCCCCTTCTGCTCTGAGGGTATGTACTCTTCTAAGAGTGATGCTCAAACTGTTGGGGTGCAGCTGTGGGACCCTATTTTCAGAGATAATGTCCTCCACCCAAGTCTCAAAAGCTGAAAGGGTCTTCAGGAGAGGTGGGTAGTCGAGCTAGGCTATCAGACGGTCACCTCTGTAGCTGTAGTGTCATCCTTCCTATGGTTCCATTCAGGGGTGGACAGGGGCGGACATGTTGTTGGTACAACTTGTGCAACTGCACACGGGCCAAGAGTTAAGGGTACCAATTTCCTCTTCCAAAGCTGATGAAGCTGTGCGTTATGATGAGTCATTGGGCTGATCATTAGCATAAAGACAGAATCTAAAATTTATCCACAACAAGACCATTAATATGAGGCATACAGGTAGGACTAGCTTAACATTTCTATTACCTGTATGCTCATATTAATAGGCCATATACGTCTCGCGGGGGGGTGACAGATTCTATTTAAAGCATAAACAGACATATATAAATTCTTATCTATCTAATTGGATGACGACAGCTGTCCAGACCTGCATCCCACCACAACAACCACTCCGGAGTAATCCCTGGCGAATGCTATCCTCCTCAGTAACACAGTGACTGGCTACGCGCCCCCTTCTGCTCTGAGGGTATGTACTCATCTAAGAGTGATGCTAAAACTGTTGGGGTGCAGCTGTGGGACCCTATTTTCAGAGATGATGTCCTCCACCCAAGTCTCAAAAGCTGAAAGGGTCTTCAGGAGAGGTGGGTAGTCGAGCTAGGCTATCAGACGGTCACCTCTGTAGCTGTAGTGTCATCCTTCCTATGGTTCCATTCAGGGGTGGACAGGGGCGGACATGTTGTTGGTACAACTTGTGCAACTGCACACGGGCGATGAGGTGCATATATTAATCCTTATCTATCTATCTAATAGGATGACGACAGCTGTCCAGACCTGCATCCCACCACAACAACCACTCCGGAGTAATCCCTGGCGAATGCTATCCTCCTCAGTGAGACAGTAAATGGCTACGCACCCCCTTCTGCTCTGAGGGTATGTACTCATATAAGAGTGATGCTCAAACTGTTGAGGTGCAGCTGTGGGACCCTATTTTCAGAGATGATGTCCTCCACCCAAGTCTCAAAAGCTGAAAGGGTCTTCAGGAGACGTGGGTAGTCGAGCTAGGCTATCAGACGGTCACCTCTGTAGCTGTAGTGTCATCCTTCCTATGGTTCCATTCAGGAGTGAACAAGGGCAGACATGTTGTTGATGCAACTGCACACGGGCCAAGAGGTAAGAGGACCAATTTCCACCTCCAAAGCAGATGATACTGTGCGTTATGATGAGTCATTGGGGTGATCATTAGCATAAAGACAGAATATAAAATTTATCCACAACAAGACCATTAATATGAGGTATACAGGTAGGACTAGCTTAACATTTCTATTACCTGTATGCCCATATTAATAAGTCACATACGTCTCGGGTGGGGAGGGAAATATTCAGTTTAAAGCATAAAACATACATATATAAATTCTTATCTATGTAATAGGATGACAACAGCTGTCCAGACCTGCATCCCACCACAACCACCACTCCGGAGTAATCCCTGGCGAATGCTATCCTCCTCAGTGACACAGTGAGGGGCTACGCTCCCCCTTCTGCTCTGAGGGTATGTACTCATCTAAGAGTGATGCTCAAACTGTTGAGGTGCAGCTGTGGGACCCTATTTTCAGTGATGATGTCCTCCACCCAAGTCTCAAAAGCTGAAAGGGTCTTCAGGAGAGGTGGGTAGTCGAGCTAGGCTATCAGACGGTCACCTCTGTAGCTGTAGTGTCATCCTTCCTATGGTTCCATTCAGGGGTGGACAGGGGTGGACATGTTGTTTTTACAACTTGTGCAACTGCACACGGGCGATGAGGTACATATATTAATCCTTATCTATCTATCTAATAGGATGACGACAGCTGTCCAAACCTGCATCCCACCACAACAACCACTCCGGAGTAATCCCTGGCGAATGCTATCCTCCTCAGTAACATATTGACTGGCTACGCGCCCCCTTCTGCTCTGAGGGTATGTACTCTTCTAAGAGTGATGCTCAAACTGTTGGGGTGTAGCTGTGGGACCCTATTTTCAGAGATGATGTCCTCCACCCAAGTCTCAAAAGCTGAAAGGGTCTTCAGGAGAGGTGAGTAGTCGAGCTAGGCTATCAGACGGTCACCTCTGTAGCTGTAGTGTCATCCTTCCTATGGTTCCATTCAGGGGTGGACAGGGGCGGACATGTTGTTGGTACAACTTGTGCAACTGCACACGGGCGATGAGTTACATATATTAATTCTTATCTATCTATCTAATAGGATGACGACAGCTGTCCAGACCTGCATCCCACCACAACCACCACTCCGGAGTAATCCCTGGCGAATGCTATCCTCCTCAGTGACACGGTGAGGGGCTACGCGCCCCCTTCTGCTCTGTGGGTATGTACTCATCTAAGAGTGATGCTCAAACTGTTGGGGTTCAGCTGTGGGACCCTATTTTCAGAGATGATGTCCTCCACCCAAGTCTCAAAAGCTGAAAGGGTCATCAGGAGAGGTGGGTAGTCGAGCTAGGCTATCAGACGGTCACCTCTGTAGCTGTAGTGTCATCCTTCCTATGGTTCCATTCAGGGGTGGACAGGGGCGGACATGTTGTTGGTACAACTTGTGCAACTGCACACGGGCCAAGAGTTAAGGGTACCAATTTCCACTTCCAAAGCTGATGAAGCTGTGCGTTATGATGAGTCATTGGGCTGATCATTAGCATAAAGAAAGAATCTAAAATTTATCCACAACAAGACCATTAATATGAGGCATACAGGTAGGACTAGCTTAACATTTATGTTACCTGTATGCTCATATTAATAGGCCATATACGTCTCGCGGGGGGGGGGGGTGACAGATTCTATTTAAAGCATAAACAGACATATATAAATTCTTATCTATCTAATTGGATGATGACAGCTGTCCAGACCTGCATCCCACCACAACAACCACTCCGGAGTAATCCCTGGCGAATGCTATCCTCCTCAGTAACACAGTGACTGGCTACGCGCCCCCTTCTGCTCTGAGGGTATGTACTCATCTAAGAGTGATGCTCAAACTGTTGGGGTGCAGCTGTGGGACCCTATTTTCAGAGATGATGTCCTCCACCCAAGTCTCAAAAGCTGAAAGGGTCTTCAGGAGAGGTGGGTAGTCGAGCTAGGCTATCAGACGGTCACCTCTGTAGCTGTAGTGTCATCCTTCCTATGGTTCCATTCAGGGGTGGACAGGGGCGGACATGTTGTTTTTACAACTTGTGCAACTGCACACCGGCGATGAGGTACATATATTAATCCTTATCTATCTATCTAATAGGATGACGACAGCTGTCCAAACCTGCATCCCACCACAACAACCACTCGGATTAATCCCTGGCGAATGCTATCCTCCTCAGTAACACAGTGACTGGCTACGCGCCCCCTTCTGCTCTGAGAGTATGTACTCTTCTAAGAGTGATGCTCAAACTGTTGGGGTGCAGCTGTGGGACCCTATTTTCAGAAATGATGTCCTCCACCCAAGTCTCAAAAGCTGAAAGGGTCTTCAGGAGAGGTGGGTAGTCGAGCTAGGCTATCAGACGGTCACCTATGTAGCTGTAGTGTCATCCTTCTTATGGTTCCATTCAGGGGTGGACATGTTGTTTTTACAACTTGTGCAACTGCACACGGACGATGAGGTACATATATTAATCCTTATCTATCTATCTAATAGGATGACGACAGCTGTCCAGACCTGCATCCCACCACAACAAACACTCCGGAGTAATCCCTGGCGAATGCTATCCTCCTCAGTGACACAGTGAATGGCTACGCGCCTCCTTCTGCTCTGAGGGTATGTACTCTTCTAAGAGTGATGCTCAAACTGTTGGGGTGCAGCTGTGGGACCCTATTTTCAGAGATGATGTCCTCCACCCAAATCTCAAAAGCTGAAAGGGTCTTCAGGAGAGGTGGGTAGTCGAGCTAGGCTATCAGACGGTCACCTATGTAGCTGTAGTGTCATCCTTCTTATGGTTCCATTCAGGGGTTGACAGGGTCGGACATGTTGTTGGTACAACTTGTGCAACTGCACACGGGCCAAGAGTTAAGGGTACCAATTTCCACTTCCAAAGCTGATGAAGCTGTGCGTTATGATGAGTCATTGGGCTGATCATTAGCATAAAGACAGAATCTAAAATTTATCCACAACAAGACCATTAATATGAGGCATACAGGTAGGACTAGCTTAACATTTCTGTTACCTGTATGCTCATATTAATAGGCCATATACGTCTCGCGGGGGGAGTGACAGATTCTATTTAAAGCATAAACAGACATATATAAATTCTTATCTATCTAATTGGATGACGACAGCTGTCCAGACCTGCATCCCACCACAACAACCACTCCGGAGTAATCCCTGGCGAATGCTATCCTCCTCAGTAACACAGTGACTGGCTACACGCCCCCTTCTGCTCTGAGGGTATGTACTCATCTAAGAGTGATGCTAAAACTGTTGGGGTGCAGCTGTGGGACCCTATTTTCAGAGATGATGTCCTCCACCCAAGTCTCAAAAGCTGAAAGGGTCTTCAGGAGAGGTGGGTAGTCGAGCTAGGCTATCAGACGGTCACCTCTGTAGCTGTAGTGTCATCCTTCCTATGGTTCCATTCAGGGGTGGACAGGGGCGGACATGTTGTTGGTACAACTTGTGCAACTGCACACGGGCGATGAGCTACATATATTAATCCTTATATATCTATCTAATAGGATGACGACAGCTGTCCAGACCTGCATCCCACCACAACAACCACTCCGGAGTAATCCCTGGCGAATGCTATCCTCCTCAGTAACACAGTGACTGGCTACGCGCCCCCTTCTGCTCTGAGGGTATGTACTCTTCTAAGAGTGATGCTCAAACTGTTGGGGTGCAGCTGTGGGACCCTATTTTCAGAGATGATGTCCTCCACCCAAGTCTCAACAGCTGAAAGGGTCTTCAGGAGAGGTGGGTAGTCGAGCTAGGCTGTCAGACGGTCACCTCTGTAGTTGTAGTGTCATCCTTCCTATGGTTCCATTCAGGAGTGGACAGGGGTGGACATGTTGTTTTTACAACTTGTGCAACTGCACACGGGCGATGAGGTACATATATTAATCCTTATCTATCTATCTAATAGGATGACGACAGCTGTCCAGACCTGCATCCCACCACAACAACCACTCCGGAGTAATCCCTGGCGAATGCTATCCTCCTCAGTAACACAGTGACTGGCTACGCTCCCCCTTCTGCTCTGAGTGTATGTACTCTTCTAAGAGTGATGCTCAAACTGTTGGGGTGCAGCTGTGGGACCCTATTTTCAGAGATAATGTCCTCCACCCAAGTCTCAAAAGCTGAACGGGTCTTCAGGAGAGGTGAGTAGTCGAGCTAGGCTATCAGACGGTCACCTCTGTAGCTGTAGTGTCATCCTTCCTATGGTTCCATTCAGGGGTGGACAGGGGCGGACATGTTGTTGGTACAACTTGTGCAACTGCACCCGGGCAATGAGGTACATATATTAATTCTTATCTATCTATCTAATAGGATGACGACAGCTGTCCAGACCTGCATCCCACCTCAACCACCACTCCGGAGTAATCCCTGGAGAATGCTATCCTCCTTAGTGACACAGTGAGGGGCTACGCGCCCCCTTCTGCTCTGAGGGTATGTACTCATCTAAGAGTGATGCTCAAACTGTTGGGGTGCAGCTGTGGGACCCTATTTTCAGAGATGATGTCCTCCACCCAAGTCTTAAAAGCTGAAAGGGTCTTCAGGAGAGGTGGGTAGTCGAGCTAGGCTATCAGATGGTCACCTCTGTCGCTGTAGTGTCATCCTTCCTATGGTTCCATTCAGGGGTGGACAGGGGCGGACATGTTGTTGGTACAACTTGTGCAACTGCACACGGGCGATGAGGTACATATATTAATCCTTATCTATCTATCTAATAGGATGACGACAGCTGTCCAGACCTGCATCCCACCACAACCACCACTCCGGAGTAATCCCTGGCGAATGCTATCCTCCTCAGTGACACAGTGAGGGGCTACGCGCCCTTTTCTGCTCTGAGGGTATGTACTCATCTAAGAGTGATGCTCAAACTGTTGGGGTGCAGCTGTGGGACCCTATTTTCAGAGATGATGTCCTCCACCCAAGTCTCAAAAGCTGAAAGGGTCTTCAGGAGGGGTGGGTAGTCGAGCTAGGCTATCAGACGGTCACCTCTGTAGCTGTAGTGTCATCCTTCCTATGGTTCCATTAAGGGGTGGACAGGGGCGGACATGTTGTTGGTACAACTTGTGCAACTGCACACGGGCGATGAGGTACAAATATTAATCCTTATCTATCTATCTAATAGGATAACGACAGCTGTCCAGACCTGCATCCCACCACAACAACCACTCCGGAGTAATCCCTGGCAAATGCTATCCTCCTCAGTAACACAGTGACTGGCTATGCGCCCCCTTCTGCTCTGAGGGTATAGAATCATAGAATCGTAGAGTTGGAAGGGACCTCCTGGGCCATCTGGTCCAACCCCCTGCTCAAAGCAGGATTCGCTAAATCATCCCGATATGTACTCATCTAAGAGTGATGCTCAAACTGTTGGGGTGCAGCTGTGGGACCCTATTTTCAGAGATGATGTCCTCCACCCAAGTCTCAAAAGCTGAAAGGGTCTTCAGGAGAGGTGGGTAGTCGAGCTAGGCTATCAGACGGTCACCTCTGTAGCTGTAGTGTCATCCTTCCTATGGTTCCATTCAGGGGTGGACAGGGGCGGACATGTTGTTGGTACAACTTGTGCAACTGCACACGGGCCAAGAGTTAAGGGTACCAATTTCCTCTTCCAAAGCTGATGAAGCTGTGCGTTATGATGAGTCATTGGGCTGATCATTAGCATAAAGACAGAATCTAAAATTTATCCACAACAAAACCATTAATATGAGGCATACAGGTAGGACTAGCTTAACATTTCTATTACCTGTATGCTCATATTAATAGGCCATATACGTCTCGCGGGGGGGTGACAGATTCTATTTAAAGCATAAACAGACATATATAAATTCTTATCTATCTAATTGGATGACGACAGCTGTCCAGACCTGCATCCCACCACAACAACCACTCCGGAGTAATCCCTGGCGAATGCTATCCTCCTCAGTAACACAGTGACTGGCTACGCGCCCCCTTCTGCTCTGAGGGTATGTACTCATCTAAGAGTGATGCTAAAACTGTTGGGGTGCAGCTGTGGGACCCTATTTTCAGAGATGATGTCCTCCACCCAAGTCTCAAAAGCTGAAAGGGTCTTCAGGAGAGGTGGGTAGTCGAGCTAGGCTATCAGACGGTCACCTCTGTAGCTGTAGTGTCATCCTTCCTATGGTTCCATTCAGGGGTGGACAGGGGCGGACATGTTGTTGGTACAACTTGTGCAACTGCACATGGGCGATGAGGTGCATATATTAATCCTTATCTATCTATCTAATAGGATGACGACAGCTGTCCAGACCTGCATCCCACCACAACAACCACTCCGGAGTAATCCCTGGCGAATGCTATCCTCCTCAGTGAGACAGTAAATGGCTACGCACCCCCTTATGCTCTGAGGGTATGTACTCATATAAGAGTGATGCTCAAACTGTTGAGGTGCAGCTGTGGGACCCTATTTTCAGAGATGATGTCCTCCACCCAAGTCTCAAAAGCTGAAAGGGTCTTCAGGAGAGGTGGGTAGTCGAGCTAGGCTATCAGACGGTCACCTCTGTAGCTGTAGTGTCATCCTTGCTATGGTTCCATTCAGGAGTGAACAAGGGCAGACATGTTGTTGATGCAACTGCACACGGGCCAAGAGGTAAGAGGACCAATTTCCACCTCCAAAGCAGATGAAGCTGTGCGTTATGATGAGTCATTGGGCTGATCATTAGCATAAAGACAGAATATAAAATTTATCCACAACAAGACCATTAATATGAGGTATACAGGTAGGACTAGCTTAACATTTCTATTACCTGTATGCCCATATTAATAAGTCACATACGTCTCGGGTGGGGAGGGAAATATTCAGTTTAAAGCATAAAACATACATATATAAATTCTTATCTATCTAATAGGATGACAACAGCTGTCCAGACCTGCATCGCACCACAACCACCACTCCGGAGTAATCCCTGGCGAATGGTATCCTCCTCAGTGACACAGTGAGAGGCTACGCGCCCCCTTCTGCTCTGAGGGTATGTACTCATCTAAGAGTGATGCTCAAACTGTTGGGGTTCAGCTGTGGGACCCTATTTTCAGAGATGATGTCCTCCACCCAAGTCTCAAAAGATGAAAGGGTCTTCAGGAGAGGTGGGTAGTCGAGCTAGGCTATCAGACGGTCACCTCTGTAGCTGTAGTGTCATCCTTCCTATGGTTCCATTCAGGGGTGGACAGGGGCGGACATGTTGTTGGTACAACTTGTGCAACTGCACATGTGCGATGAGGTACATACAGTGGGGCAAAAAAGTATTTAGTCAGTCAGCAATAGTGCAAGTTCCACCACTTAAAAAGATGAGAGGCGTCTGTAATTTACATCATAGGTAGACCTCAACTATGGGAGACAAACTGAGAAAAAAAAATCCAGAAAATCACATTGTCTGTTTTTTTTTCCTTTTATTTGCATATTATGGTGGAAAATAAGTATTTGGTCAGAAACAAGCAATCAAGATTTGTGGCTCTCACAGACCTGTAACTTCTTCTTTAAGAGTCTCCTCTTTCCTCCACTCATTACCTGTAGTAATGGCACCTGTTTAAACTTGTTATCAGTATAAAAAGACACCTGTGCACACCCTCAAACAGTCTGACTCCAAACTCCACTATGGTGAAGACCAAAGAGCTGTCAAAGGACACCAGAAACAAAATTGTAGCCCTGCACCAGGCTGGGAAGACTGAATCTGCAATAGCCAACCAGCTTGGAGTGAAGAAATCAACTGTGGGAGCAATAATTAGAAAATGGAAGACATACAAGACCACTGATAATCTCCCTCGATCTGGTGCTCCACGCAAAATCCCACCCCGTGGGGTCAGAATGATCACAAGAACGGTGAGCAAAAATCCCAGAACCACGCGGGGGGACCTAGTGAATGAACTGCAGAGAGCTGGGACCAATGTAACAAGGCCTACCATAAGTAACACACTACGCCACCATGGACTCAGATCCTGCAGTGCCAGACGTGTCCCACTGCTTAAGCCTGTACATGTCCGGGCCCGTCTGAAGTTTGCTAGAGAGCATTTGGATGATCCAGAGGAGTTTTGGGAGAATGTCCTATGGTCTGATGAAACCAAACTGGAACTGTTTGGTAGAAACACAACTTGTCGTGTTTGGAGGAAAAAGAATACTGAGTTGCATCCATCAAACACCATACCTACTGTAAAGCATGGTGGTGGAAACATCATGCTTTGGGGCTGTTTCTCTGCAAAGGGGCCAGGACGACTGATCCGGGTACATGAAAGAATGAATGGGGCCATGTATCGTGAGATTTTGAGTGCAAACCTCCTTCCATCAGCAAGGGCATTGATGATGAAACGTGGCTGGGTCTTTCAACATGACAATGATCCAAAGCAAACCGCAAGGACAACGAAGGAGTGGCTTCGTAAGAAGCATTTCAAGGTCCTGGAGTGGCCTAGCCAGTCTCCAGATCTCAACCCTATAGAAAACCTTTTTGGAGGGAGTTGAAAGTCCGTGTTGCCAAGCGAAAAGCCAAAAACATCACTGCTCTAGAGGAGATCTGCATGGAGGAATGGGCCAACATACCAACAACAGTGTGTGGCAACCTTGTGAAGACTTACAGAAAACGTTTGACCTCTGTCATTGCCAACAAAGGATATATCACAAAGTATTGAGATGAAATTTTGTTTCTGACCAAATACTTATTTTCCACTATAAAATGCAAATAAAAGGAAAAAAAACAGACAATGTGATTTTCTGGATTTTTTTTTCTCAGTTTGTCTCCCATAGTTGAGGTCTACCTATGATGTAAATTACAGACGCCTCTCATCTTTTTAAGTGGTGGAACTTGCACTATTGCTGACTGACTAAATACTTTTTTGCCCCACTGTATGTTAATTCTTATCTATCTATCTAATAGGATGACGACAGCTGTCCAGACCTGCATCCCACCACAACCACCACTCCGGAGTAATCCCTGGCGAATGCTATCCTCCTCAGTGACACAGTGAGGGGCTACGCGCCCCCTTCTGCTCTGAGGGTATGTACTCATCTAAGAGTGATGCTCAAACTGTTGAGGTGCAGCTGTGGGACCCTATTTTCAGTGATGATGTCCTCCACCCAAGTCTCAAAAGCTAAAAGGGTCTTCAGGAGAGGTGGGTAGTCGAGCTAGGCTATCAGACGGTCACCTCTGTAGCTGTAGTGTCATCCTTCCTATGGTTCCATTCAGGGGTGGACAGGGGTGGACATGTTGTTTTTACAACTTCTGCAACTGCACACGGGCGATGAGGTACATATATTAATCCTTATCTATCTATCTAATAGGATGACGACAGCTGTCCAAACCTGCATCCCACCACAACAACCACTCCGGAGTAATCCCTGGCGAATGCTATCCTCCTCAGTAACACATTGACTGGCTACGCGCCCACCTTCTGCTCTGAGGGTATGTACTCTTCTAAGAGTGATGCTCAAACTGTTGGGGTGCAGCTGTGGGACCCTATTTTCAGAGATGATGTCCTCCACCCAAGTCTCAAAAGCTGAAAGGGTCTTCAGGAGAGGTGAGTAGTCGAGCTAGGCTATCAGACGGTCACCTCTGTAGCTGTAGTGTCATCCTTCCTATGGTTCCATTCAGGGGTGGACAGGGGCGGACATGTTGTTGGTACAACTTGTGCAACTGCACACGGGCGATGAGGTACATATATTAATTCTTATCTATCTATCTAATAGGATGACGACATCTGTCCAGACCTGCATCCCACCACAACCACCACTCCGGAGTAATCCCTGGCGAATGCTATCCTCCTCAGTGACAGGGTGAGGGGCTACGCGCCCACTTCTGCTCTGAGGGTATGTACTCATCTAAGAGTGATGCTCAAACTGTTGGGGTTCAGCTGTGGGACACTATTTTCAGAGATGATGTCCTCCACCCAAGTCTCAAAAGCTGAAAGGGTCATCAGGAAAGGTGGGTAGTCGAGCTAGGCTATCAGACGGTCACCTCTGTAGCTGTAGTGTCATCCTTCCTATGGTTCCATTCAGGGGTGGACAGGGGCGGACATGTTGTTGGTACAACTTGTGTAACTACACACGGGCCAAGAGTTAAGGGTACCAATTTCCACTTCCAAAGCTGATGAAGCTGTGCGTTATGATGAGTCATTGGGCTGATCATTAGCATAAAGACAGAATCTAAAATTTATCCACAACAAGACCATTAATATGAGGCATACAGGTAGGACTAGCTTAACATTTCTATTACCTGTATGCTCATATTAATAGGCCATATACGTCTCACGGGGGGGGTGACAGATTCTATTTAAAACATAAACAGACATATATAAATTCTTATCTATCTAATTGGATGATGACAGCTGTCCAGACCTGCATCCCACCACAACAACCACTCCGGAGTAATCCCTGGCGAATGCTATCCTCCTCAGTAACACATTGAATGGCTACGCGCCCCCTTCTGCTCTGAGGGTATGTACTCATCTAAGAGTGATGCTAAAACTGTTGGGGTGCAGCTGTGGGACCCTATTTTCAGAGATGATGTCCTCCACCCAAGTCTCAAAAGCTGAAAGGGTCTTCAGGAGAGGTGGGTAGTCGAGCTAGGCCATCAGACGGTCACCTCTGTAGCTGTAGTGTCATCCTTCCTATGGTTCCATTCAGGGGTGGACAGGGGCGGACATGTTGTTGGTACAACTTGTACAACTGCACACGGGCGATGAGGTACACATATTAATCCTTATCTATCTATCTAATAGTATGACGACAGCTGTCCAGACCTGCATCCCACCACAACAACCACTCCGGAGTAATCCCTGGCGAATGCTATCCTCCTCAGTGAGACAGTAAATGGCTACGCGCCCCCTTCTGCTCTGAGGGTATGTACTCATCTAAGAGTGATGCTCAAACTGTTGGGGTGCAGCTGTGGGACCCTATTTTCAGAGATGATGTCCTCCACCCAAGTCTCAAAAGCTGAAAGGGTCTTCAGGAGAGGTGGGTAGTCGAGCTAGGCTATCAGACGGTCACCTCTGTAGCTGTAGTGTCATCCTTCCTATGGTTCCATTCAGGGGTGAACAAGGGCAGACATGTTGTTGATGCAACTGCACACGGGCCAAGAGGTAAGAGGACCAATTTCCACCTCCAAAGCAGATGATACTGTGCGTTATGATGAGTCATTTGGGTGATCATTAGCATAAAGACAGAATATAAAATTTATCCACAACAAGACCATTAATATGAGGTATACAGGTAGGACTAGCTTAACATTTCTATTACCTGTATGCCCATATTAATAAGTCACATACGTCTCGGGTGGGGAGGGAAAGATTCAGTTTAAAGCATAAAACATACATATATAAATTCTTATCTATCTAATAGGATGACAACAGCTGTCCAGACCTGCATCCCACCACAACCACCACTCCGGAGTAATCCCTGGCGAATGCTATCCTCCTCAGTGACACAGTGAGAGGCTACGCGCCCCCTTCTGCTCTGAGGGTATGTACTCATCTAAGAGTGATGCTCAAACTGTTGGGGTTGAGCTGTGGGACCCTATTTTCAGAGAAGATGTCCTCCACCCAAGTCTCAAAAGCTGAAAGGGTCTTCAGGAGAGGTGGGTAGTCGAGCTAGGCTATCAGACGGTCACCTCTGTAGCTGTAGTGTCATCCTTCCTAAGGTTCCATTCAGGGGTGGACAGGGGCGGACATGTTGTTGGTACAACTTGTGCAACTACACACGGGCCAAGAGTTAAGGGTACCAATTTCCACTTACAAAGCTGATGAAGCTGTGCGTTATGATGAGTCATTGGGCTGATCATTAGCATAAAGACAGAATCTAAAATTTATCCACAACAAGACCATTAATATGAGGCATACAGGTAGGACTAGCTTAACATTTCTATTACTTGTATGCTCATATTAATAGGCCATATACGTCTCGCGGGGGGGTGACAGATTCTATTTAAAGCATAAACAGACATATATAAATTCTTATCTATCTAATTGGATGACGACAGCTGTCCAGACCTGCATCCCACCACAACAACCACTCCGGAGTAATCCCTGGCGAATGCTATCCTCCTCAGTAACACAGTGACTGGCTACGCGCCCCCTTCTGCTCTGAGGGTATGTACTCATCTAAGAGTGATGCTAAAACTGTTGGGGTGCAGCTGTGGGACCCTATTTTCAGAGATGATGTCCTCCACCCAAGTCTCAAAAGCTGAAAGGGTCTTCAGGAGAGGTGGGTAGTCGAGCTAGGCTATCAGACGGTCACCTCTGTAGCTGTAGTGTCATCCTTCCTATGGTTCCATTCAGGGGTGGACAGGGGCGGACATGTTGTTGGTACAACTTGTGCAACTGCACACGGGCGATGAGGTACATATATTAATCCTTATCTATCTATCTATTAGGATGACGACAGCTGTCCAGACCTGCATCCCACCACAACAACCACTCCGGAGTAATCCCTGGCGAATGCTATCCTCCTCAGTGAGACAGTAAATGGCTACGCGCCCCCTTCTGCTCTGAGGGTATGTACTCATCTAAGAGTGATGCTCAAACTGTTGGGGTGCAGCTGTGGGACCCTATTTTCAGAGATGATGTCCTCCAGCCAAGTCTCAAAAGCTGAAAGGGTCTTCAGGAGAGGTGGGTAGTCGAGCTAGGCTATCAGACGGTCACCTCTGTAGCTGTAGTGTCATCCTTCCTATGGTTCCATTCAGGGGTGGACAGGGGCGGACATGTTGTTGGTACAACTTGTGCAACTGCACACGGGCGATGAGGTACATATATTAATCCTTATCTATCTATCTAATAGGATGACGACAGCTGTCCAGACATGAATCCCACCACAACAACCACTCCGGAGTAATCCATGGCGAATGCTATCCTCCTCAGTGAGACAGTAAATGGCTACGCACCCCCTTCTACTCTGAGGGTATGTACTCATCTAAGAGTTATGCTCAAACTGTTGGGGTGCAGCTGTGGGACCCTATTTTCAGAGATGATGTCCTCCACCCAAGTCTCAAAAGCTGAAAGGGTCTTCAGGAAAGGTGGGTTGTCGAGCTAGGCTATCAGACGGTCACCTCTGTAGCTGTAGTGTCATCCTTCCTATGGTTCCATTCAGGGGTGGACAGGGGTGGACATGTTGTTGGTACAACTTGTGCAACTGCACAAGGGCGATGAGGTACATATATTAATCCTTATCTATCTATCTAATAGGATGACGACAGCTGTCCAGACCTGCATCCCACCACAACAACCACTCCGGAGTAATCCCTGGAGAATGCTATCCTCCTCAGTAACACAGTGACTGGCTACCCGCCCCCTTCTGCTCTGAGGGTATGTACTCTTCTAAGAGTGATGCTTAAACTGTTGGGGTGCAGCTGTGGGACCCTATTTTCAGAGATGATGTCCTCCACCCAAGTCTCAAAAGCTGAAAGGGTCTTCAGGAGAGGTGAGTAGTCGAGCTAGGCTATCAGACGGTCACCTCTGTAGCTGTAGTGTCATCCTTCCTATGGTTCCATTCAGGGGTGGACAGGGGCGGACATGTTGTTGGTACAACTTGTGCAACTGCACACGGGCGATGAGGTACATATATTAATTCTTATCTATCTATCTAATAGGATGACGACAGCTGTCCAGACCTGCATCCCACCACAACCACCACTCCGGAGTAATCCCTGGCGAATGCTATGCTCCTCAGTGACACAGTGAGGGGCTACGCGCCCCCTTCTGCTCTGAGGGTATGTACTCATCTAAAAGTGATGGTCAAACTGTTGGGGTGCAGCTGTGGGACCCTATTTTCAGAGATGATGTCCTCCACCCAAGTCTCAAAAGCTGAAAGGGTCTTCAGGAGAGGTGGGTAGTCGAGCTAGGCTATCAGACGGTCACCTCTGTAGCTGTAGTGTCATCCTTCCTATGGTTCCATTCAGGGGTGGACAGGGGCGGACATGTTGTTGGTACAACTTGTGCAACTGCACACGGCCCAAGAGTTAAGGGTACCAATTTCCACTTCCAAAGCTGATGAAGCTGTGCGTTATGATGAGTCATTGGGCTGATCATTAGCATAAAGACAGAATCTAAAATTTATCCACAACAAGACCATTAATATGAGGCATACAGGTAGGACTAGCTTAACATTTCTATTACCTGTATGCTCATATTAATAGGTCATATGCGTCTCGCGGGGGGGGTGACAGATTCTATTTAAAGCATAAACAGACATATATAAATTCTTATCCATCTAATTGGATGACGACAGCTGTCCAGACCTGCATCCCACCACAACAACCACTCCTGAGTAATCCCTGGCGAATGCTATCCTCCTCAGTGACACAGTGAATGGCTACGCGCCCCCTTCTGCTCTGAGGGTATGTACTCATCTAAGAGTGATGCTAAAACTGTTGGGGTGCAGCTGTGGGACCCTATTTTCAGAGATGATGTCCTCCACCCAAGTCTCAAAAGCTGAAAGGGTCTTCAGGAGAGGTGGGTAGTCGAGCTAGGCTATCAGAGGGTCACCTCTGTAGCTGTAGTGTCATCCTTCCTATGGTTACATTCAGGGGTGGACAGGGGCGGACATGTTGTTGGTACAACTTGTGCAACTGCACACGGGCGATGAGGTACATATATTAATCCTTATCTATCTATCTAATAGGATGACGACAGCTGTCCAGACCTGCATCCCACCACAACAACCACTCCGGAGTAATCCCTGGCGAATGCTATCCTCCTCAGTGAGACAGTAAATGGCTACGCGCCCCCTTCTGCTCTGAGGGTATGTACTCATCTAAGAGTGATGCTCAAACTGTTGGGGTGCAGCTGTGGGACCCTATTTTCAGAGATGATGTCCTCCACCCAAGTCTCAAAAGCTGAAAGGGTCTTCAGGAGAGGTGGGTAGTCGAGCTAGGCTATCAGACGGTCACCTCTGTAGCTGTAGTGTCATCCTTCCTATGGTTCCATTCAGGGGTGGACAGGGGTGGACATGTTGTTTTTACAACTTGTGCAACTGCACACGGGCGATGAGGTACATATATTAATCCTTATCTATCTATCTAATAGGATGACGACAGCTGTCCAGACCTGCATCCCACCACAACCACCACTCCGGAGTAATCCCTGGCGAATGCTATCCTCCTCAGTGAGACAGTAAATGGCTACGCGCCCCCTTCTGCTCTGAGGGTATGTACTCATCTAAGAGTGATGCTCAAACTGTTGGGGTGCAGCTGTGGGACCCTATTTTCAGAGATGATGTCCTCCACCCAAGTCTCAAAAGCTGAAAGGGTCTTCAGGAGAGGTGGGTAGTCGAGCTAGGCTATCAGACGGTCACCTCTGTAGCTGTAGTGTCATCCTTCCTATGGTTCCATTCAGGGGTGGACAGGGGCGGACATGTTGTTGGTACAACTTGTGCAACTGCACACGGGCGATAAGGTACATATATTAATTCTTATCTATCTATCTAATAGGATGACGACAGCTGTCCAGACCTGCATCCCACCACAACCACCACTCCGGAGTAATCCCTGGCGAATGCTATGCTCCTCATTGACACAGTGAGGGGCTACGCGCCCCCTTCTGCTCTGAGGGTATGTACTCATCTAAAAGTGATGGTCAAACTGTTGGGGTGCAGCTGTGGGACCCAATTTTCAGAGATGATGTCCTCCACCCAAGTCTCAAAAGCTGAAAGGGTCTTGAGGAGAGGTGGGTAGTCGAGCTAGGCTATCAGACGGTCACCTCTGTAGCTGTAGTGTCATCCTTCCTATGGTTCCATTCAGGGGTGGACAGGGGCGGACATGTTGTTGGTACAACTTGTGCAACTGCACACGGGCGATGAGGTACATATATTAATCCTTATCTATCTATCTAATTGGATGACGACAGCTGCCCAGACCTGCATCCCACCACAACCACCACTCCGGAGTAATCCCTGGCGAATGCTATCCTCCTCAGTAACACAGTGACTGGCTACGCGCCCCCCTCTGCTCTGAGGGTATGTACTCATCTAAGAGTGATGCTAAAACTGTTGGGGTGCAGCTGTGGGACCCTATTTTCAGAGATGATGTCCTCCACCCAAGTCTCAAAAGCTGAAAGGGTCTTCAGGAGAGGTGGGTAGTCGAGCTACGCTATAAGACGGTCACTTCTGTAGCTGTAGTGTCATCCTTCCTATGGTTCCATTCAGGGGTGGACAGGGGCGGACATGTTGTTGGTACAACTTGTGCAACTGCACACGGGCGATGAGGTACATGTATTAATCCTTATCTATCTATCTAATAGGATGACGACAGCTGTCCAGACCTGCATCCCACCACAACAACCACTCCGGAGTAATCCCTGGCGAATGCTATCCTCCTCAGTGAGACAGTAAATGGCTACGCACCCCCTTCTGCTCTGAGGGTATGTACTCATCTAAGAGTGATGCTCAAACTGTTGGGGTGCAGCTGTGGGACCCTATTTTCAGAGATGATGTCCTCCACCCTAGTCTCAAAAGCTGAAAGGGTCTTCAGGAGAGGTGGGTAGTCGAGCTAGGCTATCAGACGGTCACCTCTGTAGCTGTAGTGTCATCCTTCCTATGGTTCCATTCAGGAGTGGACAGGGGTGGACATGTTGTTTTTACAACTTGTGCAACTGCACACGGGCGATGAGGTACATATATTAATCCTTATCTATCTATCTAATAGGATGACGACAGCTGTCCAGACCTGCATCCCACCACAACAACCACTCCGGAGTAATCCCTGGCGAATGCTATCCTCCTCAGTAACACAGTGACTGGCTACGCGCCCCCTTCTGCTCTGAGGGTATGTACTCTTCTAAGAGTGATGCTCAAACTGTTGGGGTGCAGCTGTGGGACCCTATTTTCAGAGATGATGTCCTCCACCCAAGTCTCAAAAGCTGAAAGGGTCTTCAGGAGAGGTGAGTAGTCGAGCTAGGCTATCAGACGGTCACCTCTGTAGCTGTAGTGTCATCCTTCCTATGGTTCCATTCAGGGGTGGACAGGGGCGGACATGTTGTTGGTACAACTTATGCAACTGCACACGGGCGATGAGGTACATATATTAATTCTTATCTATCTATCTAATAGGATGACGACAGCTGTCCAGACCTACATCCCACCACAACCACCTCTCCGGAGTAATCCCTGGCGAATGCTATGCTCCTCAGTGACACGGTGAGGGGCTACGCGCCCCCTTCTGCTCTGAGGGTATGTACTCATCTAAAAGTGATGGTCAAACTGTTGGGGTGCAGCTGTGGGACCCTATTTTCAGAGATGATGTCCTCCACCCAAGTCTCAAAAGCTGAAAGGGTCTTCAGGAGAGGTGGGTAGTCGAGCTAGGCTATCAGACGGTCACCTCTGTAGCTGTAGTGTCATCCTTCCTATGGTTCCATTCAGGGGTGGACAGGGGCGGACATGTTGTTGGTACAACTTGTGCAACTGCACACGGGCCAAGAGTTAAGGGTACCAATTTCCACTTCCAAAGCTGATGAAGCTGTGCGTTATGATGAGTCTTTGGGCTGATCATTAGCATAAAGACAGAATCTAAAATTTATCCACAACAAGACCATTAATATGAGGCATACAGGTAGGACTAGCTTAACATTTCTATTACCTGTATGCTCATATTAATAGGCCATATACGTCTCGCGGGGGGGGGTGACAGATTCTATTTAAAGCATAAACAGACATATATAAATTCTTATCTATCTAATTGGATGACGACAGCTGTCCAGACCTGCATCCCACCACAACCACCACTCCGGAGTAATCCCTGGCGAATGCTATCCTCCTCAGTGAGACAGTAAATGGCTACGCGCCCCCTTCTGCTCTGAGGGTATGTACTCATCTAAGAGTGATGCTCAAACTGTTGGGGTGCAGCTGTGGGACCCTATTTTCAGAGATGATGTCCTCCACCCAAGTCTCAAAAGCTGAAAGGGTCTTCAGGAGAGGTGGGTAGTCGAGCTAGGCTATCAGACGGTCACCTCTGTAGCTGTAGTGTCATCCTTCCTATGGTTCCATTCAGGGGTGGACAGGGGCGGACATGTTGTTGGTACAACTTGTGCAACTGCACACGGGCGATAAGGTACATATATTAATTCTTATCTATCTATCTAATAGGATGACGACAGCTGTCCAGACCTGCATCCCACCACAACCACCACTCCGGAGTAATCCCTGGCGAATGCTATGCTCCTCATTGACACAGTGAGGGGCTACGCGCCCCCTTCTGCTCTGAGGGTATGTACTCATCTAAAAGTGATGGTCAAACTGTTGGGGTGCAGCTGTGGGACCCAATTTTCAGAGATGATGTCCTCCACCCAAGTCTCAAAAGCTGAAAGGGTCTTGAGGAGAGGTGGGTAGTCGAGCTAGGCTATCAGACGGTCACCTCTGTAGCTGTAGTGTCATCCTTCCTATGGTTCCATTCAGGGGTGGACAGGGGCGGACATGTTGTTGGTACAACTTGTGCAACTGCACACGGGCGATGAGGTACATATATTAATCCTTATCTATCTATCTAATAGGATAACGACAGCTGTCCAGACCTGCATCCCACCACAACCACCACTCCGGAGTAATCCCTGGCGAATGCTATCCTCCTCAGTGACACAGTGAGGGGCTACGCTCCCCCTTCTGCTCTGAGGGTATGTACTCATCTAAGAGTGATGCTCAAACTGTTGGGGTGCAGCTGTGGGACCCTATTTTCAGAGATGATGTCCTCCACCCAAGTCTCAAAAGCTGAAAGGGTCTTCAGGAGAGGTGGGTAGTCGAGCTAGGCTATCAGACGGTCACCTCTGTAGCTGTAGTGTCATCCTTCCTATGGTTCCATTCAGGGGTGGACAGGGGCGGACATGTTTTGGTACAACTTGTGCAACTGCACACGGGCCAAGAGTTAAGGGTACCAATTTCCACTTCCAAAGCAGATGATACTGTGCGTTATGATGAGTCATTGGGCTGATCATTAGCATAAAGACAGAATCTAAAATTTATCCACAACAAGACCATTAATATGAGGCATACAGGTAGGACTAGCTTAACATTTCTATTACCTGTATGCTCATATTAATAGGCCATATACGTCTCGCGGGGAGGGTGACAGATTCTATTTAAAGCATAAACAGACATATATAAATTCTTATCTATCTAATTGGATGACGACAGCTGTCCAGACCTGCATCCCACCACAACAACCACTCCGGAGTAATCCCTGGCGAATGTTATCCTCCTCAGTAACACAGTGACTGACTACGCTCCCCCTTCTGCTCTGAGGGTATGTACTCATCTAAGAGTGATGCTAAAACTGTTGGGGTGCAGCTGTGCGACCCTATTTTCAGAGATGATGTCCTCCACCCAAGTCTCAAAAGCTGAAAGGGTCTTCAGGAGTGGTGGGTAGTCGAGCTAGGCTATCAGACGGTCACCTCTGTAGCTGTAGTGTCATCCTTCCTATGGTTCCATTCAGGGGTGGACAGGGGCGGACATGTTGTTTTTACAACTTGTGCAACTGCACACGGGCGATGAGGTACATATATTAATCCTTATCTATCTATCTATCTAATAGGATGACGACAGCTGTCCAGACATGCATCCCACCACAACAACCACTCCGGAGTAATCCCTGGCGAATGCTATCCTCCTCAGTAACACAGTGACTGGCTACGCGCCCCCTTCTGCTCTGAGGGTATGTACTCATCTAAGAGTGATGCTCAAACTGTTGGGGTGCAGCTGTGGGACCCTATTTTCAGAGATGATGTCCTCCACCCAAGTCTCAAAAGCTGAAAGGGTCTTCAGGAGAGGAGGGTAGTCGAGCTAGGCTATCAGACGGTCACCTCTGTAGCTGTATTGTCATCCTTCCTATGGTTCCATTCAGGAGTGGACAGGGGTGGACATGTTGTTTTTACAACTTGTGCAACTGCACAAGGGCGATGAGGTACATATATTAATCCTTATCTATCTATCTAATAGGATGACGACAGCTGTCCAGACCTGCATCCCACCACAACAACCACTCCGGAGTAATCCCTGGCGAATGTTATCCTCCTCAGTAACACAGTGACTGGCTACGCGCCCCCTTCTGCTCTGAGGGTATGTACTCTTCTAAGAGTGATGCTAAAACTGTTGGGGTGCAGCTGTGGGACCCTATTTTCAGAGATGATGTCCTCCACCCAAGTCTCAAAAGCTGAAAGGGTCTTCAGGAGAGGTGGGTAGTCGAGCTACGCTATAAGACGGTCACTTCTGTAGCTGTAGTGTCATCCTTCCTATGGTTCCATTCAGGGGTGGACAGGGGCGGACATGTTATTGGTTCAACTTGTGCAACTGCACACAGGCCAAGAGTTAAGGGTACCAATTTCCACTTCCAAAGCTGATGAAGCTTTGCGTTATGATGAGTCATTGGGCTGATCATTAGCATAAAGACAGAATCTAAAATTTATCCACAACAAGACCATTAATATGAGGCATACAGGTAGGACTAGCTTAACATTTCTATTACCTGTATGCTCATATTAATAGGCCATATACGTCTCGCGGGGGGGGGGTGACAGATTCTATTTAAAGCATAAACAGACATATATAAATTCTTATCTATCTAATTGGATGACGACAGCTGTCCAGACCTGCATCCCACCACAACAACCACTCCGGAGTAATCCCTGGCGAATGCTATCCTCCTCAGTAACACAGTGACTGGCTACGCGCCCCCCTCTGCTCTGAGGGTATGTACTCATCTAAGAGTGATGCTAAAACTGTTGGGGTGCAGCTGTGGGACCCTATTTTCAGAGATGATGTCCTCCACCCAAGTCTCAAAAGCTGAAAGGGTCTTCAGGAGAGGTGGGTAGTCGAGCTATGCTATAAGACGGTCACTTCTGTAGCTGTAGTGTCATCCTTCCTATGGTTCCATTCAGGGGTGGACAGGGGCGGACATGTTGTTGGTACAACTTGTGCAACTGCACACGGGCGATGAGGTACATATATTAATCCTTATCTATCTATCTAATAGGATGACGACAGCTGTCCAGACCTGCATCCCACCACAACAACCACTCCGAAGTAATCCCTGGCGAATGCTATCCTCCTCAGTGAGACAGTAAATGGCTACGCACCCCCTTCTGCTCTGAGGGTATGTACTCATCTAAGAGTGATGCTCAAACTGTTGGGGTGCAGCTGTGGGACCCTATTTTCAGAGATGATGTCCTCCACCCAAGTCTCAAAAGCTGAAAGGGTCTTCAGGAGAGGTGGGTAGTCGAGCTAGGCTATCAGACGGTCACCTCTGTAGCTGTAGTGTCATCCTTCCTATGGTTCCATTCAGGAGTGGACAGGGGTGGACATGTTGTTTTTACAACTTGTGCAACTGCACACGGGCGATGAGGTACATATATTAATCCTTATCTATCTATCTAATAGGATGACGACAGCTGTCCAGACCTGCATCCCACCACAACAACCACTCCGGAGTAATCCCTGGCGAATGCTATCCTCCTCAGTAACACAGTGACTGGCTACGCGCCCCCTTCTGCTCTGAGGGTATGTACTCTTCTAAGAGTGATGCTCAAACTGTTGGGGTGCAGCTGTGGGACCCTATTTTCAGAGATGATGTCCTCCACCCAAGTCTCAAAAGCTGAAAGGGTCTTCAGGAGAGGTGAGTAGTCGAGCTAGGCTATCAGACGGTCACCTCTGTAGCTGTAGTGTCATCCTTCCTATGGTTCCATTCAGGGGTGGACAGGGGCGGACATGTTGTTGGTACAACTTGTGCAACTGCACACGGGCGATGAGGTACATATATTAATTCTTATCTATCTATCTAATAGGATGACGACAGCTGTCCAGACCTACATCCCACCACAACCACCTCTCCGGAGTAATCCCTGGCGAATGCTATGCTCCTCAGTGACACGGTGAGGGGCTACGCGCCCCCTTCTGCTCTGAGGGTATGTACTCATCTAAAAGTGATGGTCAAACTGTTGGGGTGCAGCTGTGGGACCCTATTTTCAGAGATGATGTCCTCCACCCAAGTCTCAAAAGCTGAAAGGGTCTTCAGGAGAGGTGGGTAGTCGAGCTAGGCTATCAGACGGTCACCTCTGTAGCTGTAGTGTCATCCTTCCTATGGTTCCATTCAGGGGTGGACAGAGGCGGACATGTTGTTGGTACAACTTGTGCAACTGCACACGGGCCAAGAGTTAAGGGTACCAATTTCCACTTCCAAAGCTGATGAAGCTGTGCGTTATGATGAGTCTTTGGGCTGATCATTAGCATAAAGACAGAATCTAAAATTTATCCACAACAAGACCATTAATATGAGGCATACAGGTAGGACTAGCTTAACATTTCTATTACCTGTATGCTCATATTAATAGGCCATATACGTCTCGCGGGGGGGGGGTGACAGATTCTATTTAAAGCATAAACAGACATATATAAATTCTTATCTATCTAATTGGATGACGACAGCTGTCCAGACCTGCATCCCACCACAACAACCACTCCGGAGTAATCCCTGGCGAATGCTATCCTCCTCAGTAACACAGTGACTGGCTACGCGCCCCCCTCTGCTCTGAGGGTATGTACTCATCTAAGAGTGATGCTAAAACTGTTGGGGTGCAGCTGTGGGACCCTATTTTCAGAGATGATGTCCTCCACCCAAGTCTCAAAAGCTGAAAGGGTCTTCAGGAGAGGTGGGTAGTCGAGCTACGCTATAAGACGGTCACTTCTGTAGCTGTAGTGTCATCCTTCCTATGGTTCCATTCAGGGGTGGACAGGGGCGGACATGTTGTTGGTACAACTTGTGCAACTGCACACGGGCGATGAGGTACATATATTAATCCTTATCTATCTATCTAATAGGATGACGACAGCTGTCCAGACCTGCATCCCACCACAACAACCACTCCGGAGTAATCCCTGGCGAATGCTATCCTCCTCAGTGAGACAGTAAATGGCTACGCACCCCCTTCTGCTCTGAGGGTATGTACTCATCTAAGAGTGATGCTCAAACTGTTGGGGTGCAGCTGTGGGACCCTATTTTCAGAGATGATGTCCTCCACCCAAGTCTCAAAAGCTGAAAGGGTCTTCAGGAGAGGTGGGTAGTCGAGCTAGGCTATCAGACGGTCACCTCTGTAGCTGTAGTGTCATCCTTCCTATGGTTCCATTCAGGAGTGGACAGGGGTGGACATGTTGTTTTTACAACTTGTGCAACTGCACACGGGCGATGAGGTACATATATTAATCCTTATCTATCTATCTAATAGGATGACGACAGCTGTCCAGACCTGCATCCCACCACAACAACCACTCCGGAGTAATCCCTGGCGAATGCTATCCTCCTCAGTAACACAGTGACTGGCTACGCGCCCCCTTCTGCTCTGAGGGTATGTACTCTTCTAAGAGTGATGCTCAAACTGTTGGGGTGCAGCTGTGGGACCCTATTTTCAGAGATGATGTCCTCCACCCAAGTCTCAAAAGCTGAAAGGGTCTTCAGGAGAGGTGAGTAGTCGAGCTAGGCTATCAGACGGTCACCTCTGTAGCTGTAGTGTCATCCTTCCTATGGTTCCATTCAGGGGTGGACAGGGGCGGACATGTTGTTGGTACAACTTATGCAACTGCACACGGGCGATGAGGTACATATATTAATTCTTATCTATCTATCTAATAGGATGACGACAGCTGTCCAGACCTACATCCCACCACAACCACCTCTCCGGAGTAATCCCTGGCGAATGCTATGCTCCTCAGTGACACGGTGAGGGGCTACGCGCCCCCTTCTGCTCTGAGGGTATGTACTCATCTAAAAGTGATGGTCAAACTGTTGGGGTGCAGCTGTGGGACCCTATTTTCAGAGATGATGTCCTCCACCCAAGTCTCAAAAGCTGAAAGGGTCTTCAGGAGAGGTGGGTAGTCGAGCTAGGCTATCAGACGGTCACCTCTGTAGCTGTAGTGTCATCCTTCCTATGGTTCCATTCAGGGGTGGACAGAGGCGGACATGTTGTTGGTACAACTTGTGCAACTGCACACGGGCCAAGAGTTAAGGGTACCAATTTCCACTTCCAAAGCTGATGAAGCTGTGCGTTATGATGAGTCTTTGGGCTGATCATTAGCATAAAGACAGAATCTAAAATTTATCCACAACAAGACCATTAATATGAGGCATACAGGTAGGACTAGCTTAACATTTCTATTACCTGTATGCTCATATTAATAGGCCATATACGTCTCGCGGGGGGGGTGACAGATTCTATTTAAAGCATAAACAGACATATATAAATTCTTATCTATCTAATTGGATGACGACAGCTGTCCAGACCTGCATCCCACCACAACAACCACTCCGGAGTAATCCCTGGCGAATGCTATCCTCCTCAGTAACACAGTGACTGGCTACGCGCCCCCTTCTGCTCTGAGGGTATGTACTCTTCTATGAGTGATGCTGAAACTGTTGGGGTGCAGCTGTGGGACCCTATTTTCAGAGAAGATGTCCTCCACCCAAGTCTCAAAAGCTGAAAGGGTCTTCAGGAGAGGTGGGTAGTCGAGCTAGGCTATCAGACGGTCACCTCTGTAGCTGTAGTGTCATCCTTTCTATGGTTCCATTCAGGGGTGGACAGGGGCGGACATGTTGTTGGTACAACTTGTGGAACTGCACACGGGCGATGAGGTACATATATTAATTCTTATCTATCTATCTAATAGGATGACGACAGCTGTCCAGACCTGCATCCCACCACAACCACCACTCCGGAGTAATCCCTGGCGAATGCTATCCTCCTCAGTGACACAGTGAGGGGCTACGCGCCCCCTTCTGCTCTGAGGGTATGTACTCATCTAAGAGTGATGCTCAAACTGTTGGGGTGCAGCTGTGGGACCCTATTTTCAGAGATGATGTCCTCCACCCAAGTCTCAAAAGCTGAAAGGGTCTTCAGGAGAGGTGGGTAGTCGAGCTAGGCTATCAGACGGTCACCTCTGTAGCTGTAGTGTCATCCTTCCTATGGTTCCATTCAGGGGTGGACAGGGGCGGACATGTTTTGGTACAACTTGTGCAACTGCACATGGGCCAAGAGTTAAGGGTACCAATTTCCACTTCCAAAGCTGATGAAGCTGTGCGTTATGATGAGTCATTGGGCTGATCATTAGCATAAAGACAGATTCTAAAATTTATCCACAACAAGACCATTAATATGAGGCATACAGGTAGGACTAGCTTAACATTTCTATTACATGTATGCTCATATTAATAGGCCATATACGTCTCGCGGGGGGGGTGACAGATTCTATTTAAAGCATAAACAGACATATATAAATTCTTATCTATCTAATTGGATGACGATAGCTGTCCAGACCTGCATCCCACCACAACCACCACTCCGGAGTAATCCCTGGCGAATGGTATCCTCCTCAGTAACACAGTGACTGACTACGCGCCCCCTTCTGCTCTGAGGGTATGTACTCATCTAAGAGTGATGCTAAAACTGTTGGGGTGCAGCTGTGGGACCCTATTTTCAGAGATGATGTCCTCCACCCAAGTCTCAAAAGCTGAAAGGGTCTTCAGGAGAGGTGGGTAGTCGAGCTAGGCTATCAGACGGTCACCTCTGTAGCTGTAGTGTCATCCTTCCTATGGTTCCATTCAGGGCTAGACAGGGGCGGACATGTTGTTGGTACAACTTGTGCAACTGCACACGGGCGATGAGGTACATATATTAATCCTTATCTATCTATCTAATAGGATGACGACAGCTGTCCAGACCTGCATCCCACCACAACAACCACTCCGGAGTAATCCCTGGCGAATGCTATCCTCCTCAGTAACACAGTGACTGACTACGCGCCCCCTTCTGCTCTGAGGGTATGTACTCTTCTAAGAGTGATGCTCAAACTGTTGGGGTGCAGCTGTGGGACCCTATTTTCAGAGATGATGTCCTCCACCCAAGTCTCAAAAGCTGAAAATGTCTTCAGGAGAGGTGAGTAGTCGAGCTAGCATATCAGACGGTCACCTCTGTAACTGTAGTGTCATCCTTCCTATGGTTCCATTCAGGGTTGGACAGGGGCGGACATGTTGTTGGTACAACTTGTGCAACTGCACACGGGCGATGAGGTACATATATTAATTCTTATCTATCTATCTAATAGGATGACGACAGCTGTCCAGACCTGCATCCCACCACAACCACCACTCCGGAGTAATCCCTGGCGAATGCTATGCTCCTCAGTGACACAGTGAGGGGCTACGCGCCCCCTTCTGCTCTGAGGGTATGTACTCATCTAAAAGTGATGGTCAAACTGTTGGGGTGCAGCTGTGGGACCCTATTTTCAGAGATGATGTCCTCCACCCAAGTCTCAAAAGCTGAAAGGGTCTTCAGGAGAGGTGGGTAGTCGAGCTAGGCTATCAGACGGTCACCTCTGTAGCTGTAGTGTCATCCTTCCTATGGTTCCATTCAGGGGTGGACAGGGGCGGACATGTTGTTGGTACAACTTGTGCAACTGCACACGGCCCAAGAGTTAAGGGTACCAATTTCCACTTCCAAAGCTGATGAAGCTGTGCGTTATGATGAGTCATTGGGCTGATCATTAGCATAAAGACAGAATCTAAAATTTATCCACAACAAGACCATTAATATGAGGCATACAGGTAGGACTAGCTTAACATTTCTATTACCTGTATGCTCATATTAATAGGTCATATGCGTCTCGCGGGGGGGGTGACAGATTCTATTTAAAGCATAAACAGACATATATAAATTCTTATCCATCTAATTGGATGACGACAGCTGTCCAGACCTGCATCCCACCACAACAACCACTCCTGAGTAATCCCTGGCGAATGCTATCCTCCTCAGTGACACAGTGAATGGCTACGCGCCCCCTTCTGCTCTGAGGGTATGTACTCATCTAAGAGTGATGCTAAAACTGTTGGGGTGCAGCTGTGGGACCCTATTTTCAGAGATGATGTCCTCCACCCAAGTCTCAAAAGCTGAAAGGGTCTTCAGGAGAGGTGGGTAGTCGAGCTAGGCTATCAGACGGTCACCTCTGTAGCTGTAGTGTCATCCTTCCTATGGTTACATTCAGGGGTGGACAGGGGCGGACATGTTGTTGGTACAACTTGTGCAACTGCACACGGGCGATGAGGTACATATATTAATCCTTATCTATCTATCTAATAGGATGACGACAGCTGTCCAGACCTGCATCCCACCACAACAACCACTCCGGAGTAATCCCTGGCGAATGCTATCCTCCTCAGTGAGACAGTAAATGGCTACGCGCCCCCTTCTGCTCTGAGGGTATGTACTCATCTAAGAGTGATGCTCAAACTGTTGGGGTGCAGCTGTGGGACCCTATTTTCAGAGATGATGTCCTCCACCCAAGTCTCAAAAGCTGAAAGGGTCTTCAGGAGAGGTGGGTAGTCGAGCTAGGCTATCAGACGGTCACCTCTGTAGCTGTAGTGTCATCCTTCCTATGGTTCCATTCAGGGGTGGACAGGGGTGGACATGTTGTTTTTACAACTTGTGCAACTGCACACGGGCGATGAGGTACATATATTAATCCTTATCTATCTATCTAATAGGATGACGACAGCTGTCCAGACCTGCATCCCACCACAACCACCACTCCGGAGTAATCCCTGGCGAATGCTATCCTCCTCAGTGAGACAGTAAATGGCTACGCGCCCCCTTCTGCTCTGAGGGTATGTACTCATCTAAGAGTGATGCTCAAACTGTTGGGGTGCAGCTGTGGGACCCTATTTTCAGAGATGATGTCCTCCACCCAAGTCTCAAAAGCTGAAAGGGTCTTCAGGAGAGGTGGGTAGTCGAGCTAGGCTATCAGACGGTCACCTCTGTAGCTGTAGTGTCATCCTTCCTATGGTTCCATTCAGGGGTGGACAGGGGCGGACATGTTGTTGGTACAACTTGTGCAACTGCACACGGGCGATAAGGTACATATATTAATTCTTATCTATCTATCTAATAGGATGACGACAGCTGTCCAGACCTGCATCCCACCACAACCACCACTCCGGAGTAATCCCTGGCGAATGCTATGCTCCTCATTGACACAGTGAGGGGCTACGCGCCCCCTTCTGCTCTGAGGGTATGTACTCATCTAAAAGTGATGGTCAAACTGTTGGGGTGCAGCTGTGGGACCCAATTTTCAGAGATGATGTCCTCCACCCAAGTCTCAAAAGCTGAAAGGGTCTTGAGGAGAGGTGGGTAGTCGAGCTAGGCTATCAGACGGTCACCTCTGTAGCTGTAGTGTCATCCTTCCTATGGTTCCATTCAGGGGTGGACAGGGGCGGACATGTTGTTGGTACAACTTGTGCAACTGCACACGGGCGATGAGGTACATATATTAATCCTTATCTATCTATCTAATAGGATAACGACAGCTGTCCAGACCTGCATCCCACCACAACCACCACTCCGGAGTAATCCCTGGCGAATGCTATCCTCCTCAGTGACACAGTGAGGGGCTACGCGCCCCCTTCTGCTCTGAGGGTATGTACTCATCTAAGAGTGATGCTCAAACTGTTGGGGTGCAGCTGTGGGACCCTATTTTCAGAGATGATGTCCTCCACCCAAGTCTCAAAAGCTGAAAGGGTCTTCAGGAGAGGTGGGTAGTCGAGCTAGGCTATCAGACGGTCACCTCTGTAGCTGTAGTGTCATCCTTCCTATGGTTCCATTCAGGGGTGGACAGGGGCGGACATGTTTTGGTACAACTTGTGCAACTGCACACGGGCCAAGAGTTAAGGGTACCAATTTCCACTTCCAAAGCTGATGAAGCTGTGCGTTATGATGAGTCATTGGGCTGATCATTAGCATAAAGACAGAATCTAAAATTTATCCACAACAAGACCATTAATATGAGGCATACAGGTAGGACTAGCTTAACATTTCTATTACCTGTATGCTCATATTAATAGGCCATATACGTCTCGCGGGGAGGGTGACAGATTCTATTTAAAGCATAAACAGACATATATAAATTCTTATCTATCTAATTGGATGACGACAGCTGTCCAGACCTGCATCCCACCACAACAACCACTCCGGAGTAATCCCTGGCGAATGTTATCCTCCTCAGTAACACAGTGACTGACTACGCTCCCCCTTCTGCTCTGAGGGTATGTACTCATCTAAGAGTGATGCTAAAACTGTTGGGGTGCAGCTGTGCGACCCTATTTTCAGAGATGATGTCCTCCACCCAAGTCTCAAAAGCTGAAAGGGTCTTCAGGAGTGGTGGGTAGTCGAGCTAGGCTATCAGACGGTCACCTCTGTAGCTGTAGTGTCATCCTTCCTATGGTTCCATTCAGGGGTGGACAGGGGCGGACATGTTGTTGGTACAACTTGTGCAACTGCACACGGGCGATGAGGTACATATATTAATCCTTATCTATCTATCTATCTAATAGGATGACGACAGCTGTCCAGACATGCATCCCACCACAACAACCACTCCGGAGTAATCCCTGGCGAATGCTATCCTCCTCAGTAACACAGTGACTGGCTACGCGCCCCCTTCTGCTCTGAGGGTATGTACTCATCTAAGAGTGATGCTCAAACTGTTGGGGTGCAGCTGTGGGACCCTATTTTCAGAGATGATGTCCTCCACCCAAGTCTCAAAAGCTGAAAGGGTCTTCAGGAGAGGAGGGTAGTCGAGCTAGGCTATCAGACGGTCACCTCTGTAGCTGTATTGTCATCCTTCCTATGGTTCCATTCAGGAGTGGACAGGGGTGGACATGTTGATTTTACAACTTGTGCAACTGCACAAGGGCGATGAGGTACATATATTAATCCTTATCTATCTATCTAATAGGATGACGACAGCTATCCAGACCTGCATCCCACCACAACAACCACTCCGGAGTAATCCCTGGCGAATGTTATCCTCCTCAGTAACACAGTGACTGGCTACGCCCCCCCTTCTGCTCTGAGGGTATGTACTCTTCTAAGAGTGATGCTCAAACTGTTGGGGTGCAGCTGTGGGACCCTATTTTCAGAGATGATGTCCTCCACCCAAGTCTCAAAAGCTGAAAGGGTCTTCAGGAGAGGTGGGTAGTCGAGCTAGGCTATCAGAAGGTCACCTCTATAGCTGTAGTGTCATCCTTCCTATGGTTCCATTCAGGGGTGGACAGGGGCGGACATGTTGTTGGTTCAACTTGTGCAACTGCACACAGGCCAAGAGTTAAGGTTACCAATTTCCACTTCCAAAGCTGATGAAGCTTTGCGTTATGATGAGTCATTGGGCTGATCATTAGCATAAAGACAGAATCTAAAATTTATCCACAACAAGACCATTAATATGAGGCATACAGGTAGGACTAGCTTAACATTTCTATTACCTGTATGCTCATATTAATAGGCCATATACGTCTCGCGGGGGGGTGACAGATTCTATTTAAAGCATAAACAGACATATATAAATTCTTATCTATCTAATTGGATGACGACAGCTGTCCAGACCTGCATCCCACCACAACAACCACTCCGGAGTAATCCCTGGCGAATGCTATCCTCCTCAGTAACACAGTGACTGGCTACGCGCCCCCCTCTGCTCTGAGGGTATGTACTCATCTAAGAGTGATGCTAAAACTGTTGGGGTGCAGCTGTGGGACCCTATTTTCAGAGATGATGTCCTCCACCCAAGTCTCAAAAGCTGAAAGGGTCTTCAGGAGAGGTGGGTAGTCGAGCTACGCTATAAGACGGTCACTTCTGTAGCTGTAGTGTCATCCTTCCTATGGTTCCATTCAGGGGTGGACAGGGGCGGACATGTTGTTGGTACAACTTGTGCAACTGCACACGGGCGATGAGGTACATGTATTAATCCTTATCTATCTATCTAATAGGATGACGACAGCTGTCCACACCTGCATCCCACCACAACCACCACTCCGGAGTAATCCCTGGCGAATGCTATCCTCCTCAGTGAGACAGTAAATGGCTACGCACCCCCTTCTGCTCTGAGGGTATGTACTCATCTAAGAGTGATGCTCAAACTGTTGGGGTGCAGCTGTGGGACCCTATTTTCAGAGATGATGTCCTCCACCCAAGTCTCAAAAGCTGAAAGGGTCTTCAGGAGAGGTGGGTAGTCGAGCTAGGCTATCAGACGGTCACCTCTGTAGCTGTAGTGTCATCCTTCCTATGGTTCCATTCAGGAGTGGACAGGGGTGGACATGTTGTTTTTACAACTTGTGCAACTGCACACGGGCGATGAGGTACATATATTAATCCTTATCTATCTATCTAATAGGATGACGACAGCTGTCCAGACCTGCATCCCACCACAACAACCACTCCGGAGTAATCCCTGGCGAATGCTATCCTCCTCAGTAACACAGTGACTGGCTACGCGCCCCCTTCTGCTCTGAGGGTATGTACTCTTCTAAGAGTGATGCTCAAACTGTTGGGGTGCAGCTGTGGGACCCTATTTTCAGAGATGATGTCCTCCACCCAAGTCTCAAAAGCTGAAAGGGTCTTCAGGAGAGGTGAGTAGTCGAGCTAGGCTATCAGACGGTCACCTCTGTAGCTGTAGTGTCATCCTTCCTATGGTTCCATTCAGGGGTGGACAGGGGCGGACATGTTGTTGGTACAACTTATGCAACTGCACACGGGCGATGAGGTACATATATTAATTCTTATCTATCTATCTAATAGGATGACGACAGCTGTCCAGACCTACATCCCACCACAACCACCTCTCCGGAGTAATCCCTGGCGAATGCTATGCTCCTCAGTGACACGGTGAGGGGCTACGCGCCCCCTTCTGCTCTGAGGGTATGTACTCATCTAAAAGTGATGGTCAAACTGTTGGGGTGCAGCTGTGGGACCCTATTTTCAGAGATGATGTCCTCCACCCAAGTCTCAAAAGCTGAAAGGGTCTTCAGGAGAGGTGGGTAGTCGAGCTAGGCTATCAGACGGTCACCTCTGTAGCTGTAGTGTCATCCTTCCTATGGTTCCATTCAGGGGTGGACAGAGGCGGACATGTTGTTGGTACAACTTGTGCAACTGCACACGGGCCAAGAGTTAAGGGTACCAATTTCCACTTCCAAAGCTGATGAAGCTGTGCGTTATGATGAGTCTTTGGGCTGATCATTAGCATAAAGACAGAATCTAAAATTTATCCACAACAAGACCATTAATATGAGGCATACAGGTAGGACTAGCTTAACATTTCTATTACCTGTATGCTCATATTAATAGGCCATATACGTCTCGCGGGGGGGGTGACAGATTCTATTTAAAGCATAAACAGACATATATAAATTCTTATCTATCTAATTGGATGACGACAGCTGTCCAGACCTGCATCCCACCACAACAACCACTCCGGAGTAATCCCTGGCGAATGCTATCCTCCTCAGTAACACAGTGACTGGCTACGCGCCCCCTTCTGCTCTGAGGGTATGTACTCTTCTATGAGTGATGCTGAAACTGTTGGGGTGCAGCTGTGGGACCCTATTTTCAGAGAAGATGTCCTCCACCCAAGTCTCAAAAGCTGAAAGGGTCTTCAGGAGAGGTGGGTAGTCGAGCTAGGCTATCAGACGGTCACCTCTGTAGCTGTAGTGTCATCCTTCCTATGGTTCCATTCAGGGGTGGACAGGGGCGGACATGTTGTTGGTACAACTTGTGGAACTGCACACGGGCGATGAGGTACATATATTAATTCTTATCTATCTATCTAATAGGATGACGACAGCTGTCCAGACCTGCATCCCACCACAACCACCACTCCGGAGTAATCCCTGGAGAATGCTATCCTCCTCAGTGACACAGTGAGGGGCTACGCGCCCCCTTCTGCTCTGAGGGTATGTACTCATCTAAGAGTGATGCTCAAACTGTTGGGGTGCAGCTGTGGGACCCTATTTTCAGAGATGATGTCCTCCACCCAAGTCTCAAAAGCTGAAAGGGTCTTCAGGAGAGGTGGGTAGTCGAGCTAGGCTATCAGACGGTCACCTCTGTAGCTGTAGTGTCATCCTTCCTATGGTTCCATTCAGGGGTGGACAGGGGCGGACATGTTTTGGTACAACTTGTGCAACTGCACATGGGCCAAGAGTTAAGGGTACCAATTTCCACTTCCAAAGCTGATGAAGCTGTGCGTTATGATGAGTCTTTGGGCTGATCATTAGCATAAAGACAGAATCTAAAATTTATCCACAACAAGACCATTAATATGAGGCATACAGGTAGGACTAGCTTAACATTTCTATTACCTGTATGCTCATATTAATAGGCCATATACGTCTCGCGGGGGGGGTGACAGATTCTATTTAAAGCATAAACAGACATATATAAATTCTTATCTATCTAATTGGATGACGATAGCTGTCCAGACCTGCATCCCACCACAACAACCACTCCGGAGTAATCCCTGGCGAATGGTATCTTCCTCAGTGACACAGTGACTGGCTACGCGCCCCCTTCTGCTCTGAGGGTATGTACTCTTCTATGAGTGATGCTCAAACTGTTGGGGTGCAGCTGTGGGACCCTATTTTCAGAGATGATGTCCTCCAACCAAGTCTCAAAAGCTGAAAGGGTCTTCAGGAGAGGTGGGTAGTCGAGCTAGGATATCAGACGGTCACCTCTGTAGCTGTAGAGTCATCCTTCCTATGGTTCCATTCAGGGGTGGACATGGGCGGACATGTTGTTGGTACAACTTGTGCAACTGCACACGGGCGATGAGGTACATATATTAATCCTTATCTATCTATCTAATAGGATAACGACAGCTGTCCAGACCTGCATCCCACCACAACAACCCCTCCGGAGTAATCCCTGGCGAATGCTATCCTCCTCAGTGAGACTGTAAATGGCTACGCACCCCCTTCTGTTCTGAGGGTATGTACTCATCTAAGAGTGATGCTCAAACTGTTGGGGTGCAGCTGTGGGACCCTATTTTCAGAGATGATGTCCTCCACCCAAGTCTCAAAAGCTGAAAGGGTCTTCAGGAGAGGTGGGTAGTCGAGCTAGGCTATCAGACGGTCACCTCTGTAGCTGTAGTGTCATCCTTCCTATGGTTCCATTCAGGGGTGGGCAGGGGTGGACATGTTGTTTTTACAACTTGTGCAACTGCACACGGGCGATGAGGTACATATATTAATCCTTATCTATCTAATAGGATGACGACAGTTGTCCAGACCTGCATCCCACCACAACAACCACTCCTGAGTAATCCCTGGCGAATGCTATCCTCCTCAGTAACACAGTGACTGGCTACGCGCCCCCTTCTGCTCTGAGGGTATGTACTCTTCTAAGAGTGATGCTCAAACTGTTGGGGTGCAGCTGTGGGACCCTATTTTCAGAGATGATGTCCTCCACCCAAGTCTCAAAAGCTGAAAGGGTCTTCAGGAGAGGTGAGTAGTCGAGCTAGCATATCAGACGGTCACCTCTGTAGCTGTAGTGTCATACTTCATATGGTTCCATTCAGGGGTGGACAGGGGCGGACATATTTTGGTACAACTTGTGCAACTGCACACGGGCCAAGAGTTAAGGGTACCAATTTCCACTTCCAAAGCTGATGAAGCTGTGCGTTATGATGAGTCATTGGGCTGATCATTAGCATAAAGACAGAATCTAAAATTTATCCACAACAAGACCATTAATATGAGGCATACAGGTAGGACTAGCTTAACATTTCTATTACCTGTATGCTCATATTAATAGGCCATATACGTCGCGCGGAGGGGGTGACAGATTCTATTTAAAGCATAAACAGACATATATAAATTCTTATCTATCTAATTGGATGACGACAGCTGTCCAGACCTGCATCCCACCACAACAACCACTCCTGAGTAATCCCTGGCGAATGCTATCCTCCTCAGTAACACAGTGACTGGCTACGCGCCCCCTTCTGCTCTGAGGGTATGTACTCATCTAAGAGTGATGCTAAAACTGTTGGGGTGCAGCTGTGGGACCCTATTTTCAGAGATGATGTCCTCCACCCAAGTCTCAAATGCTGAAAGGGTCTTCAGGAGAGGTGGGTAGTCGAGCTAGGCTATCAGACGGTCACCTCTGTAGCTGTAGTGTCATCCTTCCTATGGTTCCATTCAGGGGTGGACAGGGGCAGACATGTTGTTGGTACAACTTGTGCAACTGCACACGGGCGATGAGGTACCTATATTAATCCTTATCTATCTATCTAATAGGATGACGACAGCTGTCCAGACCTGCATCCCACCACAACAACCACTCCGGAGTAATCCCTGGCGAATGCTATCCTCCTCAGTGAGACAGTAAATGGCTACGCGCCCCCTTCTGCTCTGAGGGTATGTACTCATCTAAGAGTGATGCTCAAACTGTTGGGGTGCAGCTGTGGGACCCTATTTTCAGAGATGATGTCCTCCACCCAAGTCTCAAAAGCTGAAAGGGACTTCAGGAGAGGTGGGTAGTCGAGCTAGGCTATCAGACGGTCACCTCTGTAGCTGTACTGTCATCCTTCCTATGGTTCCATTCAGGGGTGGACAGGGGCGGACATGTTGTTGGTACAACTTGTGCAACTGCACACGGGCGATGAGGTACATATATTAATTCTTATCTATCTATCTAATAGGATGACGACAGCTGTCCAGACCTGCATCCCACCACAACAACCACTCCGGAGTAATCCCTGGCGAATGCTATCCTCCTCAGTGACACAGTGAGGGGCTACGCGCCCCCTTCTGCTCTGAAGGTATGTACTCATCTAAGAGTGATGGTCAAACTGTTGGGGTGCAGCTGTGGGACCCTATTTTCAGAGATGATGTCCTCCACCCAAGTCTCAAAAGCTGAAAGGGTCTTCAGGAGAGGTGGGTAGTCGAGCTAGGCTATCAGACGGTCACCTCTGTAGCTGTAGTGTCATCCTTCCTATGGTTCCATTCAGGGGTGGACAGGGGCGGACATGTTGTTGGTACAACTTGTGCAACTGCACACGGGCGATGAGGTACATATATTAATCCTTATCTATCTATCTAATAGGATGACGACAGCTGTCCAGACCTGCATCCCACCACAACAACCACTCCGGAGTAATCCCTGGCGAATGCTATCCTCCTCAGTGAGACAGTAAATGGCTACGCGCCCCCTTCTGCTCTGAGGGTATGTACTTGTAGGGAAGGTGACCTGACGGACGGACGGACTAGTCAGAGTGAAGAAAGATAGGTTTGCACAGTGTAGGTAGGAGACAGTGATTACAGTGGGGAAACAACTAGAAAAGTGTAGTGGACGTGCAGTACCTTGGGATGACCATTAGATGGCAGGGTGGAGTGTGAGCAAAGGACTTTACAGCAGCTTAGGGCTTTAGAAACCGTTGGTCATGGGGGGCGTGGTGACAGTTAGTGACAGTTTCAAGGAACCGGGGAAGTTATAAATTCTGAGGGAGGGTTCCAGAAGATTCCAGTCCCCAGGGGGAGCCCAGGTGACAGGAGGACCACGCCAGTCTGTGTTCCCTGAGGAGAATCCGACCAGGGGGACTGAGGAGAGGAAACGTCAGGCGGGTGGTCCTGACAGGGAAGGACCGCAGCAGAGACAAGGCTCTGGGTGGAAGACACCGTATGTGTTACGACGAAACTGACCAGTAAAGTGCTGTTGGTGTACGGGCCTAAGGCGGCCACAGTAACCGAGCTGTCAGGATTGTCACAGTGTGAGACGGGACGTGACGTATAAATACGTCCCTAGTGTAACATACGGTGTTGGAGCGGCCCTGAACACGGAGGGCAGAGAGAGATATCGCGGTGTACCGCGAGGACCGTCAGTCGGACGGTGAGCAATAAACTTGGACCTGTTGCACCCAGAATCTGCCTCATCGTGTCTCTGTATCATCTCTGCGCGGTAAGAAGTAGGACCACCCCCCCCCAGCTCGGCACCCCACCTCACACCCCTACATTTGGCGTAGTCGGCAGGATCTCCGCCGCTAATACGCTATCTTCTGCGGCAGGCCTGCAACTGAAGTACTGAGGAAAACTTGGACTGCTCTATTTCGGATTATAAACACCTGTGGACTACCAATTACTGACCTGTGGATTACAAATTGGGACGCTGTGTCGGATCTGTGTTGCTTGCAGAGGATCCAAGGCAGTAGCTGATTCTGCCCAAGATGGCGGTATTACTTCAGCGCAGAGGAGAGGTCCGGGTGTTTGCAGTTGTTCAGAATGGACTGGGACCCCCTCCAACGTACCCCAAAAGGAAGCAATATATGCCCGGAGATCGACGTTTCCATATATTGGACCCTGGCAGATGGGTGGAAAGGTCTGCCAACGCCCCACCCAGCAGGAGGAGTGGCACAGAAGAAAAACTTGGCTGCGGCTGTCTGACGCCATTCGAGTGCTGCCCAACGGACGGTATGAGATGCTGCGGGTGTCGGGGCATCGGCCGCCTAGAGTGGCAATGGCGGCGAGAGATGGAGCTGCACCAGAAGTCATCTTCAGATTTACGGGCAGGCAGCGGGATGCTGAGCCGGGGAGCGGAGCCTGAGGGGAGTCAGCGAGAACGGCTGCCACCAATACCAGCAGAGGACTTCTCAGCAGAGCCCCCGAGTCTGGAGGGAAGGCCCGCAGGACAGTGGAGCAAGGAACGGAGGCTGCGGGGGAAACTGCGTGATGATGAAACGGAGGCCGCGGCGCCGGGGAAGGTGAGAGTACCCCCAGCCCTACCAGTGCCTCCGCAAGCGGCCCCCACCATTCTGCTGCAGCACGCGGCCCCCTGCGCACCGGAAGGCCTAGTTACCACGGGCCCCGTGGTGTATGCAGAGCTGAGCGAGGCCCCCGCTCATGTCCCCGAACTACCCCGCCCGGAGTCACCAGTGCAGAGCTCACCCAAAGAAGACGCTGCTGCGCTTTCCCTGCTAATAGCAGCTGCATCGTTGAAATCGGCCGTTACTCCAGCTCCGTTGGAAGTAGTGGATGCGGCCTGTCCTGAGGCCGCGGTTATGCCGCTGCTGGAGTCGGCTGCGGCCAACTTAGCAGGCCCTGTGATTCCAGCCCCCGAGGACCCGGTTGTCCCCATTTGCCACCTGACCCCAGCGGCTGCTGGGCCACAGAAATCTTCGGCCGTTTCTGTCTTGCGGTCTTTTTCAGCGGAGTCCCGCCCACCGGACTCCAGGGCCCGTGCTGTTCCCTCCGTGTGGGAAGCGGAGGTGAACAGGAAGAAAAAGGCCCGGGAGCAGGAAGTGTGGAACCTGCTCCACACTCAAGGAGAGGCCGTCATGGAAAAGAAGAGGACTTGAATGGACACCCTCAGTATCCCCGTGGAGCCCTCACCTCTGTCCATTGAGAGTGGTATAGACTGTCAGGAGTTCGATGCACCGTTGTGCAGATTATAAGGACAGTTGCATTTAGAAAAAAGTTTTGTTGTTGTTTAACTGATGCAACTATTTTCTCTCTCTTTCTTTCTTCTTTCTATGTTCTTTATATACGAAAATATGTTTACCTGACAGAACGGGGATACGGAAAAGTGGAGGAGTGTCCAGGTCCAAGGAAGGGGGGGAGGAAGAAAGAGGAAATGCAATGTTATGTTATATTTTGGTTTAAAAAGCAAGAGAAAATGAAAAAAAAAAAATTATAAAAAATGGGGTACTTGTGCTATTATAAAGTTGTTTTGTTGTATAATATGCAAAGTAAAATGCAACTGGTCCGGGTTAAGGGAAGGTCTGCGGGACCAAAGGAAAGTGTGAGATCCGGTAGGGATCTAAGAGTTGAGGTCTGGGAGACCGGGACGCCGACCATGACATGTAATTGAAAGAAGGAAAATGAATGGGAAGATGTGAGAAAGACAGCCGTCCTAGGTCAGGTCCCCAACACCACGGACACCCCTGAAGAAGGAAAGGCGGGCGCCGGCAATGATCTGGTAGGTGAGTGGCCTCGATCATGGCGTACCGGATAGTGAAAGGTAACAGTAGGGGAGAGTAGGGGAAAGATACACGCCGTAGAGAGAATACGGGTGTACCTTGCCCAATTTGAAAGACGTTGTCATGTGGCATGCGCGCTGGTGAGTAGCAGTAGGCTGCTCAGAGCATAGTGCTCCCAGTATGGTTCGGCCCCCGCAGATAGTGGGTTTGGCTCAACTTCTGGTCCGACAACAGAATGTAGGTGTAGATTCAGAACGACGAAGGCAGGGATGACGATTGTCGAGGACGACAATGGACAAAGGAAGGGAGAGTGTAGGGAAGGTGACCTGACGGACGGACGGACTAGTCAGAGTGAAGAAAGATAGGTTTGCACAGTGTAGGTAGGAGACAGTGATTACAGTGGGGAAACAACTAGAAAAGTGTAGTGGACGTGCAGTACCTTGGGATGACCATTAGATGGCAGGGTGGAGTGTGAGCAAAGGACTTTACAGCAGCTTAGGGCTTTAGAAACCGTTGGTCATGGGGGGCGTGGTGACAGTTAGTGACAGTTTCAAGGAATCAGGGAAGTTATAAATTCTGAGGGAGGGTTCCAGAAGATTCCAGTCCCCAGGGGGAGCCCAGGTGACAGGAGGACCACGCCAGTCTGTGTTCCCTGAGGAGAATCCGACCAGGGGGACTGAGGAGAGGAAACGTCAGGGGGGTGGTCCTGACAGGGAAGGACCGCAGCAGAGACAAGGCTCTGGGTGGAAGACACCGTATGTGTTACGACGAAACTGACCAGTAAAGTGCTGTTGGTGTACGGGCCTAAGGCGGCCACAGTAACCGAGCTGTCAGGATTGTCACAGTGTGAGACGGGACGTGACGTATAAATACGTCCCTAGTGTAACATACGGTGTTGGAGCGGCCCTGAACACGGAGGGCAGAGAGAGATATCGCGGTGTACCGCGAGGACCGTCAGTCGGACGGTGAGCAATAAACTTGGACCTGTTGCACCCAGAATCTGCCTCATCGTGTCTCTGTATCATCTCTGCGCGGTAAGAAGTAGGACCACCCCCCCCCAGCTCGGCACCCCACCTCACACCCCTACATACTCATCTAAGAGTGATGCTCAAACTGTTGGGGTGCAGCTGTGGGACCCTATTTTCAGAGATGATGTCCTCCACCCAAGTCTCAAAAGCTGAAAGGGTCTTCAGGAGAGGTGGGTAGTCGAGCTAGGCTATCAGACGGTCACCTCTGTAGCTGTAGTGTCATCCTTCCTATGGTTCCATTCAGGAGTGGACAGGGGTGGACATGTTGTTTTTACAACTTGTTCAACTGCACACGGGCGATGAGGTACATATATTAATCCTTATCTATCTATCTAATAGGATGACGACAGCTGTCCAGACCTGCATCCCACCACAACAACCACTCCGGAGTAATCCCTGGCGAATGCTATCCTCCTCAGTGAGACAGTAAATGGCTACGCGCCCCCTTCTGCTCTGAGGGTATGTACTCATCTAAGAGTGATGCTCAAACTGTTGGGGTGCAGCTGTGGGACCCTATTTTCAGAGATGATGTCCTCCACCCAAGTCTCAAAAGCTGAAAGGGTCTTCAGGAGAGGTGGGTAGTCGAGCTAGGCTATCAGACAGTCACCTCTGTAGCTGTAGTGTCATCCTTATTATGGTTCCATTCAGGGGTGAACAAGGGCAGACATGTTGTTGATGCAACTGCACACGGGCCAAGAGGTAAGAGGACCAATTTCCACCTCTAAAGCAGATGATACTGTGCGTTATGATGAGTCATTGGGGTGATCATTAGCATAAAGACAGAATATAAAATTTATCCACAACAAGACCATTGATATGAGGTATACAGGTAGGACTAGCTTAACATTTCTATTACCTGTATGCTCATATTAATAGGCCATATACGTCTCGCGGGGGGTGACAGTTTCTATTTAAAGCATAAACAGACATATATAAATTCTTATCTATCTAATTGGATGACGACAGCTGTCCAGACCTGCATCCCACCACAACAACCACTCCGGAGTAATCCCTGGCGAATGCTATCCTCCTCAGTGAGACAGTAAATGGCTACGCGCCCCCTTCTGCTCTGAGGGTATGTACTCATCTAAGAGTGATGCTCAAACTGTTGGGGTGCAGCTGTGGGACCCTATTTTCAGAGATGATGTCCTCCACCCAAGTCTCAAAAGCTGAAAGGGTCTTCAGGAGAGGTGGGTAGTTGAGCTAGGCTATCAGACGGTCACCTCTGTAGCTGTAGTGTCATCCTTCCTATGGTTCCATTCAGGGGTGGACAGGGGTGGACATGTTGTTTTTACAACTTGTGCAACTGCACACGGGCGATGAGGTACATATATTACTCCTTATCTATCTATCTAATAGGATGACGACAGCTGTCCAGACCTGCATCCCACCACAACAACCACTTCGGAGTAATCCCTGGCGAATGCTATCCTCCTCAGTAACACAGTGACTGGCTACGCGCCCCCTTCTGCTCTGAGGATATGTACTCTTCTAAGAGTGATGCTCAAACTGTTGGGGTGCAGATGTGGGACCCTATTTTCAGAGATGATGTCCTCCACCCAAGTCTCAATAGCTGAAAGGGTCTTCAGGAGAGGTGGGTAGTCGAGCTAGGCTATCAGACGGTCACCTCTGTAGCTGTAGTGTCATCCTTCCTATGGTTCCATTCAGGGGTGGACAGGGGCGGACATGTTGTTGTTACAACTTGTGCAACTGCACACGGGCCAAGAGTTAAGGGTACCAATTTCCACTTCCAAAGCTGATGAAGCTGTGCGTTATGATGAGTCATTGGGCTGATCATTAGCATAAAGACAGAATCTAAAATTTATCCACAACAAGACCATTAATATGAGGCATACAGGTAGGACTAGCTTAACATTTCTATTACCTGTATGCTCATATTAATAGGCCATATGCGTCTCGCGGGGGGGTGACAGATTCTATTTAAAGCATAAACAGACATATATAAATTCTTATCTATCTAATTGGATGACGACAGCTGTCCAGACCTGCATCCCACCACAACAACCACTCCGGAGTAATCCCTGGCGAATGCTATCCTCCTCAGTAACACAGTGACTGGCTACGCGCCCCCTTCTGCTCTGAGGGTATGTACTCATCTAAAAGTGATGCTAAAACTGTTGGGGTGCAGCTGTGGGACCCTATTTTCAGAGATGATGTCCTCCACCCAAGTCTCAAAAGCTGAAAGGGTCTTCAGGAGAGGTGGGTAGTCGAGCTAGGCTATCAGACGGTCACCTCTGTAGCTGTAGTGTCATCCTTCCTATGGTTCCATTCAGGGGTGGACAGGGGCGGACATGTTGTTGGTACAACTTGTGCAACTGCACACGGGCGATGTGGTACATATATTAATCCTTATCTATCTAATAGGATGACGACAGCTGTCCAGACCTGCATCCCACCACAACCACCACTCCGGAGTAATCCCTGGCGAATGCTATCCTCCTCAGTGACACAGTGAGAGGCTACGCGCCCCCTTCTGCTCTGAGGGTATGTACTCATCTAAAAGTGATGCTCAAACTGTTGGGGTGCAGCTGTGGGACCCTATTTTCAGAGATGATGTCCTCCACCCAAGTCTCAAAAGCTGAAAGGGTCTTCAGGAGAGGTGGGTAGTCGAGCTAGGCTATCAGACGGTCACCTCTGTAGCTGTAGTGTCATCCTTCCTATGGTTCCATTCAGGGGTGGACAGGGGCGGACATGTTGTTGGTACAACTTGTGCAACTGCACACGGGCGATGAGGTACATATATTAATTCTTATCTATCTATCTAATAGGATGACGACAGCTGTCCAGACCTGCATCCCACCACAACCACCACTCCGGAGTAATCCCTGGCGAATGCTATGCTCCTCAGTGACACAGTGAGGGGCTACGCGCCCCCTTCTGCTCTGAGGGTATGTACTCATCTAAAAGTGATGGTCAAACTGTTGGGGTGCAGCTGTTGGACCCTATTTTCAGAGATGATGTCCTCCACCCAAGTCTCAAAAGCTGAAAGGGTCTTCAGGAGAGGTGGGTAGTCGAGCTAGGCTATCAGACGGTCACCTCTGTAGCTGTAGTGTCATCCTTCCTATGGTTCCATTCAGGGGTGGACAGGGGCGGACATGTTGTTGGTACAACTTGTGCAACTGCACACGGGCCAAGAGTTAAGGTTACCAATTTCCACTTCCAAAGCTGAAGAAGCTTTGCGTTATGATGAGTCATTGGGCTGATCATTAGCATAAAGACAGAATCTAAAATTTATCCACAACAAGACCATTAATATGAGGCATACAGGTAGGACTAGCTTAACATTTCTATTACCTGTATGCTCATATTAATAGGCCATATACGTCTCGCGGGGGGGGGGGGGGTGACAGATTCTATTTAAAGCATAAACAGACATATATAAATTCTTATCTATCTAATTGGATGACGACAGCTGTCCAGACCTGCATTCCACCACAACAACCACTCCGGAGTAATCCCTGGCGAATGCTATCCTCCTCAGTAACACAGTGACTGGCTACGCGCCCCCTTCTGCTCTGAGGGTATGTACTCATCTAAGAGTGATGGTAAAACTGTTGGGGTGCAGCTGTGGGACCCTATTTTCAGAGATGATGTCCTCCACCCAAGTCTCAAAAGCTGAAAGGGTCTACAGGAGAGGTGGGTAGTCGAGCTACGCTATAAGACGGTCACCTCTGTAGCTGTAGTGTCATCCTTCCTATGGTTCCATTCAGGGGTGGACAGGGGCGGACATGTTGTTGGTACAACTTGTGCAACTGCACACGGGCGATGAGGTACATATATTAATCCTTATCTATCTATCTAATAGGATGACGACAGCTGTCCAGACCTGCATCCCACCACAAAAACCACTCCGGAGTAATCCCTGGCGAATGCTATCCTCCTCAGTGAGACAGTAAATGGCTACGCACCCCCTTCTGCTCTGAGGGTATGTACTCATCTAAGAGTGATGCTCAAACTGTTGGGGTGCAGCTGTGGGACCCTATTTTCAGAGATGATGTCCTCCACCCAAGTCTCAAAAGCTGAAAGGGTCTTCAGGAGTGGTGCGTAGTCGAGCTAGGCTATCAGACGGTCACCTCTGTAGCTGTAGTGTCATCCTTCCTATGGTTCCATACAGGGGTGGACAGGGGCGGACATGTTGTTGGTACAACTTGTGCAACTGCACACGGGCGATGAGGTACATATATTAATCCTTATCTATCTATCTAATAGGATGACGACAGCTGTCCAGACCTGCATCCCACCACAACAACCACTCCGGAGTAATCCCTGGCGAATGCTATCCTCCTCAGTGAGACAGTGACTGACTACGCGCCCCCTTCTGCTCTGAGGGTATGTACTCATCTAAGAGTGATGCTCAAACTGTTGGGGTGCAGCTGTGGGACCCTATTTTCAGAGATGATGTCCTCCACCCAAGTCTCAAAAGCTGAAAGGGTCTTCAGGAGAGGTGGGTAGTCGAGCTAGGCTATCAGACGGTCACCTCTGTAGCTGTAGTGTAATCCTTCCTATGGTTCCATTCAGGGGTGGACAGGGGTGGACATGTTGTTTTTACAACTTGTGCAACTGCACACGGGCGATGAGGTACATATATTAATCCTTATCTATCTATCTAATAGGATGACGACAGCTGTCCAGACCTGCATCCCACCACAACAACCACTCTGGAGTAATCCCTGGCGAATGCTATCCTCCTCAGTGAGACAGTAAATGGCTACGCGCCCCCTTCTGCTCTGAGGATATGTACTCATCTAAGAGTGATGCTCAAACTGTTGGGGTGCAGCTGTGGGACCCTATTTTCAGAGATGATGTCCTCCACCCAAGTCTCAAAAGCTGAAAGGGTCTTCAGGAGAGGTGGGTATTCGAGCTAGGCTATCAGACGGTCACCTCTGTAGCTGTAGTGTCATCCTTCCTATGGTTCCATTCAGGGGTGGACAGGGGCGGACATGTTTTGGTACAACTTGTGCAACTGCACACGGGCCAAGAGTTAAGGGTACCAATTTCCACTTCCAAAGCTGATGAAGCTGTGCGTTATGATGAGTCATTGGGCTGATCATTAGCATAAAGACAGAATCTAAAATTTATCCACAACAAGACCATTAATATGAGGCATACAGGTAGGACTAGCTTAACATTTCTATTACCTGTATGCTCATATTAATAGGCCTTATACGTCTCGCGGGGAGGGTGACAGATTCTATTTAAAGCATAAACAGACATATATAAATTCTTATCTATCTAATTGGATGACGACAGCTGTCCAGACCTGCATCCCACCACAACAACCACTCCGCAGTAATCCCTGGCGAATGCTATCCTCCTCAGTAACACAGTGACTGACTACGCTCCCCCTTCTGCTCTGAGGGTATGTACTCATCTAAGAGTGATGCTAAAACTGTTGGGGTGCAGCTGTGGGACCCTATTTTCAGAGATGATGTCCTCCACCCAAGTCTCAAAAGCTGAAAGGGTCTTCAAGAGTGGTGGGTAGTCGAGCTAGGCTATCAGACGGTCACCTCTGTAGCTGTAGTGTCATCCTTCCTATGGTTCCATTCAGGGGTGGACAGGGGCGGACATGTTGTTGGTACAACTTGTGCAACTGCACACGGGCGATGAGGTACATATATTAATCCTTATCTATCTATCTAATAGGATGACGACAGCTGTCCAGACCTGCATCCCACCACAACAACCACTCCGGAGTAATCCCTGGCGAATGCTATCCTCCTCAGTGAGACAGTAAATGGCTACGCGCCCCCTTCTGCTCTGAGGGTATGTACTCATCTAAGAGTGATGCTCAAACTGTTGGGGTGCAGCTGTGGGACCCTATTTTCAGAGATGATGTCCTCCACCCAAGTCTCAAAAGCTGAAAGGGTCTTCAGGAGAGGTGGGTAGTCGAGCTAGGCTATCAGACGGTCACCTCTGTAGCTGTAGTGTCATCCTTCCTATGGTTCCATTCAGGGGTGGACAGGGGCGGACATGTTGTTTTTACAACTTGTGCAACTGCACACGGGCGATGAGGTACATATATTAATCCTTATCTATCTATCTATCTAATAGGATGACGACAGCTGTCCAGACATGCATCCCACCACAACAACCACTCCGGAGTAATCCCTGGCGAATGCTATCCTCCTCAGTAACACAGTGACTGGCTACGCGCCCCCCTCTGCTCTGAGGGTATGTACTCATCTAAGAGTGATGCTAAAACTGTTGGGGTGCAGCTGTGGGACCCTATTTTCAGAGATGATGTCCTCCACCCAAGTCTCAAAAGCTGAAAGGGTCTTCAGGAGAGGTGGGTAGTCGAGCTACGCTATAAGACGGTCACCTCTGTAGCTGTAGTGTCATCCTTCCTATGGTTCCATTCAGGGGTGGACAGGGGCGGACATGTTGTTGGTACAACTTGTGCAACTGCACACGGGCGATGAGGTACATGTATTAATCCTTATCTATCTATCTAATAGGATGACGACAGCTGTCCAGACCTGCATCCCACCACAACAACCACTCCGGAGTAATCCCTGGCGAATGCTATCCTCCTCAGTGAGACAGTAAATGGCTACACACCCCCTTCTGCTCTGAGGGTATGTACTCATCTAAGAGTGATGCTCAAACTGTTGGGGTGCAGCTGTGGGACCCTATTTTCAGAGATGATGTCCTCCACCCAAGTCTCAAAAGCTGAAAGGGTCTTCAGGAGAGGTGGGTAGTCGAGCTAGGCTATCAGACGGTCACCTCTGTAGCTGTAGTGTCATCCTTCCTATGGTTCCATTCAGGAGTGGACAGGGGTGGACATGTTGTTTTTACAACTTGTGCAACTGCACACGGGCGATGAGGTACATATATTAATCCTTATCTATCTATCTAATAGGATGACGACAGCTGTCCAGACCTGCATCCCACCACAACAACCACTCCGGAGTAATCCCTGGCGAATGCTATCCTCCTCAGTAACACAGTGACTGGCTACGCGACCCCTTCTGCTCTGAGGGTATGTACTCTTCTAAGAGTGATGCTCAAACTGTTGGGGTGCAGCTGTGGGACCCTATTTTCAGAGATGATGTCCTCCACCCAAGTCTCAAAAGCTGAAAGGGTCTTCAGGAGAGGTGAGTAGTCGAGCTAGGCTATCAGACGGTCACCTCTGTAGCTGTAGTGTCATCCTTCCTATGGTTCCATTCAGGGGTGGACAGGGGCGGACATGTTGTTGGTACAACTTGTGCAACTGCACACGGGCGATGAGGTACATATATTAATTCTTATCTATCTATCTAATAGGATGACGACAGCTGTCCAGACCTACATCCCACCACAACCACCTCTCCGGAGTAATCCCTGGCGAATGCTATGCTCCTCAGTGACACGGTGAGGGGTTACGCGCCCCCTTCTGCTCTGAGGGTATGTACTCATCTAAAAGTGATGGTCAAACTGTTGGGGTGCAGCTGTGGGACCCTATTTTCAGAGATGATGTCCTCCACCCAAGTCTCAAAAGCTGAAAGGGTCTTCAGGAGAGGTGGGTAGTCGAGCTAGGCTATCAGACGGTCACCTCTGTAGCTGTAGTGTCATCCTTCCTATGGTTCCATTCAGGGGTTGACAGGGGCGGACATGTTGTTGGTACAACTTGTGCAACTGCACACGGGCCAAGAGTTAAGGGTACCAATTTCCACTTCCAAAGCTGATGAAGCTGTGCGTTATGATGAGTCTTTGGGCTGATCATTAGCATAAAGACAGAATCTAAAATTTATCCACAACAAGACCATTAATATGAGGTATACAGGTAGGACTAGCTTAACATTTCTATTACCTGTATGCTCATATTAATAGGCCATATATGTCTCGCGGGGGGGGTGACAGATTCTATTTAAAGCATAAACAGACATATATAAATTCTTATCTATCTAATTGGATGACGACAGCTGTCCAGACCTGCATCCCACCACAACAACCACTCCGGAGTAATCCCTGGCGAATGCTATCCTCCTCAGTAACACAGTGACTGGCTACGCGCCCCCTTCTGCTCTGAGGGTATGTACTCTTCTAAAAGTGATGCTCAAACTGTTGGGGTGCAGCTGTGGGACCCTATTTTCAGAGATGATGTCCTCCACCCAAGTCTCAAAAGCTGAAAGGGTCTTCACGAGAGGTGGGTAGTCGAGCTAGGCTATCAGACGGTCACCTCTGTAGCTGTAGTGTCATCCTTCCTATGGTTCCATTCAGGAGTGGACAGGGGTGGACATGTTGTTTTTACAACTTGTGCAACTGCACAAGGGCGATGAGGTACATATATTAATTATTATCTATCTATCTAATAGGATGACGACAGCTGTCCAGACCTGCATCCCACCACAACCACCACTCCGGAAAAATCCCTGGCGAATGCTTTCCTCCTCAGTGACACAGTGAGGGGCTACGCGCCCCCTTCTGCTCTGAGGGTATGTACTCTTCTAAAAGTGATGCTCAAACTGTTGGGGTGCAGCTGTGGGACCCTATTTTCAGAGATGATGTCCTCCACCCAAATCTCAAAAGCTGAAAGGGTCTTCACGAGAGGTGGGTAGTCGAGCTAGGCTATCAGACGGTCACCTCTGTAGCTGTAGTGTCATCCTTCCTATGGTTCCATTCAGGGGTGGACAGGGGCGGACATTTTGTTGGTATAACTTGTGCAACTGCACACGGGCGATGAGGTACATATATTAATCCTCATCTATCTATCTAATAGGATGATGACAGCTGTCCAGACATGCATCCCACCACAACAACCACTCCGGAGTAATCCATGGCGAATGCTATCCTCCTCAGTGAGACAGCAAATGGCTACGCACCCCCTTCTGCTCTGAGGGTATGTACTCATCTAAGAGTGATGCTCAAACTGTTGGGGTGCAGCTGTGGGACCCTATTTTCAGAGATGATGTCCTCCACCCAAGTCTCAAAAGCTGAAAGGGTCTTCAGGAGAGGTGGGTAGTCGAGCTAGGCTATCAGACGGTCACCTCTGTAGCTGTAGTGTCATCCTTCCTATGGTTCCATTCAGGAGTGGACAGGGGTGGACATGTTGTTTTTACAACTTGTGCAACTGCACACGGGCGATGAGGTACATATATTAATCCTTATCTATCTATCTAATAGGATGACGACAGCTGTCCAGACCTGCATCCCACCACAACAACCACTCCGGAGTAATCCCTGGCGAATGCTATCCTCCTCAGTAACACAGTGACTGGCTACGCGCCCCCTTCTGCTCTGAGGGTATGTACTCTTCTAAGAGTGATGCTGAAACTGTTGGGGTGCAGCTGTGGGACCCTATTTTCAGAGAAGATGTCCTCCACCCAAGTCTCAAAAGCTGAAAGGGTCTTCAGGAGAGGTGGGTAGTCGAGCTAGGCTATCAGACGGTCACCTCTGTAGCTGTAGTGTCATCCTTCCTATGGTTCCATTCAGGGGTGGACAGGGGCGGACATGTTGTTGGTACAACTTGTGGAACTGCACACGGGCGATGAGGTACATATATTAATTCTTATCTATCTATCTAATAGGATGACGACAGCTGTCCACACCTGCATCCCACCACAACCACCACTCCGGAGTAATCCCTGGCGAATGCTATCCTCCTCAGTGACACAGTGAGGGGCTACGCGCCCCCTTCTGCTCTGAGGGTATGTACTCATCTAAGAGTGATGCTCAAACTGTTGGGGTGCAGCTGTGGGACCCTATTTTCAGAGATGATGTCCTCCACCCAAGTCTCAAAAGCTGAAAGGGTCTTCAGGAGAGGTGGGTAGTCGAGCTAGGCTATCAGACGGTCACCTCTGTAGCTGTAGTGTCATCCTTCCTATGGTTCCATTCAGGGGTGGACAGGGGCGGACATGTTCTTGGTACAACTTGTGGAACTGCACACGGGCGATGAGGTACATATATTAATTCTTATCTATCTATCTAATAGGATGACGACAGCTGTCCAGACCTGCATCCCACCACAACCACCACTCCGGAGTAATCCCTGGCGAATGCTATCCTCCTCAGTGACACAGTGAGGGGCTACGTGCCCCCTTCTGCTCTGAGGGTATGTACTCATCTAAGAGTGATGCTCAAACTGTTGGGGTGCAGCTGTGGGACCCTATTTTCAGAGATGATGTCCTCCACCCAAGTCTCAAAAGCTGAAAGGGTCTTCAGGAGAGGTGGGTAGTCGAGCTAGGCTATCAGACGGTCACCTCTGTAGCTGTAGTGTCATCCTTCCTATGGTTCCATTCAGGGGTTGACAGGGGCGGACATGTTGTTGGTACAACTTGTGGAACTGCACACGGGCGATGAGGTACATATATTAATTCTTATCTATCTATCTAATAGGATGACGACAGCTGTCCAGACCTGCATCCCACCACAACCACCACTCCGGAGTAATCCCTGGCGAATGCTATCCTCCTCAGTGACACAGTGAGGGGCTACGCGCCCCCTTCTGCTCTGAGGGTATGTACTCATCTAAGAGTGATGCTCAAACTGTTGGGGTGCAGCTGTGGGACCCTATTTTCAGAGATGATGTCCTCCACCCAAGTCTCAAAAGCTGAAAGGGTCTTCAGGAGAGGTGGGTAGTCGAGCTAGGCTATCAGACGGTCACCTCTGTAGCTGTAGTGTCATCCTTCCTATGGTTCCATTCAGGGGTGGACAGGGGCGGACATGTTGTTGGTACAACTTGTGGAACTGCACACGGGCGATGAGGTACATATATTAATTCTTATCTATCTATCTAATAGGATGACGACAGCTGTCCAGACCTGCATCCCACCACAACCACCACTCCGGAGTAATCCCTGGCGAATGCTATCCTCCTCAGTGACACAGTGAGGGGCTACGTGCCCCCTTCTGCTCTGAGGGTATGTACTCATCTAAGAGTGATGCTCAAACTGTTGGGGTGCAGCTGTGGGACCCTATTTTCAGAGATGATGTCCTCCACCCAAGTCTCAAAAGCTGAAAGGGTCTTCAGGAGAGGTGGGTAGTCGAGCTAGGCTATCAGACGGTCACCTCTGTAGCTGTAGTGTCTTCCTTCCTATGGTTCTATTCAGGGGTTGACAGGGGCGGACATGTTGTTGGTACAACTTGTGGAACTGCACACGGGCGATGAGGTACATATATTAATTCTTATCTATCTATCTAATAGGATGACGACAGCTGTCCAGACCTGCATCCCACCACAACCACCACTCCGGAGTAATCCCTGGCGAATGCTATCCTCCTCAGTGACACAGTGAGGGGCTACGCGCCCCCTTCTGCTCTGAGGGTATGTACTCATCTAAGAGTGATGCTCAAACTGTTGGGGTGCAGCTGTGGGACCCTATTTTCAGAGATGATGTCCTCCACCCAAGTCTCAAAAGCTGAAAGGGTCTTCAGGAGAGGTGGGTAGTCGAGCTAGGCTATCAGACGGTCACCTCTGTAGCTGTAGTGTCATCCTTCCTATGGTTCCATTCAGGGGTGGACAGGGGCGGACATGTTGTTGGTACAACTTGTGGAACTGCACACGGGCGATGAGGTACATATATTAATTCTTATCTATCTATCTAATAGGATGACGACAGCTGTCCAGACCTGCATCCCACCACAACCACCACTCCGGAGTAATCCCTGGCGAATGCTATCCTCCTCAGTGACACAGTGAGGGGCTACGCGCCCCCTTCTGCTCTGAGGGTATGTACTCATCCAAGAGTGATGCTCAAACTGTTGGGGTGCAGCTGTGGGACCCTATTTTCAGAGATGATGTCCTCCACCCAAGTCTCAAAAGCTGAAAGGGTCTTCAGGAGAGGTGGGTAGTCGAGCTAGGCTATCAGACAGTCACCTCTGTAGCTGTAGTGTCATCCTTCCTATGGTTCCATTCAGGGGCGGACATGTTTTGGTACAACTTGTGCAACTGCACATGGGCCAAGAGTTAAGGGTACCAATTTCCACTTCCAAAGCTGATGAAGCTGTGCGTTATGATGAGTCATTGGGCTGATCATTAGCATAAAGACAGATTCTAAAATTTATCCACAACAAGACCATTAATATGAGGCATACAGGTAGGACTAGCTTAACATTTCTATTACATGTATGCTCATATTAATAGGCCATATACGTCTCGCGGGGGGTGACAGATTCTATTTAAAGCATAAACAGACATATATAAATTCTTATCTATCTAATTGGATGACGATAGCTGTCCAGACCTGCATCCCACCACAACAACCACTCCGGAGTAATCCCTGGCGAATGCTATCCTCCTCAGTAACACAGTGACTGACTACGCGCCCCCTTCTGCTCTGAGGGTATGTACTCATCTAAGAGTGATGCTAAAACTGTTGGGGTACAGCTGTGGGACCCTATTTTCAGAGATGATGTCCTCCACCCAAGTCTCAAAAGCTGAAAGGGTCTTCAGGAGAGGTGGGTAGTCGAGCTAGGCTATCAGACGGTCACCTCTGTAGCTGTAGTGTCATCCTTCCTATGGTTCCATTCAGGGCTAGACAGGGGCGGACATGTTGTTGGTACAACTTGTGCAACTGCACACGGGCGATGAGGTACATATATTAATCCTTATCTATCTATCTAATAGGATGACGACAGCTGTCCAGACCTGCATCCCACCACAACAACCACTCCGGAGTAATCCCTGGCGAATGCTATCCTCCTCAGTAACACAGTGACTGACTACGCGCCCCCTTCTGCTCTGAGGGTATGTACTCTTCTAAGAGTGATGCTCAAACTGTTGGGGTGCAGCTGTGGGACCCTATTTTCAGAGATGATGTCCTCCACCCAAGTCTCAAAAGCTGAAAGGATCTTCAGGAGAGGTGAGTAGTCGAGCTAGCATATCAGACGGTCACCTCTGTAGCTGTAGTGTCATCCTTCCTATGGTTCCATTCAGGGTTGGACAGGGGCGGACATGTTGTTGGTACAACTTGTGCAACTGCACACGGGCGATGAGGTACATATATTAATTCTTATCTATCTATCTAATAGGATGACGACAGCTGTCCAGACCTGAATCCCACCACAACCACCACTCCGGAGTAATCCCTGGCGAATGCTATCTTCCTCAGTGACACAGTGAGGGGCTAAGCTCCCCCTTCTGCTCTGAGGGTATGTACTCATCTAAGAGTGATGCTCAAACTGTTGGGGTGCAGCTGTGGGACCCTATTTTCAGAGATGATGTCCTCCACCCAAGTCTCAAAAGCTGAAAGGGTCTTCAGGAGAGGTGGGTAGTCGAGCTAGGCTATCAGACGGTCACCTCTGTAGCTGTAGTGTCATCCTTCCTATGGTTCCATTCAGGGGTGGACAGGGGCGGACATGTTTTGGTACAACTTGTGCAACTGCACACGGGTCAAGAGTTAAGGGTACCAATTTCCACTTCCAAACCTGATGAAGCTGTGCGTTATGATGAGTCATTGGGCTGATCATTAGCATAAAGACAGAATCTAAAATTTATCCACAACAAGACCATTAATATGAGGCATACAGGTAGGACTAGCTTAACATTTCTATTACCTGTATGCTCATATTAATAGGCCATATACGTCTCGCGGGGGGGGTGACAGATTCTATTTAAAGCATAAACAGACATATATAAATTCTTATCTATCTAATTGGATGACGACAGCTGTCCAGACCTGCATCCCACCACAACAACCACTCCGGAGTAATCCCTGGCGAATGCTATCCTCCTCAGTAACACAGTGACTGGCTACGCGCCCCCTTCTGCTCTGAGGGTATGTACTCTTCTATGAGTGATGCTCAAACTGTTGGGGTGCAGCTGTGGGACCCTATTTTCAGAGATGATGTCCTCCAACCAAGTCTCAAAAGCTGAAAGGCTCTTCAGGAGAGGTGGGTAGTCGAGCTAGGCTATCAGACGGTCACCTCTGTAGCTGTAGTGTCATCCTTCCTATGGTTCCATTCAGGGGTGGACAGGGGCGGACATGTTGTTGGTACAACTTGTGCAACTGCACACGGGCGATGAGGTACATATATTAATCCTTATCTATCTATCTATCTAATAGGATGACGACAGTTGTCCAGACCTGCATCCCACCACAACAACCACTCCTGAGTAATCCCTGGCGAATGCTGTCCTCCTCAGTAACACAGTGACTGGCTACGCGCCCCCTTCTGCTCTGAGGGTATGTACTCATCTAAGAGTGATGCTCAAACTGTTGGGGTGCAGCTGTGGGACCCTATTTTCAGAGATGATGTCCTCCACCCAAGTCTCAAAAGCTGAAAGGGTCTTCAGGAGAGGTGGGTAGTCGAGCTAGGCTATCAGACGGTCACCTCTGTAGCTGTAGTGTCATCCTTCCTATGGTTCCATTCAGGGGTGGACAGGGGCGGACATGTTTTGGTACAACTTGTGCAACTGCACACGGGCCAAGAGTTAAGGGTACCAATTTCCACTTCCAAAGCTGATGAAGCTGTGCGTTATGATGAGTCATTGGGCTGATCATTAGCATAAAGACAGAATCTAAAATTTATCCACAACAAGACCATTAATATGAGGCATACAGGTAGGACTAGCTTAACATTTCTATTACCTGTATGCTCATATTAATAGGCCATATACGTCTCGCGGGGAGGGTGACAGATTCTATTTAAAGCATAAACAGACATATATAAATTCTTATCTATCTAATTGGATGACGACAGCTGTCCAGACCTGCATCCCACCACAACAACCACTCCGGAGTAATCCCTGGCGAATGCTATCCTCCTCAGTAACACAGTGACTGACTACGCTCCCCCTTCTGCTCTGAGGGTATGTACTCATCTAAGAGTGATGCTAAAACTGTTGGGGTGCAGCTGTGGGACCCTATTTTCAGAGATGATGTCCTCCACCCAAGTCTCAAAAGCTGAAAGGGTCTTCAGGAGTGGTGGGTAGTCGAGCTAGGCTATCAGACGGTCACCTCTGTAGCTGTAGTGTCATCCTTCCTATGGTTCCATTCAGGGGTGGACAGGGGTGGACATGTTGTTTTTACAACTTGTGCAACTGCACACGGGCGATGAGGTACATATATTAATCCTTATCTATCTATCTAATAGGATGACGACAGCTGTCCAGACCTGCATCCCACCACAACAACCACTCCGGAGTAATCCCTGGCGAATGCTATCCTCCTCAGTGAGACAGTAAATGGCTACGCGCCCCCTTCTGCTCTGAGGGTATGTACTCATCTAAGAGTGATGCTCAAACTGTTGGGGTGCAGCTGTGGGACCCTATTTTCAGAGATGATGTCCTCCACCCAAGTCTCAAAAGCTGAAAGGGTCTTCAGGAGAGGTGGGTAGTCGAGCTAGGCTATCAGACGGTCACCTCTGTAGCTGTAGTGTCATCCTTCCTATGGTTCCATTCAGGGGTGGACAGGGGTGGACATGTTGTTTTTACAACTTGTGCAACTGCACACGGGCGATGAGGTACATATATTAATCCTTATCAATCTATCTATCTAATAGGATGACGACAGCTGTCCATACATGCATCCCACCACAACAACCACTCCGGAGTAATCCCTGGCGAATGCTATCCTCCTCAGTAACACAGTGACTGGCTACGCGCCCCCTTCTGCTCTGAGGGTATGTACTCATCTAAGAGTGATGCTCAAACTGTTGGGGTGCAGCTGTGGGACCCTATTTTCAGAGATGATGTCCTCCACCCAAGTCTCAAAAGCTGAAAGGGTCTTCAGGAGAGGAGGGTAGTCGAGCTAGGCTATCAGACGGTCACCTCTGTAGCTGTAGTGTCATCCTTCCTATGGTTCCAATCAGGAGTGGACAGGGGTGGACATGTTGTTTTTACAACTTGTGCAACTGCACAAGGGCGATGAGGTACATATATTAATCCTTATCTATCTATCTAATAGGATGACGACAGCTGTCCAGACCTGCATCCCACCACAACCACCACTCCGGAAAAATCCCTGGCGAATGCTATCCTCCTCAGTGACACAGTGAGGGGCTACGCGCCCCCTTCTGCTCTGAGGGTATGTACTCTTCTAAAAGTGATGCTCAAACTGTTGGGGTGCAGCTGTGGGACGCTATTTTCAGAGATGATGTCCTCCACCCAAGTCTCAAAAGCTGAAAGGGTCTTCACGAGAGGTGGGTAGTCGAGCTAGGCTATCAGACGGTCACCTCTGTAGCTGTAGTGTCATCCTTCCTATGGTTCCATTCAGGGGTGGACAGGGGCGGACATTTTGTTGGTATAACTTGTGCAACTGCACACGGGCGATGAGGTACATATATTAATCCTCATCTATCTATCTAATAGGATGATGACAGCTGTCCAGACATGCATCCCACCACAACAACCACTCCGGAGTAATCCATGGCGAATGCTATCCTCCTCAGTGAGACAGCAAATGGCTACGCGCCCCCTTCTGCTCTGAGGGTATGTACTCATCTAAGAGTGATGCTCAAACTGTTGGGGTGCAGCTGTGGGACCCTATTTTCAGAGATGATGTCCTCCACCCAAGTCTCAAAAGCTGAAAGGGTCTTCAGGAGAGGTGGGTAGTCGAGCTAGGCAATCAGACGGTCACCTCTGTAGCTGTAGTGTCATCCTTCCTATGGTTCCATTCAGGGGTGGACAGGGGCGGACATGTTGTTGGTACAACTTGTGCAACTGCACACGGGCGATGAGGTACATATATTAATTCTTATCTATCTATCTAATAGGATGACGACAGCTGTCCAGACCTGCATCCCACCACAACCACCACTCCGTAGTAATCCCTGGCGAATGCTATCCTCCTCAGTGACACAGTGAGGGGCTACGCGCCCCCTTCTGCTCTGAGGGTATGTACTCATCTAAAAGTGATGGTCAAACTGTTGGGGTGCAGCTGTGGGACCCTATTTTCAGAGATGATGTCCTCCACCCAAGTCTCAAAAGCTGAAAGGGTCTTCAGGAGAGGTGGGTAGTCGAGCTAGGCTATCAGACGGTCACCTCTGTAGCTGTAGTGTCATCCTTCCTATGGTTCCATTCAGGGGTGGACAGGGGCGGACATGTTGTTGGTTCAACTTGTGCAACTGCACACGGGCCAATAGTTAAGGTTACCAATTTCCACTTCCAAAGCTGATGAAGCTTTGCGTTATGATGAGTCATTGGGCAGATCATTAGCATAAAGACAGAATCTAAAATTTATCCACAACAAGACCATTAATATGAGGCATACAGGTAGGACTAGCTTAACATTTCTATTACCTGTATGCTCATATTAATAGGCCATATACGTCTCGCGGGGGGGGTGACAGATTCTATTTAAAGCATAAACAGACATATATAAATTCTTATCTATCTAATTGGATGATGACAGCTGTCCAGACCTGCATCCCACCACAACAACCACTCCGGAGTAATCCCTGGCGAATGCTATCCTACTCAGTAACACAGTGACTGGCTACGCGCCCCCTTCTGCTCTGAGGGTATGTACTCATCTAAGAGTGATGCTAAAACTGTTGGGGTGCAGCTGTGGGACCCTATTTTCAGAGATGATGTCCTCCACCCAAGTCTCAAAAGCTGAAAGGGTCTTCAGGAGAGGTGGGTAGTCGAGCTACGCTATAAGACGGTCACCTCTGTAGCTGTAGTGTCATCCTTCCTATGGTTCCATTCAGGGGTGGACAGGGGCGGACATGTTGTTGGTACAACTTGTGCAACTGCACACGGGCGATGAGGTACATGTATTAATCCTTATCTATCTATCTAATAGGATGACGACAGCTGTCCAGACCTGCATCCCACCACAACAACCACTCCGGAGTAATCCCTGGCGAATGCTATCCTCCTCAGTAACACAGTGACTGGCTACGCGCCCCCTTCTGCTCTGAGGGTATGTACTCTTCTAAGAGTGATGCTCAAACTGTTGGGGTGCAGCTGTGGGACCCTATTTTCAGAGATGATGTCCTCCACCCAAGTCTGAAAAGCTGAAAGGGTCTTCAGGAGAGGTGAGTAGTCGAGCTAGGCTATCAGACGGTCACCTCTGTAGCTGTAGTGTCATCCTTCCTATGGTTCCATTCAGGGGTGGACAGGGGCGGACATGTTGTTGGTACAACTTGTGCAACTGCACACGGGCGATGAGGTACATATATTAATTCTTATCTATCTATCTAATAGGATGACGACAGCTGTCCAGACCTACATCCCACCACAACCACCTCTCCGGAGTAATCCCTGGCGAATGCTATGCTCCTCTGTGACACGGTGAGGGGTTACGCGCCCCCTTCTGCTCTGAGGGTATGTACTCATCTAAAAGTGATGGTCAAACTGTTGGGGTGCAGCTGTGGGACCCTATTTTCAGAGATGATGTCCTCCACCCAAGTCTCAAAAGCTGAAAGGGTCTTCAGGAGAGGTGGGTAGTCGAGCTAGGCTATCAGACGGTCACCTCTGTAGCTGTAGTGTCATCCTTCCTATGGTTCCATTCAGGGGTGGACAGAGGCGGACATGTTGTTGGTACAACTTGTGCAACTGCACACGGGCCAAGAGTTAAGGGTACCAATTTCCACTTCCAAAGCTGATGAAGCTGTGCGTTATGATGAGTCTTTGGGCTGATCATTAGCATAAAGACAGAATCTAAAATTTATCCACAACAAGACCATTAATATGAGGCATACAGGTAGGACTAGCTTAACATTTTTATTACCTGTATGCTCATATTAATAGGCCATATACGTCTCGCGGGGGGGGTGACAGATTCTATTTAAAGCATAAACAGACATATATAAATTCTTATCTATCTAATTGGATGACGACAGCTGTCCAGACCTGCATCCCACCACAACAACCACTCCGGAGTAATCCCTGGCGAATGCTATCCTCCTCAGTAACACAGTGACTGGCTACGCGCCCCCTTCTGCTCTGAGGGTATGTACTCTTCTATGAGTGATGCTGAAACTGTTGGGGTGCAGCTGTGGGACCCTATTTTCAGAGAAGATGTCCTCCACCCAAGTCTCAAAAGCTGAAAGGGTCTTCAGGAGAGGTGGGTAGTCGAGCTAGGCTATCAGACGGTCACCTCTGTAGCTGTATTGTCATCCTTCCTATGGTTCCATTCAGGGGTGGACAGGGGCGGACATGTTGTTGGTACAACTTGTGGAACTGCACACGGGCGATGAGGTACATATATTAATTCTTATCTATCTATCTAATAGGATGACGACAGCTGTCCACACCTGCATCCCACCACAACCACCACTCCGGAGTAATCCCTGGCGAATGCTATCCTCCTCAGTGACACAGTGAGGGGCTACGCGCCCCCTTCTGCTCTGAGGGTATGTACTCATCTAAGAGTGATGCTCAAACTGTTGGGGTGCAGCTGTGGGACCCTATTTTCAGAGATGATGTCCTCCACCCAAGTCTCAAAAGCTGAAAGGGTCTTCAGGAGAGGTGGGTAGTCGAGCTAGGCTATCAGACGGTCACCTCTGTAGCTGTAGTGTCATCCTTCCTATGGTTCCATTCAGGGGTGGACAGGGGCGGACATGTTGTTGGTACAACTTGTGGAACTGCACACGGGCGATGAGGTACATACAGTGGGGCAAAAAAGTATTTAGTCAGTCAGCAATAGTGCAAGTTCCACCACTTAAAAAGATGAGAGGCGTCTGTAATTTACATCATAGGTAGACCTCAACTATGGGAGACAAACTGAGAAAAAAAAATCCAGAAAATCACATTGTCTGTTTTTTTTTCCTTTTATTTGCATATTATGGTGGAAAATAAGTATTTGGTCAGAAACAAGCAATCAAGATTTGTGGCTCTCACAGACCTGTAACTTCTTCTTTAAGAGTCTCCTCTTTCCTCCACTCATTACCTGTAGTAATGGCACCTGTTTAAACTTGTTATCAGTATAAAAAGACACCTGTGCACACCCTCAAACAGTCTGACTCCAAACTCCACTATGGTGAAGACCAAAGAGCTGTCAAAGGACACCAGAAACAAAATTGTAGCCCTGCACCAGGCTGGGAAGACTGAATCTGCAATAGCCAACCAGCTTGGAGTGAAGAAATCAACTGTGGGAGCAATAATTAGAAAATGGAAGACATACAAGACCACTGATAATCTCCCTCGATCTGGTGCTCCACGCAAAATCCCACCCCGTGGGGTCAGAATGATCACAAGAACGGTGAGCAAAAATCCCAGAACCACGCGGGGGGACCTAGTGAATGAACTGCAGAGAGCTGGGACCAATGTAACAAGGCCTACCATAAGTAACACACTACGCCACCATGGACTCAGATCCTGCAGTGCCAGACGTGTCCCACTGCTTAAGCCTGTACATGTCCGGGCCCGTCTGAAGTTTGCTAGAGAGCATTTGGATGATCCAGAGGAGTTTTGGGAGAATGTCCTATGGTCTGATGAAACCAAACTGGAACTGTTTGGTAGAAACACAACTTGTCGTGTTTGGAGGAAAAAGAATACTGAGTTGCATCCATCAAACAACATACCTACTGTAAAGCATGGTGGTGGAAACATCATGCTTTGGGGCTGTCTCTCTGCAAAGGGGCCAGGACGACTGATCCGGGTACATGAAAGAATGAATGGGGCCATGTATCGTGAGATTTTGAGTGCAAACCTCCTTCCATCAGCAAGGGCATTGATGATGAAACGTGGCTGGGTCTTTCAACATGACAATGATCCAAAGCACACCGCCAGGGCAACGAAGGAGTGGCTTCGTAAGAAGCATTTCAAGGTCTTGGAGTGGCCTAGCCAGTCTCCAGATCTCAACCCTATAGAAAACCTTTTTGGAGGGAGTTGAAAGTCCGTGTTGCCAAGCGAAAAGCCAAAAACATCACTGCTCTAGAGGAGATCTGCATGGAGGAATGGGCCAACATACCAACAACAGTGTGTGGCAACCTTGTGAAGACTTACAGAAAACGTTTGACCTCTGTCATTGCCAACAAAGGATATATCACAAAGTATTGAGATGAAATTTTGTTTCTGACCAAATACTTATTTTCCACTATAAAATGCAAATAAAAGGAAAAAAAAACAGACAATGTGATTTTCTGGATTTTTTTTTCTCAGTTTGTCTCCCATAGTTGAGGTCTACCTATGATGTAAATTACAGACGCCTCTCATCTTTTTAAGTGGTGGAACTTGCACTATTGCTGACTGACTAAATACTTTTTTGCCCCACTGTATATTAATTCTTATCTATCTATCTAATAGGATGACGACAGCTGTCCAGACCTGCATCCCACCACAACCACCACTCCGGAGTAATCCCTGGCGAATGCTATCCTCCTCAGTGACACAGTGAGGGGCTACGCGCCCCCTTCTGCTCTGAGGGTATGTACTCATCTAAGAGTGATGCTCAAACTGTTGGGGTGCAGCTGTGGGACCCTATTTTCAGAGATGATGTCCTCCACCCAAGTCTCAAAAGCTGAAAGGGTCTTCAGGAGAGGTGGGTAGTCGAGCTAGGCTATCAGACGGTCACCTCTGTAGCTGTAGTGTCATCCTTCCTATGGTTCCATTCAGGGGTGGACAGGGGCGGACATGTTGTTGGTACAACTTGTGGAACTGCACACGGGCGATGAGGTACATATATTAATTCTTATCTATCTATCTAATAGGATGACGACAGCTGTCCAGACCTGCATCCCACCACAACCACCACTCCGGAGTAATCCCTGGCGAATGCTATCCTCCTCAGTGACACAGTGAGGGGCTACGCGCCCCCTTCTGCTCTGAGGGTATGTACTCATCTAAGAGTGATGCTCAAACTGTTGGGGTGCAGCTGTGGGACCCTATTTTCAGAGATGATGTCCTCCACCCAAGTCTCAAAAGCTGAAAGGGTCTTCAGGAGAGGTGGGTAGTCGAGCTAGGCTATCAGACGGTCACCTCTGTAGCTGTAGTGTCATCCTTCCTATGGTTCCATTCAGGGGTGGACAGGGGCGGACATGTTGTTGGTACAACTTGTGGAACTGCACACGGGCGATGAGGTACATATATTAATTCTTATCTATCTATCTAATAGGATGACGACAGCTGTCCAGACCTGCATCCCACCACAACCACCACTCCGGAGTAATCCCTGGCGAATGCTATCCTCCTCAGTGACACAGTGAGGGGCTACGCGCCCCCTTCTGCTCTGAGGGTATGTACTCATCTAAGAGTGATGCTCAAACTGTTGGGGTGCAGCTGTGGGACCCTATTTTCAGAGATGATGTCCTCCACCCAAGTCTCAAAAGCTGAAAGGGTCTTCAGGAGAGGTGGGTAGTCGAGCTAGGCTATCAGACGGTCACCTCTGTAGCTGTAGTGTCATCCTTCCTATGGTTCCATTCAGGGGTGGACAGGGGCGGACATGTTGTTGGTACAACTTGTGCAACTGCACACAGGCGATGAGGTACATATATTAATCCTTATCTATCTATCTAATAGGATGACGACAGCTGTCCAGACCTGCATCCCACCACAACAACCACTCCGGAGTAATCCCTGGCGAATGCTATCCTCCTCAGTGAGACAGTAAATGGCTACGCGCCCCCTTCTGCTCTGAGGGTATGTACTCATCTAAGAGTGATGCTCAAACTGTTGGGGTGCAGCTGTGGGACCCTATTTTCAGAGATGATGTCCTCCACCCAAGTCTCAAAAGCTGAAAGGTACTTCAGGAGAGGTGGGTAGTCGAGCTAGGCTATCAGACGGTCACCTCTGTAGCTGTAGTGTCATCCTTCCTATGGTTCCATTCAGGGGTGGACAGGGGCGGACATGTTGTTGGTACAACTTGTGCAACTGCACACAGGCGATGAGGTACATATATTAATTCTTATCTATCTATCTAATAGGATGACGACAGCTGTCCAGACCTGCATCCCACCACAACCACCACTCCGGAGTAATCCCTGGCGAATGCTATCCTCCTCAGTGACACAGTGAGGGGCTACGCGCCTCCTTCTGCTCTGAGGGTATGTACTCATCTAAGAGTGATGCTCAAACTGTTGGGGTGCAGCTGTGGGACCCTATTTTCAGAGATGATGTCCTCCACCCAAGTCTCAAAAGCTGAAAGGGTCTTCAGGAGAGGTGGGTAGTCGAGCTAGGCTATCAGACGGTCACCTCTGTAGCTGTAGTGTCATCCTTCCTATGGTTCCATTCAGGAGTGGACAGGGGTGGACATGTTGTTTTTACAACTTGTGCAACTGCACACGGGCGATGAGGTACATATATTAATCCTTATCTATCTATCTAATAGGATGACGACAGCTGTCCAGACCTGCATCCCACCACAACAACCACTCCGGAGTAATCCCTGGCGAATGCTATCCTCAGTGAGACAGTAAATGGCTACGCGCCCCCTTCTGCTCTGAGGGTATGTACTCATCTAAGAGTGATGCTCAAACTGTTGGGGTGCAGCTGTGGGACCCTATTTTCAGAGATGATGTCCTCCACCCAAGTCTCAAAAGCTGAAAGGGTCTTCAGGAGAGGTGGGTAGTCGAGCTAGGCTATCAGACGGTCACCTCTGTAGCTGTAGTGTCATCCTTCCTATTGTTCCATTCAGGGGTGAACAAGGGCAGACATGTTGTTGATGCAACTGCACACGGGCCAAGAGGTAAGAGGACCAATTTCCACCTCCAAAGCAGATGATACTGTGCGTTATGATGAGTCATTGGGGTGATCATTAGCATAAAGACAGAATCTAAAATTTATCCACAACAAGACCATTAATATGAGGCATACAGGTAGGACTAGCTTAACATTTCTATTACCTGTATGCTCATATTAATAGGCCATATACGTCTCGCGGGGGGGGTGACAGATTCTATTTAAAGCATAAACAGACATATGTAAATTCTTATCTATCTAATTGGATGTCGACAGCTGTCCAGACCTGCATCCCACCACAACAACCACTCCGGAGTAATCCCTGGCGAATGCTATCCACCTCAGTAACACAGTGACTGGCTACGCGCCCCCTTCTGCTCTGAGGGTATGTACTCAACTAAGAGTGATGCTAAAACTGTTGGGGTGCAGCTGTGGGACCCTATTTTCAGAGATGATGTCCTCCACCCAAGTCTCAAAAGCTGAAAGGGTCTTCAGGAGAGGTGGGTAGTCGAGCTAGGCTATCAGATGGTCACCTCTGTAGCTGTAGTGTCATCCTTCCTATGGTTCCATTCAGGGGTGGACAGAGGCGGACATGTTGTTGGTACAACTTGTGCAACTGCACACGGGCGATGAGGTACATATATTAATCCTTATCTATCTATCTAATAGGATGACGACAGCTGTCCAGACCTGCATCCCACCACAACCACCACTCCGGAGTAATCCCTGGCGAATGCTATCCTCCTCAGTGACACAGTGAGGGGCAACGCGCCCCCTTCTGCTCTGAGGGTATGTACTTATCTAAGAGTGATGCTCAAACTGTTGGGGTGCAACTGTGGGACCCTATTTTCAGAGATGATGTCCTCCACCCAAGTCTCAAAAGCTGAAAGGGTCTTCAGGAGAGGTGGGTAGTCGAGCTAGGCTATCAGATGGTCACCTCTGTAGCTGTAGTGTCATCCTTCCTATGGTTCCATTCAGGGGTGGACAGGGGCGGACATGTTGTTGGTACAACTTGTGCAACTGCACACGGGCGATGAGGTACATATATTAATCCTTATCTATCTAATAGGATGACGACAGCTGTCCAGACCTGCATCCCACCACAACAACCACTCCGGAGTAATCCCTGGCGAATGCTATCCTCCTCAGTAACACAGTGACTGGATACGCGCCCCCTTCTGCTCTGAGGGTATGTACTCTTCTAAGAGTGATGCTCAAACTGTTGGGGTGCAGCTGTGGGACCCTATTTTCAGAGATGATGTCCTCCACGCAAGTCTCAAAAGCTGAAAGGGTCTTCAGGAGAGGTGAGTAGTCGAGCTAGGCTATCAGACGGTCACCTCTGTAGCTGTAGTGTCATCCTTCCTATGGTTCCATACAGAGGTGGACAGGGGCGGACATGTTGTTGGTACAACTTGTGCAACTGCACACGGGCGATGAGGTACATATATTAATTCTTATCTATCTATCTAATAGGATGACGACAGCTGTCCAGACCTGCATCCCACCACAACCACCACTCCGGAGTAATCCCTGGCGAATGCTATGCTTCTCAGTGACACAGTGAGGGGCTACGTTCCCCCCTCTGCTCTGAGGGTATGTACTCATCTAAGAGTGATGCTCAAACTGTTGGGGTGCAGCTGTGGGACCCTATTTTCAGAGATGATGTCCTCCACCCAAGTCTCAAAAGCTGAAAGGGTCTTCAGGAGAGGTGGGTAGTCGAGCTAGGCTATCAGACGGTCACCTCTGTAGCTGTAATGTCATCCTTCCTATGGTTCCATTCAGGGGTGGACAGGGGCGGACATGTTGTTGGTACAACTTGTGCAACTGCACACGGGCGATGAGGTACATATATTAATTCTTATCTATCTATCTATCTATCTATCTATCTATCTATCTATCTATCTAATAGGATGACGACAGCTGTCCAGACCTGCATCCCACCACAACAACCACTCCGGAGTAATCCCTGGCGAATGCTATCCTCCTCAGTGACACAGTGAGGGGCTACGCACCCCCTTCTGCTCTGAGGGTATGTACTCATCTAAGAGTGATGCTCAAACTGTTGGGGTGCAGCTGTGGGACCCTATTTTCAGAGATGATGTTCTCCACCCAAGTCTCAAAAGCTGAAAGGGTCTTCAGGAGAGGTGGGTAGTCGAGCTAGGATATCAGACGGTCACCTCTGTAGCTGTAGTGTCATCCTTCCTATGGTTCCATTCAGGGGTGAACAAGGGCAGACATGTTGTTGATGCAACTGCACACGGGCCAAGAGGTAAGAGGACCAATTTCCACCTCCAAAGCAGATGAAGCTGTGCGTTATGATGAGTTATTGGGGTGATCATTAGCATAAAGACAGAATATAAAATTTATCCACAACAAGACCATTCATATGAGGTATGTAGGTAGGACTAGCTTAACATTTCTATTACTTGTATGCCCATATTAATAAGTCATATACGTCTCGGGTGGGGAGGGAAAGATTCAGTTTAAAGCATAAAACATACATATATAAATTCTTATTTATCTAATAGGATGACAACAGCTGTCCAGACCTGCATCCCACCACAACCACCACTCCGGAGTAATCCCTGGCGAATGCTATCCTCCTCAGTGACAAAGTGAATGGCTACGCGCCCCCTTCTGCTCTGAGGGTATGTACTCTTCTAAGAGTAATGCTCAAACTGTTGGGTTGCAGCTATGGGACCCTATTTTCAGAGATGATGTCCTCCACCCAAGTCTCAAAAGGTGAAAGGGTCTTCAGGAGAGGTGGGTAGTCGAGCTAGGCTATCAGACGGTCTCCTCTGTAGCTGTAGTGTCATCCTTCCTATGGTTCCATTCAGGGGTGGACAGGGGCGGACATGTTGTTGGTACAACTTGTGCAACTGCACACGGGCGATGAGGTACATATATTAATCCTTATCTATCTATCTAATAGGTTGACGACAGCTGTCCAGACCTGCATCCCACCACAACAACCACTCCGGAGTAATCCCTGGCGAATGCTATCCTCCTCAGTAACACAGTGACTGGCTACGCGCCCCCTTCTGCTCTGAGGGTTTGTACTCTTCTAAGAGTGATGCTCAAACTGTTGGGGTGCAGCTGTGGGACCCTATTTTCAGAGATGATGTCCTCCACCCAAGTCTCAAAAGCTGAAAGGGTCTTCAGGAGAGGTGGATAGTCGAGCTAGGATATCAGACGGTCACCTCTGTAGCTGTAGTGTCATCCTTCCTATGGTTCCATTCAGGGGTGAACAAGGGCAGACATGTTGTTGATGCAACTGCACACGGGCCAAGAGGTAAGAGGACCAATTTCCACCTCCAAAGCAGATGAAGCTGTGCGTTATGATGAGTTATTGGGGTGATCATTAGCATAAAGACAGAATATAAAATTTATCCACAACAAGACCATTCATATGAGGTATGTAGGTAGGACTAGCTTAACATTTCTATTACTTGTATGCCCATATTAATAAGTCATATACGTCTCGGGTGGGGAGGGAAAGATTCAGTTTAAAGCATAAAACATACATATATAAATTCTTATTTATCTAATAGGATGACAACAGCTGTCCAGACCTGCATCCCACCACAACCACCACTCCGGAGTAATCCCTGGCGAATGCTATCCTCCTCAGTGACAAAGTGAATGGCTACGCGCCCCCTTCTGCTCTGAGGGTATGTACTCTTCTAAGAGTAATGCTCAAACTGTTGGGTTGCAGCTATGGGACCCTATTTTCAGAGATGATGTCCTCCACCCAAGTCTCAAAAGGTGAAAGGGTCTTCAGGAGAGGTGGGTAGTCGAGCTAGGATATCAGACGGTCTCCTCTGTAGCTGTAGTGTCATCCTTCCTATGGTTCCATTCAGGGGTGGACAGGGGTGGACATGTTGTTGGTACAACTTGTGCAACTGCACACGGGCCAAGAGGTAAGGGTACCAATTTCCACTTCCAAAGCTGATGAAGCTGTACGTTATGATGAGTCATTGGGCTGATCATTAGCATAAAGACAGAATCTAAAATTTATCCTCAACAAGACCATTAATATGAGGCATACAGGTAGGAGTATCTTAACATTTATATTACCTGTATGCCCATATTAATAGGCCATAGACGTCTCATGGGGGGATGACAGATTCTATTTAAAGCATAAACAGACATATATAAATTTTTATCTATCTACTAGGATCACGACAGCTGTCCAGACCTGCATCCCACCACAACCACCACTCCGGAGTAATCCCTAGCGAATGCTATCCTCCTCAGTGACACAGTGAGGGGCGATTCGCCGCCTTCTGCTCTGAGGGTATGTACTCTTCTAAGAGTGATGCTCAAACTGTTGGGGTGCAGCTGTGGGACCCTATTTTCAGAGATCATGTGCTCCACCCATGTCTGAAAAGCTGAAAGGGTCTTCGTGAGAAATGGATTGTCAAGCTAGGCTATCATACGGTCACCTCTGTAGCTGTAGTGTCATCCTTCCTATCTCTCCATTCAGGGGTGGACAGGGGCGGACATGTTGGTGCAACTTGTACAACTGCAGACAGGACAAGAGGTAAGGGGACCAATTTCCACCTAAAAAGCAGATGAAATTGTGCGTTATTATAAGTCTTTGGGGTGATCATTAGTATAAAGACAGAATGTAAAATTTATCCACAACAAGACCATTAATTTGAGGCATACAGGTAGGACTAGCTTGACATTTCTATTACTTTTATTCATTCAGTGACATCACTAGTAGAAGGTAATGGGGGTGAAACCAACAACCAAAACTTTTAGTGACATCACAAGTAGTGTCTTATGGGGGCAAAGCTAATAACCAAAACATTCCGTGAAATGAAAAATAAGAGCTAATGTGGATGAAGCCAACAATCATAATCTTCCGTGACATCATATGACGCAGCTATTTGGGGTGGATCAACTATCCCATCACTCTAAGACAGTGTTCCCCAACTCCAGTCCTCAAGAGCCACCAATGGTTCATGTTTTCAGGATTTCATTCGTATTGCCCAGGTGATGGAATTTTTGCCTGTGCAGGTACTGCAATTATCACGTAGGCCATACTAAGGAAAGCCTGAAAACATGAATCCTTGGTGGCTCTTGAGGACTGGAGCTGGGGAACGCTGCTCTAAGACATAACAAGGAACAGCTAATGTGGGCAAGTAGCAGCTAGTGGGTGCGGATCCAACAACCTCACTTCCACTGAAGTGCATTGTCCAATATATTAGAGATCAAACTATATGAATCCTACCAATGTGGGGGAATATTTGAATAGTTTTACTACATATGGAGCTAATATGTATATACATCGGTGTTGTACAAGGATTTCCCAATATTGGTTGGATTTATATTTTTGACCTGGACTGTATTTTACTATGTGTCTCTATAACATCCGACAATTACATAATTATCTTCATGTTACATGTGTTCCATTTACAGGATGTAACTTTAATCTCCCAGATTTGGATGATTCTATAACAATACATGGCCTAAAAATCAAGAAGTCGTCATGTTCCAGTTATGGCTGAGGGGATTCTCTTAATTATAACTAATCTATGGACCTGATGAGCAAGAAAGTCAGAAACCAGTAAAATGTGATGGATAATCGGTAAATCATTGTCATTTCTGTACTTGAAGATAAATCCCGTCACATCCTATGTATCTCTTTACTGTTGGAAGAAAGGCTGTAAAATTTGGACATCTCCTAATATGAGGGGTTCACTATTTATTTTGGACCTGCTTGTATTATAGAGAATAAAGACTCCTTAATGAATAAAAAATAAATGAGAAATAGATGATAGAAGAAAATGAAGGACACAACAAGAGATGACATAGCGCCGACTTATCTCTCTCCACCGTCTGCAACTGTCTGATGGAATGTTGGCTCTGCAGCTCTTTACACAATGTTTGTGTGTGATGTCATAATGCAAGGGGGCAGAGCCAGAAACCTCACCATTCTGTGACATCATCAGCAGGAGCAGCAGCTGTTTAAAGAGACCAGAGCAGGCCATACAACCAATTCATTACCATATACATGAAATGGACTCTAATTATCCACCTTGGCTTCTTAAAACTTTTATAAAATGCCACAATGTTACCATACACTGTAATTCCGGAGTAGTTCCTACTGATTTGAACAGTGATAAATCAATAATAATAACTCATATATCCCAGTATTATAGAAGATTAGATTATATGGATGGTTGGATGGGGAGGTGGACATGCTACTGTAGGATAATGTTACTATATACCAGGGTTGGGCTATTACTTATCCCAAGGGGCTACATGATAGACTGTAACATATTAATTACAATTATTATTTTATAGTAATAATAACTTTATAACTTAATATTGAGCAGAATTAAATATGCTGACACCCCATACATACCATATGAGCCCATATACAGCTCTCCTCTATACCTCTTTATTCTGTAAGAGCTCACACGTAGCTTCCTACATACTGTATGATTCCTCACATAGCCCCTCTATATACGTTGTCAGAACCCACGTAGCCTCTCTATATATAGTATGAGCCCCCACATAGCCTCTATATATAGTATGAGCCTCCACATAGCCACTCTGTATATAGTATGAGCCCCCAAATAGCCTCTATATATTCAATATGAGCCCTCACATAGCCTCTCTATATTCAATATGAGCCCTCACATAGCCTCTCTATATATAGTATGAGCCCTCACATAGCCCTTTGTATATAGTATGAGACCACACATAGCCACTCTATATATAGTATGAGCCCCCACATAGCCTCTATATATAGTATGAGCCCCCACATAGCCACTCTATATATAGTATGAGCCCCCACATAGCCTCTATATATAGTATGAGCCCCCACATAGCCACTCTATATATAGTATGAGCCCCCACATAGCCTCTATATATAGTATTAGCCCCACATAGCCTCTACATATAGTATGAGCCACCACATAGCCACTCTATATATAGTATGAGCCCCCACATAGCCTCTATATATAGTATGAGCCCCCACATAGCCACTCTTTATATAGTATGAGCCCCCACATAGCCTCTATATATAGTATGAGCCCCCACATAGCCTCTACATATAGTATGAGCCACCACATAGCCTCTCTATATTCAATATGAGCCCTCACATAGCCTCTCTATATTCAATATGAGCCCTCACATAGCCTCTCTATATATAGTATGAGCCATCACATAGCCCTTTGTATATAGTATGAGACCACACATAGCCACTCTATATATAGTATGAGCCACCACATAGCCTCTCTATATTCAATATGAGCCCTCACATAGCCTCTCTATATATAGTATGAGCCACCACATAGCCACTCTATATATAGTATGAGCCCCCACATAGCCTCTATATAGTATGAGCCCCCACATAGCCACTCTATATATAGTATGAGCCCCCACATAGCCTCTATATATAGTATGAGCCCTCACATAGCCTCTCTATATTCAATATGAGCCCTCACATAGCCTCTCTATATATAGTATGAGCCCTCCCATAGCCCTTTGTATATAGTGTGAGACCACACATAGCCACTCTATATATAGTATGAGCCACCACATAGCCTCTCTATATTCAATATGAGCCCTCACATAGCCTCTCTATATATAGTATGAGCCACCACATAGCCACTCTATATATAGTATGAGCCCCCACATAGCCTCTATATAGTATGAGCCCCCATATAGCCACTCTATATATAGTATGAGCCCCCACATAGCCTCTATATATAATATGAGCCACCACATAGCCTCTCTATATTCAATATGAGCCTTCACATAGCACTTTGTATATAGTATGAGACCACACATAGCCACTCTATATATAGTATGAGCCCCCACATAGCCTCTATATATAGTATGATCCCCCACATAGCCTCTCTATATTCAATATGAGCCCTCACATAGCACTTTGTATATAGTATGAGACCACACATAGCCCCCTATATACAGTATGAGCCAGAGGTGTATCTAGAAGTGATGAGCAAGCCTGCTTGCCACTGCTCAATACTTGATCAAGCATCGCGGTCAGTGGCGTAGCGTGGGGGGGGCAGGGGGGGTGGTCCGCCCCAGGCGGCACGTGTGTGGGGGCAGCGCGGTAGCAGCCGCAGCAATTCCTCTCCTCTGTGGGAGAACTCATTTCCGCCCATTGTCCCTGGCTGTGGATGGTGCAGCAGTGCTGGAGGTCTCCTCCTTCCTCCAGTTATGGGGGGTGGCTGGGATTGCTGTAGGCCAGCCCAGTCTGATGTGTATACACTGGATCCAGGGCAGGGTTTGCTCCATGCTCTCACTCATGCTGAATGTGCCCGGGACAGGAGCTGTACAGCCTGGGAACCAAGTCCTCTGCCAGGCTGATGCCCACTCCTGCCCTGCAGGTAAGCTGCCCCCCTGCTGTGCTGGGGGCACTGTGTGGGTGAGGGGCTATAGAGTGCCAGGAAGCTCTGCTGCAGGGATCTGTGCCCCAGGCATGGGGGGAGAGCAGGGCAGCCCTGCTAATCCTATTAGTATGTGCAACTAGTAGAAAACTCATGAAGTTTTTTTTTTTTCTTTTTTTATTATTAATGGAAAAAACTGCTTCACCAGGCTGCATGCCCTCTGTATGTGTGATCCCTGCCAAGAGGTTCTGCAGCAGCAGCTCAGAGCTGATAATAGTGATGTGGTTATGCACAGATATAGCAGAGTTGGGTGTGTCATATAACTGCATGCTGTACAAGCAGTGAAGCAATTGCATTGTAAGCACTTTCCCATTCCACATCTTGTAGCCCAGTTTAGGAGCCTGAATTTTACGTACCCTTACGACTTGACTTTTTTACACCCCTTGTGCATGTCGTACAGCAGGCGGTTGACACAACTGATGAGAACTGAGGGGAAAAAAAAGAAAGATTGCCAGGGAATTGCTCACAATGCAATTGCTTGATATATAGTAGGACCCAAAGCAAAAACAATTGCCTTATTATGTGACAACTAGCTGGAGAGCTCGGCGCTGCCCGGGCATAGTTACTAACTGTGGTTAGTTATAACAAATTATAATTATCCACCATCCCATAGTCCCGTGCCCATATACCCATCACACATCCTCCATCCCATAGTTCCGTGCCCATATACCTGTCATACATATTCTCCATCCCATAGTCCAGTGCCCATATACCCATCACACATCCTTCATCTCATAGTCCCGTGCCCATATACCCGTCATACATATCCTCCATCCCATAGTCCAGTGCCCTTATACACATCACACATCCTCCATCCCATAGTTCCGTGCCCATATACTCGTCATACATATCCTCCATCCCATAGTCCAGTGCCCATATACACATCACACATCCTCCATCCCATAGTTCCGTGCCCATATACTCGTCATACATATCCTCCATCCCATAGTCCAGTGCCCATGTACCCATCACACATCCTCCATCCCATAGTCCCGTGCCCATATACCCGTCATACATATCCTCCATCCCATAGTCCCGTGCCCATATACCCATCACACATCCTCCAACCCATAGTTCCATGCCCATATACCCATCACACATCCTCCATCTCGTAGTCCCGTGCCCATATACCCGTCATACATATCCTCCATCCCATAGTCCCGTGCCCATATACCCATCACACATCCTCCATCCCATAGTCCCGTGCCCCTATACCCATCACACATCCTCCATCCCATAGTCCCGTGCCCATTTACCCATCACACATCCTCCATCTCATAGTCCCGTGCCCATATACCCGTCATACATATCCTCCATCCCATAGTCCCGTGCCCATATACCCATTACACATCCTCCAACCCATAGTCCCGTGCCCATATACCCATCACACATCCTCCATCCCATAGTCCCGTGCCCATATACCCGTCATACATATCCACCATCCCATAGTCCAGTGCCCATATACCCATCACACATCCTCCATCCCATAGTCCCGTGCCCATATATCCATCATACATATCCACCATCCCATAGTCCCGTGCCCATATACCCATCACACATCCTCCATCCCATAGTCAACCATTATGACATCATAATGAGCGGAGGCAGGGCTTGCAACCTATGATGACATCAGCGTCGCCATGGCAACCATTGTGACATCATAATGAGGGGCGGGGCTTGATACGCACACACTGCTTCCCCAGGATGCAAATAGGGGCATTATGACATCATAATGAGGGGCGGGGCTTGACGCGCACACACTTTTTCCCCAGTATGTAGGCAGGGGCAAAATTGTTTGGTGAATTGGAACGCACAGGGTTAAAATTTCGCCTCACAACATAGCTTAAGACGCTCTCGGGGTCCAGACGTGTGACAGTGCCAAATTTTGTGGCTGTAGCTGCGACGGTGCGGATGCCAATCCCGGACATACACACATACATACATACACACATACATACATACATACATACAGTTGTGGCCAAAAGTATTGACACCCCTGCAATTCTGTCAGATAATACTCAGTTTCTTCCTGAAAATCTTTGCAAACACAAATTCTTTGGTATTATTATCTTCGTTTAATTTATCTTAAATGAAAAAACACAAAAAGAATTGTCCTAAAGCCAAATTGGATATAATTCCACACCAAACATAAAAAAGAGGGTGGACAAAAGTATTGGCACTGTTCGAAAAATCATGTGATGCTTCTCTAATTTGTGTAATTAACAGCACCTGTAACTTACCTGTGGCACCTAACAGGTGTTGGCAATAACTAAATCACACTTGCAGCCAGTTGACATGGATTAAAGTTGACTCAACCTCTGTCCTGTGTCCTTGTGTGTACCACATTGAGCATAGAGAAAAGAAAGAAGACCAAAGAACGGTCTGAGGACTTGAGAAACCAAATTGTGAGGAAGCATGAGCAATCTCAAGGCTACAAGTCCATCTCCAAAGACCTGAATGTTCCTGTGTCTACCGTGCGCAGTGTCATCAAGAAGTTTAAAGCCCATGGCACTGTGGCTAATCTCCCTAGATGTGGACGGAAAAGAAAAATTGACAAGAGATTTCAACGCAAGATTGTGCAGATGTTGGATAAAGAACCTCGACTAATATCCAAACAAGTTCAAGCTGCCCTGCAGTCCGAGGGTACAACAGTGTCAACCCGTACTATCCGTCGGCATCTGAATGAAAAGGGACCGTATGGTAGGAGACCCAGGAAGACCCCACTTCTTACCTCGAGACATTAAAAAAGCCAGGCTTGTTGCGGAGGCTGCGGTGATACTCAACCCGACAGAGGAAACTAAAAACGCTTTGGAGAAGGCACAGGGGTCGCTCAGGGAAAACCTCATGTCGGCGGCAGCAAATAAACGTTATTTCCTCAAACAAAAATATTTTATAGAGGGGGAGGGAGTAGGACATTTATTGGCCACGGTCATTAGAGCACAGGACGGATCTTCATATATCAATAGGCTAAAAACGGACTCGGGTGGTCCTGTGACAGACAGTGCGGACATAGTGAGTGAGATAAGGAGGTATTATATGCGACTATACACATCAGATTGCAGTCTCACGGAGACTGAGATTGAGCAGTACCTGGATGCTCTCTCTCTCCCTGCATTGGCTGATAGCGATAGGGATTCATTGGATCGGGACATCCTGTTGGAGGAGTTGGAGGAGGCGCTTGGTCAGATGCAAAATGAAAAGGCTCCAGGAATGGATGGCCTGCCTGTCGAGATTTACAAAACCTATGCACCCTTACTGCTACCTAAGCTACTTAAGGTATTTGAAGAGGCTGAAAGGCAGAGGGTCCTCCCGCCATCTATGAGGGAAGCTTTGATAGTTTTAATATTAAAGCCCGGAAAGGATCCAGAGGTTCCGGATTCATATCGCCCGATTTCCCTATTATCAACAGATGTTAAATTATTGGCCAAGGTACTCGCCAATAGGATGTCCCGAGTTTTCTCATCTGTTATACAGAAGGATCAGACGGGATTTATCCCAGGCAGAGCCACATCTATGAACCTTAGGAAACTATACTTGGGGATTCAACATAGTTCTGGGGAGTTGGGGGGAAGAGCAATTTTGTCCTTAGACGCCGCTAAGGCGTTCGATAGTTTGGAGTGGGGTTTTTTGTGGGCGGTACTTCGGAAAATGGGCTTTGGACACAGATTTATAAATTGGGTGAGGCTGTTGTATGGCTCGCCGGTGGCGAAGGTTGGGGCTAATGGCAGGGTCTCTGAGTCTTTTCCTCTTGGGAGAGGTACTAGACAGGGGTGCCCGCTCTCGCCCTTGCTATTTGCTACTGCGGTGGAGCCATTGGCAGTTGCAATTCGGAAGTCCAGAGAAATAATGGGATTCAGATGTGGAACTGTTGAGTTGAGGATATCATTGTACGCGGATGATTTACTTCTATATTTAGATAAGGTACATTCCTCGATTTTGCCGGCAATGGAGGTCATTCGAGAATTTGGGCTGAGGTCTGGTCTTCGGATTAATTGGTCCAAATCAGCTTTAATGCCGATAGACCCTCTCCCGGCGGATTTCTCAGATTTGCAGATACCGGTCCCTGTAGTTCGGAGGTTTAAGTATCTGGGTATAATTGTTAGTCCTGCCCCGAAGGATTTTCGGGCTCTGAATCTGGAGCCCCTGTTGCAGCGATTTAGAGCAAAAGTACATACTTGGTGTCGCCTGCCGTTGTCGAATATTGGTAGATCTAACTTAATCAAAATGGTAATGATGCCACAATTATTATATTTGATACATAATTCTCCGGTGTGGATCTGTAGGGACTTTTTTGCAAAAATAAATACATTATTCCGGGAATTAATTTGGAAGAAAAAACAGGCTAGGATTCGCTTGGAGATACTGCAGCGAGGGAAGGAGGAGGGAGGATTGGCGGTGCCAAACCCATTCATATACTTTATAGCCTCCCAGATGCAACATCTTAAGGGTTGGGGTAGAGACGGGGCGTGTGACAATGGTGGTGATATTGTGAGGGAAGGATCGGTATGGAAATATCCAGGGTGCCGGTTGGAGGTGGGAAGACGGCAGATAAATGGGGCACGGTACCCCACGTTGGCTATGATTTTCAAGGTGTGAGATAGGGGTAAGTCTCTTTTGAAGATAAATGGGCCTACGGAATTGTGGCCATTGTGGCGAAATCCGGATTTGCAAGAGATCAAAAAGCTGGTGGGGTTCGGAAGATGGGAAGATAAAGGGATTTATCTGGTGTCACAAATTTTGCAAAATAATACTCTTAAGAGTTTTGAACAATTGAGAACAGAATTTCACCTCCCGCACGTCTTCTTTTATCAGTACTTACAGCTAAGACATGCATTGGAAAAACAGAGAAGGACAAATCCTGTGATAGTGACACATAATCAAACACTACATATGCTACTTACATCTGAGTCTTCTAGGGGACTTATCTCTGAATTATATAAAAGATTATTGCCTGCCCATCTGGAGACATATCCACTGACTGCTGCTAAGAATAAGTGGGAACGGGACGTTGGCCCCCTGACGGAGGACCAGTGGTCCAATATTCTAGAACAGGTCCCTAAAATGGCGGTTTCTGAGTGCCAGCGGCTTTCGCAAATATATCTCATTCACAGGGTATATAAAACACCCAGCTTATTATTTAAAATGGGACTTAGGCCCAATACACAATGTGTTAGGTGTGGGCAGGATGATGCCCACTTGATGCATGTTATGTGGGAGTGCGGGCACATTGGGGATTTCTGGAGGCAGACCCTGGGACTCATAGCCCAAGTATACCATATCACAATACGACCGTCACCTCGTCTATGTTTGTTGAATTTGTGGGAGGAGGGGGTTGACCCGGACTCTGCAGTGGCCCTGGGAATAGCACGCATCCTGTATCAGGCAAGAAAGATACTTGCATATCATTGGTTGGATCCTATGCCACCAACATTGTCAGAGCTTAAAAATAAACTAAATAATGTCATCAGATTGGAAAGGGGGGCTTATTTAAAAAGAAATGCATTAAGAAAGTTTTACAAAATTTGGCAGCCATGGATGGAGTCACCGGGTCTCCCCTCGGGCGCACTGGTACGGGATGCGATGTTGGACCAGTTGCTGTTGTGCTTGCGATGAGGAGATGCTTGGGGGGTGAAAATAAAGTCTAGTGCCCTTTGTGGCGAAGTAGATTTTGAGTGGCGCGGTGGGAGGGGGCTGGGGTGGATTGGACCTGATATCCGTGGGGGGCGGGGCGAAATATGATGCGGAGTGGCGCGGCTGGCGGGGATGGTTTTCCCGCTGAAATGAGGCACTGATGTATAATTTTGATTTTTGTTTATTTGTGGAGCCATGTTGTTTATAGGCTCAATTTTATGCAAATATCTGTGTTTTCAGATTTCTTCTTTTTATTTATTCTTACACAGGAAGAGTTTTACCCTTTAAATAATATCTGCTCTCAATGTAATTTTTACTAGCTATTTAAGATGTCATATTCTTTCTGTATTGATTCCTGAATGTTTAATAAAAAAGATCTGATTCAAAAAAAAGCCAGGCTGGAGTTTGCCAAAACTTACCTGAAAAAGCCTAAAACGTTTTGAAAGAATGTTCTCTGGTCAGATGAGACAAAAGTAGAGCTTTTTGGGCAAAGGCATAAACATAGAGTTTACAGGAGAAAAAGAGAGGCATTCAAAGAAAAGAACACGGTCCCTACAGTCAAGCATGGTGGAGGTTCCCTGATATTTTGGGGTTGCTTTGCTGCCTCTGGCACTGGACTGCTTGACCGTGTGCATGGCATTATGAAGTCTGAAGACTACCAACAAATTTTGCAGCATAATGTAGGGCCCAGTGTGAGAAAGCTGGGTCTCCCTCAGAGGTCATGGGTCTTCCAGCAGGACAATGACCCAAAACACACACTTCAAAAAGCACTAGAAAATGGTTTGAGAGAAAGCACTGGAGACTTCTAAGATGGCCAGCAATGAGTCCAGACCTGAATCCCATAGAACACCTGTGGAGAGATCTAAAAATGGCAGTTTGGAGAAGGCACCCTTCAAATATCAGGGACCTGTCGCAGTTTGCCAAAGAAGAATGGTCTAAAATTCCAGCAGAGCATTGTAAGAAACGTATTGATGGTTACCGGAAGCGGTTGGTCGCAGTTATTTTGGCTAAAGGTTGTGCAACCAAGTATTAGGCTGAGGGTGCCAATACTTTTGTCTGGCCCATTTTTGGAGTTTTGTGTGAAATGATCAATGTTTTGCTTTTTGCTTCATTCTCTTTCGTGTTTTTTAATTTAAGACAAATTAAATGAAGATAATAATACCAAAGAATTTGTGTTTGCAATCATTTTCAGGAAGAAACTGAGTATTACCTGACAGAATTGCAGGGGTGTCAATACTTTTGGTCACAACTGTACATATATACATACACACTTTGAGCTTTATATATTAGATGAGTGAGTTATGCCAAATGACAAACATGGCTCTGCTACATCTGTAAGTAAGCTGAATTTAAGCAAAAGCATTATAAATGCAGAATGGTCAAATTGCTGGATGAGCTTTCTGGATGCCCTGGTGCCGGTGTTTGCGCTGTCACGCTACTGCACACCAGGACGTACAGCAACGCGACCAACAGGTTTTGGATTTATTATTTTCTTCTGTGATATTTTATTGGATTGTTTCATTGCAGACAGGGTTTCGCTGTTAATCCACCTTTACTGGGGACGGCCAGATATTTGTGGTATTAATACACAAACATCTTTAATCCACACAGCTCTTGCTAATACATGGGGGTCCTGGGCAGGTGACCACCTCGCAATGACGGGTATACAGGGTTTATCTTCGTGAGACATTTATTTTGGTTTCCTTTCTTTGGTAGCATCATGGTTGGCACTTGCTATGTGGTGGGGGCCCTCTGTGTGGCGCTGTAGGTGGGGGCCCTCTTTGTGACTGTGTTTGGTGGGGGTCCTCTGTGTGGCGCTGTTTGGTGGGGGCCCTCTGTGTGACGCTGTTTGGTGGGGGCCCTCTGTGTGGCGCTGTTTGGTGGGGGCCCTCTGTGTGGCGCTGTTTGGTGGGGGTCCTCTGTGTGACGCTGTTTGGTGGGGGCCCTCTGTGTGGCGCTGTTTGGTTGGGGCCCTCTGTGTGGCGCTGTTTGGTGGGGGCCCTCTGTGTGGCGCTGTTTGGTGGGGGCCCTCTGTGTGACGCTGTTTGGTGGGGGCCCTCTGTGTGGCGCTGTTTGGTGGGGGTCCTCTGTGTGGCGCTGTTTGGTGGGGACCCTCTGTGTGGCGCTGTTTGGTGGGGGCCCTCTGTCTGACGCTATAGGTGGGGCCCCTTATGTATTATCAACGACCAAAGGGGCGGCAAATTTTTCGACCGCCCCGGGCACCACAAACAGTTGCTACGCCACTGATCGTGGTGCTTGGTTACACTCGTTACTCGATTGAGTATCGCGGGTGCTCAAGTGCCATTCTCAAGTAGTTTTGGATTAGAGGCATACAGGCAGGATTTATTGCCTTACAGGCCTTCCATAGGTATACTGCTGCTGTAAGCTAAAAACAAAAGTCCTTTTCAAGGCAACATATTTTCTTTTACCTATTAATACCAGAAAATTTGCATGCATAAATTATATACGTAATTTAAAAAAGCACAAGGCGTGGGGTAAGGGACAGAGAAGTTTACGTGCTGCTGATGGTGCACGCAGAGGCCAAAGCCGTTGGCCAAGTGAAACTATGCATGCTTTGGGAACACAACAAACATGATCATCCATGAGACGTAGGTTCCTGTCCCATTTTGCAGAGGGTTGCAGGACACCACTCTTAAAGCCAGATCAGTGCAAACAGGTGGTTGGTTAAATGGCAGATAATGCTTCCAGTATTTCCCAGCACTACCTGTCTTCCACACGGTCCAGTCTCACTAGCCAGGAGTCTGGACCACAGAATCCTCACCCTGATCCTCTTTCCTCCCACCATGGCGAGTCCCAGGAGCAGTAACGGCGTTAGGGGCAGGCAGACCAGGCAGCTGCCTAGGTTCCCCGCTAACCCAGGGGCCCCCGGGTAGTGGCACATCACACATCCGCTATGGGGCCCGTGAGGCGGGGGGGCCCACCTGCCGCTAGTGGCGACTCCCCCCACCGCCGCCACATTGAACTATACCGGTGTCTGCATTAGTATAGAAGTTGAACCAAAGCAAATGCCGAAATTCTTAAGTGGATTCTATCACTGTGAACAAAAAAATCATACACCAATCAGATAGGAGAATGTATGCATATAAGATATGATTAATCAGAAGCTGTAAAGTGCATTTCTACAAGGACAGCTCCATGGTCTACTTCCATATTTTCACTTGCAGTACGATTAGAATATCACAATACTCCGAGCTCCTGCCCCACTGCTAAGCAGTTCAAATGCTTCATTGATTTTTTGCAGGGCTAGCTTCTTGCTTACTAAATGTTCCAGATTGTTCCTTTTGTTCATATAATCTGTAACCAGTTTTGGGATATCAGAACCCTTGTAGCCTCCAAATATAGATCCTTTCAAGGTACGCCCTGTGACAAGCAAACCTGGATGCAAACAAAGTGTGTCCTTGGGAGATGCCACACCCAACACAACAGCAACACCATTTCCACAGTAAGTACACTGGAGAGCAGTCAGCATGGTTTCAGTGCGTCCTGCACATTCAATGGCAAAATCCACTCCTCCGTTAGTTAGCTCCGTAATGACCTCATGGATGGATTTATCATAATCCTTTGGGTTTAGGCACTCAGTGGCTCCCAGTTGTAGGGCTTTTGGATACTTATCCTTATGTGAACCTACGCCAATGATTCGTGTAGCGCTTGCATCCTTGCATCCTACAATTGCTGAACAACCAACTCCTCCCAAGCCAAAAACAGCACAACTAGAGCGCTTGGTCACCTTAGCAGTGTTGACAGCTGCACCATATCCAGTAGCAAATCCACAGCCTATAAGACAAACTTCAACAAGGGCATGGGCATCTGGGTCGCCCTCCAAGGGCTGTGGGGTACTCGGTACCGGGCCAGTGTAAGTGGGATAAGTCACAGCAGCTGTGACCCGGTCCGTGGCCCTGGGCGCCCAAATCAATGGTGGTTTGTAATATAGTTTATGTGATAGTTTGTGACGCCACCTGTGGTGTTTGGCAAGCAAGATGGTAAGCCAACGCTGCGTGCAGATCCTCTGGGGCTGATGGTGTGTTGCAGCATAGATGGTGTAGCTCCCCACAGGTGAAGCTGTAACCCCAGGACAGTGTATAGGCGTAGGCGGTGTGAGGAATGTTGGTAGCCAGATGTAGCGGTGCTGACGGTGTTGGCGCACAAATGAATGGAAGACACCAGGGCTTGCAGTTCCAAAGCTTTACTCACAGTTCATGGTACACACTGGTGCCTGACTCCGGGGTAGAGACTCAATCAACCTCCCGGGCTAGTCAGGATTATCCTCTCCAACACTCTGCCAACATGTACCTTTCCTGAACGACTCCTCTATTGCGCCTTTTAGTGTGAAGAGCTCGAGCACCGTGGTACTCTGAAGTTCCTCCTGTCAGATGTTCCTAACAACTCTACTCGTATGGCAGACAGCTGTAGCCTCTCTTGGGGACTCCCTTCTCCGGAGTCCTGGCTCTCTATTCAGTTGCTGTTGTGCCCCAAGTCTTAGATGGGAGTAGTGCATTTACAGCCAACTACTCCACCGGTGTCTGCTGCAGAACCATAAGTGTCCATACAACCTCGGGGACCGGTCCCTGGCCTTGCGCTGAGAACCTATAGGCAGGGTTCCTCTTCCAACCCACAACTCCTCTCTGTTCTCCTACTCCTTCGTTCCGCACTGTTTCTTCTCTCTCTTATGGAAGCTTAGGTTGCAGTTCTACGTCTTTCTCCTTCTGTTCCTTTTCCGTGCCAGATGGCTCAGGTCACTGAGGCAGCTGCAGCACTCCTTCCTCCATCCCTTCTTCCAGGGATCCCCACTCCTCCCGAGTGGCTCCCTTCCTTCCTTTCTGACCCTCTGTCAGACTGAACCTCCAGACTGATCTGTAATTCTAAACCTTCCCAACCTTTTATATATCTCAACTCCACCCACCTCCCAGCACATCTCGTGTTACGAAGCAAGGACCCACGAAAGGTGCGCTGCTACCCTCTAAGCATGGAGCCGCAATGTGGTCCTGCTGAACTATCCTGTGTGTGGGGTGCAGGTGTTGGAGTGTGGAAAGGAGTTCCCTACTTACCTAGGTGGTGGGGCACTACACCTTAGGAGAAGGTGCAGTACCTCTGTGGCGACTGAGCCTCAGGGGCGCCACACATCCACTTTGGCAACGCAAATGTCAGACACCACTGTGTATTCAGTAAATGTACTTGTGCATGCGTAATGATTAGTGTTGAGCTATACCACCCGATACTGAAAAATATCGTATCGGAATGGATCGGCCGATCTAAAAAAAAGTATCGGGTATCGCAGATTCCGATCCCGGAAGTCCCATTCAAGTCAATGGAACAGAAATATCGGAATTAAAAAAAACCCTTTCTTTCCCTGTAGGTTAATTCTACATGAAGAAAAACAACTAATAATAATGTAGAATGTATTGTGGGAGGTGTAGGAGACATTAAAGCCATAGAGGTTTAGCCCAATCAAATGGAATAGCAGGATTTTTTTTTTTTTTAAAGACGTTCGTAGTTACAAAGATATTGACTATGTTAAAGTCTTTAATTTTTTGTCAGATATGTATGTTTCACTACTTCCATGCTCTTTACCTTCTTTTTTACTTCTCCCACACTTTCTCCTTCATGATCCTCAGCAGCAGCATCTTTTTCATCAACTTCTTCTTCTTTTTCTTCTTTTTTTTCTTCTTTTTCTTTTTTTTTTTTACATTCTTCATATTCTTCTTATTCAACTATTACTCTTCTTCATATTCTACTTCATCTTCTTCCTATTCTTCTTCATCATATTCTTATTTGTGTCAGGCATTCCTGTAGTTGTTATCTATAAAAGTTTGAAGATTACACCTTCCGTTCAGCCTGTCACAAAAGATTTACAACAGGATTTGTCCGCGTTCAGTTTGTCCTGCAGCAGCAGGCCTTTTCCAGGGGCACCACGAGGAGGAACGGACACACCCCTGTTGTGAGTTCATTTTTCCCTTCACCGTCGCTGTCTGATGAACTCCCTCTTCTGGTGAAGGAAGGTAGTGAGGCTGATTACCAAACACCTGATCTGGTAGATGATGACTGGGTAACAGGAAATTCTGACTGGATATAAGGCAGCCGACGCCCTTCTGAGTCGCTGGTGATTTCTCTGATGGATTCTTGGAGACCAGTCTGATTCCTGCTTCCCAAAGATAAATTTTTGCTCTGCTATTGAACTTATTAGTTTTGTTTTGTTTACCTTGTTTTTTGGAGTTCAGCCATCCCCGGTCGGGGGTGTGCTGAGTTCCATTTTTGTCTCTTGGCTCTGTCTTCAGAATTTACCTGAGTGCTGATATAGCGACTTCAGGGCCTGTTTTTCCTATCAGACGGTTGGGACATTTTTTGGTAGGGTTTTTTACGGATTGCAGACAGCAGCTTTTCTATCCTGTCCTTTTTAGTTAGCTTGGGCCCCATCGTTTGCTCAACCTATCTTTCTATCTGTGTTAGTGTTTTCATCTTGCTTCACCGTCATTATTTGTTGGGGCTGCCTATTGCTTTGGGGTCTGCTCTGGGGCAGTTTAGATTTCCCCTTTCTTTCTTTAGGCCTATTTAGTTCTCTGGCTGTGATCGAGGGGTCTAGGGCATCGTAGGAACCCCCCACGGCTACTGTTAGTTGTTGTGGATAGGATCAGGGGTCTGCAATCTGATAGCTACCAACCTCTCCGGTTTTTCTGGACTTAGCTTGTATTTTTGTTTTTTCCTCCTTCGGTGACTCATTCATAACAGAATTACCAGCCATACCGCAGATCCTAGGGTACTCAATAGCAGGAAAGAATTGTAAAAAAAAAAAGAGAGTTTGTCAGAATGTTTTTTTGGTTTTTTTTTGTGTATATTTCTTCCTCTATGTCTCTGAGGCCGTAGGGGGAATTTTTTTTTTCTTTCTCAATGGAGATGAAGCGATTGTCTGATCGTGTGGAGCAGCTCACTGCTGAAGTGTGGGGAATTTCCGCCTATCTTGCTCATTCACATGCTGCTGAACCAAAGAACCCTACTCCTGATGTGTTTTTGGGGATCGGTCTAAATTTTTGAATTTTAAGAATAATTGTAAATTATTTTTTGCCTTGAAGCCTAACTCGTCGGGGAGCTCCGCGCAGCAGGTTAAAATTGTCATCTCTTTGCTGCGCGGCGATCCCCAGGATTTCTTTGAAACCTGATGATCCTATTCTTACTAATGTGGACGCATTTTTTCAAGCCTTGGGGTTGTTGTATGATGAACCTAATGCTATTGATCAGGCTGAAAAGGCCCTGCTGGCATTGAGCCAGGGTCGGGATTCTGCAGAGTTGTACTGTCAAAAATTCCAAAAGTGGGCGGTCCTTACTACCTGGAATGATGGTGCCTTGGCAGCTCTCTTTCGGAAGCGTTTGTCAGAAACCGTAAAAGATACTATGGTGGTCTCTTGGCTCTGTCTTCAGAATTTACCTGAGTGCTGATATAGCGACTTCAGGGCCTGTTTTTCCTATCAGACGGTTGGGACATTTTTTGGTAGGGTTTTTGGTAGGGTTTTTACGGATTGCAGACAGCAGCTTTTCTATCCTGTCCTTTTTAGTTAGCTTAGGCCCCATCGTTTGCTCAACCTATCTTTCTATCTGTGTTAGTGTTTTCATCTTGCTTCACCGTCATTATTTGTTGGGGGCTGCCTATTGCTTTGGGGTCTGCTCTGGGGCAGTTTAGATTTCACCTTTCTTTCTTTAGGCCTATTTTGTTCTCCGGCTGTGATCGAAGGGGTCTAGGGCATCGTAGGAACCCCCCACGGCTACTGTTAGTTGTTGTGGATAGGATCAGGGGTCTGCAATCCGATAGCTACCAACCTCTCCAGTTTTTCTGGACTTAGCTTGTATTTTTGTTTTTTCCTCCTTCGGTGACTCTTTCATAACACACCCCCATACACTGCTTAGTCTTCTTCTGCTAATAAATTTGATAATATCCTTTGCTCAGATTTTTAGTCTTATGCTTAATGTTCTTCTGCTTTTGTTTTTTATGCTTCTTGGTCTTCTGTCTCTTGTTGTTCTGCATCTTGGTGGTTGTCTTCCTGTTCTTTGTCCTCTTGGTCATCTTCTTCAGGGTCATCTTTTAGGTATTCTTCTGTGTGGTCTTCAGGGTATTTGTCTTCAGGGTCATTTTCATGGAGATCCAGAGTGAGAATCAAAAACCATTTCCACAAGCTTGAACTTGGAAAAGTAGCAGAAGTTACAAGAAGGCTGAGGAACTGTCGAGAACCAGCTGACGGTACTGGAACCCGGAGTGGCAGCAGAATGAACAAGAGCCAATGGCGCAACCGTGGACCAGCTGACTGTGCTGGAACACAGTTACTAAGCAGGAGGTACCTGTGCTCCAAAGCACTACCAAGGACCAGCAGACGTTGCTGGAACTCGGATACCAAGAAGGAGGCACCTAGGCCAAAGGCACTGCCGAAAACCAGCTGACGGTGCTGGAACCCGGATGGGTAGCAGAAGCTACAATACTCAATGGAACTACCGAGAACCAGCTGACGTTGCTGGAACTCGGATGGGTAGCAGAAGGTACCCATGATTAACAAAGTTTTGCATCCGCGAGCAGGCCGCAGTTACCGAAACCCACAGTCCTACAGGGGGTGCTTAGTCTTCTTCTGCTAATAAATTTGATAATATCCTTTGCTCAGATTTTTAGTCTTATGCTTAATGTTCTTCTGCTTTTGTTTTTTATGCTTCTTGGTCTTCTGTCTCTTGTTGTTCTGCATCTTGGTGGTTGTCTTCCAGTTCTTTGTCCTCTTGGTCATCTTCTTCAGAGTCATCTTTTAGGTATTCTTCTGTGTGGTCTTCAGGGTATTCGTCTTCAGGGTCATTTTCATGGAGATCCAGAGTGAGAATCAAAAACCATTTCCACAAGCTTGAACTTGGAAAAGTAGCAGAAGTTACAAGAAGGCTGAGGAACTGTCGAGAACCAGCTGACGGTACTGGAACCCGGAGTGGCAGCAGAATGAACAAGAGCCAATGGCACAACCGTGGACCAGCTGACTGTGCTGGAACACAGTTACTAAGCAGGAGGTACCTGTGCTCCAAAGCACTACCAAGGACCAGCAGACGTTGCTGGAACTCCGATACCAAGAAGGAGGCACCTAGGCCAAAGGCACTGCCGAAAACCAGCTGACGGTGCTGGAACCCGGATGGGTAGCAGAAGGAACAAGAGCCAATGGGACAACCGTGGAACAGCTGACGGTGCTGGAACACCGTTACTAAGCAGGAGGTACCTGTGCTCCAAAGCACTACCAAGGACCAGCAGACGTTGCTGGAACTCAGATACCGACAAGGAGGCACCTAGGCCAAAGGCTCTGCCGGGAACCAGCTGACGTTGCTGGAACCCGGATGGGTAGCAGAAGGTACCCATGATTAACAAAGTTTTGCATCCGCGAGCAGGCCGCAGTTACCGAAACCCACAGTCCTACAGGGGGTGCTTGTCCTATTGGCACTATGGAACCAGCCTTTTTTACCAGAACCCGCAGCCCAAATAGGAAGCACCGAAACTGCAGGCACCATAGACTCGGCTAACCCTACCGCAACACGACAGGACAACGTATCGGTGGCAAAGTGACGTTGACACTACCCGGAAACAGCAGGCGTGCTGTAACAAGGCTGGGCAGGAGGGAGTACCCGTGCCAAAGACACTGCCGAGAACCAGCTGACGGTGCTGGAACCCGGATGGGTAGCAGAAGCTACAATACTCAATGGAACTACCGAGAACCAGCTGACGGTGCTGGAACCAGGAGGGGCAGCAGAAGGAACAAGAGCCAATGGCCCAACCGTGGACCAGCTGACGGTGCTGGAACACGGTTTCTAAGCAGGAGTTACATGTGCTAAAAAGCACTACCAAGAACCAGCAGACGTTGCTGGAACTCGGATACCGACAAGGAGGCAACAATGCCAAAGGCTCTGCCGGGAACCAGCAGACGGTGCTGAAACCCGGATTGGTAGCAGAAGGTACCCATGATCAACAAAGTTGCAAGGCCGCGAGCAGGACGCAGTTTCCGAAACCCACAGTCCAACAGGGGGTGCTTGTCCTATTGGCACTACAGAACCAGCCTTTATTACCAGAACCCGCAGCCCACATAGAAAGCACCAAAACTGCAGGCACCATAGACTTGACAAACCCGACCGCAACACGACAGGACAACGTATCGGTGGCAAAGTTACATTGACACTACCCGGAAACAGCAGGCATGCTGGAACCAGGCTGGGCAGGAGGGAGTACCCGTGCCAAAGACACTGCCGAGAACCAGCTGACGGTGCTGGAACCCGGATGGGTAGCAGAAGCTACAAGAGTCAATGGAACTACCGAGAACCAACTGACGGTGCTGGAACCCAGAGGGGCAGCAGAAGGAACAAGAGCCAATGGCACAACCGTGGACCAACTGACGGTGCTGGGACACGGTTTCTAAGCAGGAGTTACCTGTGCTGAAAAGCACTACCAAGAACCAGCAGACATTGCTGGAACTCGGATACCGACAAGGAGGCAACAATGCCAAAGGCTCTGCCGGGAACCAGCAGACGGTGCTGGAACCCGGATGGGTAGCAGAAGGTACCCATGATCAACAAAGTTGCAAGGCCGCGAGCAGGACGCAGTTTCCGAAACCCACAGTCCAACAGGGGGTGCTTGTCCTATTGGCACTACAGAACCAGTCTTTATTACCAGAACCCGCAGCCCACATAGAAAGCACCAAAACTGCAGGCACCATAGACTCGGCAAACCCGACCGCAACACGACAGGACAACGTATCGGTGGCAAAGTTACGTTGACACTACCCGGAAACAGGCGTGCTGGAACCAGGCTGGGCAGGAGGGAGTACCCGTGCCAAAGACACTGCCGAGAACCAGCTGACGGTGCTGGAACCCGGATGGGTAGCAGAAGCTACAAGAGTCAATGGAACTACCGAGAACCTGCTGACGGTGCTGGAACCCAGAGGGGCAGCAGAAGGAACAAGAGCCAATGGCACAACCGTGGACCAGCTGACGGTGCTGGAACACGGTTTCTAAGCAGGAGGTACCTGTGCTAAAAAGCACTACCAAGGACCAGCAGACGTTGCTGGAACTCCGATACCAAGAAGGAGGCACATAGGCCAAAGGCTCTGCCGGGAACCAGCTGACGGTGCTGGAACCAGGCTGAGCAGGAGGGAGTACCCGTGCCAAAGACACTTCTGAGCTGCAACTGGCGATGTTGGAGCCCAGGGGTCAATCATGCAGCAGGCTGAGGCCTACTTCGAGCTAGTTTTATATTGGTTGTACACAACTACTGATTTTAACCGGGCTCCACTTGGGCCTCTGGTTCTACTGTCTCTAGTATTTCCCCTGGCCTACAACCCCGCCAGTCACCGCTCTGAAGTGGCGTGTGCACAATCCACACTTGTTCCTGTGTGACTGGGGCTCAGTCACGTCAGTTGATCCACTGATGTGTGTCCGGCAAGGTCTCCTGCTCTGTCCACATTCCGACTACTAGTAATGGGAATGGGGACAGAGCGGCAGACATTGCCGGACACACATCAGTGAATCAACTGACGTGCCTGAGCCACAGTAACACAGGAACAAGTGTGGATTGTGCACACGCCACTTCAGAGCAGCGACTGGCGGGGTTGGAGGCCAGGGGAAATACTAGAGACAGTAGAGCCAGAGGCCTAAGTGGAGCACGGTGGAAAATCAGTAGTAGTGTGATTTTGGAGGCAGCAGGAGACTTTGCCATCCACATAGCAGGGGAACAGCAGGCGTTACTGAACCCCACAGACACAGGAGCGAGTGTTTGAATCTGTGCAGACAGCACTTCCAAGCTACAACTGGCTGTGTTGTAGCCCAGGATCAATGCTCCGAGCAGGCTGAGGCCTACTTGGAGCGAGGAGAAAATGCGTTGCAGTGTGAGTTTGGAGGCAGCAGGAGACATTGCCATTCACACAGCAGGGGAACAGCTGGCATTATTGAACCCCACTAACACAGGAGCTAGTGTGTTTTGCTCTGTGAAGACGGCACTTCTGAACACCAACTGGCGTTGTAGAAGCACAGGATGAGGCATGGAGCAGGCTGAGGTCTGATGTTGTTGGCATGTGGATGGAGCAGGAGACTTTGCCGTCTACACAGCAGGGGAACAGCTGGCATTACTGAACCCCACTAACACAGGAGCTAGTGTGTTTTGCTCTGTGAAGACGGCACTTCTGAACACCAACTGGCGTTGTTGGAGCACAGGATGAGGCATGGAGCAGGCTGAGGTCTGATGTTGTTGGCATGTGGATGGAGCAGGAGACTTTGCCGTCTACACAGCAGGGGAACAGCTGGCATTACTGAACCCCACTAACACAGGAGCTAGTGTGTTTTGCTCTGTGAAAACGGCACTTCTGAACACCAACTGGCGTTGTTGGAGCACAGGATGAGGCATGGAGCAGGCTGAGGTCTGATGTTGTTGGCATGTGGATGGAGCAGGAGACTTTGCTGTCTACACAGCAGGGGAACAGCTGGCATTACTGAATCCCACTAACACAGGAGCTAGTGTGTTTTGTTCTGTGAAGACGGCACTTCTGAACACCAACTGGCGTTGTTGGAGCCCAGGATGAAGCATGGAGCAGGCTGAGGCCAACTTGCAGCCTGTTTTATAGAGGTTGTAGACTACTACTGATTGTAACCGTGCTCCACTTAGGCCTCAGGCTCCACTGTCTCTAGTATTTCCCCTGGCCTCCAACCCCACCAGTGACAGCTCTGAAGTGGCGTCAGCACAATCCACACTTGTTCCTATGTTACTTGGGCTCAGTCCTGTCAGTTGATCCCCTGATGTGTGTCCGGCAAGGTCTCCTGCTCTGTCCTCATTCATACTACTAGTAATGGGAATGTGGACAGACCAGGAGACTTTGCCGGACACACATCAGGGGATCAACTGACGTGACTGAGCCCCAGTAACTCAGGAAGAAGTGTGGATTGTGCAGACGCCACTTCAGAGCAGCAACTGGCGGGGTTGGAGGCCAGGGGAAATACTAGAGACAGTGGAGCCAGAGGCCTAAGTGAAGCACGGTTAAAAATCAGTAGTAGTTTGAATGTGGATGGAGCAGGAGACTTTGCAGTCCACACAGCAGGGGAGCAGCTGGCATTACTGAACCCCAATAACACAGGAGCTAGTGTTTTTCTCTGTGCAGACGACACATCTGAGCGACAACTGGCTGTGTTGAAGCCCAGGGATTATAGTTCAGGTGGTAGAAACATGAACACAACAGGAGACCTGGATACAGTTGCCAACCAATTATTTAGTCGGGAAGAGGACTGGCAAATTCTGGGGAGATCCAGGCCTTGTTCATTTTCAGAAAAGTAAGCCGGTCAACGTTATCGGAAGAAAGTCGCGTGCGACGGTCTGTTAGTACACCACCTGCGGCATTAAAGACGCGTTCCGATAATACACTGGCAGCAGGGCAAGCCAGCACCTCCAATGCATACTGGCTAAGCTCTGGCCATGTATCCAGCTTAGAGACCCAAAACTTGAAGGGGGAAGAGCCATCTGGGAGTACACTCACAGGGCAAGACATGTAGTCTGTCACCATCTGATGGAAACGTTGCCTCCTGCTGACTGGAGCCGTCAGTGATGGTGTAGACAATTGTGGCGGACACACAAAACTTTGCCACATTTGGGCCATAGTGGTCTTGCCTTGTGCTGAGGCTCTGCCTCTGCTCCCTCTTTGTGCCGAGTTTCCTCCACTGGCTCGACGCACAGAGGTGCTTTGTAAAGCACTAGCACCACTGCTGTCGGGTGGAATGGAAAACATGATGGACTGCACCAGTGTGTCTTGGTACTCCCGCAGTTTACACTCCCGGTTCAACGTTGGTGTGAGGGTTTGCAAGTTGTCCCGGTAGCGAGGATCTAGGAGGGTGTACACCCAATAATCAGCCGTATAGAGAATGTGGGCGATGCGACGGTCGTTTCTCAGGCACTGCAGCATGAAGTCAACCATGTGCTGAAGACTCCCAACTGCCAAAGAACCGCTGTCCCCTGCTTGAGGCGTGATCTCTGCCTGCTCTGCATCTCCCCACCCTCGCTGTACATACTGATTAGAGCTTTGTGTACCTCCCTCCTCTGGAGAGATGTCTTCCTCCTCCATCGACTCCTCCTCATCCACCTCACAAAGTGTCCCCTGCCTAGGCCTTTGTGAGGAAGCACGTGGCGCAGACTGTCCAGTAGCAGATGGCATTTGGGACTCCTCATCCTCCACCTCTTCCAAAACCTCATCCCTTAGTGCTTGCAGTGTTTTTTGAAGCAGACAGATAAGGGGGACAGTCATGCTGACTAGTGCATCATCTGCACTCGCCATCCGCGTGGAATCATCGAAGGCACGCAAAACGAGGCAGATGTCCTTCATAGAGGCCCAGTCAGTGGTGCTGAAGTGTGACCGGCGCACAGTGCAACTTGTTTGCGCCTGATGCAGCTGGTACTCCATGACTGCTGCCTGCTGCTCACACGACCGCTCCAACATATGTAACGTAGAATTCCACCTGGTGGGTAAGTCACATATGATGCGATGTTCCGGAAGGCGTAATCGGCGCTGCAGAGCAGCAAGGCGCGACCTTGCCGTGCTGGAACGCTGCAAGTGAGCGCACTCTATGCGGACCTTGTGCAGCAGTGCATCAAGATCCGGATAGTCGCTCAGAAAGCTCTGCACGACCAAGTTGAGCACATGTGCCAGACATGGGATGTGAGTGAGGTTGCAAAGGCCAAGAGCTGCCACCAGATTTCGGCCATTGTCACACACTACCAAGCCCGGCTGGAGATTCGCTGGCAGAAACCACACGTCGCTCTCCTGCTTGATGGCATTCCAGAGCTCCTGCGCTGTGTGGCTTCGATTCCCCAAAGAAATTAATTTCAGTACGGCCTGTTGACGTTTGGCCACGGCTGTGCTCATATCGGTCATAACAGGCTCCTGCTGCGCTGTTTCAGAGGAACTTGAATAGGAGGAGGAGTCAATGTGTACAGACTGGATTCCTGCAATCCGTGGAGTTGGCAGAACACGTACAGTGCCACTCTCCAGATCTGTACCCGGCTCAGCAACATTGACCCAATGGGCAGTGAGGGAAAGGTATCGTGTCCCTGTCCATGGTTACTGGTCCACGCATCGGTGGTCAGGTGGACCTTGCTACTGACGGCGTTTAGTAGCGCATGTTTTATGTTTGCCTCCACATGTTTCTGCAGGGCAGGGACGGCTCGCCTGCTGAAATAAAAGCGGCTGGGCACGGTGTATTGTGGGACCGCCAATGCCATGAAGTCCCGGAAGGTGTCAGTCTCCACCAGCCTGAATGACAGCATTTCAAGTGCCAGTAGTTTGGCAATGCCAGCATTCAGAGCCTGTGCTCGGGGATGGTTTGCCGAGTATGGTCACCTTTCTCCCATGCCTGTGCTACCGATGGCTGTCGAGTGGCCTGGGAGTGTGAGGATGACTTGGAATGTGGTGCTGTGGGTGGAATGTCACAGGGTCTCCGGACAACAGTGCCAGAGGTTCTTCCTTGGCGATCCTGTGAGGAAGCCGAACCAGCTGTGTGTGAGCTGGAGGAAGAGGCCCCAACACGAGCTGAAGAGGTGGTAGGTGGTGCTGTACGTTGGCCTACGTCTTCAGTGTGTCTGTAACTCCACCTCGTGCTTGGTCCGCACATGTTTCCACATATTAGTGGTATTGAGGTTGCTGACATTTTTCCCTCTTTTGACTCTCTGATGACACAGCTTGCATTTGACAAAGCAAATGTCATCTGCAACTGTGTCAAAAAAGGACCACGCACTGCAAGTCTTGGGAGCGCCCGTTTTGCCTTTACCGCAGCAGTGGGGTACGGTGAGGTCCTACAAAGCTGCGCATAAAGGACTGTTGCCTGCTAAAACTGGGGGATGCTGACTCACTGGTGCCAACAGCAGGCACAGACTCCCCACGTCCTCTCCCTGCAGAATCCCCACGTCCTCTCCCTGCAGAATCCCCACGTCCTCTCCCTGCTGAAACTCCACGCCCACGTGCCTTACTCCCTGCCTTCTTCATCTTGCTAGACTGAGAAAGATAGGCAGAAAAGTACAAAGGGGGGCCTTAGTGTGCTTATTCCTGAACAGCTGGTTACAGGTATAAGAAACACTAATTTTATGAAGTGTGTGTATCGACTACACTTTAATGGGAGCTAATGTGGCCTACACAACTTTCAACTGTAGTGTTTGGTGAACTTTGCTGTTTTTTTGGGGGGGAAAAAAAAATAAAATGATGTGATCAAAGATTTGAAAGTGAGAGTATCACCAACTTTCTGGAGCTATTACAATGCAGGCAGGTAACCTACAATGCAAAAGATGAGGCTCCAAAAAATTTGGGTAATACTAATCTGGCTGCAGCTGAAGGGCACAAGCCAGAAAAAAGGCTCCTCTACTCCTATATAGTGTTTGCAACCAACCAATGTAGATGGATATGGATGGATGCACACTAATAGGAGAAGAAAAAATGAGCTGCAATTAAAGAAAAATATGTGCAAGGCAGTGACGCACGCTGAGCAGCCTACAACCAGACGTAGCTGCCGGACACACTACTCAGCGTGAGCTGCACTCACACACAGTCAGAGACCTCTCAGACAGCCGTGAACAGTGCAGCTAAGTGGGCACTAGCACTGACAGGCTGCAGAAAGGCTCCGCTGTGTACTCCTAGAGTGTTTGCAACCACCATATATGGATACGGATGGATGCACACTAATAGGAGAAAAAATGAGCTGCAATAAAAGAAAAATGTGTGAGGCAGTGACACGCTGAGCAGCCTACAACCAGACGTAGCTGCAGGACACACTACTCAGCGTGAGCTGCACTCACACACAGTCAGAGACCTCTCAGACAGCCGTGAATAGTGCAGCTAAGTGGGCACTAGCACTGAAAGGCTGCAGAAAGGCTCCGCTGTCTACTACTAGTGTTTGCAACCAACGTATATTGATACGGATGGAAGCACACTAGATAGAATTTTTTAAAAATAAGCAGCTCAAAAAGAAAAATATGTATGAGGCAGCAGTGAGGCACGCTGGGCGGCCTACAACCAGACGTGGCTGCAGGACCCACTCCACAGCGTGAGCTGCACTCACACAGCCCTTGCAGACAGCTGTGAACACTGCTGCTAGGGAAAAGAAAGCTACAGTGGTGGTTTATGTAGCCTGGGTAAAGCACAATATTGTTTTGAGAATCGCTATTTCTAACTGTCCCTCACAGTCTTCAACAGCAGCCTGTCCCTAACTGAATTCACAGCCGAGTGACCAGAAATGGCGGCGGCTTTTATAGTGCATCATGACATCATTTCAGCAGCCAATCACAGCCATGCCAATAGTTTACATGCCTAACAGGATGTGCCCACACTTCTGAGGATTCCCATTGGCTGAATCAAAGCGAGCGGGCTGATAGCATTATGGGAACTTCCCATTCCGTTATCCGATACGAAAAAAGTATCGGAAGTCAGTATCGGAATTCCGATACAGCTAATATCGGCCGATACCCGATACTTGCGGTATCGGAAAGCTCAACACTAGTAATGATAAATCGCTTTCCCTTTACAGGTAAATCTGCTTGTACCATCATCCATCAGTCCTGATTGAGCTCCAAATGCAAACTCTAATTTTTTGCAGATGTTACTGTGTGGGCCATCGCAAGCTCTGCACGATTTCTTTTGACTTCATGAGCAAACAAGCAACACCATTTCCACAGTAAGTACACTGGAGAGCAGTCAGCATGGTTTCAGTGCGTCCTGCACATTCAACGGCAAAATCCACTCCTCCATTAGTTAGCTCAGTAATGACCTCATGAATGGGTTTATCGTAAACCTTTGGGTTTAGGCACTCAGTGGCTCCCAGTTGTAAGGCTTTTGGATACTTATCCTTATGTGAACCTACTCCAATGATTCATGTAGCGCTTGCATCCTTGCATCCTACAATTGATGAAAAACCAACTCCTCCCAAGCCAAAAACAGCACAACTAGAGCGCTTGGTCACCTTAGCAGTGTTGACAGCTGCACCATATCCAGTAGAAAATCCACAGCCTATAAGACAAACTTCAACAAGGGCACGGGCATCCACTTTGGCAACGTAAATGTCAGACACCACAGTGTATTCAGTGAATGTACTTGTGCATGCGTAATGATAAATCGCTTTGCCTTTACAGGTAAATCTGCTTGCACCATCATCCATCAGTCCTGATTGAGCTCCAAATGCAAACTCTAATTTTTTGCAGATGTTACTGTGTTGGCCATCACAAGCTCTGCACGATTTATTCTGACTTCATGAGCCTTTGGAGGAGCTACTTCAATATCTTCAATGCTGAGGGGCTTGCATGGTTCCCAGGCAATAGCGGCCTTGCATTTAATAGCCTTTCCTGCGGTGCTCATGGTGGTTCCGGTTCAAAGCAATGATGGAGGAGAGAGCGTCAGCTGATGCCTCCTCTCCCATCATTCCCCTCTGCCTCTGACACTGCGGGTGTGTGATGACATCATCGCGCACTCACTGTGTGCCAGGCAGTGCAGCCGTTGAGACAGGAGCCCCCTGAGGAAGCGACGAAATATCAAGCGAAACGTGCGTTGGGGAACGTGGTCACAGCACGGGCAGTCATTATGGGTAATTAACCTCTTCATTCTTTACTTAGTCATGTAGCGGTCTTTGCATACGTAATGTATACATAAATATATTTATTGTTGATACTGTGGTAATTGCAGGTACGCAGGATGCAGTGACGAGTCGCGAGACAATTTGGTGCTTTCTATAATAACTTTTATAAGACTAGAGGGAACTTTCCTCAGTCACGGCTTGATCACCAAAAGCGGTAATGGCGCGCCGACACCAGGGCCTAGCGGGGTACTCGGTATCGGACCCGTTGATCTCAATGGGAGTGTCACGGAAGCTGTGACCCGGTCCGTGGCCCTGGGGCTCCATGGCAAAAAAGGGGGTGAATGAACAATGAAATAAAGTTTATGAATAGTTTGTGACGCCACCTGTGGTGTTCGGCAAGTGAGGTGTTAGACCGACGCTGCATGCAGATCCTCTGGGACTGGTGGTGGGTTGCAGCCAAGATGGTGAAGCTCCCCACAGGTGGAGCCGTAGTCCCAGGGCAGTGTAGATGTAGCAATGGAGGAGAGGCACAGGCGGTGTAGAGGCCGTTGCCCAGATGTAGCTTTGCAGGGTGTAGTGATGCGGGAATAAGTGGAGGACACCAGGGCATGTAGTTCCAAAGCTTTACTCACAGTCTGCAGTTCACACAGATGCCTGCCTCCGTGCTGTGTCCTCCGGGTCCTGGGCTCAGTCAACCTCCAGGCAAGATAGGATGCTCCCTTCGAACACTCCGCCAACATGTACCTTTCTGAATGTCTCCTCTATAGCGCCTTTTACTGAAGTACTCCTAGTACTGAGTTACACTGGAGTGCCTCCTGACAGATGTTCCCAAGAACTCTACTTGTACAGCAGACAGCTGTAGCCTGCTTCGGGGACGCCTTACTCCTGAGTCCCAGCTCACTATCCAAGTTGCTGTTGTGCCCCCAAGTCTTAGATGGGAGTAGCTCACTACTCCACCGGTGTCTGCTGCAGAGCCTTCAGTATCCATACAACCTCGGGGACCGGGCCCCGGCCTTGCGTTTAGAACTTCTAGGCAGGGTTCTCCTCTAACCAACGTCCTCTCTGTTCCATTTTTCTCCTTCATTCTGTACTAATCCCTCTCTCTCATAGAAGGTCAGGTTTCAGTCCAATGTCTTTCTCCTTCTTTCCTTTCCTGTGCCAGCTGGCTCAGATCACTGAGGCAGCTGCAGCACTCCTTCCTCCATCCCTCTTCCAGGAATCCTCACTCCTCTCCGAGTGACTCTCTCTCTCTCTGACTGACTGACTAACTAACTCTTCCTGCTCTTTATGTAGTCTAAACTCCACCCGCCTCCCAGCACGTTTCGTGTTCCAAGCAGGGAACCACCAAAGGTGCTCTGCTACCCTCTAAGCAAGGAGCCGCAATGTGGCTTTGCTGAACTACCATGTTGTGTGGGATGCGAGTGTTGCAGCGTGGTCAGGAGTTCTCACCTTACCTGGATGGTGGGGCACCACACCTCAGGAGGAGGTGCAGTACCTCTGTGGCGACTGAAGCCTCAGGGGTGCCACAGTAACACGGGTTGCCCTCGCAGGGGCTCTAAAACAAGCAAACACAAACGGGTAGAACACAACTACTTCCGGCAATAGCCGGTCACTATAGGGCCGCGGTATGGCTGACTACGGGTCCGTAAATATATAGTCAACTTAGCCGTCCAGGCGTCCCTCGCCATTCGGGATGGTGGTCTTTCGGCGTAGTAGTCGCTGGGCCCAGTTGCTGAGGCGTTGGCGTAGTCTTCGAACGCTCCAGCGCTCTGATGACACTGGGGCCCCACAGGCCCCGGCTGAGTCCTTGGACGGATGGGCCGCAGTTCCCAGACTGGGGCAAGTGGCAGCGATGTAGGGTGGCGAATCACAGACCACCCGCGCAGCTAACGGCTGCGACGGGGAGTCCACGGCCAGCAGAGGCTCGGCCCCTGCTGCGAACCGGTGCGGGACAGTGGTGGCCGGTGGCGGCACTGTACTTGCCGCGAACACTGGTGAGAGCAGGGCGACTGCGGGTGGCGGGTAACAGGTCGCTGCCGCGGGGTGGAGCGAGATGGCAGCGGCCGCGGGTAGGCTGCAGCCGCGGGCTGGAGCGGGGCAGCAAATCTCGGATGATCGCCCTGCCACCGTCCCTCTGGAGTCCTCAGTCGGCATCTTCCCTGGCACTGGTAGGTCGCTCTATCTTGCAGTCGCTCTCACAGTCTCCTGCTGCCTCTGTCACAGTCTGCTCACTCATCGTCCCGGGGATTCCCCGCCTCCTTTATATTGTTCCCTCCCCCAGCCCATCTGTCTGTCACAACAGCCTGTCCACGAACTCTGTCCCCCGGGGACAGTTTCCCCCGGAACCCAGATGATGACTCCCTTGGTTCCGGTCCGGACACTCGACGGGGGCCATTCCTCCCACACTACCATGGTGATGTTTATGATTTAGGGGCACTTGTTCAGCATACCATTGCACTGCATGGTTGGCTATATGAGCCTCCTGATACTGAGTGAATCAGCTGCCTGATGTTTACATTAACTCTTTCTATTACTATTGGTTTGACATAGGTTATTTTTTGCTCTGTCCTGCTATTATGTTCTGCTCATAGTCTGTGGCCATCAGTCTTGTGGATCATGTGTATTCATACATACTAATTGACACATGATATATTTTATTGTACATGTTACTATTTATGTAATTGATGAACTTCTGTATTAATAAATACTTATTTTTCGTTGTATATGGTAAACTCATTTTTTTCTCTGTATTTTCTGATATGTATCTGAGTTTATATACATGAAATTTTCTTGACTTTGTGCTGGTACTTTTTATGTTTATGTAGGAGCCAGACGGGAGCAGCGCATGGCACGAGGAGAGGTGAAAATTGTGGAGTTTTTTAATATATCAGTGAGTTCTGGACTGTGGGGCCATTCTCGGGGGGAGGGGGGATGTGGACTGTGTTATATATTATGTGGGCTGTGTTATATTCTATGTGGCTGTGTTATATATTATGTGGCTGTGTTATATACTATGTGGACTGTGTTATTTACTATGTGGGCTGTGTTATATATTATGTGGCCTGTGTTATATACTATGTGGCTGTGTTATATACTATGTGGCTGTGTTATATTCTATGTGGTCTGTGTTATATTCTATGTGGCTGTGTTATATACTATTTGGCTGTGTTATATACTATGTGGACTGTGTTATTTACTATGTGGACTGTGTTATTTACTATGTGGGCTGTGTTATATACTATTTGGCTGTGTTATATACTATGTGGACTGTGTTATTTACTATGTGGACTGTGTTATATATTATGTGGCCTGTGTTATATACTATGTGGGCTGTGTTATATACTATGTGGCTGTGTTATATACCATGTGGCTGTGTTATATTCTATGTGGCTGTGTTATATACTTTGTGGCTGTGTTATATACTATGTGGCTGTGTTATATACTATGTGGGCTGTGTTATATACTATGTGGGCTGTGTTATATACTATGTGGCTGTGTTATATACTATGTGGCTGTGTTATATACTATGTGGGAAGTGTTACATATTATGTGGACTGTGTTATATACTATGTGGGCTGTGTTATATACTATGTGGGCTGTGTTACATACTATGTGGACTGTGTTATATACTATGTGGACTGTGTTATTTACTATGTGGGCTGTGTTATATACTATGTGGCCTGTGTTATATACTATGTGGGCTGTGTTATATACTATGTGGCCTGTGTTATATACTATGTGGGCTGTGTTATATACTATGTGGACTGTGTTATATACTATGTTGGCTGTGTTATATACTATGTGGCCTGTGTTATATACTATGTGGCCTGTGTTATATACTATGTGGCCTGTGTTATATACGATGTGGCTGTGTTATACACTATACTATGTGGCTGTGTTATATACTATGTGGGCTGTGTTTTATACTATGTGGCTGTGTTGTATACTATTTGGGCTGTGTTATATTCTATGTGGCCTGTGTTATATACTATGTGGCTGTATTATATACTATGTGGCTGTGTTATATACTATGTGGCTGTGTTTATATACTATGTGGGCTGTATTATATTCTATGTAGGCTGTATTATATTCTATGTGGGCTGTGTTATATACTATGTGGCTGTGTTATATACTATGTGGATTGTGCTATATACTATGTGGCTGTGTTATATACTATGTGGGCTGTGTTATATACTATGTGGCTGTGTTATATACTATGTGGGCTGTGTTATATATTATGTGGGCTGTATTATATTCTATGTGGGCTGTGTTATATTCTATGTGGCTGTGTTATATACTAAGTGGGCTGTGTTATATACTATGTGGACTGTGTTATATACTATGTGGACTGTGTTATATACTATGTGGTTGTGTTACATACTTTATAGGCTATGTTATATGTTATGTGGCCTGTGTTATATACTATGTGGCCTGTGTTATATACTATGTTGGTGGGTTATATACTATGTGGCTGTGTTATATACTATGCGAACTGTGTTATATACTATGTGGCTGTGTTATATACTATGTGGGCTGTGTTATATACTATGTGGGCTGTGTTATATACTATGTGGACTGTGTTATATACTATGTGGCTGTGTTATATACTATGTGGACTGTGTTATATGGGATTTGGATGTTTCGCCCCCCGCAGTTCGCCCCCAGCAGTTCGCCCCTGCACATTTCGCCCCCAGCATTTTGCCCCCAGGGTGTTTCGACCCCGCACATTTCACCCCCGCACATTTCGCCCCATACCCAAGGAGCTGCAGCTGTGACAGGTAAGTATGTCAGTTTTTTTGTGTTCTAGGGTGATAATACTCCTTTAAGGCCAGCCAGATGAGACACTGGGTGAGCTGCTGAAAAGGCAGCCACAGGAATCCCCAGCAATTGGGGTCCTGTATATTTTACCCTCAGGTATGTTCAGCCCTAGATGTTTTGTTCCCTGCATGTTGACCCCAAAAGCTGAGGGTGAAACATCAGGGGTCAACATGCTAGGGGCGAAACATCAGATGGCGACCCATCCAGGGACAAAATGCTGTAGGTGAAACATCCGGGGGCGAAACATCCAGGGGCGAAACGCTGGGGGCGAAGTGTGCGGTGGCGAAACATCCTGGGGGCCAAATGCTGGGGGCAAAATGTACCTGGGGCAAACTGCTGGAGGCAAATTGCTGGGGGCGAAGCTTCCTATAACCGCTCTTAATAGGGTGCATTTCCTGGAGTTGGACAATGCATTATTCTGCACATTGCTTCCTTCTAGAATTCCTGCCCATGATAAGGAGATTAAAGATTTTCTCTATTTCCTATTTTCAGTAACAAAACAAAGGTTCAGGAAGAAGATGAGCTGATAGAAATAATAAGTGATGACCCAGGTAAGTACAATAATGTGGGTCTATAAAAAAAAAGCAAATGAACTGCATATTTTTTTTTGCTGCTTAAAGGGTAGGAGAACTTATTTTTTGGATAGAGGAAAAAACGATTGTACCGTGATGGAAAAAGCGGACACATTGACCAAAAATGGATGAAAATTTTCTCTTTGCATGCAAAAACAACCCCAAAACATCTGAATGAGGCCTAAAGGTACTGTCACACTTAGCGATGTACCAGCGATCCCGACCAGCGATATGACGCGGTCAGGATCGCTGGTGCATCTCTAAGTGGTCGCTAGTGAGCTGCCACACTGGCAGATCTCACCAGCGACATCGCTGGGGACGGGGGTCGCTACTTACCTGTCACACCAGGCGATCCTGCATCCTCCCGCCCGGCTCCACGCGTCGCTCGTCATCACAACAGGAAGCTGACGACGAGAAGCGGTCCTGAACGTTCTCGCGCGATCAGCGATAACCGGGGGGGAGCGGGTTGTAGGTAAGTATCACACACAGCGATATCGCTAGCAATATCGCTATAACGTCACAAGTTATAGCGATATTGCTAGCGATATCGCTTAGTGTGACAGTACCTTTACTAATTTTGAGTTGGCCTCCTCCATTACACCCAAAGAAATAATTACATTATCTTCTCCTGTTTTTCACAAACAGAGCGTCCCTTCAATATCAGAAAAGAGGAAATAGTGGACTGGGTAAGGTCAGTGGAAGGCTGAAAGAGACGAAGAAAGAATACAATCAAGATTTATAGACAACATTATTATTATTATTATTATTATTATTATTATTATACAATTTATAGCGCCATTTATCCATGGCGCTTTACATGTGAAAAGGGGCAAATATAGACAAGTACAATAAACATGAGCAGTACAAGACACACATAAGTACAAAAGGAGAGAGGACCCTGCCCGCAAGGGCTCACAGTCTACAGGGTTGGGTGAGGATACACTAGGAGAGGGTAGAGCTGGTTGTGCGGCGGATCAGTAGACTGTGGGTCACTGCAGGTTATAGGTTTGTCGGAAGAGCTGGGTCTTCAGGTTCTTTTTGAAGGTTTCCATGGTAGGCGAGAGTCTGATGTGTAGGGGGAGGGAATTCCAGAGAATCGGGGAAGCACAGGAGAAGTCTTGTATGCGGTTGTGGGAAGAAGAGATAAGAGGAGAGTAGAGAAGGAGATCTTGAGAGGATCGAAGGTTGCATGCTGGTAGGTACCGGGAGACCATGTCACAGATGTAAGGAGGAGACAGGCTGTGGGTGGCTTTGTATATCATAGTTAGGGTTTTGAACTGGAACCTCTGCACAATAGGAAGCCAATGAAGGGCTTGACATAGGGGAGAGGCTGGGGAATAATGGGGAGACAGGTGGATTAGTCGTGCAGCAGAATGTAGGATGGATTGGAGTGGTGCCAGAGTGCTAGAGGGGAGGCCAGAGAGTAGGAGGTTGCAGTAGTCAAGGCCGGAGATGATAAGGGCATGCACTAGTGTTTTTGCGGTGTCATGGTCAAGGAATGCACGGATCCGGGAAATATTTTTGAGATTGCGACAGCAGGAGGTTAGGGTTTGGATAAGTGGCTTGAAAGCGAGGGCAGAGTCGAGGATCACCCCGAGGCACCGAGCATGCGGGACTGGGGAAAGTGAGCAACCATTGACATTGATGGATAAGTCTGGTGGAGGGGTAGAGTGAGATGGGGGAAAGATTATGAATTCTGTTTTGTCCATGTTCAGTTTTAGAAAGCGAGCAGAGAAGAAAGCTGAAATAGCGGACAGACATTGTGGGATTTTGGTCAGTAAGGAGGTGAGGTCAGGTCCAGATAGGTAGATCTGCGTGTCATCGGCATAGAGATGATACTGCAAGCTGTGGACTTCTATGAGCTGTCCCAGGCCAAAGTTGTAGATGGAGAAGAGTAGGGGTCCTAGAACTGAGCCTTGAGGAACACTGACAGATAATGGGAAAGGTGAGGAGGTGGTGTGGGAGTGGGAGACACAGAATGATCAGTCTGTTAGATATGATGAGATCCAGGATAGGGCCAAGCCTGTGATGCCCAGAGATGAGAGAATCTGGAGCAGGAGGGAATGGTCCACAGTGTCGAAGGCAGAAGACAGGTCCAGGAGAAGAAGGACTGAGTATTGTCGCTTGCTCTTGGCGGTTAGTAGGTCGTTGGTGACTTTAGTTATGGCAGTTTCAGTTGAGTGGTGCAGTCGGAAGCCTGATTGTAAGCGGTCAAAGAGGGAGCAGGAGGAGAGGTGGGAGGACAGTTCAAGATGGACAACATCAACAATATCATCATTACCACCAGTGAGATCATCACTACCATCATCATCATTACCACCAGTGAGCTCATTACTACCATCATCATCATTACCACCAGTGAGATCATCACTACCATCATCATCAATACCACCAGTGAACGGTTTTGTCAGCAGATCGTCAGTATTCTCACAAATAAATCTAAAGAGAATAGAACATCAGAAAGTTTCCTGAATGCAAAAAACTTTCTTAAAAATAAAAGCAGAAAATGTGATAGTTTCACATTTATACCTGTACTTACTGTGACAAATGTTGTCTGTGTAATCATATTATAATATTTATTGCCCCCAATTTTTTTTAACTCTCAACTTTTTTTTTTATTTCAGTCTTTGACATATACCCTTCACTTTTCTACTGTTGGGATATGGGTATTTTTTCCTTAAAATTCATGTATTTGGGGCTAAAAATCATTTTTTCAACTAGGTTTTATTAATGAACTTTACACCAAATGAGATGTCCCTTTTCAGAGATTCCTTGACGAGGTGGGTTGGGTTGATCTTTGAGGGATGCGTCCGCCATGCAGGGTCGGTTTTAGACAAAGTGGGGCCCTTGGCAAAAGCTTAAAGTGGGTCTGCAAATGCTCACATATCGCTCCATCACTCAGAAACATTTCTGTTGTATTTACTTGCGCTGAGTTCAGGCCGCTAAACGAGCCCGATCGACAATATTGAAGTCATTCAACGCTTGTTTCCTGGAATTTTTAGGGTATCTGCACACGTTCAGTAATTGGCAGCGATTTGTATGCAGCGCATGTCCGCTACGTTCATAGTGTTGCCAGCTATTGAATGCAGGTGATTCTGAATGTGTCCATTTTACTGTGCGGAATTAAACCTTCAAATACATTGTACGGGTGAGATTTATCTTACGGAGGCTTGTGTCTCTGCAAGATAAATAGACATGCTGCGAACTGGAGAGACACGCCACATGTCCATCTCTGGGTGATCCGTGGGCATCGGTGCACGCACAGTAGGCATGGGATTTCTTGAAATCCCATCCGCTATGCTGTAACATCTGGATGCTGCACAGGTACGCAGCATCCAACCCACATCATTTACTGACCGTATGCACCTACCCTTACTCTGGCTGAGGGAGAATGATTGGTGCAGATAGTCCTTGATACTGTATAATGCAGGTCCCATATAGTACATATAGTAAAATGCGCTCCCATGGTCCTTGATAGAGTATACTGCAACCCCCCTCAGAGTATAAAGCAGCCCCTCAGAGTATAATGCGGCCCCCCACAAACACACACACATAGTGCAGCCCTCACACACAGTATAATGCAGAACCCACACCCACAGTATTATGCAGCCCCTTCAGAGAATAATGCAGCTCCCTCAGAGTATAATGCAGCCCTTTCAGATTATAATACAGCCCCCCCACACACACAGTATAATGTAGACCCCCAGAGTATAAAGCAGCCCCCTCAGAGTATAATGCAGCCCCACACACACAGTATAATTCATCCCCCCACAAACACACACAAAGTATAGTGCAGCCCCCACACACAGTATAATGCAGCCCCCCACACAGTATAATGCAGCCCCCACACACAGTTTAATGCAGCCCCCACACATACAAAGTATAGTGCAGTCCCCCAAACACACAGTATAGTGCAGTCCCCCCACACACACAGAATAGTGCAGACACACAAAAAAACAGTATAGTGCATTCTCCCCACACACAGTATAATGCAGACAACACAGTATAGTGCAGTCCCCCACACACAGTATAGTACAGCAGACAAACACACACCAAAGTATAGTGCAGTCCCCCCATACACATTATAGTGCAGCAGACATACACAACACAGTATAGTGCAGCTCCCTATACACAGTATAGTGCAGACAACACAGTATAGTGCAGTCAACCCCACACACAGTATTGTACAGCAGATATACACACTCCAAAGTATAGTGCAGTCCCTCCATACACACTATAGTGCAGCAGACATACACAACACAGTATAGTGGAGGCCCCCCCACACACAGTATAGTGCAGACAACACACTATAGTGCAGTCCCCCCACACACAGTATAGTACAGCAGACACACACACACACCAAAGTATAGTGCAGTCCCCCCATACACACTATAGTTCAGCAGACATACACAACACAGTATAGTGCAGTCCCCCCATACACACTATAGTTCAGCAGACATACACAACACAGTATAGTGCAGTCCCCCCATACACAGAATAGTACAGCAGACACACACACACAGTACTTACCTGCTGCTCTCGCTTCTGCATACTGCAGAGCTTCTCAGCTTCAAATCGGCTCCCCTGTTGGTACATGCTGAGTCAGAGGCGAGTGATGGGAGAGGGAGCATCACATGATGCTCTCTCCTTCATTACTGCTTTCAACTGTATCGGCATCTATAATTTGATATGATTATTAACAGGTTGGCTTAAGATTATTTCAAGGTTTTCTATGGGTCTGATCACTTTGATAATGGCTACAGTAACGAGGCGTACAGAGCGGAGTCGCATGTGTACGAGGTGTACGGAGCGGAGCCACGTATGTATGAGGTGGATGGAGCGGAGCCGTGTGTGTACGAGGTGTATTAAGTTTGAAAGGAATGGCGCCCGCCAGCTCAAATTTTTTTTATGTGCGGCACATTTACTCTGCCGAGTTTGAGACCTCTGCTGTAAAGTGTCAGATCACTGATCTGACACTTTGCAGTGCACTGTGTAAGATCAGCGATCTGACATGTACTGCAGGAGGCTTTCTCAACGCCTAATCTCAGCAGGCACTGAGAAATCCACCTCCCTGCAGGACCCCGAAGGCCCCCGCGGCCATCTTGGATCCGGGGGCCTGCACTGTTCCCTGCGTGATTCTTCCCTATGCCCATGTTTGATCGCAGTGTGCCAGGGGTTAATGTGCCGGGGGCAGTCCGTGACCGCCTCTGGCACATAGTGCCGGGTGTCAGCTGTGATAATCAGCTGAGACCCGGCCACTATCAGCGGCGCTCCCCCAGTGAGCGCTGCTGATCGCTATGACGTACTATCCCGTCCATGGGAATTAAGTCCCAGGTCACATGGACGGGATAGTACATCATATGACAGAAAGGGGTTAATATGGAGCATCTTATAGGGCCACCATTAACCTTTGTGCAGCATTATATGGGGCATATATTAATATGGAGCATCTTATGGGGCCACCATTTTACTTTTATTAGTATCTATTTTTATTTTTGAAATTTACCAGTAGCTGCTGCATTTTCCACCCTCGGCTTATACTCAAGTCAATAAGTTTTCCTAGTTTTTTGTGACGAAATTAGGGGCCTCGGGTGATGCTCAGGTCGGCTTATACTCGAGTATATATGGTATGTCAAATTGGTAGCTAGACCCTAGTGGGTCTTGCACAGTGTCATTTTTACTACAGTCCACAGATGTAATTTAGATCCCTAATCTCACCTCTGCTTTACAAGCATGATGAATTAATAGGAAAAACACATGGTATTGATGGAGCTGTTGTTTTCCTGCCAAAGAAACTCAATAAGATCAATGAGGTGGTTAGCCGCACACGGAATGGAGAAATAGTAAAGATGACAATTAGTTTCACATTTGAGTTAAAACTCTCTTCACCAATTTGCTTTCACTTTTACAACATTATATTCCGAAGCCTTGAAGAAAAAGATGAATATATTGTGAAGCAAATAGGTGTGAATAATTATCACCCAATTGATGTTACATAAGTCAAATCAATCCTATAAAGAGAGCACGGCACTCAGGAATAGCTTGGTTGTTGGTGCTCAAGTCGGGTATCCAACCCATCAATCAAAAAATGACAAAAATCTTTGCAGTCAATATGTGAAATATTCAGACACTTTTATTTTGTGCATCCAGACAGAAAGGTTTAAACGTTTTCGGTCCAGCATAGGACCTTCATCAGAAAAATCTCGTTTACTGAAATAAATAAATCCTTGCAATGGTAGCCAAAAGAAGGACAAAGTAGAGAGTCTGGATGGCCAGTGGAAATGTTAAATGGCTGGCGTCTGGAAAGCGTATGTGGACTGAGCCGTCCAAAGTCATAAGTCAAAACATACACAACCTAACAATGGGGAATTGATTTACCACCAAAATTTTGAAGTATGAGACTAAGATAAGATAAGATAATCCTTTAATCGTCCCACCAAGGGGAAATTCAGAGCATTACAGCAGCAAGGCAGGAACAAGTACAGATACAGATGCATAAAGGTACATATACGAAAAAAAAAAAAAAAGATGTAACCGGACTATCACAACTTTGGATCTATCAGTTCACTGTTTGGGTCGTTCTCCATTTTGGACAGTGCTGGTTATACAGCCTAACTGCAGCAGGAAGGAAGGACTTTCGATAGCGCTCCCTCTCACATTTAGGATGAAGTAGCCGGTCACTGACAGTACTGCACATCTTTGTCACGGTCTCATGCATGGGATGGGAATCATTCTGCACCATGTAGCTCACCTTGGCCAGTATCCTCCTGTCGCCTACTTCCTGAACTGGATCAAGGGGGCATCCCAAGACAGAGCTGACCCTTCTAATCAGTTTGTCCAGCCTATTTCTGTCCCTGGTTGATATGCCACTACCCCAGCACGCCACACCAAAGAAGATGACTGATGCCACAACAGAATTGGAGAAGGATGCAAGGAGTGCCCCTCTAACTCCGAAGGCCCTCAGCCTTCAGAGCAGATAAAGCCTACTTTGGCCCTTCCTGTACACTGCATCCAAGTGATGGGCCCAGTCAAGCTTATTATTGAGGATCACACCAAGGTACTTATAGGTGTCGACTATCTCAATGTCATTTCCCTGAATGTTCACCACTACTGGTGGATTTTTTCCCTTGCGAAAGTCCACCACCAATTCCTTGGTCTTCACGGAATTAATCCTAAGGTGGTTCCTCTGACACCACTCCACAAAAGCTTGGTTAGTATCTCTGTACTCTCTTTCATCTCCTCCTGAGATGAGGCCTACTATTGCAGAGTCATCAGAATACTTCTGCAAGTAGCAGCTAGAAGAGTTGCACTTAAAATCCGCAGTGTACAGTGTGAAGAGAAAAGGGGCAAGAACTGTACCTTGAGGTGCCCCTGTATTGCAGATCACTGTGTCTGACACAATGTCCTGAACCTTTACAAACTGAGGTCGGTTCGTGAGGTAGTTAAGGATCCAGGTGGAGAGTTGGAGGTCCACGCCAACAAGGCCCAGTTTGTCTCTCAGTAGAGCTGGCTGTATGGTATTAAAAGCGCTAGAGAAATCGAAGAACATTCTCACAGTGTTCCCAGGTTTCTCCAGGTGAGAGAGAGTCCTATCTAGAAGGTGGATAATGGCATCATCCACACCAATGCCCGGCCTGTAGGCAAACTGGAGAGGGTCCATATCCGAGCTCACTAGAGGACGGAGACGTGTGAGAACCAATCTCTCTAGTACCTTCATCAGGTGTGATGTCAATGCTAGAGGTCTATAGTCATTAAGGTCTTTCGGATAAGGTTTCTTCGGAACTGGTACCACACACGATAATTTCCACAATTGTGGTACTATACCTATTCTCAGGCTCATATTGAACAGATATGTAATGATCTCACTCAGCTGGTGCCCGCAGGTTTTGATTAGCCTTGCACTGATGCCGTTGTGAAGTACAGTATTCAGATGTACAGGACATCTTGTTCTCCGGGATTCATTTTTGTGCTTGCGACGCCATTTTGCTGTTTACGAGTTAAATTTTGTAACTTAACTAGATGAAAGTTCACGGCTGTTATGAAACCAGACTGTTCCAGCTTGTACAAGATATAAGATATGAGATGAGACCCTAAAAGAATGTGCTATTGTTCTATATTCTACGTCACGCAGCTAGGGACATATTCTGATTCTCTTACAATACTATTGGCTTACATGTATTACGATTCTATTGGTAGCTGTATACTTTGCATAATTAAGCAGAATGCTATGTAATGTGAGATTCAGTAAAGGGGCTCAGTGATCTGCCTCGATCCTCCCGTACAGAGACCCCCGTCTCCGTGTGGTCATTCCCAGTTGCTAGCAACGCCCTGTGAATTAATTTGGAAATCACTGGCTCAACCGTGAAGGGTTAATTTAGCCCTACCTCAACACCGTCAGGACCTGCAGCCTTCAAAACTTTGATCTTATCCAGTTCTTTTGCAACCTGGGTACTTGTGAAGAACAGACCCTGGCTCAGTTGACAAGTTGCAGCAGGGGGTGAGGTTATTGTAGCAGAGAGGTGTGAATGATATGCAGGGGCAGGAGCAGCCAGTGTGTGATTAAATCTGTTAAAGAATAGATTAAGTTCATTAAGCCCCTCTTTATTTACAACCATCCTGGCAACAGTCTGTCTATGCCCAGATATAGACTTTAGACCCTCCCAGACTTCATGAATCCTTTTCTGTGACAATTTCAGTTCAATCTTTGTCTTATAATTAGCCTTTCCCTGCCTGATTAGATTCTTCAGATCTTTCTGCACCTCTCTCAGCCTGCCCTTGTCACCTGATCTGAAGGCCAACTTCTCTTTGAGAAGAGCCTTTATTCCGGGGCTGATCCCTGGTTTATTGTTAGAGAAGCACCTCACTACTTTTGTGGGTACCATGATGTCTACACAGAAATTAATGTAGTCCGTTATACAGTGTGTGAGACCATCCATGTCATCACCATATGAATCTTGCAGCACTTCCCAAGTGGTTGTTTCAAAGCAGTCTCTCAGTGAGGCAGGTAACATACTGTGTGCAACTGGGTAGTATAGATGCTGGAGACTAGGAGACAAGATGACTAGTGTCATCTTGTGGATTGATATGAGCCACAAAGTCCTTCAAAATGAAACTGTTCTGGATGTAATGATGCTTGCATTAAAGAACTGATTGGCCAGATATGTACGGGGTCAGGATGACCGGGCTGCGGGTACATGTGCTGCATCGGTCCAGAATTGTCAAGGCTGCGTCCCCTATTTCCCAGGGGAAGGAATAGGGGAATGGACAGACCCCATTACCCAGGAAGAGGGGGCATGTTTAGACAGGGAACCTGTCCGGAAGCTGAGGAAAAAAATGCAAAGTAGGAGTGAGTCCCCAGCTGTGAGCGTGTGAGCAGCAAGGGGGGCAGTGCACTGCGCACCCAAAGCGCCGACGCCGCGGCGAACTGTAGCAGACATACAGACCCAGTGACCTAGAGGCAGGGGGCCAGCTTAAGAGAAAGCGGGCATGACAGCAGAGATTTTTGGCGTGGACAAGCAGCGCATAGGAGGCTGAGCAGTGTGTTCCATCCTTAGAGCACTGGCGCTGCAAAGGACTGTTCCCGTTGGCTCCCGCCACTAAAAGTGATACTGCCAGAGAGCGAGGCGCTGTGTGCCCACTGACCACCAGAGAGCGAGGCGCTGTGCGTTCCTTGACCATGAGTACCACGCACGTGCGCAGTAGAGAGAGCAAGTTCATGCCACGTGTTCAGCGTGGATAACCAACAATTATAAGGCACAGAGGAATGACAGAGGACGTTGGTGTGGTCAGCAAGGTACTCCCTCAGCATTTTCCCAAACTTTGCACTCTTTGTTGGAGTCCCCCGTGCCTCGGGGTCAGGGCGATGGGATGGTCTGAGAAAACTCTCCCCGAACTTTGCCAGTGTACCACTGCGTCTGCTGGATTGGAGTTGTGTCTCTCTCACCTGTACTCCTTGCTTCGCCAATGAACTGAGACCTCTGCTGTCAGCGTTTTCCCAAAGGACCCTCTGGTCCTCCAACATTTTAGTACACCTGTCTGCCTCTGGAATAAGAGATATAAAGTTCTCCTTGTAGCGTGGGTCTATAAGTGTCACCAATCAGTATGGGTAGGATACGTAACTCAGGTATATATAGATATATACATACAGTTGTGGCCAAAAGTATTGACACCCCTGCAATTCTGTCAGATAATACTCGGTTTCTTCCTGAAAATGATAGCAAACACAAATTCTTTGGTATTATTATCTTCATTTAATTTGTCTTAAATGAAAAAACACAAAAGAGAATTAAGCAAAAAGCAAAACATTGATCATTTCACACAAAACTCCCAAAATGGGCCAGACAAAAGTATTGGCACCCTCAGCCTAATACTTGGTTGCACAACCTTTAGCCAAAATAACTGCGACCAACCGCTTCCGGTAACCATCAATGAGTTTCTTAAAAATGCTCTGCTGGAATTTTAGACCATTCTTCTTTGGCAAACTGCTCCAGGTGTCTGATATTTGAAGGGTGCCTTCTCCAAACTGCCATTTTTAGATCTCTCCACAGGTGTTCTATGGGATTCAGGTCTGGACTCATTGCTGGCCACCTCAGAAGTCTCCAGTGCTTTCTCTCAAACCATTTTCTAGTGCTTTTTGAAGTGTGCTTTGGGTCATTGTCCTGTTGGAAGACCCATGACCTCTGAGGGAGACCCAGCTTTCTCACACTGGGCCCTACATTATGATGCAAAGTTTGCTGGTAGTATTCAGACTTCGTAATGCGATGCACACGGTCAAGCAGTCCAGTGCCAGAGGCAGCAAAGAATCCCCAAAACATAAAGGAACCTCCGCCATGTTTGACTGTAGGGACCGTGTTCTTTTCTTTGATTGCCTCTTTCTTTCTCCTGTAAACTCTATGCTGATGCCTTTGCCCAAAAAGCTCTACTTTTGTCTCATCTGACCAGAGAACATTCTTCCAAAACGTTTTAGGCTTTTTCAGGTAAGTTTTGGCAAAGTCCAGCCTGGCTTTTTTATGTCTCGGGGTAAGAAGTGGAGTCTTCCTGGGTCTCCTACCATACAGTCCCTTTTCATTCAGATGCCGACGGATAGTACGAGTTGACACTGTTGTACCCTCGGACTGCAGGGCAGCTTGAAGTTGTTTGGATGTTAGTCGAGGTTCTTTATCCAACATCCGCACAATCTTGCGTTGAAATCTCTTGTCAATTTTTCTTTTCCGTCCACATCTAGGAAGGTTAGCCACAGTGCCATGGGCTTTAAACTTCTTAGTGACACTGTGCACGGTAGACACAGGAACATTCTGGTCTTTGGAAATGGACTTGTAGCCTTGAGATTGCTCATGCTTCCTCACAATTTGGTTTCTCAAGTCCTCAGACAGTTCTTTGGTCTTCTTTCTTTTCTCCATGCTCAATGTGGTACACACAAGGACAAAAGACAGAGGTTGAGTCAACTTTAATCCATGTCAACTGACTGCAAGTGTGATTTAGTTATTGCCAACACCTGTTAGGTGCCACAGGTAAGTTACAGGTGCTGTTAATTACACAATTTAAAGAAGCATCACATGATTTTTCGAACAGTGCCAATACTTTTGTCCACCCTCTTTTTTATGTTTGGTGTGGAATTATATCCAATTTGGCTTTAGGACAATTCTTTTTGTGTTTTTTCATTTCAGACAAATTAAATGAAGATAATAATACCAAAGAATTTGTGTTTGCAATCATTTTCAGGAAGAAACTGAGTATTATCTGACAGAATTGCAGGGGTGTTAATACTTTTGGCCACAACTGTATATAACCAGAGGTGTCCGGAGGGATAGTCTGAGACGCCCTCCTCCTTTCACTGAGTACCGCGAATTTTGGGCTTCCCAGATGGGGTTGACCTGGTGGAACAAACTGAGACGGCCGCTCCAGTATTGTGCACAACTAAAGGATATTTAGCTCTAAATGAGAGAATCTGTGGAAGGAAAAGAAGAATTTTGTGGCTTGGCACATGAATTGTGTGACGAAGGTGTTAGGAAGAACAGAGGAAGTGAATTCTGATTGTTTCTGTTACTGCTATGTTGAAGAAGGAAAAATTGTCTATTATTATGGCAAGGACGGGATGTATTGTGGTTCAAGCAAGTGTCTGTGGTGTGAGGAAGTGATTAAAAGAAGGAACTGAGATTAATGATACTAATGTGTTAGGCAGACTAATAGTTAAAAGTGATGATTTGAAAGAAGAGGTCTCCTTGCTAGATGAGAATTGTACAAGAAGACCGAGAGGCAGCCCCCACCTTTTCTTTGTTAAACGCTCACAGTATCTATTATCAGCCACCGCTGACAGCCTCAGTCCCCGCTAAGAAAAAAAAAAAAGTTTTCAGAAGAATTTAACCCGTCTGTTCAGCGTATAGAGAAAAAAAAAGCAAGCTAGCAGCCAGCAGCTGCTCCAGCCCCCACCATTGTGCCCAGCGAGGCTGCGAGTTCACAGTCCCTTATCAGTATCAGTGTGCCCTTCAGCCCACACAGCAAACTCTGCCCCCCCACAGACTTCAGCTACTGGGAAACCTGCTCCTCAGCCCCTCCCTGCTAATGCTGGCACTGTGCCAGACTCGAACATTTTCAGAGATTGTCATTCCCCTGCTATTTTAATCGGAGTAGATGGTAGACCCAATTAATATACTTTTATAAACCCTATTTCTGTGGGACCTTTTCCCAAGGTTACTGTTCAGTTTGTAATCTCCCCCACACGTCCAGTAAATTTACTAGGGGCAGATTTATTATTACAGTTCCGCTGCGGAATACAATTCCAAGATGATGGTCAGATGGCTCTTACGTTATGAAGACAGTGAGGAAATCTGTATTTTGCATGCCCTTCCTACAGTTATGATGGCCCTGATAGGCCCAGATCCACCCCCAATATTGCCTGAGGATCAATGACGCACCCCATACCTCTCAGAGATACTATCTAAACTCTGGTCAAAAGGGTCAAATGATATAGGGAGAATGCCTGTAGAACCAGTAAAAGTGTTTCTCAAACCTGGTGCCTAATCCTCATACTCTTTTGTCCCAAATACCCCAGGATGCTCACTGTATAATGAAGCCCATACATATCTTTTTGTGGCAGCTTTGATGTCCGGCCTCAGACCCGAATTGCAAGAGGCAATAATTTCAGTTAGACTTGATGTTGAGAATTCCACCCCGGCTGATGCATTGAAAGTAAAAAAAAGTTTTCAGACTTTAACCTGCTCTGTTCAGGAGAGAGAGAGAGAGAAAAAAAAAAAAAGAGCAAACAGCAGCCTCTAGCCCCCACCGCAGCTGCGAGCACACAGTGTGCCCTTCAGCCCACACAGCAAACTCTCGCCCCCCTTCTTCAGACTTCAGCTAGTGGGAATCTTGCTCCTCGGCCCCTCCCTGCTAATTCTCGTTACTGCTCAGTTCGTGATCTCTCCCACATGTCCAGTAAATTTACTAGGGGTAGATTAATTATCACAGTTCCGCTCCGGAATACAATTCCAAGATGATGGTCAGATGTTTTTTTTTGTTATATAATCCCTATGTAGATGAAGACAGTGAGTAAATCTGTATTTTGCATGCCCTTCCTACTGTTATGATGGCCCTGATAGGCTCAGATCCACTCCCAATATTGCCTGAGGATCAACGACTCACCCCATACCTCTCAGAGATACTATCTAAACTCTGGTCAAAAGGGTCAATTGATATAGGGAAAATGCCTGTAGAACCAGTAAAAGTGTTTCTCAAACCTGGTGCCTAATCCTCATACTCTTTTGTCCCAAATACCCCAGGATGCTGCTTGGTTTACAGTTATTGATCTTACCAATGCCTTCTTTAGCATTCCGTTACACCCAGACTGCCAGTTTCTATTTGCATTCACTTATCAGGGCAGACAGTTAATATGGACAGTTATGCCACAAGGGGCCTAAAACAATCCCAACCAGTTTGCAAAAAAAAAAAAAAAAATATGAGCAGGTGTCTTTTGCCATTTCTGCCATTGCTAGCCTCCTTAAGCATCTGGAAGCACTGAACTGTCGAGTTTCGGCCTCGAGACTTCACTTCTGCCTTGGTCAAGTGATATTCTTGGGTCACTGTCTCCTTCAGGGTGCCAGACACCTCGCAGAAGAAAGAAAAATAGCTGTCAGCTCCCTTCCTATCCCAAAAGATGAAATTGAACTCCAGCGTTTTCTTGGACTATGTATTTATTTTTGTCAGTGGATACCGGATGCATCCCGCATAATGCAACCCCTTTACAACGCCTTGAAAGATGGTATAATGAGCTATAAGGAAAGATGGCAGTGATGAGGATTACCTCCAACATGACTGTTCCCAACTTCTGACTGAAGAAACAGCTACTCCACCAAATGTCAGTCAGAATCCACTCCCAAATCCTGATCTGGTGTTATACACGGATGGTTCAAGATATGCTGACGAGTTTGGTAGATTCCACTCGGGATATGCTGTTACCACAGAGGACACTGTAGTGCACACAGCTGCGCTCCCGCCCTCACAGTCAGCACAAGAAGCAGAACTCCAGGCTCTGTCTACTGCATGTACTTTGGCCAAGAACAGACGGGCTAATATATACACGGATTCACGGTATGCATTTGGTATTGCTCACGATTTTGGGGCTCTATGGGCCAATCGAGGGTTTATTACTACTGCCGGAACCCCAGTGAAAAATGCTGAAGCTGTTAAAACCTTCATGGACTCGATCAAATTACCTACTCAGTTGGCCATTATCAAAGTTAAGGTGCACGGTCCTAGGACCAGACCACAGACTGTTGGCAACGCATTTGCGGATATGCAAGCAAAAGCCGTCGCTCTGTAACCCGTTGAACCAACCATACCAACTGTGGTGACCACACGCTCTTAGCGTAAACAGTTACAAGAAGCACTGACCCTACAAGAACCTGAGGATCTACAACAGACTGAAGTTTTCTGTCGGACCCCGTGAGACCGCTTAATGACGATGCAGAGAATGTCTCCAAAGGAAGAGGTGAAGCAATGGAAGACTGATGGGGCACGTATGGATAATGGTCTCTGGAAAAAGGACCAACTCGTGTGTATCCCTAAGCGGATGTACCCTGCTATTGCCATATGGGCACATGGGCCTACACATCGAGGAAAGAATCAGGCCCTCGCACTGGTGCAAAAATTCTACTGGGCCCCGGTTCTCCAGTTGGCCGAAAGCATTCCCTGTTACCAACATGACTGCAAAGACCACAGCGAAGAAACTGGTGATGGAAGTTATATGCAGATATGGGGTTCCAGAAGTTGTTGAAAGTGACCAAGGTCCGGCCTTTTCTTCTCATGTGTACCAAGAAGTTTTGACAATGCTTGGATCCACTGTAGCCCTCCATACTCCGTACTACCCACAATCCAGTGGGAAAGTTGAGAGGTTGAATGGCACACTGAAGGGACAATTGACCAAAATGATGCAGGAGACTACGGCTCCATGGCCAGAGCTCCTACCCATTGTACTATACCATATTCGTATTACCCCTATTGTAAAATATGGCCTGTCCCCATATGAGATATTGTTTGGAGCTAGGCCCCCAGTTGCAAATTTCCAGCCTCAGCAGTTATCAGAAGAAACTGACCGTGCTGTTCAATATGTTATTCAGCTTAGCAAGATTTTTTACTAACACCCATGTCCCCATGTTCTAGTTTCCTCTTCTTTTCCAGATTCAGCAGAAACCGACACCTGCTATAACCTGAAGCCTGGTGATTTGGTAGTCGTGAAAAGGCATGTCAGGAAGCACGGACTAGAACCTTTGTATGACGGTCCCTATGAAGTCCTCCTCATCACCCAACAAGCCAATAGCAAATGAAGGGGCATAATGTTTTGGTCTTTCGCATTTTCCATGTTATTATTGGTAACCGCATGGAACAGCCTAAATTCCCCAACGTCCTTGAATAATAAGTTTATACAACATCATGAAAAATTACTGAGAGATTTGTTGGACAATTCCCAGTCTCTGGCAGACTGTTGGATCTGCACGTATTCACCAGTGTCAGCCACAAGCATCCCCTTTTTGGCTATCCCTGTTCCACCCGAGGAGTTATTTGCTTGGACTGACTGTTCTGACACACTCGCTAATAGTGCCACAGATAATGCTAAATTATGGAATTTAACTGTTGGTATACCTATTGTGGGATGGGTGGGATACCCCTGGTGGCAAGGTAACCTTTCAGGAAGTAATACACAACTTCAATATTTGGCCTACAAAGGGGGGGCTTGGGTCCCTAAGAATAAGACTAGTCTAACCAATCTGGGGCAAGTTCCAACGTATGGTCTACAAGTCAGTTTCAATGTAACTTCACACTCTACTGATGCCTTCAAACCAATGTTGCTAGAAAGAAGGTTACATAACACGTCATGGGAATTTTCTAATTTGTTTCCCCAGGGTTCTAACGAAACCTGTGCCAGTATTTCTGGCAATATATCTTGTAATGAGTCCTCTGAATATGTGCCAGGAACCCCCACTTGTGGAAATCCCGATGTAGGTGATTGTAGTCCTTTAGGACAATCTCCAGCTTGGTGTATGCTTCAGAATGCATCTGCATTCATAGACTTAACTTATAGATTGGTACTGCAACATTCAGCCCTATGGGATTTACCTGATGACATGTTCTGGGTATGTGGAGACAATGCTTATAAATGGTTGCCAGTAGGGGTAAGAGGTACTTGTTCTCTGGGTCGCTTGACCCCGGCCACCTTAGTTATTCCGAACAAACAGTTGGATACACAGGCTATACCCAAACATACATTATACAAAAGAGCTGCGGACAATTCACCCCGCCCTTCAGGGAGACCACATATAGTACAGATGAGTGTGGCCAATAAAATTGTCAGTTCCATTTTCATTTACCCTATGATTACACAAATGTGGGATAAATTGGTTAGGGCCACAGATTATCTAGATGATCAAATTTGGGATATATTGGACATACTTAACACTACTGTTGCTGTCCAAAATCAACTTATTATAGTCACTAATCAACAAACTATAGTGCTGGACTACTTAACAGCAGCACAAGGTGGTATGTGTCAGGTCATTGGACCCGCTTGCTGTCATTATATAGATCCTAACAGTACTATGAAGTTAAAGTTAGAAGACATTCAAAGACTCAGAGATCAATACGATAAAGACAATGATCGTACTAAGGACAGTTGGTGGTCAGACACCTTCTCCTTTCTCAATCCAGCCAATTGGTTTAAGGGAATTGGGGGCTGGAGAGCTGGGATCTTACAGAGCTTGTTACACATTGCTGCCTGTATCCTTGTTGTATATGTGATACTAAAACTTGTTCTTTGGTGTATTTCTGTATGTATTAGGAAATTCTGCACTAAGCCAGATAATGATGATACCAAAGGTGTCGTTGCCCCTGCTCTTCTCTACACCGATCTTAAAAGGCTACTTGATGAAGATGTTGAAGCCAAGCGCATGGCTACCTACAAAAGATCTCCACCACCGGCATCAAAAATTGTTATTCGTGAACTGCAGTATACAGGGGGGGACGGGTGCGCCGCGACAGCCATGACTGGTAACACGGCATCAGTCATGTGAAGACCAGTACCCCTCAAGCTGTTAGCTTGGGATAGCACCTCTGATGCTGCATATGTGTTATCAAAATTTATCTAGGGGGGAATTGTGAAGTACAGTATTCAGATGTACAGGACATCTTGTTCTCCGGGATCCATTTTTGTGCTTGCGACGCCATTTTGCTGTTTACGAGTTAAATTTTGTAACTTAACTAGATGAAAGTTCACGGCTGTTATGAAGCCAGACTGTTCCAGCTTGTACAAGATATGAGATATGAGATGAGACCCTAAAAGAATGTGCTATTGTTCTATATTCTATGTCACGCAGCTAGGGACATATTTTGATTCTCTTGCAATGCTATTGGCTTACATGTATTACGATTCTATTGGTTGCTGTATACTTTGCATAATTAAGCAGAATGCTATGTAATGTGAGATTCAGTAAAGGGGCTCAGTGATCTGCCTCGATCCTCCCGAACAGAGACCCCTGTCTCCGTGTGGTCATTCCCAGTTGCTAGCAACGCCCTGTGAATTAATTTGGAAATCACTGGCTCAACCGTGAAGGGTTAATTTAGCCCTACCTCAACACCGTCAGGACCTGCAGCCTTCAAAACTTTGATCTTATCCAGTTCTTTTGCAACCTGGGTACTTGTGAAGAACAGACCCTGGCTCAGTTGACAAGTTGCAGCAGGGGGTGAGGTTATTGTAGCAGAGAGGTGTGAATGATATGCAGGGGCAGGAGCAGCCAGTGTGTGATTAAATCTGTTAAAGAATAGATTAAGTTCATTAAGCCCCTCTTTATCTACAACCATCCTGGTGACAGTCTGTCTATGCCCAGACATAGGCTTTAGACCCTCCCAGACTTCATGAATCCTTTTCTGTGACAATTTCAGTTCAATCTTTGTCTTATAATTAGCCTTTCCCTGCCTGATTAGATTCTTCAGATCTTTCTGCACCTCTCTCAGCCTGCCCTTGTCACCTGATCTGAAGGCCATCTTCTCTTTGAAAAGAGCCTTTATTCCGGGGCTGATCCCTGGTTTATTGTTAGAGAAGCACCTCACTACTTTTGTGGGTACCATGTTGTCTACACAGAAATTAATGTAGTCTGTTATACAGTGTGTGAGACCATCCATGTCATCACCATATGAATCTTGCAGCACTTCCCAAGTGGTTGTTTCAAAGCAGTCTCTCAGAGCATCATCACTCTCCTCAGTCCATATCCTCACTGTGCGAGTGACAGCAGGTTCTCTGTACAAGTGGCTTGTACACGGGTTGGAGGTGCTCTAGGTTGTGATCCGATCTTCCAAGGGGCGGTAGGGCTGACGAGGCATATGCCCCTCTCACATTGGCAAAGAACAAGTCCATTGTTTTGTTGTCTCTAGTGAGGCAGGTAACATACTGTGTGCAACTGGGTAGTATGGATGCTGGAGACTAGGAGACAAGATGACTAGTGTCATCTTGTGGATTGATATGAGCCACAAAGTCCTTCAAAATGAAACTGTTCTGGATGTAATGATGCTTGCATTAAAGAACTGATTGGCCAGATATGTACGGGGTCAGGATGACCGGGCTGCGGGTACATGTGCTGCATCGGGTCCGGAATTGTCAAGGCTGCGTCCCCTATTTCCCAGGGGAAGGAATAGGGGAACGGACAGACCCCATTACCCAGGAAGAGGGGGCATGTTTAGACAGGGAACCTGTCCGGAAGCTGAGGAAAAAAATGCAAAGTAGGAGTGAGTCCCCAGCTGTGAGCGTGTGAGCAGCAAGGGGGCCAGTGCACTACGCACCCAAAGTGCCAACGCCGCGTCAAACTGTAGCAGACGGACAGACCCAGTGACCTAGAGGCAGGGGGCCAGCTTAAGAGAAAGCGGGCATGACAGCAGAGATTTTTGGCGTGGACAAGCAGCGCATAGGAGGCTGAGCAGTGTGCTCCATCCTTAGAGCACTGGCGCTGCAAAGGGCTGTTCCCGTTGGCTCCCGCCACTAAAAGTGATACTGCCAGAGAGCGAGGCGCTGTGTGCCCACTGACCACCAGAGAGCGAGGCGCTGTGCGTTCCTTGACCATGAGTACCACGCACGTGCGCAGTAGAGAGAGCAAGTTCATGCCACGTGTTCAGCGTGGATAACCAATAATTATAAGGCACAGAGGAATGACAGAGGACGTTGGTGCGGTTAGCAAGGTACTCCCTCAGCATTTTCCCAAACTTTGCACTCTTTGTGAGAGTCCCCCATGCCTCGGGGTCAGGGCGATGGGATGGTCTGAGAAAACTCTCCCCGAACTTTGCCAGTGTACCACTGCGTCTGCTGGATTGGAGTTGTGTCTCTCTCACCTGTACTCCTTGCTTCGCCAATGAACTGAGACCTCTGCTGTCAGCGTTTTCATATGGTAATTTTTTTAATAATTCCGCAAGAAGGGCCCTCTGGTCCTCCAACATTTTAGTACACCTGTCTGCCTCTGGAATAAGAGATATAAAGTTCTCCTTGTAGCGTGGGTCTATAAGTGTCACCAATCAGTATTGCCCATCAAGCAAAATTTTGAAAATGCAAGGGTGACGGGAAAAGCAGCGTAACATAAACTCAGCCATGCGTGTAAGACTGCTAACAGTCAATACTTCCGTGTCCTTACCAAGAGTACGACTGACCATGATCTCCTCCTCCTTGTCCTCAGGCCTCCACGACTTTCGACTAACCTCAGTAATATCATTGTAAAAACATCATCTTATATATAAAGCTCAATGTGTGTATGTATGTATGTGTGTGTGTCTGTATGTCCGGGATAGGCATCCGCACCATCGCAGCTACAGCCACAAAATTTGGCACAGTCACATGTCTGGACCCCGAGAGCGTCCTAAGCTATGTTGTGAGGTGAAATTTTAACCCTGCGCATTCCAATTTACCAAATAATTGTGCCCCTATCTACATAATGTGGAAAAAGAGTGTGCGTGTCAAGCCTCGCCCCTCATTATGATGTCATAATGCCCCTATCTACATAATGGGGAAAGAGTGTGTGCATGTCAAGCCCCGCCCCTCATTATGATGTCATAATGGTTGCCATGGCGACGCTGATGTCATCATAGGTTGCAAGCCCTGCCGCTCATTATGATGTCAAAATGGTTGACTATGGGATGGAGGATGTGTGATGGGTATATGGGCACTGGACTATGGGATGGAGGATATGTATGACGGGTATATGGGCACGGGACTATGGGATGGAGGATGTGTGATGTGTATATGGGCACTGGACTATGGGATGGAGGATATGTATGACGGGTATATGGGCACGGGACTATGGGATGGAGGATGTGTGATGGGTATATGGGCACTGGACTATGGGATGGAGGATATGTACTACAGGTATATGGGCACAGGCCTATGGGATAGTGGTTATGTATGATGGGTATATGGGCACGGGACTATGGGATGGAGGATAATTATAATTTGCTATAACTAACCACAGTTAGTAACTATGCCCAGGCAGCGCCGGGCTCTTCAGCTAGTTGTAAATACATTCTTGTAAATATACCCCTGTAGTTTTTATCTCCCCCACCTCATTGTAAATTGTAAGTTGTCATGAGCAGGATTGCATTTTTGGGGGTTAATTATTGATATCGTTGTTACTTAGTGTAGAATGCAAGCTGTCACGAGCAGAGTCATTTTATTTTGGTTTAATTATTGTAATATTGTTGTCGTTATTACTTAGGACTGTTGTGCTTGAAACTGTTAAACTGCAAATATGTTTGCTCTATATAAATAACCACCAACTTGGTGGATTCCTCAAAGTTTTGGAGGATGGCACATATGTCTGAAATCCATGTCCACTCCTGAGATCTTATGTGTGAAGTCAGAACTGATTGCCGACAACCTTGTTGATGCTGGTAGATTAGTCACCAAATGCCCTCTTCTGCTCACAAATCCTTTCCAACATCTGCAGTGTAGAGTTCCATCCCCTGAGGACATCACACACCAGTCAGTGAGCCAGAAGCTGCAAGCGCCGCTGAGGCACAGCAAGGGCGGATGAAGATGGAGATGACTTTCAAAATGGGTACGCAGAGAGTTGTACTTTTCTAGCAGATCTGTCAGCTGTGTCGCTTTTCAGAAAACATTGACTAATGAGATTAAGCGCATGAGGCAGCCATGGCACATGTGTGAGCTCGCATCGCCACAGACCAGCCACCAGGTTCCAGCCATTGTCACACACAACCATGCCTTGCTGTGGGTTCAGCGGTGTCAGCCACAGATCTATTTCAATGTGAAGCGAAAAAAGGAGAAATATGCAGCACTCACCGATATAGCTGAAAAACTGTGCGTCTTTATTTCACATAAATTCCATCAATAGTTAAGTGGACATGCAGGATGTTAGAGGAATGCTAGGGGAGGGAGGTGCCGGACAACGGCCATTTCGCGATTACTCGCTTCTACTGGTCCAAGACTGGAGTGCTGCATATTTCTCTTTTTTTCGCTTCACATTGAAATATTCATGTTTTCCATTTCGTCCCTCTGGACAACACCATGGAGGAAGTCCTCCCTTGACCTATAGCGGGACAGGATCACAGAGAGGTTAAAAGGTCCCTCCAGCCTCCAGTGTTTTTCATGTCCCAAAGGGGACGGTCGTAGGAGAGGTTGCTCCAGGAGGAGTGAAGATAGAAGGTGAACGTTTGACGGGGCCCAGGGGGATCGGGCGGCTGGGCCAAACCTTCCCCCTGTCAAGCAGCCCGGGGCTGAAACCCTCCTAGGGGGGTCCCTCAGCCACAGAGACCAGGGTGCGGACGAGGCTCCTGGGTAGAGCCGCTTCCTCCCACAGTCGAGGCTCTCGGCTCTGATGCCGGCCTGCAAGCCACTGCTACTTACGGAAATCGGGGGAGAAGAAGGCGTCGCTCCTCCGGTAATGCCAGAGCAGGTCGGCGTGCGTTCCGCTGTAGAACGCGGTTGTGCAGAACGAGACAGGCAACGGGCGAGTTTCCTGGATCTCGTGGGGCACAGGAGAAGAAATCATTGGCAGTAATGCAGCATGCCTGACGGGACGCCGCTTCCCTCCATGGTGGGCACTCGGCATTACCAGCTCCCCCTGTTTTCTAGCAGGTATGGAGCCAGCACAGGTAAGTGCACGGTGGAATGCTGTTGATGGCCTAGGCCTCTGGACGGATGCTAGTCTCATGCCTTTGTGCTGAAAGCTGCTCAGGTGATGAGGTATTTGTTCACATATATGCAGCTAAGACTTGCACCTCTAGGCTATAATAAGGCCATATGTCCAGGTTACATCTCATGGTTCGACTTAACTACTCTATCCATAGGAGGACACAGGGGGTTAATGCAGCACAGTGTCTCCATGAAGGCCCTCCAGCTGCAGCTCAGTAATTAGCTCCTTCGGGTGGGGTCAGGCTGACAAATGAGATGTTCCGTTCAGAGTGGCAGCTCATGGCCCTAGCCGTAGAGACACAGAGGGAAAGGAAAAGAAAGAAAATCACACCACTCAACAGGATTGAGAGCAACGGTTGGGTCTACAGATTATATTGAGCATCTATGCTTTAGATTGCATTATAGCGTTTCCATGCTTTATATTGTGGGCATCTGTACATCATATTGCATCAGACTGCCTCTATGCATTACATTGAGTGTTTCTCTGCACCATATGGCTTCTATGCAATATATTGGGTGCCTCTATGCTTCATATCGCATTAGAGTGGTTTTATGTTTTATATTGAGGGCCTCTGTCCATCATATTGCATAGTGCCTCTATGCATGGCACTGAGTATCTCTATGCATCATGTTGCTTCTTTGCATTGAGTGCCTCTATGCTTCATATTGCATTATAGTGCTTTTATACTTTATATGGAGTGCCTCTGGACATCATATTGCATCATACTGCCTCTACGCATTACATTGAGTATCTCTATGCATCAGGTTGCTTCTATGCATTGAGTGCCTCTATGCTTCATATCGCATTATAGTGCTTTTATGCTTTATATGGACGTGTCTCTGTGCATATCATTTCAACATAGCATCACATTGAGTATCTCTATGCATCATATTGCCTCTATGCGCTATATTGAGTGCCTCTATGCTTCATATTGCATTATAATACTTCAATGCTTTATATTGAGTGCCTCTATGGATCATATTGCTTCAGGATGCCTCTGCATCATATTACATCATAGTGCATCATATTGCATCCATAGTGCCCGGGGCATCAGATGGCATAATAATGCCTCTGTACATAATTACATCATAGTGCCTCTATGCATTATATGGAGTGCATCACGTTGCACCAGATTGCATCATAGTACCTCTGTCATACTGCCTCTAGGCATTATATTGAGTACATCAGGTTGCACCATATGGCATAGTGCTTCATAGTGCCTCTGCATATTGAACCATAGTACTTCTCAGTAATTCGACATCATATTGCATCAGAGTGTTTCACAGCAACGCTGCATCATATCGCATTATAGTGCATCATATTGCCTTTAGGCATCATAGTGCTTCATAGGCCTCTGTGTATTTTGCAGCATAATGTTTCACAGTGCCCCTCATCATATTACTTCATATTGCTTCATATTGCATCATAGTGCTTCATAGGCCTCATGCCCCTCATCATATTACTTCATATTGCAACATAGTACCTTTTTGCATCATATTGCATCAGTGTTTCAGGGTGCCTTTGTGCATCATATTGCATCATAGCGCTTCATAAGTGCCTTTTTTCATATGGCATCATAGTGCTTCATAGCGTCTCTATACATCATATTGCGTCATAATGCTTTGGTGCATCATATGGCATCATAGTGCTTTGGTGCCCCTGTGCCTCAGGGTGTATCACTAGTGTTTCATAGTGCTTCATGGTACATCATGGTGCCTCATAGTACTTCGGGTGTTGTGGCTTTGTGCCGCTGGCTGTGGGCCTCTGGCTTAGACCATCTGACTTGGGCCTTGTTGTGTGGCCGCACCCTGTTTTGTTGGCCTACCACTTCACGTTTTATCTCAGGCCCAGAGTCCTTCAGTTTGGACCCAGATCCAACTTTTCTTGCTTCTTTCTTGGCATCCGAGCTTAGCCAAAAAAAAAAAAACACCTATGCTTGAATTGGCCTAGTAAAGTAGCATTTCTTCCGTCTGGAACAGAACTCTCAAGGAGCTACTGCCTTGAGTGCTAAGGGCAAGTCTATTGCATAATTAGCTTTAAAGGGAGATATACATCTTTGGATTCATCCTACAAAGGACATACTATGGTCCTGGGAGCAGTAAATCCCATGAGGTGGAAGGAGAGAATCTTTCCCAGCTCCACATACGGCAATCAGACTAGTTGCCTTGATCAACATCCAGTAGACAGATTTTTGTCACATAAGTCTGTTGTATTATGTTTACCAGGAACTGCATCATTGCCTTTGTAAAAACAAAAGAGAACATTCAGCTCACCCCCGAGATATAATTCCAAGCACAAGAAGGAGCACGGCTTCCTCACTGCTGCACAGCCTCCAAGGCAATAGGGAAAATAGAAGTGGATCCAGCTCACTCACAAGGCTTATTTAAAAATTAAAAAAAAAAAAAATTTTATTGGATGATCCTTAAAAAATTCAAAATGAGAAAACAGACATCTCAGATGGCACAGCAATGACAGGGGGTGGTGTGTAATGAGACCATATGCGTTTCGAGCAACACGGCTCTTAAACATTGTTTTTTTCATTACCTTGTGGCGAAACAGCAGCACTGCGTCAGGTGGCAGAGGATACCACACACACTGTCCTTACAGCAGTCAGGGCTCCTGAGATAAAGAATCTGTAACCTGGACGCTTAGAGTTGAGAACTCATAGTCCCATTGCCTCACAGTAGGTAATCCCCCTCTGTGATGGGGAGAAAACTACTCTCTCTAGCTATAGGGTATGGTTACTCCCACCATGGCAGTCTGGGTGTATAAATATCACTGAGAAAATTGCCTTTTAGGCTACGCGTGTATATATGTGTGTATATATAGATAGATAGATAAGTTGACTTATATATAATGTCCGGACTAATGACTCGTATAGAGGCAGTTCGAAATAATCTCTCGTATTACAGGTTTTTTACCAACAACCCCCCCACCAACACCACTTTCATCGATTCCAGAGTCCAGACTCCCTGTATCTAACATACTGTAGGTAAAACAGGCGTGATCCCCGTTTCCCTTTCAGTGCTTCTAATAAGAAGCCCTATGTGGGTAATGGCAGGAGATATTACCTGGCAGATAGCATATTTCCTTAGCTTCAATAATAATCAACCCTTAGGCCGGGGTCACACTGGCGAGGAATACGGCCGAGTGAGAGGCGCTAAAAGCACGCATTAGACACGGACCAATGATTCTCTATGGGGTCCCTCGCACCAGGCGTATATTACTCATCCGTATTCTAGGCTCCGTGCCAATCGCAGCATGCTGAGATTGTCAGCGTACTACGGCCGTAGTACGCCAATGCAAGTCTATGGGTGCGCAAAAAATACGGATTACACACGGACCACACATGTCACTTGCGAGAAATACACACCCGGTGTCTTTTAGCAAAGCCGACAATTCAGTGCGCTTTACAGTAAACTCACACTGACAGTTTTAATAAAGAAACGACTGAATAGATATATACACATAGAATACATATACCGTATATATATATATATAATATATATGCATTCTATGTGTCTATATCTATTCTTTGGTTTCTGTTATAAACCCTGTCATAGGGCTCCATTATATGTCCATTTTGCAAGCCGGCGAGAAAATCTCAGCATACGGATGCCATACGGATTACATACGGATGCTGACATGCGCAAAATACGGGACCACATCTTGCTTACGGATGACATACGGAGCACTCTTTAGGGGTAATTCATCCGTATTACGCATGTAAAATACAGACTGTGTTTTGCGTCGGTTAGTGTGACCCCGGCCTTACTTGGGGGTTTAGACATCAAAGGGTTCGGAATAGATGTGATCTCCTGGATGAGTAGTGTATGTGCATCCCAATGCTCTGCCCATTATCCATGTACTAACTTATTGGTTTGATCTTCCCGCAGTCCAGGGTCTCTGTCTTGCAGGTTTCCTTGTACTATGGTAAGCTGATCTCTAACCAGGGTTTAACCTTAGCCCAGGAGGACCAACGAAGGAACAACCTTTTGTCGTTAACCACATGCAGCGGATTACTGGTCTGTACAGTCCTCATGGTGTTGTGGCTGCGGCTATCACCATACTTTGCTGGGCAATAAGGTTTTTAAACCTATTCTGTGGCTGCGGTGTTTTTTAAGTATCTATCACAACAACTATAATTCACGGCTGTTGGTTATTGGTATTGGGGGTACGGCGGGTGTGTTTCACTCTGTTTCTGCTGCATACCTTGTTTACCACATTCATACTGAAATTGGAGATTATAGACATAGATCAGACACTCACTACGGTGTTTATCTTTGCGCTTTTCTTTAGACATCTATATTTCTTTGATCTTGCAGATCATATCTATATCTGGCCTGGTTCTTGCCTGGGACTTTGGTCCTTGGGTTTCTGTACCCACCCTGGGATCTTTCCTTCGGTATTCTCCATGGTGCTGTCCGGAGGGACGAAATGGAAAAAGGGAATTAGACCTACCGGTAATTCTGTTTCCAGTAATCCCTTAGGACAGCACCCTTAATTTCCTCCCTTATGTTTGTCTTTAGGCTTGCACGGAATCAATCTTCCGGCAGATCGTTCGTCCGTCAGGTCGCCATGGCTCCAGACTAAGATGAAGTTATTAAATGGTCTCTTATAGATGCGTTTGTAAGGGCGCGTTTGGACCATTTCCATCCATCCTCGGTGGTACTTTGAAAAAACACTGGAGGGTGGAGGGACCTTTTAACCTCTCTGTGATCCTGTCCCACTATAGGTCAAGGGAGGACTTCCTCCATGGTGCTGTCCTGAGGGACTACTGGAAACAGAATTAACGGTAGGTCTAATTCCCTTTTTTTCATGCAAGCACCTCCGTTTTTTGACTGAAATATATACCGTAATACTTCAGATAAATAGCTCTGTCTGTTAATGTGGTGATTTGTGTGCTCTAGTATGCCTTTCATATGTTTGCTCTTTGCTGGGATCAGCCACAGATCTGCCTGCTCTTTTACAGCTGTCCACAACTCTTCATCATTTTGCGGTTTGTCACCTAAGCATATTAGCTTCAGCACAGCCTGTTGCCGCTTGGATGAGGCAGTGCCTCAGTAGTTCCAGCTTGTGACTGATGTGCTACTTTTGGAGATGGAAGCTGAAGAGGTGGCGAAGGAGGAGGAGGTGCAGGAGCTGTAGACTGTGTGGGCAACCCAGATTGATGTAGGATCCGCAATACTCGGGGTTGGGAGGATGTGCACGATACCAAAGTCGGAGTGGGTCCCGGCTTCCACTATGTTAATCCAGTGTGCCTCAGTGAGATGTACCGTCCCTGACCACAAGCACTTGTCCACGTGTTTGTGGTTAGGTGGACTTTCCCAGTAACAGCATTATGGAGAGCACGGGTAATGTTATGGGACACGTACCTGTGTAATGCCGGGAAGGCACACCGGGACAAATAGTCCCACATGTTCGTGGCCTCGGTTTGATCCTCGACTCTGCCCTCTCTTTCAAGCTACAAATCCAAGCCCTTGCCTCCTCCTGTCCACTACAACTCAAAAACATTTCCTGGATCTGTACATTCCAAGAAACTTCAGAATGTTTGTGCACGCCCTCATGATCTCCCGCCTCAACTATTGCAACCTTCTACTCGCTGGCCTCCCCTCTAGCACTCTTGAACCACTCATATCTATCCTATCTGCTGCCAAAGTAATCCAACTGTCCCTCTGTTATTCCCCAGCCTCTCCTCTGCCGGGCCCTTCACTGCCTTCCTATTGCCCATAGGCTACAGTTCAAAATCTTAACTATGACATACAAACCCTTCCACAACCTGTCTCCTCCATACATCTGTGACATGGTCTCCCAATGTCCATCTGGGTCATGACTTCTTCTACGGTAACCCAGTGTGCCATCAGCGAGATGTACTGTCACTGCCGAAAAGCACTTGTCCAGGTGTCTGTGGTTAGGTGCACTTTCCTTGTAACAGCATTGTTGAGGGCCCGGGTAATGTTGTGGGACACGTGCTTGCTTGTGTAATGTCATGACGGCAGACCGGGAGAAAATGTGGTGGGTGGGGACCAAGTACCTTGTGACGGTCACCACCATCAGGTTGCGGAAAGCTTCCGTCTCCCATGAGCCTAAAATGCAACATTTCAAGTGCAAGCAGATGAGAAATGTGTGAATTAAGTTCTGTGGAGTTGGCTGCGTAATTACGCTTGCATTCCAAGGACTGGGGTATGGAAGACTGAATGCTGCGTTGGGACAAGGACGTGGACGTGCTTGTTAATGGTGCTAGTTGAGTTTGTGTGCAACTACAGATGCAGGGCAGGAGGCATCTTTGCATGCACCATGGGCAGGGGATTGGCTTGCACGCACAACAGTGGAAGAAGCAGTGGTATCACCCGTAGACACTGTTCATGGAGCCTGATGTTCAACCAACAGTCGGGTGCTTTGCTGCCATGTGCCTGATCATGCTGGTGGTAAGGCTGGTAGTTTTGCTACCCTTGCTGATGCGGCATGGCCGGTGGTGCAAATGGCCTTTTAGGGGTTATCGGCAGAGTCTTTAAAAAACAACAAGACTGTTAGGGGGACATTCATTTTCTCCCTCTCCCACACCACCTCCTCACCTCGACACCTGTCTTTCGGTGTTCCCCAAGGCTCAGTTCTAGGATCCCTACTCTTCTCCATCTAAACCTTTTGCCTGGGACAGCTGATGTAATGTCACGGTTTGCAATATCATCACTACGCCGATGACACACACATCTACCTATCTGTACCTGACATCACCTTCTTGCTGACCAAAATCACATGTCTTCAGGCTGTATCATCCTTCTTTTCTGCTCGCTTTAAAAAGTGAACATGGACAAATCAGAACACATCATCTTTCAAGCATCTCACGCTGAGTAGACATGAGAGCTTTGTATGCATCATTCAGTACCACTTTAGTAAGAGGGAAACTTTGCCCAAGAGAAAATGATTTTCCAAACATTCACGGACTTTTTTGCACATTTTTTTGCAGCTGTGATCTTCATCTTCTTGGTGTGGATATGGTAAATTTCAAAGTTGTCATCAATACCTTCATCTTCCATAATTTGTAAAGAGGAAATCTGGTGTTACCAAGGGTCGTGGTTATGTACGTTTAGTGGCATTCCTTAGTGTTCGTTACACTAGGACAAATTATTTTCGACTGGTACATTTGGATATTATTGGTAATATGTATGGGTGAAGATAAAGAAGCTTATGCCACGGGTGTGTTTATACACCGTGTGCAGAATTATTAGGCAAGTTGTATTTGAGAGGATTCTTTTTATTATTGAATAACAACTATGTTCTCAATCAACCCAAAAGACTCATAAATATCAAAGCGTAATATTTTTGGAAGTTGGAGTGGTTTTTTTTTAGATTTGGCTATCTTAGGAGGATATCTGTTTGTGCAGGTAACTATTACAGTGCAGAATTATTAGGCAACTTAATAAAAAACAAATATATACCCATCTCATGTGTTTATTTTCACCAGGTAAACCAACAGAGCAACACAAAATTTAGAAATAAACATTTCTGACATTCAAAAACAAAACAAAAAAATTAGTGACCAATATAGCCACCTATCTTTACGATGACACTCAAAAGCCTTCCATCCATAGATTCTGTCAGTTACTTGATCTGTTTACGATCAACATTGCGTGCCGCAGCCACCACAGCCTCCCAGACACTGTTCGGAGAGGTGTAATGCTTTCACTCCCTGTAGATCTCGCATTTTATGAGGGACCACAGGTTGTGTATGGGGTTCAGATCAGGTGAACAAGGGGGCCATGTCATTATTTTTCCTTCTTTTAGACCTTTACTGGCCAGCCACGCTGTGGAGTATTTGGATGCATGTGATGGAGCATTGTCCTGCATGAAAATCATGTTTTTCTTGAACGATACAGACTTCTTCCTGTACCACTGCTTGAAGAAGGTGTCTTCCAGAAACTGCCAGTAGGTCTGGGGGTTGAGCTTCACTCCATCCTCAACCCGAAAAGGTCCCACAAGTTCATCTTTGATGATACCAGCCCATACCAGTACCCCACCTCCACCTTGCTGGCGTCTGAGTCGGAGTGGAGCTCTCTGCCCTTTACTGATCCAACCTCGGGCCCATCCATCTGGCCAATCAAGAGTTGCTCTCATTTCATCAGCTCATAAAACCTTAGAAAAATCAGTCTTAAGACATTTCTTGGCCCAGTCTTGACGTTTTATCTTTTTTGTTGAAAGGTGGTCGTTTTTCAGCCTTCCTTAGCTTGGTCATGTCCGTGAGTATGGCACACCTTGAGCTTTTTGATACTCCAGTAACGTTGCAGCTCTGAAATATGGCAAAACTGGTGGCAAATGGCATCTTGGCAGCTTGACGCTTGATTTTCCTCAATTCATGGGCAGTTATTTTGCGCCTTTTTTATCAACACGCTTCTTGGGACCCTGTTGAATATTTGCCATGAAACGTTTGATTGTTCGGTGATCACGCTTCAAAAGTTTGGCAATTTCAAGACTGCTGCATCCCTCTACAAGACATCTCACAATTTTTGACTTTTCAAAGTCCGTCAAATCTTTCTTTGGACCAATTTTGCCAAAGGAAAGGAAGTTGCCTAATAATTAAGCACACCTTATATAGGGTGTTGATGTCATTAGACCACACCCCTCATCATTACAGAGATGCAAATCAACTGATTTACATAATTGGCAGTTGGCATTCAAGCCTATACAGCTTGGAGTAGGACAACATGTATAATAAGGATGATGTGATCAAAATACTGATTTGCTTAATAATTCTGCACCCAGTGTAGTCACGGACGGTGCACTCCTCTTTAAACTTAGTTTTCCACGAGCATCAGTTTGTTTGGTTTTCCTCCAACACTGACCTGCTTTCTCTAATTTAGCATCTCACGAACATGTTGCACTTTGCCCTTTATACAGACACGTGCATCTTTGGCAACATATTTTGGACGGGCAATTTTTAGGCCGAGTCTCACACGTGCATCTGTTACACCGATCTTCTGACGGGCATGAAAACCATTCTGGTAATTAATGGTGGCTAAACGACGAATCATTGTAGGCTGTATCCTAGATCTCATACCTCCCATAGCCACTACTGTTATTAATCATGTATGTTCCCATTCCTGTCATCACCATGCCCCTTTTCCTGATCACTTCATCCAGTGATTCGTCTGCCATATTTTTACTGAAAACCTGCACCTTCCCAGCAGCAACTGTGTAGTAAACCACATTACAGTTTTGCAAGGTGTTTATGATGCCCCTAAAAAAAAAATTACATGCTATGTTGATATGTACCCCCAGGGGGAAATGTTTGTGTATGGGCATTCCAAGTATAGATGAAATGCTCCTTTGTAATGTGAATTTTTTATGAAAGCCTCCCCCATGTTTCTTACAAGGGGGATTGTGGTGAGTGCAAATTAGGGCCAGGTCTTGCATTCACTTTAGGGACAAACTTTATGGTAATAAAAACTAAAATAATAATGGAAACTTTTGTTTCATGTGACTATCCAGTACATGGTTTCAGATTCTTATTGGGGTGCATATGACTTGGCAGCGGGCCAGGCCTTGCAGTCAATGCATAAGAAAAGAATATGGGAGTACAAAATGAATAATGTGAAGTGGATTTTCCTGTGCCCATCCAGTACCTGGGTTCAAAGGCTTATTGAGGTGCATATGACTTGGCAGCAAAGCGCTCTGCCCATTCATGTGCAGCAAGACATTTCTTAAGTGCTGTTCCAGCTATGGCCATTAGATGTCATAGTTGCCCTTCTTTTTCCTATTCTTGGAGTTAGGGGCTCCTTCCCCTTAATTGTTATTCTGTTCAGAACCGCCCCTTCATCTTCCAGTGCTGAAGGATGTAGCCATTTTCCCTCAGATCCCAGAGCTGCTCACACGTGTCCAGCTCCCTGCAAAATCACTGCTTATATCAAGCGGATTCCGGTGAGGGTTTAATGCAGTTATGTGATATGTGTTGTGTATCTGTGTTGGCTGGCCATGATGCAGCCCCATGATGTTGCAATGTATTTTCAGTTCCTTGTAAAGCTTTTACACTGCATGTTAGACAGATGCCCCATTATTCAGTTAGCACAATGCTTGCAGCCTAAGTTGTTTATATATCTCTTTTCACTGCATTGTGTGTTGTATTGTTCAGCCTCTGTGGTGATGCCTACTGATGTAACAGCACTTTGTAATAATGCCTGCTGTGTATCATTGCTTTACTGTTATGATAGCACCTTGTATTATTGCTGTGATGTTATCTGCCAGCACTGACATATTGCACTGTCTATTTATTTATAGTTTTTACCCAAAATCATCCACTTCTATATCTCCGATATCATCCACTTCTATATCTCCGATCTCATCCATATTGTGTTCACCAATCTCCTCCAATATATCATCTTTTATCATTTACCATTGTTGTTCACATCATCCTAATAAATATGGACTTAAGCACCCATACAGTCTTGTTACTGGGAGTGGATGAAGGGTTTAGCCGTATGCTGGAATCCACACAGCGTCATACATGGAAGAAGGCAGAACAACAGGCTTTGCTGTCAATGTATAAAAAAACAGTATTGGAGTACGAAATGAATAATGTAAAGTGGATTTTCCTGTGCCCTTCCGGTACATGGCTTCAAAAGCTTATTGGGGTGCATGTAACTTTGGGGCAGGGCAGGCCTTGCATTAAATGCAACATTTTTTCAGGAAGCCCTCTTGTACCTCTCGTGAAAGGGGTATTGGGGTGTGTCGTAATTCTTGGCAGTCCATCCACTCACTGCATAGGCAATAACAACATAGGAGACCCACTGTTTAATAATGTCCCTTTAAGAAGATTAATGCTGCCTCATGCCCCTGTAAAAATAGGCTCTTTCACTTTAAGAGTCCATCCTTCATAAATGAAACAAGATGTGTCTGCTTATGTGTCACAAACCACATGGCCAGCTAGGGTTGTGAAATGTTGCAATGACATTTCCTAGTGGGGAGACAGTGCTTTTCGTTCCTCCATAACAGAGCCAGAGTCATTGTCCACGGTCTATGACGCCGGCGGGAGATATTCCAGCCTTCCCCCAACAAAATCTTCAAGCGATAAGTTATCTCTTTTTCGATCACCCTTTTCAAAATATTGTGTTTTTTGTGGAAGTCCTGTTGTTGCGCTCAGAGTTTCTGCATTTTCCCACTGTTGATTTGATCTCCCTGCGCTGAGTATTCCTTGTACTTCCATAACCTGTTGTAGTAAGTCTTGTTAACCCCTTCTCTGCCTCCGGCTCTTCACTGCATCCAACTATCCTCTTACAATATTACACAAGGGAAATCTGTTTACTGCAGGTGTGTAAGTGACCTTCTACAGGTGTCAGTAATAGAGGGGTCCTGTTTTGGATAGTAACCCAACATGATCACAGAAGTTCCAAGTTAAAAAAAAAAATAGTTTATTACAATAAGAGTTTGTTCACATAACCATATAATATGGCCTAGAACTATCTGATGTTTTATCAGATAGCACAAGACCCAATGTTATACCCCTGGGCAGAGCAGATCTGCTATTTTTTTCTCATACTAATTTGGCATGAGAAAAAAAATCGCAGCAATGCCACCTGGCCACGTCCTGATGGGCACCATCAAGAATGTTCATGAAGTGACCAGATAAAGTCCATTATCATCCTTCTCCGTGGTTCAGCTGGACGTGGCTCTTCTTTAGCACATGAGGTTCACGAAGGAGTCACAAAAGCATTTTTTTACTAAGCAGATATTCCATTTGTTGCTCAAACTGTTTTTATTGAAAATGTTCTAATTATTATATAAAATGGAGTTAAACAACATGAAGTAAGAGAAAAGGAAAAATATGGTGAAACAAGGGAAAATAAAGGAAAATGGGAGAAGGAACTATCACAAAGCAATAACAGTTATTGTGTCTCTGATACATGTACCAAGAGATATTAAGATCAAGGGTAAAACAATGGAATTATCATTTCTTTGAGAGTATCTCACCAGTTTGATAGTTTCATTATCACATATTATGAAAGCTAGCTATGTTCCTGATCAGGGCTACCAAAAGGAATTTCAGGGCCCCATAATGGCAAAATTTTCGGGCTCCCTTGAGACTCCACCCAGGCTCCACCCCAGTTCTGCCTCTACCCCCAAGCCCCGCCTACACCCTTCGAACTTTGCACAGTCCCATCGCCCACTCTTGGAAAAACTCTTCTGCCCCGTCGTCACCAATCACACATTAATAGTTCCCATGTAATGATACCACAAACGTAACCATCAGCTTTTGTTTTGACCAACAGGTTTTTTAAGCCTGCCACCACGACAAGGTAGACTCTTTTGGCAGGGCCCTACTCTACTCTAACGTATTAAACATTTCTTAAAATATCCAATAATCTTTTTAGGTATATTTTTTACTTATTTTTCTTTAAGGGAATGTGTCACATACATTTATAAAATTTTTAAACTAATTGAAATCAGATTGTTATAATCTTTTGTATAATCTGTATTTCTGATTGCAGATCATTGTATTCTGTTTCCTGTACATTTATGGAAGCTGCTCTCTTGCCTGTTTGAAGATATGGACATTGGACATATACATGTACAGTATATATATCATAAGACATTATAAGGGACTCTATTTCCTTGGCAGAGTTTTCTATTCATGTTCTCATGTTTAGTGACATGCAGATGTCATTGTGCAGGAAGGGGGAAGAGGTGAGCTGTGACACTACCTACTGTGAATGGTGAATTCTATTAACTCTCATTGTAATCCTGCCTATTATGATAATGAGGTGACTGCTAATAAGGGATCTCTTCTGGACATGCCAGTCTATTAGAAAAGTCGTTTCTTTTGATTTATTATTTTATGATATAAGGGGTGACAAAATTTAAAGTAAATTCTTGCAAAACTTTAAACTATGATTAAAAGGATTGGACATTTTCTGGTTATTGTTGACGAATGTTTTTGAGATGATAAGGCTGACGTTTTTAATGATACCACTTTTGCGGAGATATTTTCTTTTGATCGACCGTTATTGCATTTTAATGCAATGTCACAGCGACCAAAAAAAAGTAATTCTGCTTTTTTTATTTTTTTCCCGCTACACCGTTTAGCGATCAGGTTAATCCTTTTTTTATTGATAGATCGGGCGATTCTGAATGTGGCGATATCAAATATGTGTATGTATAATTTTATTTTTATTGTTTAATTTTGAATGGGGCATGATTTAAACTTTTATATTTTTCTATTTTTTTTCATCTTTTTAAATACATTTTTTTTTTACTTTTAGCATGCTTCAATAGCCTCCATTGGAGGCTAGAAGCTGCCAAAGCTTGATCGCCACTGCTACATCTAGGCGATGAGCAGATCGCCTACATGTAGAAGAAATACAGCATTGCTATGAGCGCTGTCCACATTGTGGCGCTCATAGCAATCCGGCATCAACAACCATAGAGGTGTCCAGGAGACCTCTGATTGTTGTTCCAACGCATTTGTGACCCCCTTATCACGTGACGGAGGACAGCGGTGCGCGTATTTCTGACCACGCGGCCAGAGCGCTTGTTAAATACCGCTGTCAGTGTTTGACAGCAGCATTTAACTAGTTAATAGGCGAAGGTGGATCGCGATTCCACTTGCGCCTATTGCAGGCACATGTCAGCTGTTCACCGCCGGAGCCCTCATCAAAGCGGGGGAGATGTCCAATGATGGACTATGTCCGTCATTGGACATTAAGGGGTTAAGATTGTTGTACTTGTGTTTATTATGGACACCCCTTTTCACATGTAAAGCACCATGGCACGATGGAAAAAATGGAGCTATAATAATAAATAATGGCAATAATATACACATTGGTTAATAATAACCAGATAGTGGTCAATGTCCAAAACCTAAAAGCTGAATAACACATTCCCACTAAACATTTTGCTAATTAAATCTATTTTCTTTAGAGTCATTTAGTTTAACCCTTTGGTCAAATACATAAAGTGCAAAATTACAGTACCAATAACAGAAAAGAAAACAAACAAATAAAGAAAACAGACAAAACAAAGACAACACTTATAACCAATCAGAACAATGAAAATAAGGTCATTTTGTGGGATCAGAGAAACAACAAAGCATTATCATAAAGACAGAATATAAAACTTATCCACAACAAGACCATTAATATGAGGCATACAGGTAGGACTAGCTTACCATTTCTATTACCTGTATGCCCATATTAATAGGTCCTATATGTCTCGCGGGGGGGGGGTGACAGATTCCATTTAAAGCATAAACAGACATATATTAATTCTTATCTATTTAATAGGATGACGACAGCTGTCCAGACCTGCATCCCACCACAACCACCAATCCGGAGTAATCCCTGGCGAATGCTATCCTCCTCAGTGACACAGTGAGAGGCTACGCGCCCCCTTCTGCTCTGAGGGTATGTACTCATCTAAGAGTGATGCTCAAACTGTTAGGGTGCAGCTGTGGGACCCTATTTTCAGAGATGATGTCCTCCACCCAAGTCTCAAAAGCTGAAAGGGTCTTCAGGAGAGGTGGGTAGTCGACCTAGGCTATCAGACGGTCACCTCTGTAGCTGTAGTGTCATCCTTCCTATGGTTCCATTCAGGGGTGGACAGGGGCGGACATGTTGTTGGTACAACTTGTGCAACTGCACATGGGCGATGAGGTACATATATTAATTCTTATCTATCTATCTAATTGGATGACGACAGCTGTCCAGACCTGCATCCCACCACAACAACCACTCCGGAGTAATCCCTGGCGAATGCTATCCTCCTCAGTGACACAGTGACTGGCTACGCGCCCCCTTCTGCTCTGAGGGTATGTACTCATCTAAGAGTGATGCTAAAACTGTTGGGGTGCAGCTGTGGGACCCTATTTTCAGAGATGATGTCCTCCACCCAAGTCTCAAAAGCTGAAAGGGTCTTCAGGAGAGGTGGGTAGTCGAGCTAGGCTATCAGACGGTCACCTCTGTAGCTGTAGTGTCATCCTTCCTATGGTTCCATTCAGGGGTGGACAGGGGCGGACCTGTTGTTGGTACAACTTGTGCAACTGCACACGGGCCAAGAGTTAAGGGTACCAATTTCCACTTCCAAAGCTGATGAAGCTGTGCGTTATGATGAGTCATTTTGCTGATCATTAGCATAAAGACAGAATCTAAAATTTATCCACAACAAGACCATTAATATGAGGCATACAGGTAGGACTAGCTTAACATTTCTATTACCTGTATGCTCATATTAATAGGCCATATACGTCTCGCGGGGGGGGTGACAGATTCTATTTAAAGCATAAACAGACATATAGTGTATAAATTCTTATCTATCTAATTGGATGACGACAGCTGTCTAGACCTGCATCCCACCACAACAACCACTCCGGAGTAATCCCTGGCGAATACTATCCTCCTCAGTGACACAGTGAGAGGCTACGCGCCCCCTTCTGCTCTGAGGGTATGTACTCATCTAAGAGTGATGCTCAAACTGTTGGGGTGCAGCTGTGGGACCCTATTTTCAGAGATGATGTCCTCCACCCAAGTCTCAAAAGTTGAAAGGGTCTTCAGGAGAGGTGGGTAGTCGAGCTAGGCTATCAGACGGTCACCTCTGTAGCTGTAGTGTCATCCTTCCTATGGTTCCATTCAGGGGTGGACAGGGGTGGACATGTTGTTTTTACAACTTGTGCAACTGCACACGGGTGATGAGGTACATATATTAATCCTTATCTATCTATCTATCTATCTATCTATATAATAGGATGACGACAGCTGTCCAGACCTGCATCCCACCACAACAACCACTCCGGAGTAATCCCTGGCGAATGCTATCCTCCTCAGTAACACAGTGACTGGCTACGCATCCCCCTCTGCTCTGAGGGTATGTACTCTTCTAAGAGTGATGCTCAAACTGTTGGGGTGCAACTGTGGGACCCTATTTTCAGAGATGATGTCCTCCACCCAAGTCTCAAAAGCTGAAAGGGTCTTCAGGAGAGGTGGGTAGTCGAGCTAGGCTATCAGACGGTCACCTCTGTAGCTGTAGTGTCATCCTTCCTATGGTTCCATTCAGGGGTGAACAAGGGCAGACATGTTGTTGATGCAACTGCACACGGACCAAGAGGTAAGAGGACCAATTTCCACCTCCAAAGCAGATGATACTGTGCGTTATGATGAGTCATTGGGGTGATCATTAGCATAAAGACAGAATATAAAATTTATCCACAACAAGACCATTAATATGAGGTATACAGGTAGGACTAGCTTAACATTTCTATTACCTGTATGCCCATATTAATAAGTCACATACGTCTCGGGTGGGGGGAGAAAGATTCAGTTTAAAGCATAAAACATACATATATAAATTCTTATCTATCTAATAGGATGACAACAGCTGTCCAGACCTGCATCCCACCACAACCAACACTCCGGAGTAATCCCTGGCGAATGCTATCCTCCTCAGTGACACAGTGAGAGGCTACGCGCCCCCTTCTGCTCTGAGGGTATGTACTCATCTAAGAGTGATGCTCAAACTGTTGGGGTGCAGCTGTGGGACCCTATTTTCAGAGATGATGTCCTCCACCCAAGTCTCAAAAGCTGAAAGGGTCTTCAGGAGAGGTGGGTAGTCGAGCTAGGCTATCAGACGGTCACCTCTGTAGCTGTAGTGTCATCCTTCCTATGGTTCCATTCAGGGGTGGACAGGGGCGGACATGTTGTTGGTACAACTTGTGCAACTGCACACGGGCCAAGAGTTAAGGGTACCAATTTCCACTTCCAAAGCTGATGAAGCTGTGCGTTATGATGAGTCATTGGGCTGATCATTAGCATAAAGACAGAATCTAAAATTTATCCACAACAAGACCATTAATATGAGGCATACAGGTAGGACTAGCTTAACATTTCTATTACCTGTATGCTCATATTAATAGGCCATATACGTCTCGCGGGGGGGTGACAGATTCTATTTAAAGCATAAACAGACATATATAAATTGTTATCTATCTAATTGGATGACGACAGCTGTCCAGACCTGCATCCCACCACAACAACCACTCCGGAGTAATCCCTGGCGAATGCTATCCTCCTCAGTAACACAGTGACTGGCTACGCGCCCCCTTCTGCTCTGAGGGTATGTACTCATCTAAGAGTGATGCTAAAACTGTTGGGGTGCAGCTGTGGGACCCTATTTTCAGAGATGATGTCCTCCACCCAAGTCTCAAAAGCTGAAAGGGTCTTCAGGAGAGGTGGGTAGTCGAGCTAGGCTATCAGACGGTCACCTCTGTAGCTGTAGTGTCATCCTTCCTATGGTTCCATTCAGGGGTGGACAGGGGCGGACATGTTGTTGGTACAACTTGTGCAACTGCACACGGGCGATGAGGTACATATATTAATCCTTATCTATCTATCTAATAGGATGATGACAACTGTCCAGACCTGCATCCCACCACAACCACCACTCCGGAGTAATCCCTGGCGAATGCTATCCTCCTCAGTAACACAGTGACTGGCTACGCTCCCCCTTCTGCTCTGAGGGTATGTACTCTTCTAAGAGTGATGCTCAAACTGTTGGGGTGCAGCTGTGGGACCCTATTTTCAGAGATGATGTCCTCCACCCAAGTCTCAAAAGCTGAAAGGGTCTTCAGGAGAGGTGAGTAGTCGAGCTAGGCTATCAGACGGTCACCTCTGTAGCTGTAGTGTCATCCTTCCTATGGTTCCATACAGGGGTGGACAGGGGCGGACATGTTGTTGGTACAACTTGTGCAACTGCACACGGGCGATGAGGTACATATATTAATTCTTATCTATCTATCTAATAGGATGACGACAGCTGTCCAGACCTGCATCCCACCACAACCACCACTCCGGAGTAATCCCTGGCGAATGCTATGCTCCTCAGTGACACAGTGAGGGGCTACGCGCCCCCTTCTGCTCTGAGGGTATGTACTCATCTAAGAGTGATGGTCAAACTGTTGGGGTGCAGCTGTGGGACCCTATTTTCAGAGATGATGTCCTCCACCCAAGTCTCAAAAGCTGAAAGGGTTTTCAGGAGAGGTGGGTAGTCGAGCTAGGCTATCAGACGGTCACCTCTGTAGCTGTAGTGTCATCCTTCCTATGGTTCCATTCAGGGGTGGACAGGGGCGGACATGTTGTTGGTACAACTTGTGCAACTGCACACGGGAGATGAGGGACATATATTAATTCTTATCTATCTATCTATCTAATAGGATGACGACAGCTGTCCAGACCTGCATCCCACCACAACCACCACTCCGGAGTAATCCCTGGCGAATGCTATCCTCCTCAGTGACACAGTGAGGGGCTACGCGCCCCCTTCTGCTCTGAGGGTATGTACTCATCTAAGAGTGATGCTCAAACTGTTGGGGTGCAGCTGTGGGACCCTATTTTCAGAGATGATGTCCTCCACCCAAGTCTCAAAAGCTGAAAGGGTCTTCAGGAGAGGTGGGTAGTCGAGCTAGGCTATCAGACGGTCACCTCTGTAGCTGTAGTGTCATCCTTCCTATGGTTCCATTCAGGGGTGGACAGGGGTGGACATGTTGTTTTTACAACTTGTGCAACTGCACACGGGCGATGAGGTACATATATTAATCCTTATCTATCTATCTAATAGGATGACGACAGCTGTCCAGACCTGCATCCCACCACAACAACCACTCCGGAGTAATCCCTGGCGAATGCTATCCTCCTCAGTGACACAGTGAGGGGCTACGCGCCCCCTTCTGCTCTGAGGGTATGTACTTATCTACGAGTGATGCTCAAACTGTTGGGGTGCAGCTGTGGGACCCTATTTTCAGAGATGATGTCCTCCACCCAAGACTCAAAAGCTGAAAGGGTCTTCAGGAGAGGTGGGTAGTCGAGCTAGGCTATCAGACGGTCACCTCTGTAGCTGTAGTGTCATCCTTCCTATGGTTCCATTCAGGGGTGGACAGGGGCAGACATGTTGTTGGTACAACTTGTGCAACTGCACACGGGCGATGAGGTACATATATTAATTCTCATCTATCTATCTAATAGGATGACGACAGCTGTCCAGACCTGCATCCCACCACAACCACCATTCCGGAGTAATCCCTGGCGAATGCTATGCTCCTCAGTGAGGGGCTATGCGCCCCCTTCTGCTCTGAGGGTATGTACTTATCTAAGAGTGATGCTCAAACTGTTGGGGTGCAGCTGTGGGACCCTATTTTCAGAGATGATGTCCTCCACCCAAGACTCAAAAGCTGAAAGGGTCTTCAGGAGAGGTGGGTAGTCGAGCTAGGCTATCAGACGGTCACCTCTGTAGCTGTAGTGTCATCCTTCCTATGGTTCCATTCAGGGGTGGACAGGGGTGGACATGTTGTTTTTACAACTTGTGCAACTGCACACGGGCGATGAGGTACATATATTAATCCTTATCTATCTATCTAATAGGATGACGACAGCTGTCCAGACCTGCATCCCACCACAACAACCACTCCGGAGTAATCCCTGGCGAATGCTATCCTCCTCAGTAACACAGTGACTGGATACGCACCCCCTTCTGCTCTGAGGGTATGTACTCATCTAAGAGTGATGCTCAAACTGTTGGGGTGCAGCTGTGGGACCCTATTTTCAGAGATGATGTACTCCACCCAAGTCTCAAAAGCTGAAAGGGTCTTCAGGAGAGGTGGGTAGTCGAGCTAGGCTATCAGACGGTCACCTCTGTAGCTGTAGTGTCATCCTTCCTATGGTTCCATTCAGGGGTGGACAGGGGCGGACATGTTGTTGGTACAACTTGTGCAACTGCACACGGGCGATGAGGTACATATATTAATCCTTATCTATCTATCTAATAGGATGACGACAGCTGTCCAGACCTGCATCCCACCACAACCACCACTCCGGAGTAATCCCTGGCGAATGCTATCCTCCTCAGTAACACAGTGACTGGCTACGCGCCCCCTTCTGCTCTGAGGGTATGTACTCTTCTAAGAGTGATGCTCAAACTGTTGGGGTGCAGCTGTGGGACCCTATTTTCAGAGATGATGTCCTCCACCCAAGTCTCAAAAGCTGAAAAGGTCTTCAGGAAAGGTGAATAGTCGAGCTAGGCTATCAGACGGTCACCTCTGTAGCTGTAGTGTCATCCTTCCTATGGTTCCATTCAGGGGTGGACAGGGGCGGACATGTTGTTGGTACAACTTGTGCAACTGCACACGGGCCAAGAGTTAAGGGTACCAATTTCCACTTCCAAAGCTGATGAAGCTGTGCGTTATGATGAGTCATTGGGCTGATCATTAGCATAAAGACAGAATCTAAAATGTATCCACAACAAGACCATTAATATGAGGCATACAGGTAGGACTAGCTTAACATTTCTATTACCTGTATGCTCATATTAATAGGCCATATACGTCTCGCGGGGGGGGTGACAAATTCTATTTAAAGCATAAACAGACATATATAAATTCTTATCTATCTAATTGGATGACGACAGCTGTCCAGACCTGCATCCCACCACAACAACCACTCCGGAGTAATCCCTGGCGAATGCTATCCTCCTCAGTAACACAGTGACTGGCTACGCGCCCCCTTCTGCTCTGAGGGTATGTACTCATCTAAGAGTGATGCTAAAACTGTTGGGGTGCAGCTGTGGGACCCTATTTTCAGAGATGATGTCCTCCACCCAAGTCTCAAAAGCTTAAAGGGTCTTCAGGAGAGGTGGGTAGTCGAGCTAGGCTATCAGACGGTCACCTCTGTAGCTGTAGTGTCATCCTTCCTATGGTTCCATTCAGGGGTGGACAGGGGCGGACATGTTGTTGGTACAACTTGTGCAACTGCACACGGGCGATGCGGTACATATATTAATCCTTATCTATCTATCTAATAGGATGACGACAGCTGTCCAGACCTGCATCCCACCACAACAACCACTCCGGAGTAATCCCTGGCGAATGCTATCCTCCTCAGTGAGACAGTAAATGGCTACGCACCCCCTTCTGCTCTGAGGGTATGTACTCATCTAAGAGTGATGCTCAAACTGTTGGGGTGCAGCTGTGGGACCCTATTTTCAGAGATGATGTCCTCCACCCAAGTCTCAAAAGCTGAAAGGGTCTTCAGGAGAGGTGGGTAGTCGAGCTAGGCTATCAGACGGTCACCTCTGTAGCTATAGTGTCATCCTTCCTTTGGTTCCATTCAGGGGTGGGCAGGGGTGAACATGTTGTTTTTACAACTTGTGCAACTGCACACGGGCGATGAGGTACATATATTAATTCTTATCTATCTATCTAATAGGATGACGACAGCTGTCCAGACCTGCATCCCACCACAACAACCACTCCAGAGTAATCCCTGGCGAATGCTATCCTCCTCAGTAACACAGTGAGGGGCTACGCGCCCCCTTCTGCTCTGAGGGTATGTACTCTTCTAAGAGTGATGCTCAAACTGTTGGGGTGCAGCTGTGGGACCCTATTTTCAGAGATGATGTCCTCCACCCAAGTCTCAAAAGCTGAAAGGGTCTTCAGGAGAGGTGAGTAGTCGAGCTTGGCTATCAGACGGTCACCTCTGTAGCTGTAGTGTCATCCTTCCTATGGTTCCATTCAGGGGCGGACAGGGGAGGACATGTTGCTGGTACAACTTGTGCAACTGCACACGGGCGATGAGGTACATATATTAATCATTATCTATCTATCTAATAGGATGACGACAGCTGTCCAGACCTGCATCCTACCACAACAATCACTCCGGAGTAATCCCTGGCGAATGCTATCCTCCTCAGTGACACAGTGAATGGCTACGCGCCTCCTTCTGCTCTGAGGGTATGTACTCTTCTAAGAGTGATGCTCAAACTGTTGGGGTGCAGCTGTGGGACCCTATTTTCAGAGATGATGTCCTCCACCCAAGTCTCAAAAGCTGAAAGGGTCTTCAGGAGAGGTGGGTAGTCGAGCTAGGCTATCAGACGGTCACCTCTGTAGCTGTAGTGTCATCCTTCCTATGGTTCCATTCAGGGGTGAACAAGGGCAGACATGTTGTTGATGCAACTGCACACGGGCCAAGAGGTAAGAGGACCAATTTCCACCTCCAAAGCAGATGAAGCTGTTCGTTATGATGAGTTATAGGGGTGATCATTAGCATAAAGACAGAATATAAAATTTATACACAACAAGACCATTCATATGAGGTATGCAGGTAGGACTAGCTTAACATTTCTAGTACCTGTATGCCCATATTAATAAGTCATATACGTCTCGGGTGGGGAGGGAAAGATTCAGTTTAAAGCATAAAACATACATATATAAATTCTTACTTATCTAATAGGATGACAACAGCTGTCCAGACCTGCATCCCACCACAACCACCACTCCGGAGTAATCCCTGGCGAATGCTATCCTCCTCAGTGACAAAGTGAATGGCTACGCGCCCCCTTCGGCTCTGAGGGTATGTACTCTTCTAAGAGTAATGCTCAAACTGTTGGGGTGCAGCTATGGGACCCTATTTTCAGAGATGATGTCCTCCACCCAAGTCTCAAAAGCTGAAAGGGTCTTCAGCAGAGGTGGGTAGTCGAGCTAGGATATCAGACGGTCACCTCTGTAGCTGTAGTGTCATCCTTCCTATGGTTCCATTCAGGGGTGGACAGGGGTGGACATGTTGTTGGTACAACTTGTGCAACTGCACACGGGCCAAGTGTAAGGGTACCAATTTCCACTTCCAAAGCTGATGAAGCTGTGCGTTATGATGAGTCATTGGGCTGATCATTAGCATAAAGACAGAATCTAAAATGTATCCTCAACAAGACCATTAATATGAGGCATACAGGTAGGAGTATCTTAACATTTATATTACCTGTATGCCCATATTCATAGGCCTTAGACGTCTCACGGGGGGATGACAGATTCTATTTAAAGCATAAACAGACATATATAAATTTTAATCTATCTACTAGGATGACGACAGCTGTCCAGACCTGCATCCCACCACAACCACCACTCCGGAGTAATCCCTAGCGAATGCTATCCTCTTCAGTGACACAGTGAGGGGCGATTCGCCGCCTTCTGCTCTGAGGGTATGTACTCTTCTAAGAGTGATGCTCAAACTGTTGGGGTGCAGCTGTGGGACCCTATTTTCAGAGATCATGTGCTCCACCCATGTCTGAAAAGCTGAAAGGGTCTTCGTGAGAAATGGATTGTCAAGCTAGGCTATCATACGGTCACCTCTGTAGCTGTAGTGTCATCCTTCCTATCTCTCCATTCAGGGGTGGACAGGGGCGGACATGTTGGTGCAACTTGTACAACTGCAGACAGGACAAGAGGTAAGGGGACCAATTTCCACCTAAAAAGCAGATGAAATTGTGCGTTATTATAAGTCTTTGGGGTGATCATTAGTATAAAGACAGAATGTAAAATTTATCCACAACAAGACCATTAATTTGAGGCATACAGGTAGGACTAGCTTAACATTTCTATTACTTTTATTCATTCAGTGACATCACTAGTAGAAGGTAATGGGGGTGAAACCAACAACCAAAACATTTAGTGACATCACAAGTAGTGTCTTATGGGGGCAAAGCTAACAACCAAAACATTCCGTGAAATGAAAAATAAGAGCTAATGTGAATGAAGCCAACAGCCATAATCTTCCGTGACATCATATGACGCAGCTATTTGGGGTGGATCAACTATCCCATCACTCTAAGACAGTGTTCCCCAACTCCAGTCCTCAAGAGCCACCAACGGTTCATGAATCATGTTTTCAGGATTTCATTCGTATTGCCCAGGTGATGGAATTTTTGCCTGTGCAGGTACTGCAATTATCACGTAGGCCATACTAAGGAAAGCCTGAAAACATGAATCTTTGGTGGCTCTTGAGGACTGGAGCTGGGGAACGCTGCTCTAAGACATAACAAGGAACAGCTAATGTGGGCAGAGCCAACAGTTACCACATTCCGTGACATCGCAAGTAGCAGCTAGTGGGTGCGGATCCAACAACCTCACTTCCACTGAAGTGCATTGTCCAATATATTAGAGATCAAACTATATGAATCCTACCAATGTGGGGGAATATTTGAATAGTTTTACTACATATGGAGCTAATATGTATATACATCGGTGTTGTACCAGGATTTCCCAATATTGGTTGGATTTATATTTTTGACCTGGACTGTATTTTACTATGTGTCTCTATAACATCCGACAATTACATAATTATCTTCATGTTACATGTGTTCCCTTTACAGGATGTAACTTTAATCTCCCAGATTTGGATGATTCTATAACAATACATGGCCTAAAAATCAAGAAGTCGTCATGTTCCAGTTATGGCTGAGGGGATTCTCTTAATTATAACTAATCTATGGACCTGATGAGCAAGAAAGTCAGAAACCAGTAAAATGTGATGGATAATCGGTAAATCATTGTCATTTCTGTACTTGAAGATAAATCCCGTCACATCCTATGTATCTCTTTACTGTTGGAAGAAAGGCTGTAAAATTTGGACATCTCCTAATATGAGGGGTTCACTATTTATTTTGGACCTGCTTGTATTATAGAGAATAAAGACTCCTTAGTGAATAAAAAATAAATGAGAAATAGATGATAGAAGAAAATGAAGGACACAACAAGAGATGACATAGCGCCGACTTATCTCTCTCCACCGTCTGCAACTGTCTGATGGAATGTTGGCTCTGCAGCTCTTTACACAATGTTTGTGTGTGATGTCATAATGCAAGGGGGCAGAGCCAGAAACCTCACCATTCTGTGACATCATCAGCAGGAGCAGCAGCTGTTTAAAGAGACCAGAGCAGGCCATACAACCAATTCATTACCATATACATGAAATGGACTCTAATTATCCACCTTGGCTTCTTAAAACTTTTATAAAATGCCACAATGTTACCATACACTGTAATTCCGGAGTAGTTCCTACTGATTTGAACAGTGATAAATCAATAATAATAACTCATATATCCCAGTATTATAGAAGATTAGATTATATGGATGGTTGGATGGGGAGGTGGACATGCTACTGTAGGATAATGTTACTATATACCAGGGTTGGGCTATTACTTATCCCAAGGGGCTACATGATAGACTGTAACATATTAATTACAATTATTATTTTATAGTAATAATAACTTTATAACTTAATATTGAGCAGAATTAAATATGCTGACACCCCATACATACCATATGAGCCCATATACAGCTCTCCTCTATACCTCTTTATACTGTAAGAGCTCACACTTAGCTTCCTACATACAGTATGATTCCTCACATAGCCCCTCTATATACGTTGTCAGAACCCACGTAGCCTCTCTATATATAGTATGAGCCCCCACATAGCCTCTATATATAGTATGAGCCTCCACATAGCCACTCTGTATATAGTATGAGCCCCCAAATAGCCTCTCTATATTAAATATGAGCCCTCACATAGCCTCTCTATATTCAATATGAGCCCTCACATAGCCTCTCTATATATAGTATGAGCCCTCACATAGCCCTTTGTATATAGTATGAGACCACACATAGCCACTCTATATATAGTATGAGCCCCCACATAGCCTCTATATATAGTATGAGCCCCCACATAGCCACTCTATATATAGTATGAGCCCCCACATAGCCTCTATATATAGTATGAGCCCCCACATAGCCACTCTATATATAGTATGAGCCCCCACATAGCCTCTATATATAGTATGAGCCCCCACATAGCCACTCTATATATAGTATGAGCCCCCACATAGCCTCTATATATAGTATGATCCCCCACATAGCCTCTCTATATTCAATATGAGCCCTCACATAGCACTTTGTATATAGTATGAGACCACACATAGCCCCCTATATACAGTATGAGCCAGAGGTGTATCTAGAAGTGATGAGCAAGCCTGCTTGCCACTGCTCAATACTTGATCAAGCATCGCGGTCAGTGGCGTAGCGTGGGGGGGGCAGGGGGGGTGGTCCGCCCCAGGCGGCACGTGTGTGGGGGCGGCGCGGTAGCAGCCGCAGCAATTCCTCTCCTCTGTGGGAGAACTCATTTCCGCCCAGTCTCCCTGGCTGTGGATGGTGCAGCAGTGCTGGAGGTCTCCTCCTTCCTCCAGTTATGGGGGTGGCTGGGATTGCTGTAGGCCAGCCCAGTCTGATGTGTATACACTGGATCCAGGGCAGGGTTTGCTCCATGCTCTCACTCATGCTGAATGTGCCCGGGACAGGAGCTGTACAGCCTGGGAACCAAGTCCTCTGCCAGGCTGATGCCCACTCCTGCCCTGCAGGTAAGCTGCCCCCCTGCTGTGCTGGGGGCACTGTGTGGGTGAGGGGCTATAGAGTGCCAGGAAGCTCTGCTGCAGGGATCTGTGCCCCAGGCATGGGGGGAGAGCAGGGCAGCCCTGCTAATCCTATTAGTATGTGCAACTAGTAGAAAACTCATGAAGTTTTTTTTTTTTCTTTTTTTATTATTAATGGAAAAAACTGCTTCACCAGGCTGCATGCCCTCTGTATGTGTGATCCCTGCCAAGAGGTTCTGCAGCAGCAGCTCAGAGCTGATAATAGTGATGTGGTTATGCACAGATATAGCAGAGTTGGGTGTGTCATATAACTGCATGCTGTACAAGCAGTGAAGCAATTGCATTGTAAGCACTTTCCCATTCCACATCTTGTAGCCCAGTTTAGGAGCCTGAATTTTACGTACCCTTACGACTTGACTTTTTTACACCCCTTGTGCATGTCGTACAGCAGGCGGTTGACACAACTGATGAGAACTGAGGGGAAAAAAAGAAAGATTGCCAGGGAATTGCTCACAATGCAATTGCTTGATATATAGTAGGACCCAATGCAAAAACAATTGCCTTATTATGTGACAACTAGCTGGAGAGCTCGGCGCTGCCCGGGCATAGTTACTAACTGTGGTTAGTTATAACAAATTATAATTATCCGCCATGCCATAGTCCCGTGCCCATATACCCATCACACATCCTCCATCCCATAGTTCCGTGCCCATATACCTGTCATACATATTCTCCATCCCATAGTCCAGTGCCCATATACCCATCACACATCCTTCATCTCATAGTCCCGTGCCCATATACCCGTCATACATATCCTCCATCCCATAGTCCAGTGCCCATATACCCATCACACATCCTCCATCCCATAGTTCCGTGCCCATATACTCGTCATACATATCCTCCATCCCATAGTCCAGTGCCCATATACACATCACACATCCTCCATCCCATAGTTCCGTGCCCATATACTCGTCATACATATCCTCCATCCCATAGTCCAGTGCCCATATACCCATCACACATCCTCCAACCCATAGTCCCGTGCCCATATACCCATCACACATCCTCCATCCCATAGTCCCGTGCCCATATACCCATCACACATCCTCCAACCCATAGTCCCGTGCCCATATACCCATCACACATCCTCCATCTCATAGTCCCGTGCCCATATACCCGTCATACATATCCTCCATCCCATAGTCCCGTGCCCCTATACCCATCACACATCCTCCATCCCATAGTCCCGTGCCCATTTACCCATCACACATCCTCCATCTCATAGTCCCGTGCCCATATACCCGTCATACATATCCTCCATCCCATAGTCCCGTGCCCGTATACCCATTACACATCCTCCAACCCATAGTCCCGTGCCCATATACCCATCACACATCCTCCATCCCATAGTCCCGTGCCCATATACCCGTCATACATATCCTCCATCCCATAGTCCCGTGCCCCTATACCCATCACACATCCTCCATCCCATAGTCCCGTGCCCATTTACCCATCACACATCCTCCATCTCATAGTCCCGTGCCCATATACCCGTCATACATATCCTCCATCCCATAGTCCCGTGCCCATTTACCCATCATACATATTCGCCATTTCATAGTCGAGTGCCCATATACCCGTCATACATATCCACCATCCCATAGTCCAGTGCCCATATACCCATCACACATCCTCCATCCCATAGTTCCGTGCCCATATACTCGTCATACATATCCTCCATCCCATAGTCCAGTGCCCATATACCCATCACTCATCCTCCATCCCATAGTCCCGTGCTCATATACCCGTCATACATATCCTCCATCCCATAGTCCCGTGCCCATATACCCGTCATACATATCCACCATCCCATAGTCCAGTGCCCATATACCCATCACACATCCTCCATCCCATAGTCCCGTGCCCATATACCCATCATACATATCCACCATCCCATAGTCCAGTGCCCATATACCCATCACACATCCTCCATCCCATAGTCCCGTGCCCATATATCCATCATACATATCCACCATCCCATAGTCCCGTGCCCATATACCCATCACACATCCTCCATCCCATAGTCAACCATTATGACCTCATAATGAGCGGAGGCAGGGCTTGCAACCTATGATGACATCAGCGTCGCCATGGCAACCATTGTGACATCATAATGAGGGGCGGGGCTTGATACGCACACACTGCTTCCCCAGGATGCAAATAGGGGCATTATGACATCATAATGAGGGGCGGGGCTTGACGCGCACACACTTTTTCCCCAGTATGTAGGCAGGGGCAAAATTGTTTGGTGAATTGGAACGCACAGGGTTAAAATTTCACCGCACAACATAGCTTAAGACGCTCTCGGGGTCCAGACGTGTGACAGTGCCAAATTTTGTGGCTGTAGCTGCGACGGTGCGGATGCCAATCCCGGACATACACACATACATACATACACACATACATACATACATACAGTTGTGGCCAAAAGTATTGACACCCCTGCAATTCTGTCAGATAATACTCAGTTTCTTCCTGAAAATCTTTGCAAACACAAATTATTTGGTATTATTATCTTCGTTTAATTTATCTTAAATGAAAAAACACAAAAAGAATTGTCCTAAAGCCAAATTGGATATAATTCCACACCAAACATAAAAAAGAGGGTGGACAAAAGTATTGGCACTGTTCGAAAAATCATGTGATGCTTCTCTAATTTGTGTAATTAACAGCACTTGTAACTTACCTGTGGCACCTAACAGGTGTTGGCAATAACTAAATCACACTTGCAGCCAGTTGACATGGATTAAAGTTGACTCAACCTCTGTCCTGTGTCCTTGTGTGTACCACATTGAGCATAGAGAAAAGAAAGAAGACCAAAGAACGGTCTGAGGACTTGAGAAACCAAATTGTGAGGAAGCATGAGCAATCTCAAGGCTACAAGTCCATCTCCAAAGACCTGAATGTTCCTGTGTCTACCGTGCGCAGTGTCATCAAGAAGTTTAAAGCCCATGGCACTGTGGCTAATCTCCCTAGATGTGGACGGAAAAGAAAAATTGACAAGAGATTTCAACGCAAGATTGTGCGGATGTTGGATAAAGAACCTCGACTAACATCCAAACAAGTTCAAGCTGCCCTGCAGTCCGAGGGTACAACAGTGTCAACCCGTACTATCCGTCGGCGTCTGAATGAAAAGGGACCGTATGGTAGGAGACCCAGGAAGACCCCACTTCTTACCTCGAGACATTAAAAAAGCCAGGCTGGAGTTTGCCAAAACTTACCTGAAAAAGCCTAAAACGTTTTGGAAGAATGTTCTCTGGTCAGATGAGACAAAAGTAGAGCTTTTTGGCAAAGGCATAAACATAGAGTTTACAGGAGAAAAAGAGAGGCATTCAAAGAAAAGAACACGGTCCCTACAGTCAAGCATGGCGGAGGTTCCCTGATATTTTGGGGTTGCTTTGCTGCCTCTGGCACTGGACTGCTTGACCGTGTGCATGGCATTATGAAGTCTGAAGACTACCAACAAATTTTGCAGCATAATGTAGGGCCCAGTGTGAGAAAGCTGGGTCTCCCTCAGAGGTCATGGGTCTTCCAGCAGGACAATGACCCAAAACACACACTTCAAAAAGCACTAGAAAATGGTTTGAGAGAAAGCACTGGAGACTTCTAAGATGGCCAGCAATGAGTCCAGACCTGAATCCCATAGAACACCTGTGGAGAGATCTAAAAATGGCAGTTTGGAGAAGGCACCCTTCAAATATCAGGGACCTGGAGCAGTTTGCCAAAGAAGAATGGTCTAAAATTCCAGCAGAGCATTGTAAGAAACTTATTGATGGTTACCGGAAGCGGTTGGTCGCAGTTATTTTGGCTAAAGGTTGTGCAACCAAGTATTAGGCTGAGGGTGCCAATACTTTTGTCTGGCCCATTTTTGGAGTTTTGTGTGAAATGATCAATGTTTTGCTTTTTGCTTCATTCTCTTTCGTGTTTTTTAATTTAAGACAAATTAAATGAAGATAATAATACCAAAGAATTTGTGTTTGCAATCATTTTCAGGAAGAAACTGAGTATTACCTGACAGAATTGCAGGGGTGTCAATACTTTTGGCCACAACTGTACATATATACATACATACATACACACTTTGAGCTTTATATATTAGATGAGTGAGTTATGCCAAATGACAAACATGGCTCTGCTACATCTGTAAGTAAGCTGAATTTAAGCAAAAGCATTATAAATGCAGAATGGTCAAATTGCTGGATGAGCTTTCTGGATGCCCTGGTGCCGGTGTTTGCGCTGTCACGCTACTGCACACCAGGACGTACAGCAACGCGACCAACAGGTTTTGTATTTATTATTTTCTTCTGTGATATTTTATTGGATTGTTTCATTGCAGACAGGGTTTCGCTGTTAATCCACCTTTACTGGGGACGGCCAGATATTTGTGGTATTAATACACAAACATCTTTAATCCACACAGCTCTTGCTAATACATGGGGGTCCTGGGCAGGTGACCGCCTCGCAATGACGGGTATACAGGGTTTATCTTCGTGAGACATTTATTTTGGTTTCCTTTCTTTGGTAGCATCATGGTTGGCACTTGCTATGTGGTGGGGGCCCTCTGTGTGGTGCTGTAGGTGGGGGCCCTCTGTGTGACTGTGTTTGGTGGGGTCCTCTGTGTGGCGCTGTATGGTGGGGGCCCTCTGTGTGACGCTGTTTGGTGGGGGCCCTCTGTGTGGCGCTGTTTGGTGGGGGCCCTCTGTGTGGCGCTGTTTGGTGGGGGTCCTCTGTGTGACGCTGTTTGGTGGGGGCCCTCTGTGTGGCGCTGTTTGGTGGGGGCCCTCTGTGTGGCGCTGTTTGGTGGGGGTCCTCTGTGTGACGCTGTTTGGTGGGGGCCCTCTGTGTGGCGCTGTTTGGTGGGGGCCCTCTGTGTGGCGCTGTTTGGTGGGGGCCCTCTGTGTGACGCTGTTTGGTGGGGGCCCTCTGTGTGGCGCTGTTTGGTGGGGGTCCTCTGTGTGGCGCTGTTTGGTGGGGACCCTCTGTGTGGCGCTGTTTGGTGGGGGCCCTCTGTCTGACGCTATAGGTGGGGCCCCCATCCCCTTATGTATTATCAACGACCAAAGGGGCGGCAAATTTTTCGACCGCCCCGGGCGCCACAAACAGTTGCTACGCCACTGATCGTGGTGCTTGGTTACACTCGTTACTCGATTGAGTATCGCGGGTGCTCAAGTGCCATTCTCAAGTAGTTTTGGATTAGAGGCATACAGGCAGGATTTATTGCCTTACAGGCCTTCCATAGGTATACTGCTGCTGTAAGCTAAAAACAAAAGTCCTTTTCAAGGCAACATATTTTCTTTTACCTATTAATACCAGAAAATTTGCATGCATAAATTATATACGTAATTTAAAAAAGCACAAGGCGTGGGGTAAGGGACAGAGAAGTTTACGTGCTGCTGATGGTGCACGCAGAGGCCAAAGCCGTTGGCCAAGTGAAACTATGCATGCTTTGGGAACACAACAAACATGATCATCCATGAGACGTAGGTTCCTGTCCCATTTTGCAGAGGGTTGCAGGACACCACTCTTAAAGCCAGATCAGTGGGTGGTTGGTTAAATGGCAGATAATGCTTCCAGTATTTCCCAGCACTACCTGTCTTCCACACGGTCCAGTCTCACTAGCCAGGAGTCTGGACCACAGAATCCTCACCCTGATCCTCTTTCCTCCCACCATGGCGAGTCCCAGGAGCAGTAACGGCGTTAGGGGCAGGCAGACCAGGCAGCTGCCTAGGTTCCCCGCTAACCCAGGGGCCCCCGGGTAGCGGCACATCACACATCCGCTATGGGGCCCTTGAGGCGGGGGGGCCCACCTGCCGCTAGTGGCGACTCCCCCCACCGCCGCCACATTGAACTATACCGGTGTCTGCATTAGTATAGAAGTTGAACCAAAGCAAATGCCGAAATTCTTAAGTGGATTCTATCACTGTGAACAAAAAAATCATACACCAATCAGATAGGAGAATGTATGCATATAAGATATGATTAATCAGAAGCTGTAAAGTGCATTTCTACAAGGACAGCTCCATGGTCTACTTCCATATTTTCACTTGCAGTATGATTAGAATATCACAATACTCCGAGCTCCTGCCCCACTGCTAAGCAGTTCAAATGCTTCATTGATTTTTTCCAGGGCTAGCTTCTTGCTTACTAAATGTTCCAGATTGTTCCTTTTGTTCATATAATCTGTAACCAGTTTTGGGATATCAGAACCCTTGTAGCCTCCAAATATAGATCCTTTCAAGGTACGCCCTGTGACAAGCAAACCTGGATGCAAACAAAGTGTGTCCTTGGGAGATGCCACACCCAACACAACAGCAACACCATTTCCACAGTAAGTACACTGGAGAGCAGTCAGCATGGTTTCAGTGCGTCCTGCACATTCAATGGCAAAATCCACTCCTCCGTTAGTTAGCTCCGTAATGACCTCATGGATGGATTTATCATAATCCTTTGGGTTTAGGCACTCAGTGGCTCCCAGTTGTAGGGCTTTTGGATACTTATCCTTATGTGAACCTACGCCAATGATTCGTGTAGCGCTTGCATCCTTGCATCCTACAATTGCTGAACAACCAACTCCTCCCAAGCCAAAAACAGCACAACTAGAGCGCTTGGTCACCTTAGCAGTGTTGACAGCTGCACCATATCCAGTAGCAAATCCACAGCCTATAAGACAAACTTCAACAAGGGCACGGGCATCTGGGTCGCCCTCCAAGGGCTGTGGGGTACTCAGTACCGGGCCAGTGTAAGTGGGATAAGTCACAGCAGCTGTGACCCGGTCCGTGGCCCTGGGCGCCCAAATCAATGGTGGTTTGTAATATAGTTTATGTGATAGTTTGTGACGCCACCTGTGGTGTTTGGCAAGCAAGATGGTAAGCCAACGCTGCGTGCAGATCCTCTGGGGCTGATGGTGTGTTGCAGCATAGATGGTGTAGCTCCCCACAGGTGAAGCTGTAACCCCAGGACAGTGTATAGGCGTAGGCGGTGTGAGGAATGTTGGTAGCCAGATGTAGCGGTGCTGACGGTGTTGGCGCACAAATGAATGGAAGACACCAGGGCTTGCAGTTCCAAAGCTTTACTCACAGTTCATGGTACACACTGGTGCCTGACTCCGGGGTAAAGACTCAATCAACCTCCCGGGCTAGTCAGGATTATCCTCTCCAACACTCCGCCAACATGTACCTTTCCTGAACGACTCCTCTATTGCGCCTTTTAGTGTGAAGAGCTCGAGCACCGTGGTACTCTGAAGTTCCTCCTGTCAGATGTTCCTAACAACTCTACTCGTATGGCAGACAGCTGTAGCCTCTCTTGGGGACTCCCTTCTCCGGAGTCCTGGCTCTCTATTCAGTTGCTGTTGTGCCCCAAGTCTTAGATGGGAGTAGTGCATTTACAGCCAACTACTCCACCGGTGTCTGCTGCAGAACCATAAGTGTCCATACAACCTCGGGGACCGGTCCCTGGCCTTGCGCTGAGAACCTATAGGCAGGGTTCCTCTTCCAACCCACAACTCCTCTCTGTTCTCCTACTCCTTCGTTCCGCACTGTTTCTTCTCTCTCTTATGGAAGCTTAGGTTGCAGTTCTACATCTTTCTCCTTCTGTTCCTTTTCCGTGCCAGATGGCTCAGGTCACTGAGGCAGCTGCAGCACTCCTTCCTCCATCCCTTCTTCCAGGGATCCCCACTCCTCCCGAGTGGCTCCTTTCCTTCCTTTCTGACCCTCTGTCAGACTGAACCTCCAGACTGATCTGTAATTCTAAACCTTCCCAACCTTTTATATATCTCAACTCCACCCACCTCCCAGCACATCTCGTGTTACGAAGCAAGGACCCACGAAAGGTGCGCTGCTACCCTCTAAGCATTGAGCCGCAATGTGGTCCTGCTGAACTATCCTGTGTGTGGGGTGCAGGTGTTGGAGTGTGGAAAGGAGTTCCCTACTTACCTAGGTGGTGGGGCACTACACCTTAGGAGAAGGTGCAGTACCTCTGTGGCGACTGAGCCTCAGGGGCGCCACACATCCACTTTGGCAGCGCAAATGTCAGACACCACTGTGTATTCAGTAAATGTACTTGTGCATGCGTAATGATTAGTGTTGAGCTATACCACCCGATACTGAAAAATATCGTATCGGAATGGATCGGCCGATCTAAAAAAAAGTATCGGGTATCGCAGATTCCGATCCCGGAAGTCCCATTCAAGTCAATGGAACAGAAATATCGGAATTAAAAAAAACCCTTTCTTTCCTTGTAGGTTAATTCTACATGAAGAAAAACAACTAATAATAATGTAGAATGTATTGTGGGAGGTGTAGGAGACATTAAAGCCATAGAGGTTTAGCCCAATCAAATGGAATAGCAGGATTTTTTTTTTTTTTAAAGACGTTCGTAGTTACAAAGATATTGACTATGTTAAAGTCTTTAATTTTTTGTCAGATATGTATGTTTCACTACTTCCATGATCTTTACCTTCTTTTTTACTTCTCCCACACTTTCTCCTTCATGATCCTCAGCAGCAGCATCTTTTTCATCAACTTCTTCTTTTTCTTCTTTTTTTTCTTCTTTTTCTTTTTTTTTTTTTACATTCTTCATATTCTTCTTATTCAACTATTACTCTTCTTCATATTCTACTTCTTCATCTTCTTCCTATTCTTCTTCATCATATTCTTATTTGTGTCAGGCATTCCTGTAGTTGTTATCTATAAAAGTTTGAAGATTACACCTTCCGTTCAGCCTGTCACAAAAGATTTACAACAGGATTTGTCCACGTTCAGTTTGTCCTGCAGCAGCAGGCCTTTTCCAGGGGCACCACGAGGAGGAACGGACACACCCCTGTTGTGAGTTCATTTTCCCCTTCACCGTCGCTGTCTGATGAACTCCCTCTTCTGGTGAAGGAAGGTAGTGAGGCTGATTACCAAACACCTGATCTGGTAGATGATGACTGGGTAACAGGAAATTCTGACTGGATATAAGGCAGCCGACGCCCTTCTGAGTCGCTGGTGATTTCTCTGCTGGATTCTTGGAGACCAGTCTGATTCCTGCTTCCCAAAGATAAATTTTTGCTCTGCTATTGAACTTATTAGTTTTGTTTTGTTTACCTTGTTTTTTGGAGTTCAGCCATCCCCGGTCGGGGGTGTGCTGAGTTCCATTTTTGCCTCTTGGCTCTGTCTTCAGAATTTACCTGAGTGCTGATATAGCGACTTCAGGGCCTGTTTTTCCTATCAGACGGTTGGGACATTTTTTGGTAGGGTTTTTTACGGATTGCAGACAGCAGCTTTTCTATCCTGTCCTTTTTAGTTAGCTTGGGCCCCATCGTTTGCTCAACCTATCTTTCTATCTGTGTTAGTGTTTTCATCTTGCTTCACCGTCATTATTTGTTGGGGCTGCCTATTGCTTTGGGGTCTGCTCTGGGGCAGTTTAGATTTCCCCTTTCTTTCTTTAGGCCTATTTAGTTCTCTGGCTGTGATCGAGGGGTCTAGGGCATCGTAGGAACCCCCCACGGCTACTGTTAGTTGTTGTGGATAGGATCAGGGGTCTGCAATCTGATAGCTACCAACCTCTCCGGTTTTTCTGGACTTAGCTTGTATTTTTGTTTTTTCCTCCTTCGGTGACTCATTCATAACAGAATTACTAGCCATACCGCAGATCCTAGGGTACTCAATAGCAGGAAAGAATTGTAAAAAAAAAAAGAGAGTTTGTCAGAATGTTTTTTTGTTTTTTTTGTGTATATTTCTTCCTCTATGTCTCTGAGGCCGTAGGGGGAATTTTTTTTTTTCTTTCTCAATGGAGATGAAGCAATTGTCTGATCGTGTGGAGCAGCTCACTGCTGAAGTGCGGGGAATTTCCGCCTATCTTGCTCATTCTCATGCTGCTGAACCAAAGAACCCTACTCCTGATGTGTTTTTGGGGATCGGTCTAAATTTTTGAATTTTAAGAATAATTGTAAATTATTTTTTGCCTTGAAGCCTAACTCGTCGGGGAGCTCCGCGCAGCAGGTTAAAATTGTCATCTCTTTGCTGCGCGGCGATCCCCAGGATTTCTTTGAAACCTGATGATCCTATTCTTACTAATGTGGACGCATTTTTTCAAGCCTTGGGGTTGTTGTATGATGAACCTAATGCTATTGATCAGGCTGAAAAGGCCCTGTTGGCATTGAGCCAGGGTCGGGATTCTGCAGAGTTGTACTGTCAAAAATTCCAAAAGTGGGCGGTCCTTACTACCTGGAATGATGGTGCCTTGGCAGCTCTCTTTCGGAAGCGTTTGTCAGAAACCGTAAAAGATACTATGGTGGTCTCTTGGCTCTGTCTTCAGAATTTACCTGAGTGCTGATATAGCGACTTCAGGGCCTGTTTTTCCTATCAGACGGTTGGGACATTTTTTGGTAGGGTTTTTGGTAGGGTTTTTTACGGATTGCAGACAGCAGCTTTTCTATCCTGTCCTTTTTAGTTAGCTTAGGCCCCATCGTTTGCTCAACCTATCTTTCTATCTGTGTTAGTGTTTTCATCTTGCTTCACCGTCATTATTTGTTGGGGGCTGCCTATTGCTTTGGGGTCTGCTCTGGGGCAGTTTAGATTTCACCTTTCTTTCTTTAGGCCTATTTTGTTCTCCGGCTGTGATCGAGGGGTCTAGGGCATCGTAGGAACCCCCCACGGCTACTGTTAGTTGTTGTGGATAGGATCAGGGGTCTGCAATCCGATAGCTACCAACCTCTCCAGTTTTTCTGGACTTAGCTTGTATTTTTGTTTTTTCCTCCTTCGGTGACTCTTTCATAACACACCCCCATACACTGCTTAGTCTTCTTCTGCTAATAAATTTGATAATATCCTTTGCTCAGATTTTTAGTCTTATGCTTAATGTTCTTCTGCTTTTGTTTTTTATGCTTCTTGGTCTTCTGTCTCTTGTTGTTCTGCATCTTCGTGGTTGTCTTCCTGTTCTTTGTCCTCTTGGTCATCTTATTCAGGGTCATCTTTTAGGTATTCTTCTGTGTGGTCTTCAGGGTATTTGTCTTCAGGGTCATTTTCATGGAGATCCAGAGTGAGAATCAAAAACCATTTCCACAAGCTTGAACTTGGAAAAGTAGCAGAAGTTACAAGAAGGCTGAGGAACTGTCGAGAACCAGCTGACGGTACTGGAACCCGGAGTGGCAGCAGAATGAACAAGAGCCAATGGCGCAACCGTGGACCAGCTGACTGTGCTGGAACACAGTTACTAAGCAGGAGGTACCTGTGCTCCAAAGCACTACCAAGGATCAGCAGACGTTGCTGGAACTCGGATACCAAGAAGGAGGCACCTAGGCCAAAGGCACTGCCGAAAACCAGCTGACGGTGCTGGAACCCGGATGGGTAGCAGAAGGAACAAGAGCCAATGGGACAACCGTGGAACAGCTGACGGTGCTGGAACACCGTTACTAAGCAGGAGGTACCTGTGCTCCAAAGCACTACCAAGGACCAGCAGACGTTGCTGGAACTCGGATACCGACAAGGAGGCACCTAGGCCAAAGGCTCTGCCGGGAACCAGCTGACGTTGCTGGAACCCGGATGGGTAGCAGAAGGTACCCATGATTAACAAAGTTTTGCATCCGCGAGCAGGCCGCAGTTACCGAAACCCACAGTCCTACAGGGGGTGCTTGTCCTATTGGCACTATGGAACCAGCCTTTTTTACCAGAACCCGCAGCCCAAATAGGAAGCACCGAAACTGCAGGCACCATAGACTCGGCTAACCCTACCGCAACACGACAGGACAACGTATCGGTGGCAAAGTGACGTTGACACTACCCGGAAACAGCAGGCGTGCTGTAACAAGGCTGGGCAGGAGGGAGTACCCGTGCCAAAGACACTGCCGAGAACCAGCTGACGGTACTGGAACCCGGATGGGTAGCAGAAGCTACAATACTCAATGGAACTACCGAGAACCAGCTGACGGTGCTGGAACCAGGAGAGGCAGCAGAAGGAACAAGAGCCAATGGCCCAACCGTGGACCAGCTGACGGTGCTGGAACACAGTTTCTAAGCAGGAGTTACATGTGCTAAAAAGCACTACCAAGATCCAGCAGACGTTGCTGGAACTCGGATACCGACAAGGAGGCAACAAAGCCAAAGGCTCTGCCGGGAACCAGCAGACAGTGCTGAAACCCGGATTGGTAGCAGAAGGTACCCATGATCAACAAAGTTGCAAGGCCGCGAGCAGGACGCAGTTTCCGAAACCCACAGTCCAACAGGGGGTGCTTGTCCTATTGGCACTACAGAACCAGCCTTTATTACCAGAACCCGCAGCCCACATAGAAAGCACCAAAACTGCAGGCACCATAGACTTGACAAACCCGACCGCAACACGACAGGACAACGTATCGGTGGCAAAGCTACGTTGACACTACCCGGAAACAGCAGGCATGCTGGAACCAGGCTGGGCAGGAGGGAGTACCCGTGCCAAAGACACTGCCGAGAACCAGCTGACGGTGCTGGAACCCGGATGGGTAGCAGAAGCTACAAGAGTCAATGGAACTACCGAGAACCAGCTGACGGTGCTGGAACCCAGAGGGGCAGCAGAAGGAACAAGAGCCAATGGCACAACCGTGGACCAACTGACGGTGCTGGGACATGGTTTCTAAGCAGGAGTTACCTGTGCTGAAAAGCACTACCAAGAACCAGCAGACATTGCTGGAACTCGGATACCGACAAGGAGGCAACAATGCCAAAGGCTCTGCCGGGAACCAGCAGACGGTGCTGGAACCCGGATGGGTAGCAGAAGGTACCCATGATCAACAAAGTTGCAAGGCCGCGAGCAGGACGCAGTTTCCGAAACCCACAGTCCAACAGGGGGTGCTTGTCCTATTGGCACTACAGAACCAGCCTTTATTACCAGAACCCGCAGCCCACATAGAAAGCACCAAAACTGCAGGCACCATAGACTCGGCAAACCCGACCGTAACACGACAGGACAACGTATCGGTGGCAAAGTTACGTTGACACTACCCGGAAACAGGCGTGCTGGAACCAGGCTGGGCAGGAGGGAGTACCCGTGCCAAAGACACTGCCGAGAACCAGCTGACGGTGCTGGAACCCGGATGGGTAGCAGAAGCTACAAGAGTCAATGGAACTACCGAGAACCAGCTGACGGTGCTGGAACCCAGAGGGGCAGCAGAAGGAACAAGAGCCAATGGCACAACCGTGTACCAGCTGACAGTGCTGGAACACCGTTTCTAAGCTGGAGTTACCTGTGCTGAAAAGCACTACCAAGAACCAGCAGACGTTGCTGGAACTCGGATACCGACAAGGAGGCAACAATGCCAAAGGCTCTGCCGGGAACCAGCAGACGGTGCTGGAACCCGGATGGGTAGCAGAAGGTACCCATGATCAACAAAGTTGCAAGGCCGCGAGCAGGACGCAGTTTCCGAAACCCACAGTCCAACAGGGGGTGCTTGTCCTATTGGCACTACAGAACCAGCCTTTATTACCAGAACCCGCAGCCAACATAGAAAGCACCAAAACTGCAGGCACCATAGACTCGGCAAACCCGACCGCAACACGACAGGACAACGTATCGGTGGCAAAGTTACATTGACACTACCCGGAAACAGGCGTGCTGGAACCATGCTGGGCAGGAGGGAGTACCCATGCCAAAGACACTGCCGAGAACCAGCTGACGGTGCTGGAACCCGGATGGGTAGCAGAAGCTACAAGAGTCAATGGAACTACCGAGAACCAGCTGACGGTGCTGGAACTCAGAGGGGCAGCAGAAGGAACAAGAGCCAATGGCACAACCGTGGACCAGCTGACGGTGCTGGAACACGGTTTCTAAGCAGGAGGTACCTGTGCTAAAAAGCACTACCAAGGACCAGCAGACGTTGCTGGAACTCGGATACCAATAAGGAGGCACCTAGGCCAAAGGCTCTGCCGGGAACCAGCTGACGGTGCTGGAACCAGGCTGAGCAGGAGGGAGTACCCGTGCCAAAGACACTTCTGAGCTGCAACTGGCGATGTTGGAGCCCAGGGGTCAATCATGCAGCAGGCTGAGGCCTACTTCGAGCTAGTTTTATATTGGTTGTACACAACTACTGATTTTAACCGGGCTCTACTTGGGCCTCTGGTTCTACTGTCTCTAGTATTTCCCCTGGCCTACAACCCCGCCAGTCGCCGCTCTGAAGTGGCGTGTGCACAATCCACACTTGTTCCTGTGTGACTGGGGCTCAGTCACGTCAGTTGATCCACTGATGTGTGTCCGGCAAGGTCTCCTGCTCTGTCCACATTCCGACTACTAGTAATGGGAATGGGGACAGAGCGGCAGACATTGCCGGACACACATCAGTGAATCAACTGACGTGCCTGAGCCACAGTAACACAGGAACAAGTGTGGATTGTGCACACGCCACTTCAGAGCAGCGACTGGCGGGGTTGGAGGCCAGGGGAAATACTAGAGACAGTAGAGCCAGAGGCCTAAGTGGAGCACGGTGGAAAATCAGTAGTAGTGTGATTTTGGAGGCAGCAGGAGACTTTGCCATCCACATAGCAGGGGAACAGCAGGCGTTACTGAACACCACAGACACAGGAGCGAGTGTTTGAATCTGTGCGGACAGCACTTCCAAGCTACAACTGGCTGTGTTGTAGCCCAGGATCAATGCTCCGAGCAGGCTGAGGCCTACTTGGAGCGAGGAGAAAATGCGTTGCAGTGTGAGTTTGGAGGCAGCAGGAGACATTGCCATTCACACAGCAGGGGAACAGCTGGCATTACTGAACCCCACTAACACAGGAGCTAGTGTGTTTTGCTCTGTGAAGACGGCACTTCTGAACACCAACTGGCGTTGTAGGAGCACAGGATGAGGCATGGAGCAGGCTGAGGTCTGATGTTGTTGGCATGTGGATGGAGCAGGAGACTTTGCCGTCTACACAGCAGGGGAACAGCTGGCATTACTGAACCCCACTAACACAGGAGCTAGTGTGTTTTGCTCTGTGAAGACGGCACTTCTGAACACCAACTGGCGTTGTTGGAGCACAGGATGAGGCATGGAGCAGGCTGAGGTCTGATGTTGTTGGCATGTGGATGGAGCAGGAGACTTTGCCGTCTACACAGCAGGGGAACAGCTGGCATTACTGAACCCCACTAACACAGGAGCTAGTGTGTTTTGCTCTGTGAAAACGGCACTTCTGAACACCAACTGGCGTTGTTGGAGCACAGGATGAGGCATGGAGCAGGCTGAGGTCTGATGTTGTTGGCATGTGGATGGAGCAGGAGACTTTGCCGTCTACACAGCAGGGGAACAGCTGGCATTACTGAATCCCACTAACACAGGAGCTTGTGTGTTTTGTTCTGTGAAGACGGCACTTCTGAACACCAACTGGCGTTGTTGGAGCCCAGGATGAAGCATGGAGCAGGCTGAGGCCAACTTGCAGCACGTTTTATAGAGGTTGTAGACTACTACTGATTGTAACCGTGCTCCACTTAGGCCTCAGGCTCCACTGTCTAGTATTTCCCCTGGCCTCCAACCCCACCAGTGACAGCTCTGAAGTGGCGTCTGCACAATCCACACTTGTTCCTGTGTTACTTGGGCTCAGTCCTGTCAGTTGATCCCCTGATGTGTGTCCGGCAAGGTCTCCTGCTCTGTCCTCATTCATACTACTAGTAATGGGAATGTGGACAGACCAGGAGACCTTGCCGGACACACATCAGGGGATCAACTGACGTGACTGAGCCCCAGTAACTCAGGAAGAAGTGTGGATTGTGCAGACGCCACTTCAGAGCAGCAACTGGCGGGGTTGGAGGCCAGGGGAAATACTAGAGACAGTGGAGCCAGAGGCCTAAGTGAAGCACGGTTAAAAATCAGTAGTAGTTTGAATGTGGATGGAGCAGGAGACTTTGCAGTCCACACAGCAGGGGAGCAGCTGGCATTACTGAACCCCAATAACACAGGAGCTAGTGTTTTTCTCTGTGCAGACGACACATCTGAGCGACAACTGGCTGTGTTGAAGCCCAGGGATTATAGTTCAGGTGGTAGAAACATGAACACAACAGGAGACCTGGATACAGTTGCCAACCAATTATTTAGTCGGGAAGAGGACTGGCAAATTCTGGGGAGATCCAGGCCTTGTTCATTTTCAGAAAAGTAAGCCGGTCAACGTTATCGGAAGAAAGTCGCGTGCGACGGTCTGTTAGTACACCACCTGCGGCACTAAAGACGCGTTCCGATAATACACTGGCAGCAGGGCAAGCCAGCACCTCCAATGCATACTGGCTAAGCTCTGGCCATGTATCCAGCTTAGAGACCCAAAACTTGAAGGGGGAAGAGCCATCTGGGAGTACACTCACAGGGCAAGACATGTAGTCTGTCACCATCTGATGGAAACGTTGCCTCCTGCTGACTGGAGCCGTCAGTGATGGTGTAGACAATTGTGGCGGACACACAAAACTTTGCCACATTTGGGCCATAGTGGTCTTGCCTTGTGCTGAGGCGCTGCCTCTGCTCCCTCTTTGTGCCGAGTTTCCTCCACTGGCTCGACGCACAGAGGTGCTTTGTAAAGCACTAGCACCACTGCTGTCGGGTGGAATGGAAAACATGATGGACTGCACCAGTGTGTCTTGGTACTCCCGCAGTTTACACTCCCGGTTCAACGTTGGTGTGAGGGTTTGCAAGTTGTCCCGGTAGCGAGGATCTAGGAGGGTGTACACCCAATAATCAGCCGTATAGAGAATGTGGGCGATGCGACGGTCGTTTCTCAGGCACTGCAGCATGAAGTCAACCATGTGCTGAAGACTCCCAACTGCCAAAGAACCGCTGTCCCCTGCTTGAGGCGTGATCTCTGCCTGCTCTGCATCACCCCACCCTCGCTGTACATACTGACTAGAGCTTTGTGTACCTCCCTCCTCTGGAGAGATGTCTTCCTCCTCCATCGAATCCTCCTCATCCGCCTCACAAAGTGTCCCCTGCCTAGGCCTTTGTGAGGAAGCACGTAGCGCAGACTGTCCAGTAGCAGATGGCATTTGGGACTCCTTATCCTCCACCTCTTCCAAAACCTCATCCCTTAGTGCTTGCAGTGTTTTTTGAAGTAGACAGATAAGGGGGACAGTCATGCTGACTAGTGCATCATCTGCACTCGCCATCCGCGTGGAATCATCGAAGGCACGCAAAACGAGGCAGATGTCCTTCATAGAGGCCCAGTCAGTGGTGCTGAAGTGTGACCGGCGCACAGTGCGACTTGTTTGCGCCTGATGCAGCTGGTACTCTATGACTGCTGCCTGCTGCTCACACAACCGCTCCAACATATGTAACGTAGAATTCCACCTGGTGGGTAAGTCACATATGATGCAATGTTCCGGAAGGCGTAATCGGCGCTGCAGAGCAGCAAGGCGCGACCTTGCCGTGCTGGAACGCTGCAAGTGAGCGCACTCTATGCGGACCTTGTGCAGCAGTGCATCAAGATCCGGATAGTCGCTCAGAAAGCTCTGCACGACCAAGTTGAGCACATGTGCCAGACATGGGATGTGAGTGAGGTTGCAAAGGCCAAGAGCTGCCACCAGATTTCGGCCATTGTCACACACTACCAAGCCCGGCTGGAGATTCGCTGGCAGACACCACACGTCGCTCTCCTGCTTGATGGCATTCCAGAGCTCCTGCGCTGTGTGGCTTCGATTCCCCAAAGAAATTAATTTCAGTACGGCCTGTTGACGTTTGGCGACGGCTGTGGTCATATCAGTCATAACAGGCTCCTGCTGCGCTGTTTCAGAGGAACTTGAGTAGGAGGAGGAGTCAATGTGTACAGACTGGATTCCTGCAATCCATGGAGTTGGCAGAACACGTACAGCGCCACTCTCCAGATCTGTACCCGGCTCAGCAACATTGACCCAATGGGCAGTGAGGGAAAGGTATCGTGTCCCTGTCCATGGTTACTGGTCCACGCATCGGTGGTCAGGTGGACCTTGCTACTGACGGCGTTTAGTAGCGCATATTTTATGTTTGCCTCCACATGTTTCTGCAGGGCAGGGACGGCTCGCCTGCTGAAATAAAAGCGGCTGGGCACGGTGTATTGTGGGACCGCCAATGCCATGAAGTCCCGGAAGGTGTCAGTCTCCACCAGCCTGAATGACAGCATTTCAAGTGCCAGTAGTTTGGCAATGCCAGCATTCATAGCCTGTGCTCGGGGATGGTTTGCCGAGTATGGTCACCTTTCTCCCATGCCTGTGCTACCGATGGCTGTCGAGTGGCCTGGGAGTGTGAGGATGACTTGGAATGTGGTGCTGTGGGTGGAATGTCACAGGGTCTCCGGACAACAGTGCCAGAGGTTCTTCCTTGGCGATCCTGTGAGGAAGCCGAACCAGCTGTGTGTGAGCTGGAGGAAGAGGCCCCAACATGAGCTGAAGAGGTGGTAGGTGGTGCTGTACGTTGGCCTACGTCTTCAGTGTGTCTGTGTAACTCCACCTCGTGCTTGGTCCGCACATGTTTCCACATATTAGTGGTATTGAGGTTGCTGACATTTTTCCCTCTTTTGACTCTCTGATGACACAGCTTGCATTTGACAAAGCAAATGTCATCTGCAACTGTGTCAAAAAAGGACCACGCACTGCAAGTCTTGGGAGCGCCCGTTTTGCCTTTTGAAAGTGGAATGCTCCTAACGTGTGCCGAAGTGGAGGCTACAGGCAACCAAGTCTGCCCCTCTCCCTCTCCCTCCGGTTTTGGCCGTTCGGGGAATCTCTTCCTCAGAGTTGCTCCCACCACCTTCCTGTTCCTCACGCCATGATGGGTCAAGGACCTCATCATCTACACTCCCCTCTTCAAACACCTGCTTCTCCTGGGTTGTCTCGCCAGCACCGTACGCAACAGAAAGTGGCAACTGTGTCTCGTCATCATCTGATGCGTACTGAGGTGTGCTGACCATAGGCACTGGCCCACCCGCCTCTTCAGATTCAGAGGGACAAAGAAGTTGCGCATCACTGCATACTCCCTCTTCTTCACAATCTGGAATGCTGCTTGGCTGGTCCCCTCTTTCCAAACCAACAGATTCCAAGAACAGAAGTAGAGACTGTGATGGCTCCTGTCCAGTGCTCTCTGACTGCCTGGGCACTTTGGCAGGTGGTGAAGAGACAGATGGTTGCTCTTCGGTGCTCTGGCCCTGAGAGGATGTGGAAGTAATTGAAGTCGATGCGTTAGCTGGCATCCATCCCACAACGGCTTCAATTTGTTCCTCCCGCAGCAGTGGGGTACGGTGAGGTCCTACAAAGCTGCGCATAAAGGACTGTTGCCTGCTAAAACTGGGGGATGCTGACTCACTGGTGCCAACAGCAGGCACAGACTCCCCACGTCCTCTCCCTGCAGAATCCCCACGTCCTCTCCCTGCAGAATCCCCACGTCCTCTCCCTGCTGAAACTCCACGCCCACGTGCCTTACTCCCTGCCTTCTTCATCTTGCTAGACTGAGAAAGATAGGCAGAAAAGTACAAAGGGGGGCCTTAGTGTGCTTATTCCTGAACAGCTGTTTACAGGTATAAGAAACACTAATTTTATGAAGTGTGTGTATCGACTACACTTTAATGGGAGCTAATGTGGCCTACACAACTTTCAACTGTAGTGTTTGGTGAACTTTGCTGTTTTTTTGGGGGGGAAAAAAAACTAAAATGTGATCAAAGATTTGAAAGTGAGAGTATCACCAACTTTCTGGAGCTATTACAATGCAGGCAGGTAACCTACAATGCAAAAGATGAGGCTCCAAAAAATTTGGGTAATACTAATCTGGCTGCAGCTGAAGGGCACAAGCCAGAAAAAAGGCTCCTCTACTCCTATATAGTGTTCGCAACCAACCAATGTAGATGGATATGGATGGATGCACACTAATAGGAGAAGAAAAAATGAGCTGCAATTAAAGAAAAATATGTGCGAGGCAGTGACGCACGCTGAGCAGCCTACAACCAGACGTAGCTGCCGGACACACCACTCAGCGTGAGCTGCACTCACACACAGTCAGAGACCTCTCAGACAGCCGTGAACAGTGCAGCTAAGTGGGCACTAGCACTGACAGGCTGCAGAAAGGCTCCGCTGTGTACTCCTAGAGTGTTTGCAACCACCATATATGGATACGGATGGATGCACACTAATAGGAGAAAAAATGAGCTGCAATAAAAGAAAAATGTGTGAGGCAGTGACACGCTGAGCAGCCTACAACCAGACGTAGCTGCAGGACACACTACTCTGCGTGAGCTGCACTCACACACAGTCAGAGACCTCTCAGACAGCCGTGAATAGTGCAGCTAAGTGGGCACTAGCACTGAAAGGCTGCAGAAAGGCTCCGCTGTCTACTACTAGTGTTTGCAACCAACGTATATTGATACGGATGGAAGCACACTAGATAGAATTTTTTAAAAATAAGCAGCTCAAAAAGAAAAATATGTATGAGGCAGCAGTGAGGCACGCTGGGCGGCCTACAACCAGACGTGGCTGCAGGACCCACTCCACAGCGTGAGCTGCACTCACACAGCCCTTGCAGACAGCTGTGAACACTGCTGCTAGGGAAAAGAAAGCTACAGTGGTGGTTTATGTAGCCTGGGTAAAGCACAATATTGTTTTGAGAATCGCTATTTCTAACTGTCCCTCACAGTCTTCAACAGCAGCCTGTCCCTAACTGAATTCACAGCCGAGTGACCAGAAATGGCGGCGGCTTTTATAGTGCATCATGACATCATTTCAGCAGCCAATCACAGCCATGCCAATAGTTTACATGCCTAACAGGATGTGCCCACACTTCTGAGGATTCCCATTGGCTGAATCAAAGCGAGCGGGCTGATAGCATTATGGGAACTTCCCATTCCGTTATCCGATACGAAAAAAGTATCGGAAGTCAGTATCGGAATTCCGATACAGCTAATATCGGCCGATACCCAATACTTGCGGTATCGGAAAGCTCAACACTAGTAATGATAAATCGCTTTCCCTTTACAGGTAAATCTGCTTGTACCATCATCCATCAGTCCTGATTGAGCTCCAAATGCAAACTCTAATTTTTTGCAGATGTTACTGTGTGGGCCATCGCAAGCTCTGCACGATTTCTTTTGACTTCATGAGCAAACAAGCAACACCATTTCCACAGTAAGTACACTGGAGAGCAGTCAGCATGGTTTCAGTGCGTCCTGCACATTCAACGGCAAAATCCACTCCTCCATTAGTTAGCTCAGTAATGACCTCATGAATGGGTTTATCGTAAACCTTTGGGTTTAGGCACTCAGTGGCTCCCAGTTGTAAGGCTTTTGGATACTTATCCTTATGTGAACCTACTCCAATGATTCGTGTAGCGCTTGCATCCTTGCATCCTACAATTGATGAAAAACCAACTCCTCCCAAGCCAAAAACAGCACAACTAGAGCGCTTGGTCCCCTTAGCAGTGTTGACAGCTGCACCATATCCAGTAGAAAATCCACAGCCTATAAGACAAACTTCAACAAGGGCACGGGCATCCACTTTGGCAACGTAAATGTCAGACACCACAGTGTATTCAGTGAATGTACTTGTGCATGCGTAATGATAAATCGCTTTGCCTTTACAGGTAAATCTGCTTGCACCATCATCCATCAGTCCTGATTGAGCTCCAAATGCAAACTCTAATTTTTTGCAGATGTTACTGTGTTGGCCATCGCAAGCTCTGCACGATTTATTCTGACTTCATGAGCCTTTGGAGGAGCTACTTCAATATCTTCAATGCTGAGGGGCTTGCATGGTTCCCAGGCAATAGCGGCCTTGCATTTAATAGCCTTTCCTGCTGTGCTCATGGTGGTTCCGGTTCAAAGCAATGATGGAGGAGAGAGCGTCAGCTGATGCCTCCTCTCCCATCATTCCCCTCTGCCTCTGACACTGCGGGTGTGTGATGACGTCATCGCGCACTCACTGTGTGCCAGGCAGTGCAGCCGTTGAGACAGGAGCCCCCTGAGGAAGCGACGAAATATCAAGCGAAACGTGCGTTGGGGAACGTGGTCACAGCACGGGCAGTCATTATGGGTAATTAACCTCTTCATTCTTTACTTAGTCATGTAGCGGTCTTTGCATACGTAATGTATACATAAATATATTTATTGTTGATACTGTGGTAATTGCAGGTACGCAGGATGCAGTGACGAGTCGCGAGACAATTTGGTGCTTTCTATAATAACTTTTATAAGACTAGAGGGAACTTTCCTCAGTCACGGCTTGATCACCAAAAGCGGTAATGGAGCGCCGACACCAGGGCCTAGCGGGGTACTCGGTATCGGGCCCGTTGATCTCAATGGGAGTGTCACGGAAGCTGTGACCCGGTCCGTGGCCCTGGGGCTCCATGGCAAAAAAGGGGGTGAATGAACAATGAAATAAAGTTTATGAATAGTTTGTGACGCCACCTGTGGTGTTCGGCAAGTGAGGTGTTAGACCGACGCTGCATGCAGATCCTCTGGGACTGGTGGTGGGTTGCAGCCAAGATGGTGAAGCTCCCCACAGGTGGAGCCGTAGTCCCAGGGCAGTGTAGATGTAGCAATGGAGGAGAGGCACAGGCAGTGTAGAGGCCGTTGCCCAGATGTAGCTTTGCAGGGTGTAGTGATGCGGGAATAAGTGGAGGACACCAGGGCATGTAGTTCCAAAGCTTTACTCACAGTCTGCAGTTCACACAGATGCCTGCCTCCGTGCTGTGTCCTCCGGGTCCTGGGCTCAGTCAACCTCCAGGCAAGATAGGATGCTCCCTTCGAACACTCCGCCAACATGTACCTTTCTGAATGTCTCCTCTATAGCGCCTTTTACTGAAGTACTCCTAGTACTGAGTTACACTGGAGTGCCTCCTGACAGATGTTCCCAAGAACTCTACTTGTACAGCAGACAGCTGTAGCCTGCTTCGGGGACGCCTTACTCCTGAGTCCCAGCTCACTATCCAAGTTGCTGTTGTGCCCCCAAGTCTTAGATGGGAGTAGCTCACTACTCCACCGGTGTCTGCTGCAGAGCCTTCAGTATCCATACAACCTCGGGGACCGGGCCCCGGCCTTGCGTTTAGAACTTCTAGGCAGGGTTCTTCTCTAACCAACGTCCTCTCTGTTCCATTTTTCTCCTTCATTCTGTACTAATCCCTCTCTCTCATAGAAGGTCAGGTTTCAGTCCAATGTCTTTCTCCTTCTTTCCTTTCCTGTGCCAGCTGGCTCAGATCACTGAGGCAGCTGCAGCACTCCTTCCTCCATCCCTCTTCCAGGAATCCTCACTCCTCTCCGAGTGACTCTCTCTCTCACTGACTGACTGACTAACTAACTCTTCCTGCTCTTTATGTAGTCTAAACTCCACCCGCCTCCCAGCACGTTTCGTGTTCCAAGCAGGGAACCACCAAAGGTGCTCTGCTACCCTCTAAGCAAGGAGCCGCAATGTGGCTTTGCTGAACTACCATGTTGTGTGGGATGCGAGTGTTGCAGCGTGGTCAGGAGTTCTCACCTTACCTGGATGGTGGGGCACCACACCTCAGGAGGAGGTGCAGTACCTCTGTGGCGACTGAAGCCTCCGGGGTGCCACAGTAACACGGGTTGCCCTCGCAGGGGCTCTAAAACAAGCAAACACAAACGGGTAGAACACGACTACTTCCGGCAATAGCCGGTCACTATAGGGCTGCGGTATGGCTGACTACGGGTCCGTAAATATATAGTCAACTTAGCCGTCCAGGCGTCCCTCGCCATTCGGGATGGTGGTCTTTCGGCGTAGTAGTCGCTGGGCCCAGTTGCTGAGGCGTTGGCGTAGTCTTCGCACGCTCCAGCGCTCTGATGACACTGGAGCCCCACAGGCCCCGGCTGAGTCCTTGGACGGATGGGCCGCAGTTCCCAGACTGGGGCAAGTGGCAGCGATGTAGGGTGGCGAATCACAGACCACCCACGCAGCTAACAGCTGCGACGGGGAGTCCACGGCCAGCAGATGCTCGGCCCCTGCTGCGAACCGCTGCGGGACAGTGGTGGCCGGCGGCGGCACTGTACTTGCCGCGAACACTGGTGAGAGCAGGGCGACTGCGGGTGGCGGGTAACAGGTCGCTGCCGCGGGGTGGAGCGAGATGGCAGCGGCCGCGGGCGACCGCGGGTAGGCTGCATCCGCGGGCTGGAGCGGGGCAGCGAATCTCGGATGATCGCCCTGCCACCGTCCCTCTGGAGTCCTCAGTCGGCATCTTCCCTGGCACTGGTAGGTCGCTCTATCTTGCAGTCGCTCCCACAGTCTCCTGCTGCCTCTGTCACAGTCTGCTCACTCATCGTCCCGGGGATTCCCCGCCTCCTTTATATTGTTCCCTCCTCCAGCCCATCTGTCTGTCACAACAGCTTGTCCTCGAACTCTGTGCCCCGGGGACAGTTTCCCCCGGAACCCAGATGACGGCTCCCTTGGTTCCGGTCCGGACACTCGACGGGGGCCATTCCTCCCACACTACCATGGTGATGTTTATGATTTAGGGGCACTTGTTCAGCATACCATTGCACTGCATGGTTGGCTATATGAGCCTCCTGATACTGAGTGAATCAGCTGCCTGATGTTTACATTAACTCTTTCTATTACTATTGGTTTGACATAGGTTATTTTTTGCTCTGTCCTGCTATTATGTTCTGCTCATAGTCTGTGGCCATCAGTCTTGTGAATCATGTGTATTCATACATACTAATTGACATATGATATATTTTATTGTACATTTTACTATTTATGTAATTGATGAACTTCTGTATTAATAAATACTTATTTTTCGTTGTATATGGTAAACTCATTTTTTTCTCTGTATTTTCTGATATGTATCTGAGTTTTTATACATGAAATTTCCTTGACTTTGTGCTGGTACTTTTTATGTTTATGTAGGAGCCAGACGGGAGCAGCGCATGGCACGAGGAGAGGTGAAAATTGTGGAGTTTTTTAATATATCAGTGAGTTCTGGACTGTGGGGCCATTCTCGGGGGGGGGGGGGGATGTGGACTGTGTTATATATTATGTGGGCTGTGTTATATTCTATGTGGGCTGTGTTATATACTATGTGGACTGTGTTATATTCTATGTGGCCTGTGTTATATACTATGTGGACTGTGTTATATACTATGTGGGCTGTGTTATATTCTATGTGGCTGTGTTATATACTATGTGGGCTGTGTTATATACTATGTGGACTGTGTTATATACTATGTGGACTGTGTTATATACTATGTGGTTGTGTTACATACTTTATAGGCTATGTTATATGTTATGTGGCCTGTGTTATATACTATGTGACTGTGTTATAAAGTATACTATGTTGCTGGGATATATACTATGTGGCTGTGTTATATACTATGTGGGCTGTGTTATATACTATGTGGGCTGTGTTATTTACTATGTGGGCTGTGTTATATACTATGTGGGCTGTGTTATATACTATGTGGACTGTGTTATATACTATTTGGCTGTGTTATATACTATGTGGACTGTGTTATATGGGATTTGGATGTTTCGCCCCCCGCAGTTCGCCCCCAGCAGTTCGCCCCCGCACATTTCGCCCCCAGCATTTTGCCCCCAGGGTGTTTCGACCCCGCACATTTCAGCCCCGCACATATCGCCCCATACCCAAGGAGCTGCAGCTGTGACAGGTAAGTATGTCAGTTTTTTTGTGTTCTAGGGTGATAATACTCCTTTAAGGCCAGCCAGATGAGACACTGGGTGAGCTGCTGAAAAGGCAGCCACAGGAATCCCCAGCAATTGGGGTCCTGTATATTTTACCCTCAGGTATGTTCAGCCCTAGATGTTTTGTTCCCTGCATGTTGACCCCAAAAGCTGAAGGTGAAACATCAGGGGTCAACATGCTAGGGGCGAAACATCAGATGGCGACCCATCCAGGGACAAAATGCTGTAGGTGAAACATCCGGGGGCGAAACATCCAGGGGCGAAACGCTGGGGGTGAAATGTGCGGTGGCGAAACATCCTGGGGGCCAAATGCTGGGGGCAAAATGTACCTGGGGCGAACTGCTGGAGGCAAATTGCTGGGGGCGAAGCTTCCTATAACCGCTCTTAATAGGGTGCATTTCCTGGAGTTGGACAATGCATTATTCTGCACATTGCTTCCTTCTAGAATTCCTGCCCATGATAAGGAGATTAAAGATTTTCTCTATTTCCTATTTTCAGTAACAAAACAAAGGTTCAGGAAGAAGATGAGCTGATAGAAATAATAAGTGATGACCCAGGTAAGTACAATAATGTGGGTCTATAAAAAAAAAAGCAAATGAACTGCATTTTTTTTTTTGCTGCTTAAAGGGTAGGAGAACTTATTTTTTGGATAGAGGAAAAAACGATTGTACCGTGATGGAAAAAGCGGACACATTGACCAAAAATGGATGAAAATTTTCTCTTTGCATGCAAAAACAACCCCAAAACATCTGAATGAGGCCTAAAGGTACTGTCACACTTAGCGATGTACCAGCGATCCCGACCAGCGATATGACGCGGTCAGGATCGCTGGTGCATCGCTAAGTGGTCGCTAGTGAGCTGCCACACTGGCAGATCTCACCAGCGACATCGCTGGGGACGGGGGTCGCTACTTACCTGTCACACCAGGCGATCCTGCATCCTCCCGCCCGGCTCCACGCGTCGCTCGTCATCACAACAGGAAGCTGACGACGAGAAGCGGTCCTGAACGTTCTCGCGCGATCAGCGATAACCAGGGGGGAAGCGGGTTGTAGGTAAGTATCACACACAGCGATATCGCTAGCAATATCGCTATAACGTCACAAGTTATAGCGATATTGCTAGCGATATCGCTTAGTGTGACAGTACCTTTACTAATTTTGAGTTGGCCTCCTCCATTACACCCAAAGAAATAATTACATTATCTTCTCCTGTTTTTCACAAACAGAGCGTCCCTTCAATATCAGAAAAGAGGAAATAGTGGACTGGGTAAGGTCAGTGGAAGGCTGAAAGAGACGAAGAAAGAATACAATCAAGATTTATAGACAACATTATTATTATTATTATTATTATTATACAATTTATAGCGCCATTTATCCATGGCGCTTTACATGTGAAAAGGGGCAAATATAGACAAGTACAATAAACATGAGCAGTACAAGACACACATAAGTACAAAAGGAGAGAGGACCCTGCCCGCAAGGGCTCACAATCTACAGGGTTGGGTGAGGATACACTAGGAGAGGGTAGAGCTGGTTGTGCGGCGGATCAGTAGACTGTGGGTCACTGCAGGTTATAGGTTTGTCGGAAGAGCTGGGTCTTCAGGTTCTTTTTGAAGGTTTCCATGGTAGGCGAGAGTCTGATGTGTAGGGGGAGGGAATTCCAGAGAATCGGGGAAGCACAGGAGAAGTCTTGTATGCGGTTGTGGGAAGAAGAGATAAGAGGAGAGTAGCGAAGGAGATCTTGAGAGGATCGAAGGTTGCATGCTGGTAGGTACCGGGAGACCATGTCACAGATGTAAGGAGGAGACAGGCTGTAGGTGGCTTTGTATATCATAGGGTTTTGAACTGGAGCCTCTGCACAATAGGAAGCCAATGAAGGGCTTGGCATAGGGGAGAGGCTGGGGAATAACGGGGAGACAGGTGGATTAGTCGTGCAGTAGAATGTAGGATGGATTGGAGTGGTGCCAGAGTGCTAGAGGGGAGGCCAGAGAGTAGGAGGTTGCAGTAGTCAAGGCCGGAGATGATAAGGGCATGCACTAGTGTTTTTGCGGTGTCATGGTCAAGGAATGCACGGATCCGGGAAATATTTTTGAGATTGCGACAGCAGGAGGTTAGGGTTTGGATAAGTGGCTTGAAAGCGAGGGCAGAGTCGAGGATCACCCCGAGGCACCGAGCATGCGGGACTGGGGAAAGTGAGCAACCATTGACATTGATGGATAAGTCTGGTGGAGGGGTAGAGTGAGATGGGGGAAAGATTATGAATTCTGTTTTGTCCATGTTCAGTTTTAGAAAGCGAGCAGAGAAGAAAGCTGAAATAGCGGACAGACATTGTGGGATTTTGGTCAGTAAGGAGGTGAGGTCAGGTCCAGATAGGTAGATCTGCGTGTCATCGGCATAGAGATGATACTGCAAGCTGTGGAATTCTATGAGCTGTCCCAGGCCAAAGTTGTAGATGGAGAAGAGTAGGGGTCCTAAAACTGAGCCTTGAGGAACACTGACAGAGAATGGGAAAGGTGAGGAGGTGGTGTGGGAGAGGGAGACACAGAATGATCAGTCTGTTAGATATGATGAGATCCAGGATAGGGCCAAGCCTGTGATACCCAGAGATGAGAGAATCTGGAGCAGGAGGGAATGGTCCACAGTGTCGAAGGCAGAAGACAGGTCCAGGAGAAGAAGGACTGAGTATTGTCGCTTGCTCTTGGCGGTTAGTAGGTCGTTGGTGACTTTAGTTATGGCAGTTTCAGTTGAGTGGTGCAGTCGGAAGCCTGATTGTAAGCGGTCAAAGAGGGAGCAGGAGGAGAGGTGGGAGGACAGTTCAAGATGGACAACATCAACAATATCATCATTACCACCAGTGAGATCATCACTACCATCATCATCATTACCACCAGTGAGCTCATCACTACCATCATCATCATCACCACCAGTGAGATCATCACTACCATCATCATCAATACCACCAGTGAACGGTTTTGTCAGCAGATCGTCAGTATTCTCACAAATAAATCTAAAGAGAATAGAACATCAGAAAGTTTCCTGAATGCAAAAAACTTTCTTAAAAATAAAAGCAGAAAATGTGATAGTTTCACATTTATACCTGTACTTACTGTGACAAATATTGTCTGTGTAATCATATTATAATATTTATTGCCCCCAATTTTTTTTAACTCTCAACTTTTTTTTTTATTTCAGTCTTTGACATATACCCTTCACTTTTCTACTGTTGGGATATGGGTATTTTTTCCTTAAAATTCATGTATTTGGGGCTAAAAATCATTTTTTTCAACTAGGTTTTATTAATGAACTTTACACCAAATGAGATGTCCCTTTTCAGAGATTCCTTGACGAGGTGGGTTGGGTTGATCTTTGAGGGATGCGTCCGCCATGCAGGGTCGGCTTTAGACAAAGTGGGGCCCTTGGCAAAAGCTTAAAGTGGGTCTGCAAATGCTCACATATCGCTCCATCACTCAGAAACATTTCTGTTGTATTTACTTGCGCTGAGTTCAGGCCGCTAAACGAGCCCGATCGACAATATTGAAGTCATTCAACGCTTGTTTCCTGGAATTTTTAGGGTATCTGCACACGTTCAGTAATTGGCAGCGATTTGTATGCAGCGCATGTCCGCTACGTCCATAGTGTTGCCAGCTATTGAATGCAGGTGATTCTGAATGTGTCCATTGAACTGTGCGGAATTAAACCATCAAATACATTGTACGGGTGAGATTTATCTTACGGAGGCTTGTGTCTCTGCAAGATAAATAGACATGCTGCGAACTGGAGAGACACGCCACATGTCCATCTCTGGGTGATCCGCGGGCATCGGTGCACGCACAGTAGGCATGGGATTTCTTGAAATCCCATCCGCTATGCTGTAACATCTGGATGCTGCACAGGTACGCAGCATCCAACCCACATCATTTACTGACCGTATGCACCTACCCTTACTCTGGCTGAGGGAGAATGATTGGTGCAGATAGTCCTTGATACTGTATAATGCAGGTCCCATATAGTACATATAGTAAAATGCGCTCCCATGGTCCTTGATAGAGTATACTGCAACCCCCCTCAGAGTATAAAGCAGCCCCTCAGAGTATAATGCGGCCCCCCACAAACACACACACACACATAGTGCAGCCCTCACACACAGTATAATGCAGAACCCACACCCACAGTATTATGCAGCCCCTTCAGAGAATAATGCAGCTCCCTCAGAGTATAATGCAGCCCTTTCAGATTATAATACAGCCCCCCCACACACACAGTATAATGTAGACCCCCAGAGTATAAAGCAGCCCCCTCAGAGTATAATGCAGCCCCACACACACAGTATAATTCATCCCCCCACAAACACACACAAAGTATAGTGCAGCCCCCACACACAGTATAATGCAGCCCCCCACACAGTATAATGCAGCCCCCACACACAGTTTAATGCAGCCCCCACACATACAAAGTATAGTGCAGTCCCCCAAACACACAGTATAGTGCAGTCCCCCCACACACACAGAATAGTGCAGACACACAAAAAAACAGTATAGTGCATTCTCCCCACACACAGTATAATGCAGACAACACAGTATAGTGCAGTCCCCCACACACAGTATAGTACAGCAGACAAACACACACCAAAGTATAGTGCAGTCCCCCCATACACATTATAGTGCAGCAGACATACACAACACAGTATAGTGCAGCCCCCTACACACAGTATAGTGCAGACAACACAGTATAGTGCAGTCAACCCCACACACAGTATTGTACAGCAGATATACACACTCCAAAGTATAGTGCAGTCCCTCCATACACACTATAGTGCAGCAGACATACACAACACAGTATAGTGGAGGCCCCCCCACACACAGTATAGTGCAGACAACACACTATAGTGCAGTCCCCCCACACACAGTATAGTACAGCAGACACACACACACACCAAAGTATAGTGCAGTCCCCCCATACACACTATAGTTCAGCAGACATACACAACACAGTATAGTGTAGTCCCCCCATACACACTATAGTTCAGCAGACATACACAACACAGTATAGTGCAGTCCCCCCATACACAGAATAGTACAGCAGACACACACACACAGTACTTACCTGCTGCTCTCGCTTCTGCATACTGCAGAGCTTCTCAGCTTCAAATCAGCTCCCCTGTTGGTACATGCTGAGTCAGAGGCGAGTGATGGGAGAGGGAGCATCACATGATGCTCTCTCCTTCATTACTGCTTTCAACTGTATCGGCATCTATAATTTGATATGATTATTAACAGGTTGGCTTAAGATTATTTCAAGGTTTTCTATGGGTCTGATCACTTTGATAATGTCTACAGTAACGAGGCGTACGGAGCGGAGTCGCATGTGTACGAGGTGTACGGAGCGGAGCCACGTATGTATGAGGTGGATGGAGCGGAGCCGTGTGTGTACGAGGTGTATTAAGTTTGAAAGGAATGGCGCCCGCCAGCTCAAATTTTTTTTATGTGCGGCACATTTACTCTGCCGAGTTTGAGACCTCTGCTGTAAAGTGTCAGATCACTGATCTGACACTTTGCAGTGCACTGTGTAAGATCAGCGATCTGACATGTACTGCAGGAGGCTTTCTCAACGCCTAATCTCAGCAGGTACTGAGAAATCCACCTCCCTGCAGGACCCCAAAGGCCCCCGCGGCCATCTTGGATCCGGGGGCCTGCACTGTTCCCTGCGTGATTCTTCCCTATGCCCATGTTTGATCGCAGTGTGCCAGGGGTTAATGTGCCGGGGGCAGTCCGTGACCGCCTCTGGCACATAGTGCCGGGTGTCAGCTGTGATAATCAGCTGAGACCCGGCCACTATCAGCGGCGCTCCCCCAGTGAGCACTGCTGATCGCTATGACGTACTATCCCGTCCTTGGGAATTAAATCCCAGGTCACATGGACGGGATAGTACATCATATGACAGAAAGGGGTTAATATGGAGCATCTTATAGGGCCACCATTAACCTTTGTGCAGCATTATATGGGGCATATATTAATATGGAGCATCTTATGGGGCCACCATTTTACTTTTATTAGTATCTATTTTTATTTTTGAAATTTACCAGTAGCTGCTGCATTTTCCACCCTCGGCTTATACTCAAGTCAATAAGTTTTCCTAGTTTTTTGTGACGAAATTAGGGGCCTCGGGTGATGCTCAGGTCGGCTTATACTCGAGTATATATGGTATGTCAAATTGATAGCTAGACCCTAGTGGGTCTTGCACAGTGTCATTTTTACTACAGTCCACAAATGTAATTTAGATCCCTAATCTCACCTCTGCTTTACCAGCATGATGAATTAATAGGAAAAACACATGGTATTGATGGAGCTGTTGTTTTCCTGCCAAAGAAACTCAATAAGATCAATGAGGTGGTTAGCCGCACACGGAATGGAGAAATAGTAAAGATGACAATTAGTTTCACATTTGAGTTAAAACTCTCTTCACCAATTTGCTTTCACTTTTACAACATTATATTCCGAAGCCTTGAAGAAAAAGATGAATATATTGTGAAGCAATTAGGTGTGAATAATTATCACCCAATTGATGTTACATAAGTCAAATCAATCCTATAAAGAGAGCACGGCACTCAGGAATAGCTTGGTTGTTGGTGCTCAAGTCGGGTATCCAACCCATCAATCAAAAAATGACAAAAATCTTTGCAGTCAATATGTGAAATATTCAGACACTTTTATTTTGTGCATCCAGACAGAAAGGTTTAAACGTTTTCGGTCCAGCATAGGACCTTCATCAGAAAAATCTCGTTTACTGAAATAAATAAATCCTTGCAATGGTAGCCAAAAGAAGGACAAAGTATAGAGTCTGGATGGCCAGTGGAAATGTTAAATGGCTGGCGTCTGGAAAGCGTATGTGGACTGAGCCGTCCAAAGTCATAAGTCAAAACATACACAACCTAACAATGGGGAATTGATTTACCACCAAAATTTTGAAGTATGAGACTAAGATAAGATAAGATAATCCTTTAATCGTCCCACCAAGGGGAAATTCAGAGCATTACAGCAGCAAGGCAGGAACAAGTACAGATACAGATGCATAAAGGCATTACACTGACAGTAGGTAGGTACATATACGAAAAAAAAAAAAAAAAGATGTAACCGGACTATCACAACTTTGGATCTATCAGTTCACTGTTTGGGTCGTTCTCCATTTTGGACAGTGCTGGTTATACAGCCTAACTGCAGCAGGAAGGAAGGACTTTCGATAGTGCTCCCTCTCACATTTAGGATGAAGTAGCCGGTCACTGACAGTACTGCACATCTTTGTCACGGTCTCATGCATGGGATGGGAATCATTCTGCACCATGTAGCTCACCTTGGCCAGTATCCTCCTGTCGCCTACTTCCTGAACTGGATCAAGGGGGCATCCCAGGACAGAGCTGACCCTTCTAATCAGTTTGTCCAGCCTATTTCTGTCCCTGGTTGATATGCCACTACCCCAGCACGCCACACCAAAGAAGATGACTGATGCCACAACAGAGTTGGAGAAGGATGCAAGGAGTGCCCCTCTAACTCCGAAGGCCCTCAGCCTTCAGAGCAGATAAAGCCTACTTTGGCCCTTCCTGTACACTGCATCCAAGTGATGGGCCCAGTCAAGCTTATTATTGAGGATCACACCAAGGTACTTATAGGTGTCGACTATCTCAATGTCATTTCCCTGAATGTTCACCATTACTGGTGGATTTTTTCCCTTGCGAAAGTCCACCACCAATTCCTTGGTCTTCACGGAATTAATCCTAAGGTGGTTCCTCTCACACCACTCCACAAAAGCTTGGTTAGTATCTCTGTACTCTCTTTCATCTCCTCCTGAGATGAGGCCTACTATTGCAGAGTCATCAGAATACTTCTGCAAGTAGCAGCTAGATGAGTTGCACTTAAAATCCGCAGTGTACAGTGTGAAGAGAAAAGGGGCAAGAACTGTACCTTGAGGTGCCCCTGTATTGCAGATCACTGTGTCTGACACACTGTCCTGAACCTTTACAAACTGAGGTCGGTTCGTGAGGTAGTTAAGGATCCAGGTGGAGAGTTGGAGGTCCACGCCAACAAGGCCCAGTTTGTCTCTCAGTAGAGCTGGCTGTATGGTATTAAAAGCGCTAGAGAAATCGAAGAACATTCTCACAGTGTTCCCAGGTTTCTCCAGGTGAGAGAGAGTCCTATCTAGAAGGTGGATAATGGCATCATCCACACCAATGCCCGGCCTGTAGGCAAACTGGAGAGGGTCCATATCCGAGCTCACTAGAGGACGGAGACGTGTGAGAACCAATCTCTCTAGTACCTTCATCAGGTGTGATGTCAATGCTAGAGGTCTATAGTCATTAAGGTCTTTCGGATAAGGTTTCTTCGGAACTGGTACCACACACGATAATTTCCACAATTGTGGTACTATACCTATTCTCAGGCTCATATTGAACAGATATGTAATGATCTCACTCAGCTGGTGCCCGCAGGTTTTGATTAGCCTTGCACTGATGAGGTTGTGAAGTACAGTATTCAGATGTACAGGACATCTTGTTCTCCGGGATCCATTTTTGTGCTTGCGACGCCATTTTGCTGTTTACGAGTTAAATTTTGTAACTTAACTAGATGAAAGTTCACGGCTGTTATGAAACCAGACTGTTCCAGCTTGTACAAGATATAAGATATGAGATGAGACCCTAAAAGAATGTGCTATTGTTCTATATTCTACGTCACGCAGCTAGGGACATATTCTGATTCTCTTACAATACTATTGGCTTACATGTATTACGATTCTATTGGTAGCTGTATACTTTGCATAATTAAGCAGAATGCTATGTAATGTGAGATTCAGTAAAGGGGCTCAGTGATCTGCCTCGATCCTCCCGTACAGAGACCCCCGTCTCCGTGTGGTCATTCCCAGTTGCTAGCAACGCCCTGTGAATTAATTTGGAAATCACTGGCTCAACCGTGAAGGGTTAATTTAGCCCTACCTCAACACCGTCAGGACCTGCAGCCTTCAAAACTTTGATCTTATCCAGTTCTTTTGCAACCTGGGTACTTGTGAAGAACAGACCCTGGCTCAGTTGACAAGTTGCAGCAGGGGGTGAGGTTATTGTAGCAGAGAGGTGTGAATGATATGCAGGGGCAGGAGCAGCCAGTGTGTGATTAAATCTGTTAAAGAATAGATTAAGTTAATTAAGCCCCTCTTTATTTACAACCATCCTGGCAACAGTCTGTCTATGCCCAGATATAGACTTTAGACCCTCCCAGACTTCATGAATCCTTTTCTGTGACAATTTCAGTTCAATCTTTGTCTTATAATTAGCCTTTCCCTGCCTGATTAGATTCTTCAGATCTTTCTGCACTTCTCTCAGCCTGCCCTTGTCACCTGATCTGAAGGCCAACTTCTCTTTGAGAAGAGCCTTTATTCCGGGGCTGATCCCTGGTTTATTGTTAGAGAAGCACCTCACTACTTTTGTGGGTACCATGTTGTCTACACAGAAATTAATGTAGAGAAAACCAAAAGCAAAACACAAAACAAATATCCTGGAATAAAAAAGTAAAAAAATATTGCAAAAATTGCATGAAGGTAGTAATAATAGTAATAATAAGGGTATTTAGTTAACATAATTTTGATCAAAATAATGTAGAAGCCATCCCGCCACGTCACGGCAACCCTTGTGGGACAGTCCTAACTCTTGTATTTAAAACCTTTCCACTTGTCAAGTGACGTAAATGTGAACAAGGACAGAGGGACTGAACCACCAGTAATAGTATAGGCCAGACAGGATGGATTTTCCAACTCAGAAACAGGGCGGTCACACCCTTATATGCACAGAATGCACAATGAAACAAATGAGAAACTGGGTCTGAGCAGAAAAAGTAAATTAATGTGCATGCAAAATGTAATTGCATATGAACACATGACCTTTACACAGAGAAAACCAAAAGCAAAACACAAAACAAATATCCTGGAATAAAAAAGTAAAAAAATATTGCAAAAATTGCATGAAGGTAGTAATAATAGTAATAATAAGGGTATTTAGTTAACATAATTTTGATCAAAATAATGTAGAAGCCATCCCGCCACGTCACGGCAACCCTTGTGGGACAGTCCTAACTCTTGTATTTAAAACCTTTCCACTTGTCAAGTGACGTAAATGTGAACAAGGACAGAGGGACTGAACCACCAGTAATAGTATAGGCCAGACAGGATGGATTTTCCAACTCAGAAACAGGGCGGTCACACCCTTATATGCACAGAATGCACAATGAAACAAATGAGAAACTGGGTCTGAGCAGAAAAAGTAAATTAATGTGCATGCAAAATGTAATTGCATATGAACACATGACCTTTACACAGAGAAAACCAAAAGCAAAACACAAAACAAATATCCTGGAATAAAAAAGTAAAAAAATATTGCAAAAATTGCATGAAGGTAGTAATAATAGTAATAATAAGGGTATTTAGTTAACATAATTTTGATCAAAATAATGTAGAAGCCATCCCGCCACGTCACGGCAACCCTTGTGGGACAGTCCTAACTCTTGTATTTAAAATCTTTCCACTTGTCAAGTGACGTAAATGTGAACAAGGACAGAGGGACTGAACCACCAGTAATAGTATAGGCCAGACAGGATGGATTTTCCAACTCAGAAACAGGGCGGTCACACCCTTATATGCACAGAATGCACAATGAAACAAATGAGAAACTGGGTCTGAGCAGAAAAAGTAAATTAATGTGCATGCAAAATGTAATTGCATATGAACACATGACCTTTACACAGAGAAAACCAAAAGCAAAACACAAAACAAATATCCTGGAATAAAAAAGTAAAAAAATATTGCAAAAATTGCATGAAGGTAGTAATAATAGTAATAATAAGGGTATTTAGTTAACATAATTTTGATCAAAATAATGTAGAAGCCATCCCGCCACGTCACGGCAACCCTTGTGGGACAGTCCTAACTCTTGTATTTAAAATCTTTCCACTTGTCAAGTGACGTAAATGTGAACAAGGACAGAGGGACTGAACCACCAGTAATAGTATAGGCCAGACAGGATGGATTTTCCAACTCAGAAACAGGGCGGTCACACCCTTATATGCACAGAATGCACAATGAAACAAATGAGAAACTGGGTCTGAGCAGAAAAAGTAAATTAATGTGCATGCAAAATGTAATTGCATATGAACACATGACCTTTACACAGAGAAAACCAAAAGCAAAACACAAAACAAATATCCTGGAATAAAAAAGTAAAAAAATATTGCAAAAATTGCATGAAGGTAGTAATAATAGTAATAATAAGGGTATTTAGTTAACATAATTTTGATCAAAATAATGTAGAAGCCATCCCGCCACGTCACGGCAACCCTTGTGGGACAGTCCTAACTCTTGTATTTAAAACCTTTCCACTTGTCAAGTGACGTAAATGTGAACAAGGACAGAGGGACTGAACCACCAGTAATAGTATAGGCCAGACAGGATGGATTTTCCAACTCAGAAACAGGGCGGTCACACCCTTATATGCACAGAATGCACAATGAAACAAATGAGAAACTGGGTCTGAGCAGAAAAAGTAAATTAATGTGCATGCAAAATGTAATTGCATATGAACACATGACCTTTACACAGAGAAAACCAAAAGCAAAACACAAAACAAATATCCTGGAATAAAAAAGTAAAAAAATATTGCAAAAATTGCATGAAGGTAGTAATAATAGTAATAATAAGGGTATTTAGTTAACATAATTTTGATCAAAATAATGTAGAAGCCATCCCGCCACGTCACTTGACAAGTGGAAAGGTTTTAAATACAAGAGTTAGGACTGTCCCACAAGGGTTGCCGTGACGTGGCGGGATGGCTTCTACATTATTTTGATCAAAATTATGTTAACTAAATACCCTTATTATTACTATTATTACTACCTTCATGCAATTTTTGCAATATTTTTTTACTTTTTTATTCCAGGATATTTGTTTTGTGTTTTGCTTTTGGTTTTCTCTGTGTAAAGGTCATGTGTTCATATGCAATTACATTTTGCATGCACATTAATTTACTTTTTCTGCTCAGACCCAGTTTCACAGAAATTAATGTAGTCCGTTATACAGTGTGTGAGACCATCCATGTCATCACCATATGAATCTTGCAGCACTTCCCAAGTGGTTGTTTCAAAGCAGTCTCTCAGTGAGGCAGGTAACATACTGTGTGCAACTGGGTAGTATAGATGGTGGAGACTAGGAGACTAGGATGACTAGTGTCATCTTGTGGATTGATATGAGCCACAAAGTCCTTCAAAATGAAACTGTTCTGGATGTAATGATGCTTGCATTAAAGAACTGATTGGCCAGATATGTACGGGGTCAGGATGACCGGGCTGCGGGTACATGTGCTGCATCGGGTCCAGAATTGTCAAGGCTGCCTCTCCTATTTCCCAGGGGAAGGAATAGGGGAACGGACAGACCCCATTACCCAGGAAGAGGGGGCATGTTTAGACAGGGAACCTGTCCGGAAGCTGAGGAAAAAATTGCAAAGTAGGAGTGAGTCCCCAGCTGTGAGCGTGTGAGCAGCAAGGGGGGCAGTGCACTACGCACCCAAAGCGCCGACGCCGCGACGAACTGTAGCAGACGTACAGACCCAGTGACCTAGAGGCAGGGGGCCAGCTTAAGAGAAAGCGGGCATGACAGCAGAGATTTTTGGCGTGGACAAGCAGCGCATAGGAGGCTGAGCAGTGTGCTCCATCCTTAGAGCACTGGCGCTGCAAAGGGCTGTTCCCGTTGGCTCCCGCCACTAAAAGTGATACTGCCAGAGAGCGAGGCGCTGTGTGCCCACTGACCACCAGAGAGCGAGGCGCTGTGCGTTCCTTGACCATGAGTACCACGCACATGCGCAGTAGAGAGAGCAAGTTCATGCCACGTGTTCAGCGTGGATAACCAATAATTACAAGGCACAGAGGAATGACAGAGGACGTTGGTGTGGTCAGCAAGGTACTCCCTCAGCATTTTCCCAAACTTTGCACTCTTTGTTGGAGTCCCCCGTGCCTCGGGGTCAGGGCGATGGGATGGTCTGAGAAAACTCTCCTCGAACTTTGCCAGTGTTCCACTGCGTCTGCTGGATTGGAGTTGTGTCTCTCTCACCTGTACTCCTTGCTTCGCCAATGAACTGAGACCTCTGCTGTCAGCGTTTTCATATGGGAATTTTTTAATAATTCCGCAAGAAGGGCCCTCTGGTCCTCCAACATTTTAGTACACCTGTCTGCCTCTGGAATAAGAGATATAAAGTTCTCCTTGTAGCGTGGGTCTATAAGTGTCACCAATCAGTATGGGTAGGATACGTAACTCAGGAATATATAGATATATACATACTGTTGTGGCCAAAAGTATTGACACCCCTGCAATTCTGTCAGATAATACTCGGTTTCTTCCTGAAAATGATAGCAAACACAAATTCTTTGGTATTATTATCTTCATTTAATTTGTCTTAAATGAAAAAACACAAAAGAGAATTAAGCAAAAAGCAAAACATTGATCATTTCACACAAAACTCCCAAAATGGGCCAGACAAAAGTATTGGCACCCTCAGCCTAATACTTGGTTGCACAACCTTTAGCCAAAATAACTGCGACCAACCGCTTCCGGTAACCATCAATGAGTTTCTTAAAAATGTTCTGCTGGAATTTTAGACCATTCTTCTTTGGCAAACTGCTCCAGGTGTCTGATATTTGAAGGGTGCCTTCTCCAAACTGCCATTTTTAGATCTCTCCACAGGTGTTCTATGGGATTCAGGTCTGGACTCATTGCTGGCCACCTCAGAAGTCTCCAGTGCTTTCTCTCAAACCATTTTCTAGTGCTTTTTGAAGTGTGCTTTGGGTCATTGTCCTGTTGGAAGACCCATGACCTCTGAGGGAGACCCAGCTTTCTCACACTGGGCCCTACATTATGATGCAAAGTTTGTTGGTAGTATTCAGACTTCGTAATGCGATGCACACGGTCAAGCAGTCCAGTGCCAGAGGCAGCAAAGAATCCCCAAAATATAAAGGAACCTCCGCCATGTTTGACTGTAGGGACCGTGTTCTTTTCTTTGATTGCCTCTTTCTTTCTCCTGTAAACTCTATGTTGATGCCTTTGCCCAAAAAGCTCTACTTTTGTCTCATCTGACCAGAGAACATTCTTCCAAAACGTTTTAGGCTTTTTCAGGTAAGTTTTGGCAAAGTCCAGCCTGGCTTTTTTATGTCTCGGGGTAAGAAGTGGAGTCTTCCTGGGTCTCCTACCATACAGTCCCTTTTCATTCAGATGCCGACGGATAGTACGAGTTGACACTGTTGTACCCTCGGACTGCAGGGCAGCTTGAACTTGTTTGGATGTTAGTCGAGGTTCTTTATCCAACATCCGCACAATCTTGCGTTGAAATCTCTTGTCAATTTTTCTTTTCCGTCCACATCTAGGAAGGTTAGCCACAGTGCCATGGGCTTTAAACTTCTTAGTGACACTGCGCACGGTAGACACAGGAACATTCTGGTCTTTGGAAATGGACTTGTAGCCTTGAGATTGCTCATGCTTCCTCACAATTTGGTTTCTCAAGTCCTCAGACAGTTCTTTGGTCTTCTTTCTTTTCTCCATGCTCAATGTGGTACACACAAGGACACAAGACAGAGGTTGAGTCAACTTTAATCCATGTCAACGGACTGCAAGTGTGACTTAGTTATTGCCAACACCTGTTAGGTGCCACAGGTAAGTTACAGTTGCTGTTAATTACACAATTTAGAGAAGCATCACATGATTTTTCGAACAGTGCCAATACTTTTGTCCACCCTCTTTTTTATGTTTGGTTTGGAATTATATCCAATTTGGCTTTAGGACAATTCTTTTTGTGTTTTTTCATTTCAGACAAATTAAATGAAGATAATAATACCAAAGAATTTGTGTTTGCAATCATTTTCAGGAAGAAACTGAGTATTATCTGACAGAATTGCAGGGGTGTTAATACTTTTGGCCACAACTGTATATAACCAGAGGTGTCCGGAGGGATAGTCTGAGACGCCCTCCTCCTTTCACTGAGTACCGCGAATTTTGGGCTTCCCAGATGGGGTTGACCTGGTGGAACAAACTGAGACGGCCGCTCCAGTATTGTGCACAACTAAAGGATATTTAGCTCTAAATGAGAGAATCTGTGGAAGGAAAAGAAGAATTTTGTGGCTTGGCACATGAATTGTGTGACGAAGGTGTTAGGAAGAACAGAGGAAGTGAATTCTGATTGTTTCTGTTACTGCTATGTTGAAGAAGGAAAAATTGTCTATTATTATGGCAAGGACGGGATGTATTGTGGTTCAAGCAAGTGTCTGTGGTGTGAGGAAGTGATTAAAAGAAGGAACTGAGATTAATGATACTAATGTGTTAGGCAGACTAATAGTTAAAAGTGATGATTTGAAAGAAGAGGTCTCCTTGCTAGATGAGAATTGTACAAGAAGACCGAGAGGCAGCCCCCACCTTTTCTTTGTTAAACGCTCACAGTATCTATTATCAGCCACCGCTGACAGCCTCAGTCCCCGCTAAGAAAAAAAAAAAGTTTTCAGAAGAATTTAACCCGCCTGTTCAGCGTACAGAGAAAAAAAAAGCAAGCTAGCAGCCAGTAGCTGCTCCAGCCCCCACCATTGTGCCCAGCGAGGCTGCGAGTTCACAGTCCCTTATCAGTATCAGTGTGCCCTTCAGCCCACACAGCAAACTCTGCCCCCCCCACAGACTTCAGCTACTGGGAAACCTGCTCCTCAGCCCCTCCCTGCTAATGCTGGCACTGTGCCAGACTCGAACATTTTCAGAGATTGTCATTCCCCTGCTATTTTAATCGGAGTAGATGGTAGACCCAATTAATATACTTTTATAAACCCTATTTCTGTGGGACCTTTTCCCAAGGTTACTGTTCAGTTTGTAATCTCCCCCACACGTCCAGTAAATTTACTAGGGGCAGATTTATTATTACAGTTCCGCTCCGGAATATAATTCCAAGATGATGGTCAGATTGCTCTTACGTTATGAAGACAGTGAGGAAATCTGTATTTTGCATGCCCTTCCTACAGTTATGATGGCCCTGATAGGCCCAGATCCACCCCCAATATTGCCTGAGGATCAATGACGCACCCCATAGCTCTCAGAGATACTATCTAAACTCTGGTCAAAAGGGTCAAATGATATAGGGAGAATGCCTGTAGAACCAGTAAAAGTGTTTCTCAAACCTGGTGCCTAATCCTCATACTCTTTTGTCCCAAATACCCCAGGATGCTCACTGTATAATGAAGCCCATACATATCTTTTTGTGGCAGCTTTGATGTCCGGCCTCAGACCCGAATTGAAAGAGGCAATAATTTCAGTTAGACTTGACGTTGAGAATTCCACCCCGGCTGATGCATTGAAAGTAAAAAAAAGTTTTCAGACTTTAACCTGCTCTGTTCAGGAGAGAGAGAGAGAGAAAAAAAAAAAAAAAAAGAGCAAACAGCAGCCTCTAGCCCCCACCGCAGCTGCGAGCACACAGTGTGCCCTTCAGCCCACACAGCAAACTCTCGCCCCCCTTCTTCAGACTTCAGCTAGTGGGAATCTTGCTCCTCGGCCCCTCCCTGCTAATTCTCGTTACTGCTCAGTTCGTGATCTCTCCCACATGTCCAGTAAATTTACTAGGGGTAGATTAATTATCACAGTTCCGCTCCGGAATACAATTCCAAGATGATGGTCAGATGTTTTTTTTGTTATATAATCCCTATGTAGATGAAGACAGTGAGGAAATCTGTATTTTGCATGCCCTTCCTACTGTTATGATGGCCCTGATAGGCTCAGATCCACTCCCAATATTGCCTGAGGATCAACGACTCACCCCATACCTCTCAGAGATACTATCTAAACTCTGGTCAAAAGGGTCAATTGATATAGGGAAAATGCCTGTTGAACCAGTAAAAGTGTTTCTCAAACCTGGTGCCTAATCCTCATACTCTTTTGTCCCAAATACCCCAGGATGCTGCTTGGTTTACAGTTATTGATCTTACCAATGCCTTCTTTAGCATTCCGTTACACCCAGACTGCCAGTTTCTATTTGCATTCACTTATCAGGGCCGACAGTTAATATGGACAGTTATGCCACAAGGGGCCTAAAACAATCCCAACCAGTTTGCAAAAAAAAAAAAAAAATATGAGCAGGTGTCTTTTGCCATTTCTGCCATTGCTAGCCTCCTTAAGCATCTGGAAGCACTGAACTGTCGAGTTTCGGCCTCGAGACTTCACTTCTGCCTTGGTCAAGTGATATTCTTGGGTCACTGTCTCCTTCAGGGTGCCAGACACCTCGCAGAAGAAAGAAAAATAGCTGTCAGCTCCCTTCCTATCCCAAAAGATGAAATTGAACTCCAGCGTTTTCTTGGACTATGTATTTATTTTTGTCAGTGGATACCGGATGCATCCCGCATAATGCAACCCCTTTACAACGCCTTGAAAGACGGTATAATGAACTATAAGGAAAGATGGCAGTGATGAGGATTACCTCCAACATGACTGTTCCCAACTTCTGACTGAAGAAACAGCTACTCCACCAAATGTCAGTGAGAATCCACTCCCAAATCCTGATCTGGTGTTATACACGGATGGTTCAAGATATGCTGACGAGTTTGGTAGATTCCACTCGGGATATGCTGTTACCACAGAGGACACTGTAGTGCACACAGCTGCGCTCCCGCCCTCACAGTCAGCACAAGAAGCAGAACTCCAGGCTCTGTCTACTGCATGTACTTTGGCCATGAACAGACGGGCTAATATATACACGGATTCACGGTATGCATTTGGTATTGCTCACGATTTTGGGGCTCTATGGGCCAATCGAGGGTTTATTACTACTGCCGGAACCCCAGTGAAAAATGCTGAAGCTGTTAAAACCTTCATGGACTCGATCAAATTACCTACTCAGTTGGCCATTATCAAAGTTAAGGTGCACGGTCCTAGGACCAGACCACAGACTGTTGGCAACGCATTTGCGGATATGCAAGCAAAAGCCGTCGCTCTGTAACCCGTTGAACCAACCATACCAACTGTGGTGACCACACGCTCTTAGCGTAAACAGTTACAAGAAGCACTGACCCTACAAGAACCTGAGGATCTACAACAGACTGAAGTTTTCTGTCGAACCCCGTGAGACCGCTTAATGACGATGCAGAGAATGTCTCCAAAGGAAGGGGTGAAGCAATGGAAGACTGATGGGGCACGTATGGATAATGGTCTCTGGAAAAAGGACCAACTCGTGTGTCTCCCTAAGCGGATGTACCCTGCTATTGCCATATGGGCACATGGGCCTACACATCGAGGAAAGAATCAGGCCCTCGCACTGGTGCAAAAATTCTACTGGGCCCCGGTTCTCCAGTTGGCCGAAAGCATTCCCTGTTACCAACATGACTGCAAAGACCACAGCGAAGAAACTGGTGATGGAAGTTATATGCAGATATGGGGTTCCAGAAGTTGTTGAAAGTGACCAAGGTCCGGCCTTTTCTTCTCATGTGTACCAAGAAGTTTTGACAATGCTTGGATCCACTGTAGCCCTCCATACTCCGTACTACCCACAATCCAGTGGGAAAGTTGAGAGGTTGAATGGCACACTGAAGGGACAATTGACCAAAATGATGCAGGAGACTACGGCTCCATGGCCAGAGCTCCTACCCATTGTACTATACCATATTCGTACTACCCCTATTGTAAAATATGGCCTGTCCCCATATGAGATATTGTTTGGTGCTAGGCCCCCAGTTGCAAATTTCCAGCCTCAGCAGTTATCAGAAGAAACTGACCGTGCTGTTCAATATGTTATTCAGCTTAGCAAGATTTTTTACTAACACCCATGTCCCCATGTTCTAGTTTCCTCTTCTTTTCCAGATTCAGCAGAAACCGACACCTGCTATAACCTGAAGCCTGGTGATTTGGTAGTCGTGAAAAGGCATGTCAGGAAGCACGGACTAGAACCTTTGTATGACGGTCCCTATGAAGTCCTCCTCATCACCCAACAAGCCAATAGCAAATGAAGGGGCATAATGTTTTGGACTTTCGCATTTTCCATGTTATTATTGGTAACCGCATGGGACAGCCTAAATTCCCCAACGTCCTTGAATAATAAGTTTATACAACATCATGAAAAATTACTGAGAGATTTGTTGGACAATTCCCAGTCTCTGGCAGACTGTTGGATCTGCACGTATTCACCAGTGTCAGCCACAAGCATCCCCTTTTTGGCTATCCCTGTTCCACCCGAGGAGTTATTTGCTTGGACTGACTGTTCTGACACACTCGCTAATAGTGCCACAGATAATGCTAAATTATGGAATTTAACTGTTGGTATACCTATTGTGGGATGGGTGGGATACCCCTGGTGGCAAGGTAACCTTTCAGGAAGTAATACACAACTTCAATATTTGGCCTACAAAGGGGGGGCTTGGGTCCCTAAGAATAAGACTAGTCTAACCAATCTGGGGCAAGTTCCAACGTATGGTCTACAAGTCAGTTTCAATGTAACTTCACACTCTACTGATGCCTTCAAACCAATGTTGCTAGAAAGAAGGTTACATAACACGTCATGGGAATTTTCTAATTTGTTTCCCCAGGGTTCTAACGAAACCTGTGCCAGTATTTCTGGCAATATATCTTGTAATGAGTCCTCTGAATATGTGCCAGGAACCCCCACTTGTGGAAATCCCGATGTAGGTGATTGTAGTCCTTTAGGACAATCTCCAGCTTGGTGTATGCTTCAGAATGCATCTGCATTCATAGACTTAACTTATAGATTGGTACTGCAACATTCAGCCCTATGGGATTTACCTGATGACATGATCTGGGTATGTGGAGACAATGCTTATAAATGGTTGCCAGTAGGGGTAAGAGGTACTTGTTCTCTGGGTCGCTTGACCCCGGCCACTTTAGTTATTCCGAACAAACAGTTGGATACACAGGCTATACCCAAACATACATTATATCAGTGTTTTGTTCTCTGGCTCCACGTCATCTCCTCTTCCTCTTGCTGTCGGGGTACCTCAGGGCTCAGTCCTTGGCCCCCTTCTTTTCTCTCTCTACACGGCCCCAATTGGACAGACCATCAGCAGATTTGGCTTTCAGTACCATCTTTATGCTGATGACACACAACTATACACGTCTTCCCCCGACCTTACCCCCGCTGTACTACAGAACGCCAGTGACTGTCCGCAGTCTCCAATATCATGTCTGCTCTCTATCTGAAACTCAACCTCTCCAAAACTGAACTTCTTCTGCTCCCGCCGTCTACTAACCTCCTTAAATCTGACATTTCCTTCTCCGTGGGTGGTACCACAATAACACCCCGGCAGCAGGTGCGCTGTCTGGGTGTTATGTTTGACACCAATCTCTCCTTTACATCCCATATACAATCCCTTGCCCGCTCTTGCCGCTTACACCTAAAGAACATCTCTAGAATCCGCCCTTTTCTCACTATGGAAACAACAAAAACCCTCACTGTTGCATTGATCCACTCTTGCCTGGATTACTGCAACGCTCTATTAATTGGCCTCCCCGTCACTCGACTATCCCCTCTCCAGTCCATACTCAATGCAGCAGCCAGGATCGTCCATCTGGGTAATCGGTACTCAGACGCGTCCGCTCTTCGCCAGTCCTTACATTGGCTGCCCATTCATTATAGGATCCAATTCAAAGTACTTGTTCTCACCCACAAAGCTCTCCACAGTGCGGCACCCCCTTACATCTCTTCTCTCATTTCTGTCTATCGGTCTAGCCGATTGCTGCGCTCTGCAAACGACTTTCGACTAACCTCTGCACTAATCCGTACCTCCCACTCCCGACTCCAAGACTTCTCCCGTGCTGCTCCTATCCTCTGGAATGCTCTACCCCAAGAAATCAGGACTATCCACAATTTGCATAGTTTTAGGTGCTCCCTCAAAACACACCTGTTCAGAGCGGCCTATCACATTCACTAATCAAAGTCAATCTCTGTGTAAGTGTGCGTGCGTAGCCCATTCACTATCTCCATCCATCCTTCACTCCTGCAAGATGGCTGGACCTTCATTGTAAATACACCATTGTAAATACACACCTGTACTCTGTATCTCCCTCACCTCATTGTAGATTGTACGCTCTCACGAGCAGGGTCGTCTTATTTCGTCTTATTTTGCTTTAATTATTGCATTGTTAGCGTTGTTACTTATGACTTGTGTTTTGAAACTGTTAAATTGTAAAGCGCTGCGGAATATGTTGGCGCTATATAAATAAAGATTATTATTATTATTATTATTATTATTATTATTATACAAAAGAGCTGCGGACAATTCACCCCGCCCTTCAGGGAGACCACATATAGTACAGATGAGTGTGGCCAATAAAATTGTCAGTTCCATTTTCATTTACCCTATGATTACACAAATGTGGGATAAATTGGTTAGGGCCACAGATTATCTAGATGATCAAATTTGGGATATATTGGACATACTTAACACTACTGTTGCTGTCCAAAATCAACTTATTATAGTCACTAATCAACAAACTATAGTGCTGGACTACTTAACAGCAGCACAAGGTGGTATGTGTCAGGTCATTGGACCCGCTTGCTGTCATTATATAGATCCTAACAGTACTATGAAGTTAAAGTTAGAAGACATTCAAAGACTCAGAGATCAATACGATAAAGACAATGATCGTACTAAGGACAGTTGGTGGTCAGACACCTTCTCCTTTCTCAATCCAGCCAATTGGTTTAAGGGAATTGGGGGCTGGAGAGCTGGGATCTTACAGAGCTTGTTACACATTGCTGCCTGTATCCTTGTTGTATATGTGATACTAAAACTTGTTCTTTGGTGTATTTCTGTATGTATTAGGAAATTCTGCACTAAGCCAGATAATGATGATACCAAAGGTGTCGTTGCCCCTGCTCTTCTCTACACCGATCTTAAAAGGCTACTTGATGAAGATGTTGAAGCCAAGCGCATGGCTACCTACAAAAGATCTCCACCACCGGCATCAAAAATTGTTATTTGTGAACTGCAGTATACAGGGGGGGACGGGTGCGCCGCGACAGCCATGACTGGTAACACGGCATCAGTCATGTGAAGACCAGTACCCCTCAAGCTGTTAGCTTGGGATAGCACCTCTGATGCTGCATATGTGTTATCAAAATTTATCTAGGGGGGAATTGTGAAGTACAGTATTCAGATGTACAGGACATCTTGTTCTCCGGGATCCATTTTTGTGCTTGCGACGCCATTTTGCTGTTTACGAGTTAAATTTTGTAACTTAACTAGATGAAAGTTCACGGCTGTTATGAAGCCAGACTGTTCCAGCTTGTACAAGATATGAGATATGAGATGAGACCCTAAAAGAATGTGCTATTGTTCTATATTCTACGTCACGCAGCTAGGGACATATTCTGATTCTCTTGCAATACTATTGGCTTACATGTATTACGATTCTATTGGTAGCGGTATACTTTGCATAATTAAGCAGAATGCTATGTAATGTGAGATTCAGTAAAGGGGCTCAGTGATCTGCCTCGATCCTCCCGTACAGAGACCCCCGTCTCCGTGTGGTCATTCCCAGTTGCTAGCAACGCCCTGTGAATTAATTTGGAAATCACTGGCTCAACCGTGAAGGGTTAATTTAGCCCTACCTCAACACCGTCAGGACCTGCAGCCTTCAAAACTTTGATCTTATCCAGTTCTTTTGCAACCTGGGTACTTGTGAAGAACAGACCCTGGCTCAGTTGACAAGTTGCAGCAGGGGGTGAGGTTATTGTAGCAGAGAGGTGTGAATGATATGCAGGGGCAGGAGCAGCCAGTGTGTGATTAAATCTGTTAAAGAATAGATTAAGTTCATTAAGCCCCTCTTTATCTACAACCATCCTGGTGACAGTCTGTCTATGCCCAGACATAGGCTTTAGACCCTCCCAGACTTCATGAATCCTTTTCTGTGACAATTTCAGTTCAATCTTTGTCTTATAATTAGCCTTTCCCTGCCTGATTAGATTCCTCAGATCTTTCTGCACCTCTCTCAGCCTGCCCTTGTCACCTGATCTGAAGGCCAACTTCTCTTTGAAAAGAGCCTTTATTCCGGGGCTGATCCCTGGTTTATTGTTAGAGAAGCACCTCACTACTTTTGTGGGTACCATGTTGTCTACACAGAAATTAATGTAGTCTGTTATACAGTGTGTGAGACCATCCATGTCATCACCATATGAATCTTGCAGCACTTCCCAAGTGGTTGTTTCAAAGCAGTCTCTCAGAGCATCATCACTGAGGACAGTCCATATCCTCACTGTGCGAGTGACAGCAGGTTCTCTGTACAAGTGGCTTGTACACGGGTTGGAGGTGCTCTAGGTTGTGATCCGATCTTCCAAGGTGCGGTAGGGCTGACGAGGCATATGCCCCTCTCACATTGGCAAAGAACAAGTCCATTGTTTTGTTGTCTCTAGTGAGGCAGATAACATACTGTGTGCAACTGGGTGGTATGGATGCTGGAGACTAGGAGACAAGATGACTAGTGTCATCTTGTGGATTGATATGAGCCACAAAGTCCTTCAAAATGAAACTGTTCTGGATGTAATGATGCTTGCATTAAAGAACTGATTGGCCAGATATGTACGGGGTCAGGATGACCGGGCTGCGGGTACATGTGCTGCATCGGGTCTGGAATTGTCAAGGCTGCATCCCCTATTTCCCAGGGGAAGGAATAGGGGAACGGACAGACCCCATTACCCAGGAAGAGGGGGCATGTTTAGACAGGGAACCTGTCCGGAAGCTGAGGAAAAAAATGCAAAGTAGGAGTGAGTCCCCAGCTGTGAGCGTGTGAGCAGCAAGGGGGGCAGTGCACTACGCACCCAAAGTGCCAACGCCGCGTCAAACTGTAGCAGACGGACAGACCCAGTGACCTAGAGGCAGGGGGCCAGCTTAAGAGAAAGCGGGCATGACAGCAGAGATTTTTGGCGTGGACAAGCAGCGCATAGGAGGCTGAGCAGTGTGCTCCATCCTTAGAGCACTGGCGCTGCAAAGGGCTGTTCCCGTTGGCTCCCGCCACTAAAAGTGATACTGCCAGAGAGCGAGGCGCTGTGTGCCCACTGACCACCAGAGAGCGAGGCGCTGTGCGTTCCTTGACCATGAGTACCACGCACGTGCGCAGTAGAGAGAGCAAGTTCATGCCACGTGTTCAGCGTGGATAACCAATAATTATAAGGCACAGAGGAATGACAGAGGACGTTTGTGCGGTCAGCAAGGTACTCCCGCAGCATTTTCCCAAACTTTGCACTCTTTGTGAGAGTCCCCCGTGCCTCGGGGTCAGGGCGATGGGATGGTCTGAGAAAACTCTCCCCGAACTTTGCCAGTGTACCACTGCGTCTGCTGGATTGGAGTTGTGTCTCTCTCACCTGTACTCCTTGCTTCGCCAATGAACTGAGACCTCTGCTGTCAGCGTTTTCATATGGGAATTTTTTTAATAATTCCGCAAGAACGGCCCTCTGGTCCTCCAACATTTTAGTACACCTGTCTGCCTCTGGAATAAGAGATATAAAGTTCTCCTTGTAGCGTGGGTCTATAAGTGTCACCAATCAGTATTGCCCATCAAGCAAAATTTTGAAAATGCAAGGGTGACGGGAAAAGCAGCGTAACATAAACTCAGCCATGCGTGTAAGACTGCTAACAGTCAATACTTCCGTGTCCTTACCAAGAGTACGACTGACCATGATCTCCTCCTCCTTGTCCTCAGGCCTCCACGACTTTCGACTAACCTCAGTAATATCATTGTAAAAACATCATCTTATATATAAAGCTCAAAGTGTGTATGTATGTATGTGTGTGTATGTCCGGGATAGGCATCCGCACCATCGCAGCTACAGCCACAAAATTTGGCACAGTCACATGTCTGGACCCCGAGAGCGTCCTAAGCTATGTTGTGAGGTGAAATTTTAACCCTGCGCATTCCAATTTACCAAATAATTGTGCCCCTATCTACATAATGTGGAAAAAGAGTGTGCGTGTCAAGCCTCGCCCCTCATTATGATGTCATAATGCCCCTATCTACATAATGGGGAAAGAGTGTGTGCATGTCAAGCCCCGCCCCTCATTATGATGTCATAATGGTTGCCATGGCGACGCTGATGTCATCATAGGTTGCAAGCCCTGCCGCTCATTATGATGTCATAATGGTTGACTATGGGATGGAGGATGTGTGATGGGTATATGGGCACTGGACTATGGGATGGAGGATATGTATGACGGGTATATGGGCACGGGACTATGGGATGGAGGATGTGTGATGCGTATATGGGCACTGGACTATGGGATGGAGGATATGTATGACGGGTATATGGGCACGGGACTATGGGATGGAGGATGTGTGATGGGTATATGGGCACTGGACTATGGGATGGAGGATATGTACTACAGGTATATGGGCACAGGCCTATGGGATAGTGGTTATGTACGATGGGTATATGGGCACGGGACTATGGGATGGAGGATAATTATAATTTGCTATAACTAACCACAGTTAGTAACTATGCCCAGGCAGCGCCGGGCTCTTCAGCTAGTTGTAAATACATTCTTGTAAATATACCCCTGTAGTTTTTATCTCCCCCACCTCATTGTAAATTGTAAGTTGTCACGAGCAGGATTGCATTTTTGGGGGTTAATTATTGATATAGTTGTTACTTAGTGTAGACTGCAAGCTGTCACGAGCAGAGTCATTTTATTTTGGTTTAATTATTGTAATATTGTTGTCGTTATTACTTAGGACTGTTGTGCTTGAAACTGTTAAACTGAAAATATGTTTGCTCTATATAAATAACCACCAACTTGGTGGATTCCTCAAAGTTTTGGAGGATGGCACATATGTCTGAAATCCATGTCCACTCCTGAGATCTTATGTGTGAAGTCAGAACTGATTACCGACAACCTTGTTGATGCTGGTAGATTAGTCACCAAATGCCCTCTTCTGCTCACAAATCCTTTCCAACATCTGCAGTGTAGAGTTCCATCCCCTGAGGACATCACACACCAGTCAGTGAGCCAGAAGCTGCAAGCGCCGCTGAGGCACAGCAAGGGCGGATGAAGATGGAGATGACTTTCAAAATGGGTACGCAGAGAGTTGTACTTTTCTAGCAGATCTGTCAGCTCTGTGTCGCTTTTCAGAAAACATTGACTAATGAGATTAAGCGCATGAGCCAGCCATGGCACATGTGTGAGCTCGCATCGCCACAGACCAGCCACCAGGTTCCAGCCATTGTCACACACAACCATGTCTGGCTGTGGGTTCAGCGGTGTCAGCCACAGATCTATTTCAATGTGAAGCAAAAAAAGGAGAAATATGCAGCACTCACCGATATAGCTGAAAAACTGTGCGTCTTTATTTCACATAAATTCCATCAATAGTTAAGTGGACATGCAGGATGTTAGAGGAATGCTAGGGGAGGGAGGTGCCGGACAACGGCCATTTCGCGATTACTCGCTTCTACGGGTCCAAGACTGGAGTGCTGCATATTTCTCTTTTTTTCGCTTCACATTGAAATATTCATGTTTTCCATTTCGTCCCTCTGGACAACACCATGGAGGAAGTCCTCCCTTGACCTATAGCGGGACAGGATCACAGAGAGGTTAAAAGGTCCCTCCAGCCTCCAGTGTTTTTCCTGTCCCAAAGGGGACGGTCATAGGAGAGGTTGCTCCAGGAGGAGTGAAGATAGAAGGTGAACGTTTGACGGGCCCAGGGGGATCGGGCGGCTGGGCCAAACCTTCCCCCTGTCAAGCAGCCCGGGGCTGAAACCCTCCTAGGGGGGTCCCTCAGCCACAGAGACCAGGGTGCGGACGAGGCTCCTGGGTAGAGCCGCTTCCTCCCACAGTCGAGGCTCTCGGCTCTGACGCCGGCCTGCAAGCCACTGCTACTTACGGAAATCGGGGGAGAAGAAGGCGTCGCTCCTCCGGTAATGCCAGAGCAGGTCGGCGTGCGTTCCGCTGTAGAACGCGGTTGTGCAGAACGAGACAGGCAACGGGCGAGTTTCCTGGATCTCGTGGGGCACAGGAGAAGAAATCATTGGCAGTAATGCAGCATGCCTGACGGGACTCCGCTTCCCTCCATGGTGGGCACTCGGCATTACCAGCTCCCCCTGTTTTCTAGCAGGTATGGAGCCAGCACAGGTAAGTGCACGGTGGAATGCTGTTGATGGCCTAGGCCTCTGGACGGATGCTAGTCTCATGCCTTTGTGCTGAAAGCTGCTCAGGTGATGAGGTATTTGTTCACATATATGCAGATAAGCCTTGCACCTCTAGGCTATAATAAGGCCATATGTCCAGGTTACATCTCATGGTTCGACTTAACTACTCTATCCATAGGAGGACACAGGGGGTTAATGCAGCACAGTGTCTCCATGAAGGCCCTCCAGCTGCAGCTCAGTAATTAGCTCCTTCAGGTGGGGTCAGGCTGACAAATGAGATGTTCCGTTCAGAGTGGCAGCTCATGGCCCTAGCCGTAGAGACACAGAGGGAAAGGTAAAGAAAGAAAATCACACCACTCAACAGGATTGAGAGCAACGGTTGGGTCTACGGATTATATTGAGCATCTATGCTTTAGATTGCATTATAGCGTTTCCATGCTTTATATTGTGGGCCTCTGTACATCATATTGCATCAGACTGCCTCTATGCATTACATTGAGTGTTTCTCTGCACCATATGGCTTCTATGCAATATATTGGGTGCCTCTATGCTTCATATTGCATTAGAGTGCTTTTATGTTTTATATTGTTTTATATATATGTTTTATATATATATGTTTTATATATATCCACGGTCTGCTTGTAACAAGCTTCCTTTCCTACACAACTACTTTCTGAACAACTCTCTTAATCTGTTGGCCCTCACTGAAACCTGGATTCAGGATTCTGACACTGTCTCTCCTGCTGCCATTTCCTACGGTGGCTTACAATTTTCTCACTCCCCGAGACCCACAAACAGACCTGGTGGTGGAGTTGGCATACTCCTGTCCCCACAATGCACTTTCCAGGTCATCCCCCCAGTCCCATCACTCTTATTCCCTTCTTTTGAGGTCCACACCATCAGGCTCTTCCGTCCCCTCTCCCTCAGGGTAGCGGTCATATACCGGCCCCCAGGCTCACCCACCCTCTTCCTTGACCACTTTTCAGCCTGGCTGCCACACTTCATGTCCTCAGAACTACCAACCCTCATCCTGGGAGACTTCAACATCCCCATTAACAGCCCTAATTCCACATTTGCATCCCAGCTTCTATCACTAACCACCTCTCTAGGCCTCTCACAGCTTTCAACCTCTGAGACACATAAGGACGGTAACACCCTTGATCTGGTCTTCTGCCGGCTCTGTTCAATCTCCCACCTAAACAACTCACCGCTTCCACTCTCTGACCACAACATTCTCTCCTTCACGCTCACAAATCCTCGCCCACCCCAGCTCATTCCTACCTACCACACAGTCAGAAGTCTACAAGCTATTAACCCTCAGACACTTTCAGATTCCCTACACTCATCTCTGTCCCCAATCTCCTCTCTTTCCTGTCCTAATCTGGCTGTTCATCACTACAATGACACTCTTAGAAGCACCCTTGACCAAGTAGCTCCCCTCACCCTCAGAACCTCCAAACACAGAGTAAAAGAGCCCTGGCTCACATCGCAAACTCAACTTCTCCAGCGATGCTCCAGGAGTGCTGAACGCCTATGGAGAAAAACCCGCACACCAGAAGACTTCATCCACTTCAAATTTATGTTAAGAACCTATAACGCTGCCCTTCACCTTGCCAAACAGACCTACTTCACCACCCTGATCTCCTCACTAGCCAACAACCCCAAGAAACTTTTTGACACTTTTCACTCCCTCCTCAGGCCAAAAGCACAAGCCCCTATCACAGACATTTGTGCTGATGACCTGGCCTCCCACTTTACAGAAAAAATAGATAATATCTATCAAGAAATCTGCTCCCAACCACCAAGTGCTGTGACTCCCATCCCTTCCTACATCTCCCCTGGCTCACTCTCCACATTTGATCCCATAACAGAAGAAGAAGTCTCCAGACTCCTCTCTTCTTCTCGTCCGACTACATGCACAACCGACCCCAATCCCTCACATCTCCTCCAGTCTCTCTCCAGTCGTCACAACCCACCTAACTACAATCTTTAATCTCTCCCTCTCCTCGGGCATTTTCCCATCCTCCTTCAAACACGCCATCGTTACTCCACTACTAAAGAAACCTGCTCTCGACCCATCCTGCACAAACAACTACAGACCAGTCTCCAATCTCCCCTTCATCTCTAAACTTTTGGAACGCCTAGTTTACTCCCGCCTTACCCGTTACCTCTCCATTCACTCCCTTCTAGACCCTTCACAGTCCGGCTTCCGCCCCCTACATTCGACTGAAACTGCACTCATCAAAGTGACCAATGACCTTCTGACAGCAAAACGTAACGGTGACCACTCTGCTCATTCTTCTTGACCTATCTGCAGCTTTCGATACTGTTGACCACCATCTCCTACTCTCTAGGCTCCAGTCACTAGGCATTAAGGACACTGCACTCTCCTGGTTCTCTTCCTATCTCTCTGACCGCTCCTTCAGTGTTTTGTTCTCTGGCTCCACGTCATCTCCTCTTCCTCTTGCTGTCGGGGTACCTCAGGGCTCAGTCCTTGGCCCCCTTCTTTTCTCTCTCTACACGGCCCCAATTGGACAGACCATCAGCAGATTTGGCTTTCAGTACCATCTTTATGCTGATGACACACAACTATACACGTCTTCCCCCGACCTTACCCCCGCTGTACTACAGAACGCCAGTGACTGTCTGTCCGTTAGTCTCCAATATCATGTCCACTCTCTATCTGAAACTCAACCTCTCCAAAACTGAACTTCTTCTGCTCCCGCCGTCTACTAACCTCCCTAAATCTGACATTTCCTTCTCCGTGGGTGGTACCACAATAACACCCCGGCAGCAGGTGCGCTGTCTGGGTGTTATGTTTGACACCAATCTCTCCTTTACATCCCATATACAATCCCTTACCCGCTCTTGCCGCTTACACCTAAAGAACATCTCTAGAATCCGCCCTTTTCTCACTATGGAAACAACAAAAACCCTCACTGTTGCATTGATCCACTCTCGCCTGGATTACTGCAACGCTCTATTAATTGGCCTCCCCGTCACTCGACTATCCCCTCTCCAGTCCATACTCAATGCAGCAGCCAGGATCGTCCATCTGGGTAATCGGTACTCGGACGCGTCCGCTCTTCGCCAGTCCTTACATTGGCTGCCCATTCATTATAGGATCCAATTCAAAGTACTTGTTCTCACCCACAAAGCTCTCCACAGTGCGGCACCCCCTTACATCTCTTCTCTCATTTCTGTCTATCGGCCTAGCCGATCGCTGCGCTCTGCAAACGACTTTCGACTAACCTCTGCACTAATCCGTACCTCCCACTCCCGACTCCAAGGCTTCTCCCGTGCTGCTCCTATCCTCTGGAATGCTCTACCCCAAGAAATCAGGACTATCCACAATTTGCATAGTTTTAGGCGCTCCCTCAAAACACACCTGTTCAGCGCGGCCTATCACATTCACTAATCAAAGTCATTCTCTGTGTAAGTGTGCGTGCGTAGCCCATTCACTATCTCCATCCATCCTTCACTCCTGCAAGATGGCTGGACCTTCATTGTAAATACACCATTGTAAATACACACCTGTACTCTGTATCTCCCTCACCTCATTGTAGATTGTACGCTCTCACGAGCAGGGTCGTCTTATTTCGTCTTATTTTGCTTTAATTATTGTATTGTTAGCGTTGTTACTTATGACTTGTGTTTTGAAACTGTTAAACTGTAAAGCGCTGCGGAATATGTTGTCGCTATATAAATAAAGATTATTATTATTATTATTATATTGAGGGCCTCTGTCCATCATATTGCATAGTGCCTCTATGCATGGCACTGAGTATCTCTATGCATCATGTTGCTTCTTTGCATTGAGTGCCTCTATGCTTCATATTGCATTATAGTGCTTTTATACTTTATATGGAGTGCCTCTGGACATCATATTGCATCATACTGCCTCTACGCATTACATTGAGTATCTCTATGCATCAGGTTGCTTCTATGCATTGAGTGCCTCTATGCTTCATATCGCATTATAGTGCTTTTATGCTTTATATGGACGTGTCTCTGTGCATATCATTTCAACATTGCATCACATTGAGTATCTCTATGCATCATATTGCCTCTATGCGCTATATTGAGTGCCTCTATGCTTCATATTGCATTATAATGCTTCAATGCTTTATATTGAGTGCCTCTATGGATCATATTGCTTCAGGATGCCTCTGCATCATATTACATCATAGTGCATCATATTGCATCCATAGTGCCCGGGGCATCAGATGGCATCATAATGCCTCTGTACATAATTACATCATAGTGCCTCTATGCATTATATGGAGTGCATCACGTTGCACCAGATTGCATCATAGTACCTCTGTCATACTGCCTCTAGGCATTATATTGAGTACATCAGGTTGCACCATATGGCATAGTGCTTCATAGTGCCTCTGCATATTGAACCATAGTACTTCTCAGTAATTCGACATCATATTGCATCAGAGTGTTTCACAGCAACGCTGCATCATATCACATTATAGTGCATCATATTGCCTTTAGGCATCATAGTGCTTCATAGGCCTCTGTGTATATTGCAGCATACTGCTTCACAGTGCCCCTCATCATATTACTTCATATTGCATCATAGTGCTTCATAGGCCTCATGCCCCTCATCATATTACTTCATATTGCAACATAGTACCTTTTTGCATCATATTGCATCAGTGTTTCAGGGTGCCTTCGTGCATCATATTGCATCATAGCGCTTCATAAGTGCCTTTTTTCATATGGCATCATAGTGCTTCATAGCGTCTCTATACATCATATTGCGTCATAATGCTTTGGTGCATCATATGGCATCATAGTGCTTTGGTGCCCCTGTGCCTCAGGGTGTATCACTAGTGTTTCATAGTGCTTCATGGTACATCATGGTGCCTCATAGTACTTCGGGTGTTGTGGCTTTGTGCCGCTGGCTGTGGGCCTCTGGCTTAGACCATCTGACTTGGGCCTTGTTGTGTGGCCGCACCCTGTTTTGTTGGCCTACCACTTCACGTTTTATCTCAGGCCCAGAGTCCTTCAGTTTGGACCCAGATCCAACTTTTGTTGCTTCATTCTTGGCATCCGAGCTTAGCCAAAAAAAAAAACCCACCTATGCTTGAATTGGATTAAAAACACACATGTGACATGCACAATGTGAACAAGTCTGTTGGACCATGTTCACTCCACCCTGACTGAAACACAAACAAAAAGCACAGAATGACAAATGTGCAAAAATACCTTGCAATAAGACATATAACAGTAGTCAGCAAGTGCTGATAAAAGGTAATAACAAACACAGGGTATTTAGTCGATACGTTTTTTTGCAAAAAAATGTATACCAAGCTGCCTCACCAACGTCAAGGTAACCCGTATTGAAGCAGTCCCTATCTAATGTATTTAATACCTGAACATATGAACTGTGTCTAAATGAGCAGGATTAAGACAGGCGCTTTCTGGTGTGGGCACGTGATGCAAGACAGCTCCTTATGTGCATGTCACACAAGAGAGGGGTGGGGTCTCTCAAATCATGCATAAGCATGAAAAAAACTGGATTAAAAACACACATGTGACATGCACAATGTGAACAAGTCTGTTGGACCATGTTCACTCCACCCTGACTGAAACACAAACAAAAAGCACAGAATGACAAATGTGCAAAAATACCTTGCAATAAGACATATAACAGTAGTCAGCTAGTGCTGAAAAAAGGTAATAACAAACACAGGGTATTTAGTCGATACGTTTTTTTGCAAAAAAATGTATACCAAGCTGCCTCACCAACGTCAAGGTAACCCGTATTGAAGCAGTCCCTATGTAATGTATTTAATACCTGAACATATGAACTGTGTCTAAATGAGCAGGATTAAGACAGGCGCTTTCTGGTGTGGGCACGTGATGCAAGACAGCTCCTGTATTAAATACATTAGATAGGGACTGCTTCAATACGGGTTACCTTGACGTTGGTGAGGCAGCTTGGTTTTCCTACCTTCTCCTGCTGCGCTTGGTGGCTTTCTTGGGTGGCATGTTGGGTGTGGCTGTGGGTCCCACTGTCTTGCTTTTATATATGTCTTGTGGGCAGAGCTACTGAGCATGCTCAGACCAAAAAAACCGGATCCGGCGCATTGCGGCGCTCATAGGCTTTCATTGTGTGAAAAAGCCGGACGCGCCGGATCCGGCGTGTCCGGCTTTTTCGCCGGAGACAAAAAACGTTACAGTAGACGCTTTTTCCAGACGCCGGATTGCGACACATTGCCGGATCCGTCGAAAACCGGATGAAACGCATGGCCATCCGGTGCGATCCGGCGCAAATGCAAGTCAATGGGGGGGAAACCGGATCCGGCATTGCATTTCGCCGGATCCGGTTTCTGTCAAAAGCGCCGGATCGCGCCTGACGGCGAAAACCTGATGTGTGAAAGAGGCCTTAATCCTGCTCATTTAGACACAGTTCATATGTTCAGGTATTAAATACATTAGATAGGGACTGCTTCAATACGGGTTACCTTGACGTTGGTGAGGCAGCTTGGTATACATTTTTTTGCAAAAAAACGTATCGACTAAATACCCTGTGTTTGCTATTACCTTTTATCAGCACTTGCTGACTACTGTTATATGTCTTATTGCAAGGTATTTTTGCACATTTGTCATTCTGTGCTTTTTGTCTATGCTTGAATTGGCCTAGTAAAGTAGCATTTCTTCCGTCTGGAACAGAACTCTCAAGGAGCTACTGCCTTGAGTGCTAAGGGCAAGTCTCTTGCATAATTAGCTTTAAAGAGAGATATACATCTTTGGATTCATCCTACAAAGGACATACTACGTCCTGGGAGCAGTAAATCCCATGAGGTGGAAGGAGAGAATCTTTCCCAGCTCCACATACGGCAATCAGACTAGTTGCCTTGATCAACATCCAGTAGACAGATTTTTGTCACATAAGTCTGTTGTATTATGTTTACCAGGAACTGCATCATTGCCTTTGTAAAAACAAAAGAGAACATTCAGCTCACCCCCGAGATATAATTCCAAGCACAAGAAGGAGCACGGCTTCCTCACTGCTGCACAGCCTCCAAGGCAATAGGGAAAATAGAAGTGGATCCGGCTCACTCACAAGGCTTATTTAAAAATGTAAAAAAAAAAAAATTTTATTGGATGATCCTTAAAAAATTCAAAATGACAAAACAGACATCTCAGATGGCACAGCAATGACAGAGGGTGGTGTGTAATGAGACCATATGCGTTTCGAGCAACACGGCTCTTAAACACTGTTTTTTTCATTACCTTGTGGCGAAACAGCAGCACTGCGTCAGGTGGCAGAGGATACCACACACACTGTCCTTACAGCAGTCAGGGCTCCTGAGATAAAGAATCTGTAACCTGGACGCTTAGAGTTGAGAACTCATAGTCCCATTGCCTCACAGTAGGTAATCCCCCTCTGTGATGGGGAGAAAACTACTCTCTCTAGCTATAGGGTATGGTTACTCCCACCATGGCAGTCTGGGTGTATAAATATCACTGAGAAAATTGCCTTTTATGCTACGCGTGTATATATGTGTGTATATATAGATAGATAGATAAGTTGACTTATATATAATGTCCGGACTAATGACTCGTATAGAGGCAGTTCGAAATAATCTCTCGTATTACAGGTTTTTTACCAACAACCCCCCCACCAACACCACTTTCATCGATTCCAGAGTCCAGACTCCCTGTATCTAACATACTGTAGGTAAAACAGGCGTGATCCCCGTTTCCCTTTCAGTGCTTCTAATAAGAAGCCCTATGTGGGTAATGGCAGGAGATATTACCTGGCAGATAGCATATTTCCTTAGCTTCAATAATAATCAACCCTTAGGCCGGGGTCACACTGGCGAGGAATACGGCCGAGTGAGAGGCGCTAAAAGCACGCATTAGACACGGACCAATGATTCTCTATGGGGTCCCTCGCACCAGGCGTATATTACTCATCCGTATTCTAGGCTCCGTGCCAATCGCAGCATGCTGAGATTGTCAGCGTACTACGGCCGTAGTACGCCAATGCAAGTCTATGGGTGCGCAAAAAATACGGATTACACACGGACCACACATGTGACCTGCGAGAAATACACACCCGGTGTCTTTTAGCAAAGCCGACAATTCAGTGCGCTTTACAGTAAACTCACACTGACAGTTTTAATAAAGAAACGACTGAATAGATATATACACATAGAATACATATACCGTATATATATATATAATATATATGCATTCTATGTGTCTATATCTATTCTTTGGTTTCTGTTATAAACCCTGTCATAGGGCTCCATTATATGTCCATTTTGCAAGCCGGCGAGAAAATCTCAGCATACGGATGCCATACGGATTACATACGGATGCTGACATGCGCAAAATACGCGACGACATCTTGCTTACGGATGACATACGGAGCACTCTTTAGGGGTAATTCATCCGTATTACGCATGTAAAATACGGACTGTGTTTTGCGTCGGTTAGTGTGACCCCGGCCTTACTTGGGGGTTTAGACATCAAAGGGTTCGGAATAGATGTGATCTGGATGAGTAGTGTATGTGCATCCCAATGCTCTGCCCATTATCCATGTACTAACTTATTGGTTTGATCTTCCCGCAGTCCAGGGTCTCTGTCTTGCAGATTTCCTTGTACTATGGTAAGCTGATCTCTAACCAGGGTTTAACCTTAGCCCAGGAGGACCAACGAAGGAACAACCTTTTGTCGTTAACCACATCCAGCGGATTACTGGTCTGTACAGTCCTCATTGTGTTGTGGCTGCGGCTATCACCATACTTTGCTGGGCAATAAGGTTTTTAAACCTATTCTGTGGCTGCGGTGTTTTTTAAGTATCTATCACAACAACTATAATTCACGGCTGTTGGTTATTGGTATTGGGGGTACGGCGGGTGTGTTTCACTCTGTTTCTGCTGCATACCTTGTTTACCACATTCATACTGAAATTGGAGATTATAGACATAGATCAGACACTCACTACGGTGTTTATCTTTGCGCTTTTCTTTAGACATCTATATTTCTTTGATCTTGCAGATCATATCTATATCTGGCCTGGTTCTTGCCTGGGACTTTGGTCCTTGGGTTTCTGTACCCACCCTGGGATCTTTCCTTTGGTATTCTCCATGGTGCTGTCCGGAGGGACGAAATGGAAAAAGGGAATTAGACCTACCGGTAATTCTGTTTCCAGTAATCCCTTAGGACAGCACCCTTAATTCCCTCCCTTATGTTTGTCTTTAGGCTTGCACGGAATCAATCTTCCGACAGATCGTTCGTCCGTCAGGTCGCCATGGCTCCAGACTAAGATGAAGTTATTAAATGGTCTCTTATAGATGCGTTTGTAAGGGCGCGTTTGGACCATTTCCATCCATCCTCGGTGGTACTTTGAAAAAACACTGGAGGGTGGAGGGACCTTTTAACCTCTCTGTGATCCTGTCCCGCTATAGGTCAAGGGAGGACTTCCTCCATGGTGCTGTCCTGAGGGACTACTGGAAACAGAATTAACGGTAGGTCTAATTCCCTTTTTTTCATGCAAGCACCTCCGTTTTTTGACTGAAATATATACCGTAATACTTCAGATAAATAGCTCTGTCTGTTAATGTGGTGATTTGTGTGCTCTAGTATGCCTTTCATATGTTTGCTCTTTGCTGGGATCAGCCACAGATCTGCCTGCTCTTTTACAGCTGTCCACAACTCTTCATCATTTTGCGGTTTGTCACCTAAGCATATTAGCTTCAGCACAGCCTGTTGCCGCTTGGATGAGGCAGTGCCTCAGTAGTTCCAGCTTGTGACTGATGTGCTACTTTTGGAGATGGAAGCTGAAGAGGTGGCGAAGGAGGAGGAGGTGCAGGAGCTGTAGACTGTGTGGGCAACCCAGATTGATGTAGGATCCGCAATACTCGGGGTTGGGAGGATGTGCACGATACCAAAGTCGGAGTGGGTCCCGGCTTCCACTATGTTAATCCAGTGTGCCTCAGTGAGATGTACCGTCCCTGACCACAAGCACTTGTCCACGTGTTTGTGGTTAGGTGGACTTTCCCAGTAACAGCATTATGGAGAGCACGGGTAATGTTATGGGACACGTACCTGTGTAATGCCGGGAAGGCACACCGGGACAAATAGTCCCACATGTTTGTGGCCTCGGTTTGATCCTCGACTCTGCCCTCTCTTTCAAGCTACAAATCCAAGCCCTTGCCTCCTCCTGTCCACTACAACTCAAAAACATTTCCTGGATCTGTACATTCCAAGAAACTTCAGAATGTTTGTGCACGCCCTCATGATCTCCCGACTCAACTATTGCAACCTTCTACTCGCTGGCCTCCCCTCTAGCACTCTTGAACCACTCATATCTATCCTATCTGCTGCCAAAGTAATCCAACTGTCCCTCTGTTATTCCCCAGCCTCTCCTCTGCCGGGCCCTTCACTGCCTTCCTATTGCCCATAGGCTACAGTTCAAAATCTTAACTATGACATACAAACCCTTCCACAACCTGTCTCCTCCATACATCTGTGACATGGTCTCCCAATGTCCATCTGGGTCATGACTTCTTCTACGGTAACCCAGTGTGCCATCAGCGAGATGTACTGTCACTGCCGAAAAGCACTTGTCCAGGTGTCTGTGGTTAGGTGCACTTTCCTTGTAACAGCATTGTTGAGGGCCCGGGTAATGTTGTGGGACACGTGCTTGCTTGTGTAATGTCATGACGGCAGACCGGGAGAAATTGTGGTGGGTGGGGACCAAGTACCTTGTGACGGTCACCACCATCAGGTTGCGGAAAGCTTCCGTCTCCCATGAGCCTAAAATGCAACATTTCAAGTGCAAGCAGATGAGAAATATGTGAATTAAGTTCTGTGGAGTTGGCTGCGTAATTACGCTTGCATTCCAAGGACTGGGGTATGGAAGACTGAATGCTGCGTTGGGACAAGGACGTGGACGTGCTTGTTAATGGTGCTAGTTGAGTTTGTGTGCAACTACAGATGCAGGGCAGGAGGCATCTTTGCATGCACCATGGGCAGGGGATTGGCTTGCACGCACAACAGTGGAAGAAGCAGTGGTATCACCCGTAGACACTGTTCATGGAGCCTGATGTTCAACCAACAGTCGGGTGCTTTGCTGCCATGTGCCTGATCATGCTGGTGGTAAGGGTGGTAGTTTTGCTACCCTTGCTGATGCGGCATGGCCGGTGGTGCAAATGGCCTTTTAGGGGTTATCGGCAGAGTCTTTAAAAAGCAACAAGACTGTTAGGGGGACATTCATTTTCTCCCTCTCCCACACCACCTCCTCACCTCGACACCTGTCTTTCGGTGTTCCCCAAGGCTCAGTTCTAGGATCCCTACTCTTCTCCAGCTAAACCTTTGGCCTGGGACAGCTGATGTAATGTCACGGTTTGCAATATCATCACTACGCCGATGACACACACATCTACCTATCTGTACCTGACATCACCTTCTTGCTGACCAAAATCACATGTCTTCAGGCTGTATCATCCTTCTTTTCTGCTCGCTTTAAAAAGTGGACATGGACAAATCAGAACACATCATCTTTCAAGCATCTCACGCTGAGTAGACATGAGAGCTTTGTATGCATCATTCAGTACCACTTTAGTAAGAGGGAAACTTTGCCCAAGAGAAAATGATTTTCCAAACATTCACGGACTTTTTTGCACATTTTTTTGCAGCTGTGATCTTCATCTTCTTGGTGTGGATATGGTAAATTTCAAAGTTGTCATCAATACCATCATCTTCCATAATTTGTAAAGCGGAAATCTGGTGTTACCAAGGGTCGTGGTTATGTACGTTTAGTGGCATTCCTTAGTGTTCGTTACACTAGGACAAATTATTTTCGACTGGTACATTTGGATATTATTGGTAATATGTATGGGTGAAGATAAAGAAGCTTATGCCACGGGTGTGTTTATACACCATGTGCAGAATTATTAGGCAAGTTGTATTTGAGAGGATTCTTTTTATTATTGAATAACAACTATGTTCTCAATCAACCCAAAAGACTCATAAATATCAAAGCTTAATATTTTTGGAAGTTGGAGTGGTTTTTTTTTAGATTTGGCTATCTTAGGAGGATATCTGTTTGTGCAGGTAACTATTACAGTGCAGAATTATTAGGCAACTTAATAAAAACCAAATATATACCCATCTCATGTGTTTATTTTCACCAGGTAAACCAACAGAGCAACACAAAATTTAGAAATAAACATTTCTGACATTCAAAAACAAAACAAAAAAATTAGTGACCAATATAGCCACCTATCTTTACGATGACACTCAAAAGCCTTCCATCCATAGATTCTGTCAGTTGCTTGATCTGTTTACGATCAACATTGCGTGCCGCAGCCACCACAGCCTCCCAGACACTGTTCGGAGAGGTGTAATGCTCTCACTCCCTGTAGATCTCGCATTTTATGAGGGACCACAGGTTGTGTATGGGGTTCAGATCAGGTGAACAAGGGGGCCATGTCATTATTTTTCCTTGTTTTAGACCTTTACTGGCCAGCCACGCTGTGGAGTATTTGGATGCATGTGATGGAGCATTGTCCTGCATGAAAATCATGTTTTTCTTGAACGATACAGACTTCTTCCCGTACCACTGCTTGAAGAAGGTGTCTTCCAGAAACTGCCAGTAGGTCTGGGGGTTGAGCTTCACTCCATCCTCAACCCGAAAAGGTCCCACAAGTTCATCTTTGATGATACCAGCCCATACCAGTACCCCACCTCCACCTTGCTGGCGTCTGAGTCAGAGTGGAGCTCTCTGCCCTTTACTGATCCAACCTCGGGTCCATCCATCTGGCCAATCAAGAGTTGCTCTAATTTCATCAGCTCATAAAACCTTAGAAAAATCAGTCTTAAGACATTTCTTGGCCCAGTCTTGACGTTTTATCTTTTTTGTTGAAAGGTGGTGGTTTTTCAGCCTTCCTTAGCTTGGTCATGTCTGTGAGTATGGCACACCTTGAGCTTTTTGATACTCCAGTAACGTTGCAGCTCTGAAATATGGCAAAACTGGTGGCAAATGGCATCTTGGCAGCTTGACGCTTGATTTTCCTCAATTCATGGGCAGTTATTTTGCGCCTTTTTTATCAACACGCTTCTTGGGACCCTGTTGAATATTTGCCATGAAACGTTTGATTGTTCGGTGATCACGCTTCAAAAGTTTGGCAATTTCAAGACTGCTGCATCCCTCTACAAGACATCTCACAATTTTTGACTTTTCAAAGTCTGTCAAATCTTTCTTTGGACCAATTTTGCCAAAGGAAAGGAAGTTGCCTAATAATTAAGCACACCTTATATAGGGTGTTGATGTCATTAGACCACACCCCTCATCATTACAGAGATGCAAATCAACTGATTTACATAATTGGCAGTTGGCATGCAAGCCTATACAGCTTGGAGTAGGACAACATGTATAATAAGGATGATGTGATCAAAATACTGATTTGCTTAATAATTCTGCACCCAGTGTAGTCACGGACGGTGCACTCCTCTTTAAACTTAGTTTTCCACGAGCATCAGTTTGTTTGGTTTTCCTACAACACTGACCTGCTTTCTCTAATTTAGCATCTCACGAACATGTTGCACTTTGCCCTTTATACAGACACGTGCATCTTTGGCAACATATTTTGGACGGGCAATTTTTAGGCCGAGTCTCACACGTGCATCTGTTACACCGATCTTCTGACGGGCATGAAAACCATTCTGGTAATTAATGGTGGCTAAACGACGAATCATTGTAGGCTGTATCCTAGATCTCATACCTCCCATAGCCACTACTGATATTAATCATGTATGTTCCCATTCCTGTCATCACCATGCCCCTTTTCCTGATCACTTCATCCAGTGATTCGTCTGCCATATTTTTACTGAAAACCTGCACCTTCCCAGCAGCAACTGTGTAGTAAACCACATTACAGTTTTGCAAGGTGTTTATGATGCCCCTAAAAAAAAAATTACATGCTATGTTGATATGTACCCCCAGGAGGAAATGTTTGTGTATGGGCATTCCAAGTATAGATGAAATGCTCCTTTGTAATGTGAATTTTTTTATGAAAGCCTCCTCCATGTTTCTTACAAGGGGGATTGTGGTGAGTGCAAATTAGGGCCAGGTCTTGCATTCACTTTAGGGACAAACTTTATGGTAATAAAAACTAAAATAATAATGGAAACTTTTGTTTCATGTGACTATCCAGTACGTGGTTTCAGATTCTTATTGGGGTGCATATGACTTGGCAGCGGGCCAGGCCTTGCAGTCAATGCATAAGAAAAGAATATGGGAGTACAAAATGAATAATGTGAAGTGGATTTTCCTGTGCCCATCCAGTACCTGGGTTCAAAGGCTTATTGAGGTGCATATGACTTGGCAGCAAAGCGCTCTGCCCATTCATGTGCAGCAAGACATTTCTTAAGTGCTGTTCCAGCTATGGCCATTAGATGTCATAGTTGCCCTTCTTTTTCCTATTCTTGGAGTTAGGGGCTCCTTCCCCTTAATTGTTATTCTGTTCAGAACCGCCCCTTCATCTTCCAGTGCTGAAGGATGTAGCCATTTTCCCTCAGATCCCAGAGCTGCTCACACGTGTCCAGCTCCCTGCAAAATCACTGCTTATATCAAGCGGATTCCGGTGAGGGTTTAATGCAGTTATGTGATATGTGTTGTGTATCTGTGTTGGCTGGCCATGATGCAGCCCCATGATGTTGCAATGTATTTTCAGTTCCTTGTAAAGCTTTTACACTGCATGTTAGACAGATGCCCCATTATTCAGTTAGCACAATGCTTGAAGCCTAAGTTGTTTATATATCTCTTTTCACTGCATTGTGTATTGTATTGTTCAGCCTCTGTGGTGATGCCTACTGATGTAACAGCACTTTGTAATAATGCCTGCTGTGTATCATTGCTTTACTGTTATGATAGCACCTTGTATTATTGCTGTGATGTTATCTGCCAGCACTGACATATTGCACTGTCTATTTATTTATAGTTTTTACCCAAAATCATCCACTTCTATATCTCCGATATCATCCACTTCTATATCTCCGATCTCATCCATATTGTGTTCACCAATCTCCTCCAATATATCATCTTTTATCATTTACCATTGTTGTTCACATCATCCTAATAAATATGGACTTAAGCACCCATACAGTCTTGTTACTGGGAGTGGATGAAGGGTTTAGCCGTATGCTGGAATCCACACAGCGTCATACATGGAAGAAGGCAGAACAACAGGCTTTGCTGTCAATGTATAAAAAAACAGTATTGGAGTACGAAATGAATAATGTAAAGTGGATTTTCCTGTGCCCTTCCGGTACATGGCTTCAAAAGCTTATTGGGGTGCATGTAACTTTGGGGCAGGGCAGGCCTTGCATTAAATGCAACATTTTTTCAGGAAGCCCTCTTGTACCTCTCGTGAAAGGGGTATTGGGGTGTGTCGTAATTCTTGGCAGTCCATCCACTCACTGCATAGGCAATAACAACATAGGAGACCCACTGTTTAATAATGTCCCTTTAAGAAGATTAATGCTGCCTGATGCCCCTGTAAAAATAGGCTCTTTCACTTTAAGAGTCCATCCTTCATAAATGAAACAAGATGTGTCTGCTTATGTGTCACAAACCACATGGCTAGCTAGGGTTGTGAAATGTTGCAATGACATTTCCTAGTGGGGAGACAGTGCTTTTCGTTCCTCCATAACAGAGCCAGAGTCATTTTCCACGGTCTATGACGCCGGCGGGAGATATTCCAGCCTTCCCCCAACAAAATCTTCAAGCGATAAGTTATCTCTTTTTCGATCACCCTTTTCAAAATATTGTGTTTTTTGTGGAAGTCCTGTTGTTGCGCTCAGAGTTTCTGCATTTTCCCACTGTTGATTTGATCTCCCTGCGCTGAGTATTCCTTGTACTTCCATAACCTGTTGTAGTAAATCTTGTTAACCCCTTCTCTGCCTCCGGCTCTTCACTGCATCCAACTATCCTCTTACAATATTACACAAGGGAAATCTGTTTACTGCAGGTGTGTAAGTGACCTTCTACAGGTGTCAGTAATAGAGGGGTCCTGTTTTGGATAGTAAGCCAACATGATCACAGAAGTTCCAAGTTAAAAAAAAAAATAGTTTATTACAATAAGAGTTTGTTCACATAACCATATAATATGGCCTAGAACTATCTGATGTTTTATCAGATAGCACAAGACCCAATGTTATACCCCTGGGCAGAGCAGATCTGCTATTTTTTTCTCATACTAATTTGGCATGAGAAAAAAAATCGCAGCAATGCCACCTGGCCACGTCCTGATGGGCACCATCAAGAATGTTCATGAAGTGACCAGATAAAGTCCATTATCATCCTTCTCCGTGGTTCAGCTAGACGTGGCTCTTCTTTAGCACATGAGGTTCACGAAGGAGTCACAAAAGCATTTTTTTACTAAGCAGATATTCCATTTGTTGCTCAAACTGTTTTTATTGAAAATGTTCTAATTATTATATAAAATGGAGTTAAACAACATGAAGTAAGAGAAAAGGAAAAATATGGTGAAACAAGGGAAAATAAAGGAAAATGGGAGAAGGAACTATCACAAAGCAATAACAGTTATTGTGTCTCTGATACATGTACCAAGAGATATTAAGATCAAGGGTAAAACAATGGAATTATCATTTCTTTGACAGTATCTCACCAGTTTGATAGTTTCATTATCACATATTATGAAAGCTAGCTATGTTCCTGATCAGGGCTACCAAAAGGAATTTCAGGGCCCCATAATGGCAAAATTTTCGGGCTCCCTTGAGACTCCACCCAGGCTCCACCCCAGTTCTGCCTCTACCCCCAAGCCCCGCCTACACCCTTCGAACTTTGCACAGTCCCATCGCCCACTCTTGGAAAAACTCTTCTGCCCCGTCGTCACCAATCACACATTAATAGTTCCCATGTAACGATACCACAAACGTAACCATCAGCTTTTGTTTTGACCAACAGGTTTTTTAAGCCTGCCACCACGACAAGGTAGACTCTTTTGGCAGGGCCCTACTCTACTCTAACGTATTAAACATTTCTTAAAATATCCAATAATCTTTTTAGGTATATTTTTTACTTATTTTTCTTTAAGGGAATGTGTCACATACATTTATAAAATTTTTAAACTAATTGAAATCAGATTGTTATAATCTTTTGTATAATCTGTATTTCTGATTGCAGATCATTGTATTCTGTTTCCTGTACATTTATGGAAGCTGCTCTCTTGCCTGTTTGAAGATATGGACATTGGACATATACATGTACAGTATATATATCATAAGACATTATAAGGGACTCTATTTCCTTGGCAGAGTTTTCTATTCATGTTCTCATGTTTAGTGACATGCAGATGTCATTGTGCAGGAAGGGGGAAGAGGTGAGCTGTGACACTACCTACTGTGAATGGTGAATTCTATTAACTCTCATTGTAATCCTGCCTATTATGATAATGAGGTGACTGCTAATAAGGGATCTCTTCTGGACATGCCAGTCTATTAGAAAAGTCGTTTCTTTTGATTTATTATTTTATGATAGAAGGGGTGACAAAATTTAAAGTAAATTCTTGCAAAACTTTAAACTATGATTAAAAGGATTGGACATTTTCTGGTTATTGTTGACGAATGTTTTTGAGATGATAAGGCTGACGTTTTTAATGATACCACTTTTGCGGAGATATTTTCTTTTGATCGACCGTTATTGCATTTTAATGCAATGTCACAGCGACCAAAAAAAAGTAATTCTGTTTTTTTTATTTTTTTCCCGCTACACCGTTTAGCGATCAGGTTAATCCTTTTTTTTATTGATAGATCGGGCGATTCTGAATGTGGCGATATCAAATATGTGTATGTTTAATTTTATTTTTATTGTTTAATTTTGAATGGGGCATGATTTAAACTTTTATATTTTTCTATTTTTTTTCGTCTTTTTAAATACATTTTTTTTTTACTTTTAGCATGCTTCAATAGCCTCCATTGGAGGCTAGAAGCTGCCAAAGCTTGATCGCCACTGCTACATCTAGGCGATGAGCAGATCGCCTACATGTAGAAGAAATACAGCATTGCTATGAGCGCTGTCCACATTGTGGCGCTCATAGCAATCCGGCATCAACAACCATAGAGGTGTCCAGGAGACCTCTGATTGTTGTGCCAACGCATTTGTGACCCCCTTATCACGTGACGGAGGACAGCGGTGCGCGTATTTGTGACCACGTGGCCAGAGTGCTTGTTAAATACCGCTGTCAGTGTTTGACAGCAGCATTTAACTAGTTAATAGGCGAAGGTGGATCGCGATTCCACTTGCGCCTATTGCAGGCACATGTCAGCTGTTCACCGCCGGAGCCCTCATCAAAGCGGGGGAGATGTCCAATGATGGACTATGTCCGTCATTGGACATTAAGGGGTTAAGATTGTTGTACTTGTGTTTATTATGGACACCCCTTTTCACATGTAAAGCACCATGGCACGATGGAAAAAATGGAGCTATAATAATAAATAATGGCAATAATATACACATTGGTTAATAATAACCAGATAGTGGTCAATGTCCAAAACCTAAAAGCTTAATAACACATTCCCACTAAACATTTTGCTAATTAAATCTATTTTCTTTAGAGTCATTTAGTTTAACCCTTTGGTCAAATACATAAAGTGCAAAATTACAGTACCAATAACAGAAAAGAAAACAAACAAATAAAGAAAACAGACAAAACAAAGACAACACTTATAACCAATCAGAACAATGAAAATAAGGTCATTTTGTGGGATCAGAGAAACAACAAAGCATTATCATAAAGACAGAATATAAAACTTATCCACAACAAGACCATTAATATGAGGCATACAGGTAGGACTAGCTTACCATTTCTATTACCTGTATGCCCATATTAATAGGTCCTATATGTCTCGCGGGGGGGGGGGGGTGACAGATTCCATTTAAAGCATAAACAGACATATATTAATTCTTATCTATTTAATAGGATGACGACAGCTGTCCAGACCTGCATCCCACCACAACCACCAATCCGGAGTAATCCCTGGCGAATGCTATCCTCCTCAGTGACACAGTGAGAGGCTACGCGCCACCTTCTGCTCTGAGGGTATGTACTCATCTAAGAGTGATGCTCAAACTGTTAGGGTGCAGCTGTGGGACCCTATTTTCAGAGATGATGTCCTCCACCCAAGTCTCAAAAGCTGAAAGGGTCTTCAGGAGAGGTGGGTAGTCGAGCTAGGCTATCAGACGGTCACCTCTGTAGCTGTAATGTCATCCTTCCTATGGTTCCATTCAGGGGTGAACAAGGGCAGACATGTTGTTGATGCAACTGCACACGGGCCAAGAGGTAAGGGTACCAATTTCCACTTCCAAAGCTGATGAAGCTGTATGTTATGATGAGTCATTGGGCTGATCATTAGCATAAAATCAGAATCTAAAATTTATCCACAACAAGACCATTAATATGAGGCATACAGGTAGGAGTATCTTAACATTTCGATTACCTGTATGCCCATATTAATAGGCTACATATGTCTTGCGGGGTGACAGATTCTATTTAAAGCATAAACAGACATATATAAATTCTTATCTATCTAATAGGATGACGACAGCTGTCCAGACCTGCATCCCACCACAACAACCACTCCGGAGTAATCCCTGGCGAATGCTATCCTCCTCAGTAACACAGTGACTGGCTATGCGCCCCCTTCTGCTCTGAGGGTATGTACTCTTCTAAGAGTGTTGCTCAAACTGTTGGGGTGCAGCTGTGGGACCCTATTTTCAGAGATGATGTCCTCCACCCAAGTCTCAAAAGCTGAAAGGGTCTTCAGGAGAGGTGGGTAGTCGAGCTAGGCTATCAGACGGTCACCTCTGTAGCTGTAGTGTCATCCTTCCTATGGTTCCATTCAGGGGTGGACAGGGGCGGACATGTTGTTGGTACAACTTGTGCAACTGCACACGGGCGATGAGGTACATATATTAATCTCTATCTATCTATCTAATAGGATGACGACAGCTGTCCAGACCTGCATCCCACCACAACAACCACTCCGGAGTAATCCCTGGCGAATGCTATCCTCCTCAGTGAGACAGTAAATGGCTACGCTCCCCCTTCTGCTCTGAGGGTATGTACTCATCTAAGAGTGATGCTCAAACTGTTGGGGTGCAGCTGTGGGACCCTATTTTCAGAGATGATGTCCTCCACCCAAGTCTCAAAAGCTGAAAGGGTCTTCAGGAGAGGTGGGTAGTCGAGCTAGGCTATCAGACGGTCACCTCTGTAGTTGTAGTGTCATCCTTCCTATGGCTCCATTCAGGGGTGGACAGGGGCGGACATGTTGTTGTTACAACTTGTGCAACTGCACACGGGCGATGAGGTACATATATTAATTCTTATCTATCTATCTAATAGGATGACGGCAGCTGTCCAGACCTGCATCCCACCACAAGAACCACTCCGGAGTAATCCCTGGCGAATGCTATCCTCCTCAGTGAGACAGTAAATGGCTACGCGCCCCCTTCTGCTCTGAGGGTATGTACTCATCTAAGAGTGATGCTCAAACTGTTGGGGTGCAGCTGTGGGACCCTATTTTCAGAGATGATGTCCTCCACCCAAGTCTCAAAAGCTGAAAGGGTCTTCAGGAGAGGTGGGTAGTCGAGCTAGGCTATCAGACGGTCACCTCTGTAGCTGTAATGTCATCCTTCCTATGGTTCCATTCAGGGGTGGACAGGGGCGGACATGTTTTGGTACAACTTGTGCAACTGCACATGGGCCAAGAGTTAAGGGTACCAATTTCCACTTCCAAAGCTGATGAAGCTGTGCGTTATGATGAGTCATTGGGCTGATCATTAGCATAAAGACAGAATCTAAAATTTATCCACAACAAGACAATTAATATGAGGCATACAGGTAGGACTAGCTTAACATTTCTATTACCTGTATGCTCATATTAATAGGCCATATACGTCTCGCGGGGGGGGTGACAGATTCTATTTAAAGCATAAACAGACATATATAAATTCTTATCTATCTAATTGGATGGCGACAGCTGTCCAGACCTGCATCCCACCACAACAACCACTCCGGAGTAATCCCTGGCATATGCTATCCTCCTCAGTGAGACAGTAAATGGCTACGCGCCCCCTTCTGCTCTGAGGGTATGTACTCATCTAAGAGTGATGCTCAAACTGTTGGGGTGCAGCTGTGGGACCCTATTTTCAGAGATGATGTCCTCCACCCAAGTCTCAAAAGGTGAAAGGGTCTTCAGGAGAGGTGGGTAGTCGAGCTAGGCTATCAGACGGTCACCTCTGTAGCTGTAGTGTCATCCTTCCTATGGTTCCATTCAGGGGTGGACATGTTGTTGGTACAACTTGTGCAACTGCACCCGAGCGATGAGGTACATATATTAATCCTTATCTATCTATCTAATAGGATGACGACAGCTGTCCAGACCTGCATCCCACCACAACAAACACTCCGGAGTAATCCCTGGCGAATGCTATCCTACTCAGTGACACAGTGAATGGCTACGCGCCTCCTTCTGCTCTGAGGGTATGTACTCTTCTAAGAGTGATGCTCAAACTGTTGGGGTGCAGCTGTGGGACCCTATTTTCAGAGATGATGTCCTCCACCCAAATCTCAAAAGCTGAAAGGGTCTTCAGGAGAGGTGGGTAGTCGAGCTAGGCTATCAGACGGTCACCTCTGTAGCTGTAGTGTCATCCTTCCTATGGTTCCATTCAGGGGTGGACATGTTGTTGGTACAACTTGTGCAACTGCACCCGAGCGATGAGGTACATATATTAATCCTTATCTATCTCTCTATTAGGATGACGACAGCTGTCCAGACCTGCATCCCACCACAACAAACACTCCGGAGTAATCCCTGGCGAATGCTATCCTACTCAGTGACACAGTGAATGGCTACGCGCCTCCTTCTGCTCTGAGGGTATGTACTCTTCTAAGAGTGATGCTCAAACTGTTGGGGTGCAGCTGTGGGACCCTATTTTCAGAGATGATGTCCTCCACCCAAATCTCAAAAGCTGAAAGGGTCTTCAGGAGAGGTGGGTAGTCGAGCTAGGCTATCAGACGGTCACCTCTGTAGCTGTAGTGTCATCCTTCCTATGGTTCCATTCAGGGGTTGACAGGGGCGGACATGTTGTTGGTACAACTTGTACAACTGCACACGGGCCAAGAGGTAAGGGTACCAATTTCCACTTCCAAAGCTGATGAAGCTGTGCGTTATGATGAGTCATTGGGCTGATCATTAGCATAAAGACAGAATCTAAAATTTATCCACAACAAGACCATTAATATGAGGCATACAGGTAGGACTAGCTTAACATTTCTATTACCTGTATGCTCATATTAATAGGCCATATACATCTCGCGGGGGGGTGACAGATTCTATTTAAAGCATAAACAGACATATATAAATTCTTATCTATCTAATTGGATGACGACAGCTGTCCAGACCTGCATCCCACCACAACAACCACTCCGGAGTAATCCCTGGCGAATGCTATCCTCCTCAGTAACACAGTGACTGGCTACGCTCCCCCTTCTGCTCTGAGGGTATGTACTCATCTAAGAGTGATGCTCAAACTGTTGGGGTGCAGCTGTGGGACCCTATTTTCAGAGATGATGTCCTCCACCCAAGTCTCAAAAGCTGAAAGGGTCTTCAGGAGAGGTGGGTAGTCGAGCTAGGCTATCAGACGGTCACCTCTGTAGCTGTAGTGTCATCCTTCCTATGGTTCCATTCAGGGGTGGACAGGGGCGGACATGTTGTTGGTACAACTTGTGCAACTGCACACGGGCCAAGAGTTAAGGGTATCAATTTCCACTTCCAAAGCTGATGAAGCTGTGCGTTATGATGAGTCATTGGGCTGATCATTAGCATAAAGACAGAATCTAAAATTTATCCACAACAAGACCATTAATATGAGGCATACAGGTAGGACTAGCTTAATATTTCTATTACCTGTATGCTCATATTAATAGGCCATATACGTCTCGCGGGGGGGTGACAGATTCTATTTAAAGCATAAACAGACATATATAAATTCTTATCTATCTAATTGGATGACGACAGCTGTCCAGACCTGGATCCCACCAAAACAACCACTCCGGAGTAATCCCTGGCGAATGCTATCCTCCTCAGTAACACAGTGACAGGCTACGCGCCCCCTTCTGCTCTGAGGGTATGTACTCATCTAAGAGTGATGCTCAAACTGTTGGGGTGCAGCTGTGGGACCCTATTTTCAGAGATGATGTCCTCCACCCAAGTCTCAAAAGCTGAAAGGGTCTTCAGGAGAGGTGGGTAGTCGAGCTAGACTATCAGACGGTCACCTCTGTAGCTGTAGTGTCATCCTTCCTATGGTTCCATTCAGGGGTGGACAGGGGTGGACATGTTGTTTTTACAACTTGTGCAACTGCACACGGGCGATGAGGTACATATATTAATCCTTATCTATCTATCTAATAGGATGACGACAGCTGTCCAGACCTGCATCCCACCACAACAACCACTCCGGAGTAATCCCTGGCGAATGCTATCCTCCTCAGTGAGACAGTAAATGGCTACGCGCCCCCTTCTGCTTTGAGGGTATGTACTCTTCTAAGAGTGATGCTCAAACTGTTGAGGTGCAGCTGTGGGACCCTATTTTCAGAGATGATGTCCTCCACCCAAGCCTCAAAAGCTGAAAGGGTCTTCAGGAGAGGTGGGTAGTCGAGCTAGGCTATCAGACGGTCACCTCTGTAGCTGTAGTGTCATCCTTCCTATGGTTCCATTCAGGGGTGAACAAGGGCAGACATGTTGTTGATGCAACTGCACACGGGCCAAGATGTAAGAGGACCAATTTCCACCTCCAAAGCAGATGATACTGTGCGTTATGATGAGTCATTGGGGTGATCATTAGCATAAAGACAGAATATAAAATTTATCCACAACAAGACCATTAATATGAGGTATACAGGTCGGACTAGCTTAACATTTCTATTACCTGTATGCCCATATTAATAAGTCACATACGTCTCGGGTGGGGAGAGAAAGATTCAGTTTAAAGCATAAAACATACATATATAAATTCTTATCTATCTAATAGGATGACAACAGCTGTCCAGACCTGCATCCCACCACAACCACCACTCCGGAGTAATCCCTGGCGAATGCTATCCTCCTCAGTGACACAGTGAGAGGCTACGCGCCCCCTTCTGCTCTGAGGGTATGTACTCATCTAAGAGTGATGCTCAAACTGTTGGGGTGCAGCTGTGGGACCCTATTTTCAGAGATGATGTCCTCCACCCAAGTCTCAAAAGCTGAAAGGGTCTTCAGGAGAGGTGGGTAGTCGAGCTAGGCTATCAGACGGTCACCTCTGTAGCTGTAGTGTCATCCTTCCTATGGTTCCATTCAGGGGTGGACAGGGGCGGACATGTTGTTGGTACAACTTGTGCAACTGCACACGGGCCAAGAGTTAAGGGTATCAATTTCCACTTCCAAAGCTGATGAAGCTGTGCGTTATGATGAGTCATTGGGCTGATCATTAGCATAAAGACAGAATCTAAAATTTATCCACAACAAGACCATTAATATGAGGCATACAGGTAGGACTAGCTTAACATTTCTATTACCTGTATGCTCATATTAATAGGCCATATACGTCTCGCGGGGGGGTGACAGATTCTATTTAAAGCATAAACAGACATATATAAATTCTTCTCTATCTAATTGGATGACGACAGCTGTCCAGACCTGCATCCCACCACAACAACTACTCCGGAGTAATCCCTGGCGAATGCTATCCTCCTCAGTAACACAGTGACAGGCTACGCGCCCCCTTCTGCTCTGAGGGTATGTACTCATCTAAGAGTGATGCTAAAACTGTTGGGGTGCAGCTGTGGGACCCTATTTTCAGAGATGATGTCCTCCACCCAAGTCTCAAAAGTTGAAAGGGTCTTCAGGAGAGGTGGGTAGTCGAGCTAGGCTATCAGACGGTCACCTCTGTAGCTGTAGTGTCATCCTTCCTATGGTTCCATTCAGGGGTGGACAGGGGCGGACATGTTGTTGGTACAACTTGTGCAACTGCACACGGGCGATGAGGTACATATATTAATCCTTATCTATCTATCTAATAGGATGACGACAGCTGTCCAGACCTGCATCCCACCACAACAACCACTCCGAAGTAATCCCTGGCGAATGCTATCCTCCTCAGTGAGACAGTAAATGGCTACGCACCCCCTTCTGCTCTGAGGGTATGTACTCATCTAAGAGTGATGCTCAAACTGTTGGGGTGCAGCTGTGGGACCCTATTTTCAGAGATGATGTCCTCCACCCAAGTCTCAAAAGCTTAAAGGGTCTTCAGGAGAGGTGGGTAGTCGAGCTAGGCTATCAGACGGTCACCTCTGTAGCTGTAGTGTCATCCTTCCTATGGTTCCATTCAGGGGTGGGCAGGGGTGGACATGTTGTTTTTACAACTTGTGCAACTGCACACGGGCGATGAGGTACATATATTAATCCTTATCTATCTATCTAATAGGATGACGACAGCTGTCCAGACCTGCATCCCACCACAACAACCACTCCGGAGTAATCCCTGGCGAATGCTATCCTCCTCAGTAACACAGTGACTGGCTACGCTCCCCCTTCTGCTCTGAGGGTATGTACTCTTCTAAGAGTGATGCTCAAACTGTTGGGGTGCAGCTTTGGGACCCTATTTTCAGAGATGATGTCCTCCACCCAAGTCTCAAAAGCTTAAAGGGTCTTCAGGAGAGGTGGGTAGTCGAGCTAGGCTATCAGACGGTCACCTCTGTAGCTGTAGTGTCATCCTTCCTATGGTTCCATTCAGGGTTGGACAGGGGCGGACATGTTGTTGGTACAACTTGTGCAACTGCACACGGGCGATGAGGTACATATATTAATTCTTATCTATCTATCTAATAGGATGACGACAGCTGTCCAGACCTGCATCCCACCACAACCAGTACTCCGGAGTAATCCCTGGCGAATGCTATCCTCCTCAGTGACACAGTGAGGGGCTACGTGCCCCCTTCTGCTCTGAGGGTATGTACTCATCTAAGAGTGATGCTCAAACTGTTGGGGTGCAGCTGTGGGACCCTATTTTCAGAGATGATGTCCTCCACCCAAGTCTCAAAAGCTGAAAGGGTCTTCAGGAGAGGTGGGTAGTCGAGCTAGGCTATCAGACGGTCACCTCTGTAGCTGTAGTGTCATCCTTCCTATGGTTCCATTCAGGGGTGGACAGGGGCGGACATGTTTTGGTACAACTTGTGCAACTGCACACGGGCGATGAGGTACACATATTAATTCTTATCTATCTATCTAATTGGATGACGACAGCTGTCCAGACCTGCATCCCACCACAACAACCACTCCGGAGTAATCCCTGGCGAATGCTATCCTCCTCAGTGAGACAGTAAATGGCTACGCTCCCCCTTCTGCTCTGAGGGTATGTACTCATCTAAGAGTGATGCTCAAACTGTTGGGGTGCATCTGTGGGTCCCTATTTTCAGAGATGATGTCCTCCACCCAAGTCTCAAAAGCTGAAAGGGTCTTCAGGAGAGGTGGGTAGTCGAGCTAGGCTATCAGACGGTCACCTCTGTAGCTGTAGTGTCATTCTTCCTATGGTTCCATTCAGGGGTGGACAGGGGTGGACATGTTGTTTTTACAACTTGTGCAACTGCACATGGGCGATGAGGTACATATATTAATCCTTATCTATCTATCTATCTATCTAATAGGATGACGACAGCTGTCCAAACCTGCATCCCACCACAACAACCACTCCGGAGTAATCCCTGGCGAATGCTATCCTCCTCAGTAACACAGTGACTGGCTACGCGCCCCCTTCTGCTCTGAGAGTATGTTCTCTTCTAAGAGTGATGCTCAAACTGTTGGGGTGCAGCTGTGGGACCCTATTTTCAGAGATGATGTCCTCCACCCAAGTCTCAAAAGCTGAAAGGGTCTTCAGGAGAGGTGAGTAGTCGAGCTAGGCTATCAGTCAGTCACCTCTGTAGCTGTAGTATCATCCTTCCTATGGTTCCATTCAGGGGTGAACAAGGGCAGACATGTTGTTGGTACAACTTGTGCAACTGCACACGGGCGATGAGGTACATATATTAATTCTTATCTATCTATCTAATAGGATGACGACAGCTGTCCAGACCTGCATCCCACCACATCAACCACTCCGGAGTAATCCCTGGCGAATGCTATCCTCCTCAGTGACACAGTGAGGGGCTACGCGCCCCCTTCTGCTCTGAGGGTATGTACTCATCTAAGAGTGATGCTCAAACTTGGGGTGCAGCTGTGGTACCCTATTTTCAGAGATGATGTCCTCCACCCAAGTCTCAAAAGCTGAAAGTGTCTTCAGGAGAGGTGGGTAGTCGAGCTAGGCTATCAGACGGTCACCTCTGTAGCTGTAGTGTCATCCTTCCTATGGTTCCATTCAGGGGTGGACAGGGGCGGACATGTTGTTAGTACAACTTGTGCAACTGCACACGGGCGATGAGGTACATATATTAATTCTTATCTATCTATCTAATAGGATGACGACAGCTGTCCAGACCTGCATCCCACCATAACCACCACTCCGGAGTAATCCCTGGCGAATGCTATCCTCCTCAGTGACACAGTGAGGGGCTACACGCCCCCTTCTGCTCTGAGGGTATGTACTCATCTAAGAGTGATGCTCAAACTGTTGGGGTGCAGCTGTGGGACCCTATTTTCAGAGATGATGTCCTCCACCCAAGTCTCAAAAGCTGAAAGGGTCTTCAGGAGAGGTGGGTAGTCGAGCTAGGCTATCAGACGGTCACCTCTGTAGCTGTAGTGTCATCCTTCCTATGGTTCCATTCAGGGGTGGACAGGGGCGGACATGTTGTTGGTACAACTTGTGCAACTGCACACGGGCGATGAGGTACATATATTAATCCTTATCTATCTATCTAATAGGATGACTACAGCTGTCCAGACCTGCATCCCACCACAACAACCACTCCAGAGTAATCCCTGGGGAATGCTATCCTCCTCAGTGAGACAGTAAATGGCTACGCGCCCCCTTCTGCTCTGAGGGTATGTACTCATCTAAGAGTGATGCTCAAACTGTTGGGGTGCAGCTGTGGGACCCTATTTTCAGAGATGATGTCCTCCACCCAAGTCTCAAAAGCTGAAAGGGTCTTCAGGAGAGGTGGGTAGTCGAGCTAGGCTATCAGACGGTCACCTCTGTAGCTGTAGTGTCATCCTTCCTATGATTCCATTCAGGGGTGAACAAGGGCAGACATGTTGTTGGTACAACTTGTGCAACTGCACACGGGCGATGAGGTACATATATTAATCCTTATCTATCTATCTAATAGGATGACTACAGCTGTCCAGACCTGCATCCCACCACAACAACCACTCCGGAGTAATCCCTGGCGAATGCTATCCTCCTCAGTGACACAGTGAGAGGCTACGCGCCCCCTTCTGCTCTGAGGGTATGTACTCATCTAAGAGTGATGCTCAAACTGTTGGGGTGCAGCTGTGGGACCCTATTTTCAGAGATGATGTCCTCCACCCAAGTCTCAAAAGCCGAAAGGGTCTTCAGGAGAGGTGGGTAGTCGAGCTAGGCTATCAGACGGTCACCTATGTAGCTGTAGTGTCATCCTTCCTATGGTTCCATTCAGGGGTGGACAGGGGCGGACATGTTGTTGGTACAACTTGTGCAACTACACATGGGCCAAGAGTTAAGAGTACCAATTTCCACTTCCAAAGCTGATGAAGCTGTGCGTTATGATGAGTCATTGGGCTGATCATTAGCATAAAGACAGAATCTAAAATTTATCCACAACAAGACCATTAATATGAGGCATACAGGTAGGACTAGCTAAACATTTCTATTACCTGTATGCTCATATTAATAGGCCATATACGTCTCGCGGGGGGGTGACAGATTCTATTTAAAGCATAAACAGACATATATAAATTCTTATCTATCTAATTGGATGACGACAGCTGTCCAGACCTGCATCCCACCAAAACAACCACTCCGGAGTAATCCCTGGCGAATGCTATCCTCCTCAGTAACACAGTGACTGGCTACGCGCCCCCTTCTGCTCTGAGGGTATGTACTCATCTAAGAGTGATGCTTAAACTGTTGGGGTGCAGCTGTGGGACCCTATTTTCAGAGATGATGTCCTCCACCCAAGTCTCAAAAGCCGAAAGGGTCTTCAGGAGAGGTGGGTAGTCGAGCTAGGCTATCAGACGGTCACCTCTGTAGCTGTAGTGTCATCCTTCCTATGGTTCCATTCAGGGGTGGACAGGGGCGGACATGTTGTTGGTACAACTTGTGCAACTGCATACGGGCGATGAGGTGCATATATTAATCCTTATCTATCTATCTAATAGGATGAAGACAGCTGTCCAGACCTGTATCCCACCACAACAACCACTCCGGAGTAATCCCTGGCGAATGCTATCCTCCTCAGTGAGACAGTAAATGGCTACGCGCCCCCTTCTGCTCTGAGGGTATGTACTCATCTAAGAGTGATGCTCAAACTGTTGGGATGCAGCTGTGGGACCCTATTTTCAGAGATGATGTCCTCCACCCAAGTCTCAAAAGCTGAAAGGGTCTTCAGGAGAGGTGGGTAGTCGAGCTAGGCTATCAGACGGTCACCTCTGTAGCTGTAGTGTCATCCTTCCTATGGTTTCATTCAGGGGTGGACAGGGGCGGACATGTTGTTGGTACAACTTGTGCAACTGCACACGGGCGATGAGGGACATATATTAATTCTTATCTATCTATCTAATAGGTTGACGACAGCAGTCCAGACCTGCATCCCACCACAACCACCACTCCCGAGTAATCCCTGGCGAATGCTATCCTCCTCAGTGACACAGTGAGGGGCTACGCGCCCCCTTCTGCTCTGAGGGTATGTTCTCATCTAAGAGTGATGCTCAAACTATTGGGGTGCAGCTGTGGGACCCTATTTTCAGAGATAATGTCCTCCACCCAAGTTTCAAAAGCTGAAAGGGTCTTCAGGAGAGGTGGGTAGTCGAGCTAGGCTATCAGACGGTCACCTCTGTAGCTGTAGTGTCATCCTTCCTATGGTTCCATTCAGGGGTGGACAGGGGTGGACATGTTGTTTTTACAACTTGTGCAACTGCACACGGGCGATGAGGTACATATATTAATCCTTATCTATCTATCTAATAGGATGACGACAGCTGTCCAGACCTGCATCCCACCACAACAACCACTCCGGAGTAATCCCTGGCGAATGCTATCCTCCTCAGTAACACGTGACTGGCTACGCGCCCCCTTCTGCTCTGAGGGTATGTACTCTTCTAAGAGTGATGCTCAAACTGTTGGGGTGCAGCTGTGGGACCCTATTTTCAGAGATGATGTCCTCCACCCAAGTCTCAAAAGCTGAAAGGGTCTTCAGGAGAGGTGAGTAGTCGAGCTAGGCTATCAGACGGTCTCCTCTGTAGCTGTAGTGTCATCCTTCCTATGGTTCCATTCAGGGGTGGACAGGGGCGGACATGTTGTTGGTACAACTTGTGCAACTGCACACGGGCGATGAGGTACATATATTAATTCTTATCTATCTATCTAATAGGATGACGACAGCTGTCCAGACCTGCATCCCACCACAACCACCACTCCGGAGTAATCCCTGGCTAATTCTATCCTCCTCAGTGACACAGTGAGGTGCTACGCGCCCCCTTCTGCTCTGAGGGTATGTACTCATCTAAGAGTGGTGCTCAAACTGTTGGGGTGCAGCTGTGGGACCCTATTTTCAGAGATGATGTCCTCCACCCAAGTCTCAAAAGTTGAAAGGGTCTTCAGGAGAGGTGTGTAGTCGAACTAGGCTATCAGACGGTCACCTATGTAGCTGTAGTGTCATCCTTCCTATGGTTCCATTCAGGGGTGGACAGGGGTGGACATGTTGTTTTTACAACTTGTGCAACTGCACACGGGCGATGAGGTACATCTATTAATCCTTATCTATCTATCTAATAGGATGACGACAGCTGTCCAGACCTGCATCCCACCACAACCAGCACTCCGGAGTAATCCTTGGCGAATGCTATCCTCCTCAGTGACACAGTGAGAGGCTACGCGCCCCCTTCTGCTCTGAGGGTATGTACTCATCTAAGAGTGATGCTCAAACTGTTGGGGTGCAGCTGTGGGACCCTATTTTCAGAGATGATGTCCTCCACCCAAGTCTCAAAAGCTGAAAGGGTCTTCAGGAGAGGTGGGTAGTCGAGCTAGGCTATCAGACGGTCACCTCTGTAGCTGTAGTGTCATCCTTCCTATGGTTCCATTCAGGGGTGGATAGGGGCGGACATGTTTTGGTACAACTTGTGCAACTGCACACGGGCGATGAGGTACACATATTAATTCTTATCTATCATCTAATTGGATGACGACAGCTGTCCAGACCTGCATCCCACCACAACAACCACTCCGGAGTAATCCCTGGCGAATGCTATCCTCCTCAGTAACACAGTGACTGGCTACGCGCCCCCTTCTGCTCTGAGGGTATGTACTCTTCTAAGAGTGATGCTCAAACTGTTGGGGTGCAGCTGTGGGACCCTATTTTCAGAGATGATGTCCTCCACCCAAGTCTCAAAAGCTGAAAGGGTCTTCAGGAGAGGTGAGTAGTCGAGCTAGGCTATCAGACGGTCACCTCTGTAGCTGTAGTGTCATCCTTCCTATGGTTCCATTCAGGGGTGGACAGGGGCGGACATGTTGTTGGTACAACTTGTGCAACTGCACACGGGCGATGAGGTACATATATTAATTCTTATCTATCTATCTAATAGGATGACGACAGCTGTCCAGACCTGCATCCCACCACAACCACCACTCCGGAGTAATCCCTGGCGAATGCTATGCTCCTCAGTGACACAGTGAGGGGCTACGCTCCCCCTTCTGCTCTGAGGGTATGTACTCATCTAAAAGTGATGGTCAAACTGTTGGGGTGCAGCTGTGGGACCCTATTTTCAGAGATGATGTCCTCCACCCAAGTCTCAAAAACTGAAAGGGTCTTCAGGAGAGGTGGGTAGTCGAGCTAGGCTATCAGACGGTCACCTCTGTAGCTGTAGTGTCATCCTTCCTATGGTTCCATTCAGGGGTGGACAGGGGTGGCCATGTTTTGGTACAACTTGTGCAACTGCACATGGGCCAAGAGTTAATGGTACCAATTTCCACTTCCAAAGCTGATGAAGCTGTGCGTTATGATGAGTCATTGGGCTGATCATTAGCATAAAGACAGATTCTAAAATTTATCCACAACAAGACCATTAATATGAGGCATACAGGTAGGACTAGCTTAACATTTCTATTACCTGTATGCTCATATTAATAGGCCATATACGTCTCACGGGGGGGGTGACAGATTCTATTTAAAGCATAAACAGACATATATAAATTCTTATCTATCTAATTGGATGACGACAGCTGTCCAGACCTGCCTCCCACCACAACAACCACTCCGGAGTAATCCCTGGCGAATGCTATCCTCCTCAGTAACACAGTGACTGGCTACGCGCCCCCTTCTGCTCTGAGGGTATGTACTCATCTAAGAGTGATGCTAAAACTGTTGGGGTGCAGCTGTGGGACCCTATTTTCAGAGATGATGTCCTCCACCCAAGTCTCAAAAGCTGAAAGCGTCTTCAGGAGATGTGAGTAGTAGAGCTAGGCTTTCAGACGGTCACCTCTGTAGCTGTAGTGTCATCCTTCCTATGGTTCCATTCAGGGGTGGACAGGGGCGGACACGTTGTTGGTACAACTTGTGCAACTGCACACGGGTGATGAGGTACATATATTAATCCTTATCTATCTATCTAATAGGATGACGACAGCTGTCCAGACCTGCATCCCACCACAACAACCACTCCGGAGTAATCCCTGGCGAATGCTATCCTCCTCAGTAACACAGTGACTGGCTACGCGCCCCCTTCTGCTCTGAGGGTATGTACTCTTCTATGAGTGATGCTCAAACTGTTGGGGTGCAGCTGTGGGACCCTATTTTTAGAGATGATGTCCTCCACCCAAGTCTCAAAAGCTGAAAGGGTCTTCAGGAGAGGTGGGTAGTCGAGTTAGGCTATCAGACGGTCACCTCTGTAGCTGTAGTGTCATCCTTCCTATGGTTCCATTCAGGGGTGGACAGGGGCGGACATGTTGTTGGTACAACTTGTGGAACTGCACACGGGCGATGAGGTACATATATTAATTCTTATCTATCTATCTAATAGGATGACGACAGCTGTCCAGACCTGCATCCCACCACAACCACCACTCCGGAGTAATCCCTGGCGAATGCTATCCTCCTCAGTGACACAGTGAGGGGCTACGCGCCCCCTTCTGCTCTGAGGGTATGTACTCATCTAAGAGTGATGCTCAAACTGTTGGAGTGCAGCTGTGGGACCCTATTTTCAGAGATGATGTCCTCCACCCAAGTCTCAAAAGCTGAAAGGGTCTTCAGGAGAGGTGGGTAGTCGAGCTAGGCTATCAGACGGTCACCTCTGTAGCTGTAGTGTCATCCTTCCTATGGTTCCATTCAGGGGTGGACAGGGGCGGACATGTTTTGGTACAACTTGTGCAACTGCACACGGGCCAAGAGTTAAGGGTACCAATTTCCACTTCCAAAGCTGATGAAGCTGTGCGTTATGATGAGTCATTGGGCTGATCATTAGCATAAAGACAGATTCTAAAATTTATCCACAACAAGACCATTAATATGAGGCATACAGGTAGGACTAGCTTAACATTTCTATTACCTGTATGCTCATATTAATAGGCCATATACGTCTCGCGGGGGGGGTGACAGATTCTATTTAAAGCATAAACAGACATATATAAATTCTTATCTATCTAATAGGATGACGACAGCTGTCCAGACCTGCATCCCACCACAACAACCACTTCGGAGTAATCCCTGGCGAATGCTATCCTCCTCAGTAACACAGTGACTGACTACGCGCCCCCTTCTGCTCTGAGAGTATGTACTCATCTAAGAGTGATGCTAAAACTGTTGGGGTGCAGCTGTGGGACCCTATTTTCAGAGATGATGTCCTCCACCCAAGTCTCAAAAGCTGAAAGGGTCTTCAGGAGAGGTGGGTAGTCGAGCTAGGCTATCAGACGGTCACCTCTGTAGCTGTAGTGTCATCCTTCCTATGGTTCCATTCAGGGGTGGACAGGGGCGGACATGTTGTTGGTACAACTTGTGCAACTGCACACGGGCAATGAGGTACATATATTAATTCTTATCTATCTATCTAATTGGATGACGACAGCTGTCCAGACCTGCATCCCACCACAACAACCACTCCGGAGTAATCCCTGGCGAATGCTATGCTCCTCAGTAACACAGTGACTGGCTACGCGCCCCCTTCTGCTCTGAGGGTATGTACTCATCTAAGTGTGATTCTAAAACTGTTGGGGTGCAGCTGTGGGACCCTATTTTCAGAGATGATGTCCTCCACCCAAGTCTCAAAAGTTGAAAGGGTCTTCAGGAGAGGTGGGTAGTCGAGCTAGGCTATCAGACGGTCACCTCTGTAGCTGTAGTGTCATCCTTCCTATGAATCCATTCAGGGGTGAACAGGGGCGGACATGTTGTTGGTACAACTTGTGCAACTGCACACGGGCCAAGAGTTAAGGGTACCAATTTCCACTTCCAAAGCTGATGAAGCTGTGCGTTATGATGAGTCATTGGGCTGATCATTAGCATAAAGACAGAATCTAAAATTTATCCACAATAAGACCATTAATATGAGGCATTCAGGTAGGACTAGCTTAACATTTCTATTACCTGTATGCTCATATTAATACGCCATATACGTCTCGCGGGGGGTGACAGATTCTATTTAAAGCATAAACAGACATATATAAATTCTTATCTATCTAATTGGATGACGACAGCTGTCCAGACCTGCATCCCACCACAACAAACACTCCGGAGTAATCCCTGGCGAATGCTATCCTCCTCAGTGAGACAGTAAATGGCTACGTGCCCCCTTCTGCTCTGAGGGTATGTACTCATCTAAGAGTGATGCTCAAACTGTTGGGGTGCAGCTGTGGGACCCTATTTTCAGAGATGATGTCCTCCACGCAAGTCTCAAAAGCTGAAAGGGTCTTCAGGAGAGGTGGGTAGTCGAACTAGGCTATCAGACGGTCACCTCTGTAGCTGTAGTGTCATCCTTCCTATGGTTCCATTCAGGGGTGGACAGGGGTGGACATGTTGTTTTTACAACTTGTGCAACTGCACACGGGCGATGAGGTACATATATTGATCCTTATCTATCTATCTAATAGGATGACGACAGCTGTCCAGACCTGCATCCCACCACAACAACCACTCCGGAGTAATCCCTGGCGAATGCTATCCTCCTCAGTAACACAGTGACTGGCTACGCGCCCCCTTCTGCTCTGAGGGTATGTACTCTTCTAAGAGTGATGCTCAAACTGTTGGGGTGCAGCTGTGGGACCCTATTTTCAGAGATGATGTCCTCCACCCAAGTCTCAAAAGCTGAAAGGGTCTTCAGGAGAGGTGAGTAGTCGAGCTAGGCTATCAGACAGTCACCTCTGTAGCTGTAGTGTCATCCTTCCTATGGTTCCATTCAGGGTTGGACAGGGGCGGACATGTTGTTGGTACAACTTGTGCAACTGCACACGGGCGATGAGGTACATATATTAATTCTTATCTATCTATCTAATAGGATGACGACAGCTGTCCAGACCTGCATCCCACCACAACCACCACTCCGGAGTAATCCCTGGCGAATGCTATCCTCCTCAGTGACACAGTGAGGGGCTACGCGCCCCCTTCTGCTCTGAGGGTATGTACTCATCTAAGAGTGATGCTAAAACTGTTGGGGTGCAGCTGTGGGACCCTATTTTCAGAGATGATGTCCTCCACCCAAGTCTCAAAAGCTGAAAGGGTCTTCAGGAGAGGTGAGTAGTAGAGCTAGGCTTTCAGACGGTCACCTCTGTAGCTGTAGTGTCATCCTTCCTATGGTTCCATTCAGGGGTGGACAGGGGCGGACATGTTGTTGGTACAACTTGTGCAACTGCACACGGGCGATGAGGTACATATATTAATCCTTATCTATCTATCTAATAGGATGACGACAGCTGTCCAGACCTGCATCCCACCACAACAACCGCTCAGGAGTAATCCCTGGCGAATGCTATCCTCCTCAGTGAGACAGTAAATGGCTACGCGCCCCCTTCTGCTCTGAGGGTATGTACTCATCTAAGAGTGAAGCTCAAACTGTTGGGGTGCAGCTGTGGGACCCTATTTTCAGAGATGATGTCCTCCACCCAAGTCTCAAAAGCTGAAAGGGTCTAAAGGAGAGGTGGGTAGTCGAGCTAGGCTATCAGACGGTCACCTCTGTAGCTGTAGTGTCATCCTTCCTATGGTTCCATTCAGGGGTGGACAGGGGCGGACATGTTTTGGTACAACTTGTGCAACTGCACATGGGCCAAGAGTTAAGGGTACCAATTTCCACTTCCAAAGCTGATGAAGCTGTGCGTTATGATGAGTCATTGGGCTGATCATTAGCATAAAGACAGAATCTAAAATTTATCCACAACAAGACCATTAATATGAGGCATACAGGTAGGACTAGCTTAACATTTCTATTACCTGTATGCCAATATTAATAGGCCATATACGTCTCGCGGGGGGGGTGACAGATTCTATTTAAAGCATAAACAGACATATATAAATTCTTATCTATCTAATTGGATGACGACAGCTGTCCAGACCTGCATCCCACCACAACAACCACTCCGGAGTAATCCCTGGCGTATGCTATCCTCCTCAGTGAGACAGTAAATGGCTACTCGCCCCCTTCTGCGTTGAGGGTATGTACTCACCTAAGAGTGATGCTCAAACTGTTGGGGTGCAGCTGTGGGACCCTATTTTCAGAGATGATGTCCCCCACCCAAGTCTCAAAAGCTGAAAGGGTCTTCAGGAGAGGTGGGTAGTCGAGCTAGGCTATCAGACGGTCACTTCTGTAGCTGTAGTGTCATCCTTCCTATGGTTCCATTCAGGAGTGGACAGGGGTGGACATGTTGTTTTTACAACTTGTGCAACTGCACACGGGAGATGAGGTACATATATTAATTCTTATCTATCTATCTAATAGGATGACGACAGCTGTCCAGACCTGCATCCCACCACAACCACCACTCCGGAGTAATCCCTGGCGAATGCTATGCTCCTCAATGACACAGTGAGGGACTACGCGCCCCCTTCTGCTCTGAGCGTATGTACTCATCTAAAAGTGATGGTCAAACTGTTGGGGTGCAGCTGTGGGACCCTATTTTCAGAGATGATGTCCTCCACCCAAGTCTCAAAAGCTGAAAGGGTCTTCAGGAGAGGTGGGTAGTCGAGCTAGGCTATCAGACGGTCACCTCTGTAGCTGTAGTGTCATCCTTCCTATGGTTCCATTCAGGGGTGGACAGGGGCGGACACGTTGTTGGTACTACTTGTGCAACTGCACACGGGCCTAGAGTTAAGGGTACCAATTTCCACTTCCAAAGCTGATGAAGCTGTGCGTTATGATGAGTCATTGGGCTGATCATTAGCATAAAGACAGAATCTAAAATTTATCCACAACAAGACCATTAATATGAGGTATACAGGTAGGACTAGCTTAACATTTGTATTACCTGTATGCTCATATTAATAGGCCATATACGTCTCGCGGGGGGGGTGACAGATTCTATTTAAAGCATAAACAGACATATATAAATTCTTATCTATCTAATTGGATGACGACAGCTGTCCAGACCTGCATCCCACCACAACAACCACTCCGGAGTAATCCCTGGCGAATGCTATCCTCCTCAGTAACACAGTGACTGGCTACGCGCCCGTTTCTGCTCTGAGGGTATGTACTCACCTAAGAGTGATGCTAAAACTGTTGGGGTGCAGCTGTGGGACCCTATTTTCAGAGATGATGTCCTCCACCCAAGTCTCAAAAGCTGAAAGGGTCTTCAGGAGAGGTGGGTAGTCGAGCTAGGCTATCAGACGGTCACCTCTGTAGCTGTAGTGTCATCCTTCCCATGGTTCCATTCAGGGGTGGACAGGGGCGGACATGTTGTTGGTACAACTTGTGCAACTGCACACGGGCGATGAGGTACATATATTAATCCTTATCTATCTATCTAATAGGATGACGACAGCTTTCCAGACCTGCATCCCACCACAACAACCACTCCGGAGTAATCGCTGGCGAATGCTATCCTCCTCAGTGACAGAGTGAGAGGCTACGCGTCCCCTTCTGCTCTGAGGGTATGTACTCATCTAAGAGTGATGCGCAAACTGTTGGGGTGCAGCTGTGGGACCCTATTTTCAGAGATGATGTCCTCCACCCAAGTCTCAAAAGTTGAAAGGGTCTTCAGGAGAGGTGTGTAGTCGAGCTAGGCTATCAGACGGTCACCTCTGTAGCTGTAGTGTCATCCTTCCTATGGTTCCATTCAGGGGTGGACAGGGGTGGACATGTTGTTTTTACAACTTGTGCAACTGCACACGGGCGATGAGGTACATATATTAATCCTTATCTATCTATCTAATAGGATGACGACAGCTGTCCAGACCTGCATCCCACCACAACAACCACTCCGGAGTAATCCCTGGCGAATGCTATCCTCCTCAGTAACACAGTGACTGGCTACGCGCCCCCTTCTGCTCTGAGGGTATGTACTCTTCTAAGAGTGATGCTCAAACTGTTGAGGTGCAGCTGTGGGACCCTATTTTCAGAGATGATGTCCTCCACCCAAGCCTCAAAAGCTGAAAGGGTCTTCAGGAGAGGTGGGTAGTCGAGCTAAGCTATCAGACGGTCACCTCTGTAGCTGTAGTGTCATCCTTCCTATGGTTCCATTCAGGGGTGAACAAGGGCAGACATGTTGTTGATGCAACTGCACACGGGCCAAGAGGTAAGAGGACCAATTTCCACCTCCAAAGCAGATGATACTGTGCGTTATGATGAGTCATTGGGGTGATCATTAGCATAAAGACAGAATATAAAATTTATCCACAACAAGACCATTAATATGAGGTATACAGGTCGGACTAGCTTAACATTTCTATTACCTGTATGCCCATATTAATAAGTCACATACGTCTCGGGTGGGGAGAGAAAGATTCAGTTTAAAGCATAAAACATACATATATAAATTCTTATCTATCTAATAGGATAACAACAGCTGTCCAGACTTTCATCCCACCACAACCACAACTCCGGAGTAATCCCTGGCGAATGCTATCCTCCTCAGTGACACAGTGAGAGGCTACGTGCCCCCTTCTGCTCTGAGGGTATGTACTCATCTAAGAGTGATGCTCAAACTGTTGGGGTGCAGCTGTGGGACCCTATTTTCAGAGATGATGTCCTCCACCCAAGTCTCAAAAGCTGAAAGGGTCTTCAGGAGAGGTGGGTAGTCGAGCTAGGCTATCAGACGGTCACCTCTGTAGCTGTAGTGTCATCCTTCCTATGGTTCCATTCAGGGGTGGACAGGGGCGGCCATGTTTTGGTACAACTTGTGCAACTGCACATGGGCCAAGAGTTAAGGGTACCAATTTCCACTTCCAAAGCTGATGAAGCTGTGCGTTATGATGAGTCATTGGGCTGATCATTAGCATAAAGACAGATTCTAAAATTTATCCACAACAAGACCATTAATATGAGGCATACAGGTAGGACTAGCTTAACATTTCTATTACCTGTATGCTCATATTAATAGGCCATATACGTCTCGCGGGGGGGGGGGTGACAGATTCTATTTAAAGCATAAACAGACATATATAAATTCTTATCTATCTAATTGGATGACGACAGCTGTCCAGACCTGCATCCCACCACAACAACCACTCCGGAGTAATCCCTGGCGAATGCTATCCTCCTCAGTAACACAGTGACTGGCTACGCGCCCCCTTCTTCTCTGAGGGTATGTACTCATCTAAGAGTGATGCTAAAACTGTTGGGGTGCAGCTGTGGGACCCTATTTTCAGAGATGATGTCCTCCACCCAAGTCTCAAAAGCTGAAAGGGTCTTCAGGAGAGGTGAGTAGTAGAGCTAGGCTTTCAGACGGTCACCTCTGTAGCTGTAGTGTCATCCTTCCTAAGGTTCCATTCAGGGGTGGACAGGGGCGGACATGTTGTTGGTACAACTTGTGCAACTGCACACGGGCGATGAGGTACATATATTAATTCCTATCTATCTTTCTAATAGGATGACAACAGCTGTCCAGACCTGCATCCCACCACAACAACCACTCCGGAGTAATCCCTGGCGAATGCTATCCTCCTCAGTAACACAGTGAGGGGCTACGTGCCCCCTTCTGCTCTGAGGGTATGTACTCATCTATGAGTGATGCTCAAACTGTTGGGGTGCAGCTGTGGGACCCTATTTTTAGAGATGATGTCCTCCACCCAAGTCTCAAAAGCTGAAAGGGTCTTCAGGAGAGGTGGGTAGTCGAGCTAGGCTATCAGACGGTCACCTCTGTAGCTGTAGTGTCATCCTTCCTATGGTTCCATTCAGGGGTGGACAGGGGCGGACATGTTGTTGGTACAACTTGTGGAACTGCACACGGGCGATGAGGTACATATATTAATTCTTATCTATCTATCTAATAGGATGACGACAGCTGTCCAGACCTGCATCCCACCACAACCACCACTCCGGAGTAATCCCTGGCGAATGCTATCCTCCTCAGTGACACAGTGAGGGGCTACGCTCCCCCTTCTGCTCTGAGGGTATGTACTCATCTAAGAGTGATGCTCAAACTGTTGGAGTGCAGCTGTGGGACCCTATTTTCAGAGATGATGTCCTCCACCCAAGTCTCAAAAGCTGAAAGGGTCTTCAGGAGAGGTGGGTAGTCGAGCTAGGCTATCAGACGGTCACCTCTGTAGCTGTAGTGTCATCCTTCCTATGGTTCCATTCAGGGGTGGACAGGGGCGGACATGTTGTTGGTACAACTTGTGCAACTGCACACGGGCGATGAGGTACATATATTAATTCTTATCTATCTATCTAATAGGATGACGACAGCTGTCCAGACCTGCATCCCACCACAACCACCACTCCGGAGTAATCCCTGGCGAATGCTATCCTCCTCAGTGACACAGTGAGGGGCTACGCGCCCCCTTCTGCTCTGAGGGTATGTACTCATCTAAGAGTGATGCTCAAACTGTTGAGGTGCAGCTGTGGGACCCTATTTTCAGAGATGATGTCCTCCACCCAAGTCTCAAAAGCTGAAAGGGTCTTCAGGAGAGGTGGATAGTCGAGCTAGGCTATCAGACGGTCACCTCTGTAGCTGTAGTGTCATCCTTCCTATGGTTCCATTCAGGGGTGGACAGGGGCGGACATGTTGTTGGTACAACTTGTGCAACTGCACACGGGCGATGAGGTACATATATTAATCCTTATCTATCTATCTAATAGGATGACGACAGCTGTCCAGACCTGCATCCCACCACAACAACCACTCCGGAGTAATCCCTGGCGAATGCTATCCTCCTCAGTGAGACAGTAAATGGCTACGCGCCCCCTTCTGCTCTGAGGGTATGTACTCATCTAAGAGTGATGCTCAAACTGTTGGGGTGCAGCTGTGGGACCCTATTTTCAGAGATGATGTCCTGCACCCAAGTCTCAAAAGCTGAAAGGGTCTACAGGAGAGGTGGGTAGTCGAGCTAGGCTATCAGACGGTCACCTCTGTAGCTGTAGTGTCATCCTTCCTATGGTTCCATTCAGGGGTGGACAGGGGTGGACATGTTGTTTTTACAACTTGTGCAACTGCACACGGGCGATGAGGTACATATATTAATCCTTATCTATCTATCTATCTAATAGGATGACGACAGCTGTCCAGACCTGCATCCCACCACAACAACCACTCCGGAGTAATCCCTGGCGAATGCTATCCTCCTCAGTGAGACAGTAAATGGCTACGCGCCCCCTTCTGCTCTGAGGGTATGTACTCATCTAAGAGTGATGCTCAAACTGTTGGGGTGCAGCTGTGGGACCCTATTTTCAGAGATGATGTCCTCCACCCAAGTCTCAAAAGCTGAAAGGGTCTTCAGGAGAGGTGGGTAGTCGAGCTAGGCTATCAGACGGTCACCTCTGTAGCTGTAGTGTCATCCTTCCTATGGTTCCATTCAGGGGTGAACAAGGGCAGACATGTTGTTGATGCAACTGCACACGGGCCAAGAGGTAAGAGGACCAATTTCCACTTCCAAAGCTGATGAAGCTGTGCGTTATGATGATTCATTGGGCTGATCATTAGCATAAAGACAGAATCTAAAATTTATCCACAACAAGACCATTAATATGAGGAATACAGGTAGGACTAGCTTAACATTTCTATTACCTGTATGCTCATATTAATAGGCCATATACGTCTCGCGGGGGGGGTGACAGATTCTATTTAAAGCATAAACAGACATATATAAATTCTTATCTATCTAATTGGATGATGACAGCTGTCCAGACCTGCATCCCACCACAACAACCACTCCGGAGTAATCCCTGGCGAATGCTATCCTCCTCAGTGAGATAGTACATGGCTACGCGCCCCCTTCTGCTCTGAGGGTATATACTCATCTAAGAGTGATGCTCAAACTGTTGGGGTGCAGCTGTGGGACCCTATTTTCAGAGATGATGTCCTCCACCCAAGTCTCAAAAGCTGAAAGGGTCTTCAGGAGAGGTGGGTAGTCGAGCTAGGCTATCAGACGGTCACCTCTGTAGCTGTAGTGTCATCCTTCCTATGATTCCATTCAGGGGTGAACAAGGGCAGACATGTTGTTGGTACAACTTGTGCAACTGCACACGGGCGAAGAGGTACATATATTAATCCTTATCTATCTATCTAATAGGATGACGACAGCTGTCCAGACCTGCATCCCACCACAACCACCACTCCGGAGTAATCCCTGGCGAATGCTATCCTCCTCAGTGACACAGTGAGAGGCTACGCGCCCCCTTCTGCTCTGAGGGTATGTACTCATCTAAGAGTGATGCTCAAACTGTTGGGGTGCAGCTGTGGGACCCTATTTTCAGAGATGATGTCCTCCACCCAAGTCTCAAAAGCTGAAAGGGTCTTCAGGAGAGGTGGGTAGTCGAGCTAGGCTATCAGACGGTCACCTCTGTAGCTGTAGTGTCATCCTTCCTATGGTTCCATTCAGGGGTGGACAGGGGCGGACATGTTGTTGGTACAACTTGTGCAACTACACATGGGCCAAGAGTTAAGGGTACCAATTTCCACTTCCAAAGCTGATGAAGCTGTGCGTTATGATGAGTCATTGGGCTGATCATTAGCATAAAGACAGAATCTAAAATTTATCCACAACAAGACCATTAATATGAGGCATACAGGTAGGACTAGCTTAACATTTCTATTACCTGTATGCTCATATTAATAGGCCATATACGTCTCGCGGGGGGGGTGACAGATTCTATTTAAAGCATAAACAGATATATATAAATTCTTATCTATCTAATTGGATGATGACAGCTGTCCAGACCTGCATCCCACCACAACAACCACTCCGGAGTAATCCCTGGTGAATGCTATCCTCCTCAGTTACCCAGTGACTGGCTACGTGCCCCCTTCTGCTCTGAGGGTATGTACTCATCTAAGAGTGATGCTAAAACTGTTGGGGTGCAGCTGTGGGACCCTATTTTCAGAGATGATGTCCTCCACCCAAGTCTAAAAAGCTGAAAAGGTCTTCAGGAGAGGTGGGTAGTCGAGCTAGGCTATCAGACGGTCACCTCTGTAGCTGTAGTGTCATCCTTCCTATGGTTCCATTCAGGGGTGGACAGGGGTGGACATGTTGTTTTTACAACTTGTGCAACTGCACACGGGCGATGAGGTACATATATTAATCCTTATCTATCTATCTAATAGGATGACGACAGCTGTCCAGACCTGCATCCCACCACAACAATCACTCCGGAGTAATCCCTGGCGAATGCTATCCTCCTCAGTAACACAGTGACTGGCTACGCGCCCCCTTCTGCTCTGAGGGTATGTACTCTTCTAAGAGTGATGCTCAAACTGTTGGGGTGCAGCTGTGGGACCCTATTTTCAGAGATGATGTCCTCCACCCAAGTCTCAAAAGCTGAAAGGGTCTTCAGGAGAGGTGAGTAGTCGAGCTAGGCTATCAGACGGTCACCTCTGTAGCTGTAGTGTCATCCTTCCTATGGTTCCATTCAGGGGTGGACAGGGGTGGACATGTTGTTGGTACAACTTGTGCAACTGGACACGGGCGATGAGGTACATATATTAATTCTTATCTATCTATCTAATAGGATGACGACAGCTGTCCAGACCTGCATCCCACCACAACCACCACTCCGGAGTAATCCCTGGCGAATGCTATCCTCCTCAGTGACACAGTGAGGGGCTACGCGCCCCCTTCTGCTCTGAGGGTATGTACTCATCTAAGAGTGATGCTCAAACTGTTGGGGTGCAGATGTGGGACCCTATTTTCAGAGATGATGTCCTCCACCCAAGTCTCAAAAGCTGAAAGGGTCTTCAGGAGAGGTGGGTAGTCGAGCTAGGCTATCAGACGGTCACCTCTGTAGCTGTAGTGTCATCCTTCCTATGGTTCCATTCAGGGGTGGACAGGGGAGGACATGTTGTTGGTACAACTTGTGCAACTACACACGGGCCAAGAGTTAAGGGTACCAATTTCCACTTCCAAAGCTGATGAAGCTGTGCGTTATGATGAGTCATTGGGCTGATCATTAGCATAAAGACAGAATCTAAAATTTATCCACAACAAGACCATTAATATGAGGCATACAGGTAGGACTAGCTTAACATTTCTATTACCTATATGCTCATATTAATAGGCCATATACGTCTCGCGGGGGGGTGATAGATTCTATTTAAAGCATAAACAGACATATATAAATTCTTATCTATCTAATTGAATGACGGCAGCTGTCCAGACCTGCATCCCACCACAACAACCACTCCGGAGTAATCCCTGGCGAATGCTATCCTCCTCAGTAACACAGTGACTGGCTACGCGCCCCCTTCTGCTCTGAGGGTATGTACTCTTCTAAGAGTGATGCTCAAACTGTTGGGGTGCAGCTGTGGGACCCTATTTTCAGAGATGATGTCCTCCACCCAAGTCTCAAAAGTTGAAAGGGTCTTCAGGAGAGGTGAGTAGTCGAGCTAGGCTATCAGACGGTCACCTCTGTAGCTGTAGTGTCATCCTTCCTATGGTTCCATTCAGGGGTGGACAGGGGCGGACATGTTGTTGGTACAACTTGTGCAACTGCACACGGGCGATGAGGTACATATATTAATTCTTATCTATCTATCTATCTATCTATCTAATAGGATGACGACAGCTGTCCAGACCTGCATCCCACCACAACAACCACTCCGGAGTAATCCCTGGCGAATGCTATCCTCCTCAGTGACACAGTGAGGGGCTACGCGCCCCCTTCTGCTCTGAGGGTATGTACTCATCTAAGAGTGATGCTCAAACTTTTGGGGTGCAGCTGTGGGACCCTATTTTCAGAGATGATATCCTCCACCCAAGTCTCAAAAGCTGAAAGGGTCTTCAGGAGAGGTGGGTAGTCGAGCTAGGCTATCAGACGGTCACCTCTGTAGCTGTAGTGTCATCCTTCCTATGGTTCCATTCAGGGGTGGACAGGGGTGGACATGTTGTTTTTACAACTTGTGCAACAGCACACGGGCGATGAGGTACATATATTAATCCTTATCTATCTATCTAATAGGATGACGACAGCTGTCCAAACCTACATCCCACCACAACAACCACTCCGGAGTAATCCCTGGCGAATGCTATCCTCCTCAGTGAGACAGTAAATGGCTACGATCCCCCTTCTGCTCTGAGGGTATGTACTCATCTAAGAGTGATGCTCAAACTGTTGGGGTGCAGCTGTGGGACCCTATTTTCAGAGATGATGTCCTCCACCCAAGTCTCAAAAGCTGAAAGGGTCTTCAGGAGAAGTGGGTAGTCGAGCTAGGCTATCAGACGGTAACCTCTGTAGCTGTAGTGTCATCCTTCCTATGGTTCCATTCAGGGGTGGACAGGGGCGGACATGTTGTTGGTACAACTTGTGCAACTGCACACGGACGATGAGGTACATATATTAATCCTTATCTATCTATCTAATAGGATGACGACAGCTGTCCAGACCTGCATCCCACCACAACAACCACTCCGGAGTTATCCCTGGCGAATGCTATCCTCCTCAGTAACACAGTGACTGGCTACGCGCCCCCTTCTGCTCTGAGGGTATGTACTCATCTAAGAGTGATGCTCAAACTGTTGGGGTGCAGCTGTGGGACCCTATTTTCAGAGATGATGTCCTCCACCCAAGTCTCAAAAGCTGAAAGGGTCTTCAGGAGAGGTGGGTAGTCGAGCTAGGCTATCAGACGGTCACCTCTGTAGCTGTAGTGTCATCCTTCCTATGGTTCCATTCAGGGGTGGATAGGGGTGGACATGTTGTTTTTACAACTTGTGCAATTGCACACGGTCGATGAGGTACATATATTAATCCTTATCTATCTATCTAATAGGATGACGACAGCTGTCCAGACCTGCATCCCACCACAACCACCACTCCGGAGTAATCCCTGGCGAATGCTATCCTCCTCAGTAACACAGTGACTGGCTACGCGCCCCCTTCTGCTCTGAGGGTATGTACTCTTCCAAGAGTGATGCTCAAACTGTTGGGGTGCAGCTGTGGGACCCTATTTTCAGAGATGATGTCCTCCACCCAAGTCTCAAAAGCTGAAAGGGTCTTCAAGAGAGGTGAGTAGTCGAGCTAGGCTATCAGACGGTCACCTCTGTAGCTGTAGTGTCATCCTTCCTATGATTCCATTCTAGGGGTGGACAGGGGCGGACATGTTGTTGGTACAACTTGTGCAACTGCACACGGGCGATGAGGAACATATATTAATTCTTATCTATCTATCTATCTAATAGGATGACGACAGCTGTCCAGACCTGCATCCCACCACAACCACCACTCCGGAGTAATCCCTGGCGAATGCTATCCTCCTCAGTGACACAGTAAGGGGCTACACGCCCCTTTCTGCTCTGAGGGTTTGTACTCATCTAAGAGTGATGCTCAAACTGTTGGGGTGCAGCTGTGGGACCCTATTTTCAGAGATGATGTCCTCCACCCAAGTCTCAAAAGCTGAAAGGGTCTTCAGGAGAGGTGAGTAGTAGAGCTAGGCTTTCAGACGGTCACCTCTGTAGCTGTAGTGTCATCCTTCCTATGGTTCCATTCAGGGGTGGACAGGGGCGGACATGTTGTTGGTACAACTTGTGCAACTGCACACGGGCGATGAGGTACATATATTAATCCTTATCTATCTATCTAATAGGATGACGACAGCTGTCCAGACCTGCATCCCACCACAACAACCACTCCGGAGTAATCCCTGGCGAATGCTATCCTCCTCAGTAACACAGTGAGGGGCTACGTGCCCCCTTCTGCTCTGAGGGTATGTACTCTTCTATGAGTGATGCTCAAACTGTTGGGGTGCAGCTGTGGGACCCTATTTTTAGAGATGATGTCCTCCACCCAAGTCTCAAAAGCTGAAAGGGTCTTCAGGAGAGGTGGGTAGTCGAGCTAGGCTATCAGACGGTCACCTCTGTAGCTGTAGTGTCATCCTTCCTATGGTTCCATTCAGGGGTGGACAGGGGCGGACATGTTGTTGGTACAACTTGTGCAACTGCACATGGGCGATGAGGTACATATATTAATTCTTATCTATCTATCTAATAGGATGACGACAGCTGTCCAGACCTGCATCCCACCACAACCACCACTCCGGAGTAATCCCTGGCGAATGCTATCCTCCTCAGTGACACAGTGAGGGACTACGCGCCCCCTTCTGCTCTGAGGGTATGTACTCATCTAAGAGTGATGCTCAAACTGTTGAGGTGCAGCTGTGGGACCCTATTTTCAGAGATGATGTCCTCCACCCAAGTCTCAAAAGCTGAAAGGGTCTTCAGGAGAGGTGGATAGTCGAGCTAGGCTATCAGACGGTCACCTCTGTAGCTGTAGTGTCATCCTTCCTATGGTTCCATTCAGGGGTGGACAGGGGCGGACATGTTGTTGGTACAACTTGTGCAACTGCACACGGGCGATGAGGTACATATATTAATCCTTATCTATCTATCTAATAGGATGACGACAGCTGTCCAGACCTGCATCCCACCACAACAACCACTCCGGAGTAATCCCTGGCGAATGCTATCCTCCTCAGTGAGACAGTAAATGGCTACGCGCCCCCTTCTGCTCTGAGGGTATGTACTCATCTAAGAGTGATGCTCAAACTGTTGGGGTGCAGCTGTGGGACCCTATTTTCAGAGATGATGTCCTCCACCCAAGTCTCAAAAGCTGAAAGGGTCTTCAGGAGAGGTGGCTAGTCGAGCTATGCTATCAGACGGTCACCTCTGTAGCTGTAGTGTCATCCTTCCTATGATTCCATTCAGGGGTGAAAAAGGGCAGACATGTTGTTGGTACAACTTGTGCAACTGCACTCGGGCGATGAGGTACATATATTAATCCTTATCTATCTAACTAATAGGATGACGACAGCTGTCCAGACCTGCATCCCACCACAACAACCACTCCGGAGTAATCCCTGGCGAATGCTATCCTCCTCAGTAACACAGTGACTGGCTACGTGCCCCCTTCTGCTCTGAAGGTATGTACTCTTCTAAGAGTGATGCTCAAACTGTTGGGGTGCAGCTGTGGGACCCTATTTTCAGAGATGATGTCCTCCACCCAAGTCTCAAAAGGTGAAAGGGTCTTCAGGAGAGGTGGGTAGTCGAGCTAGGCTATCAGACGGTCACCTCTGTAGCTGTAGTGTCATCCTTCCTATGGTTCCATTCAGGGGTGAACAAGGGCAGACATGTTGTTGATGCAACTGCACACGGGCCAAGAGGTAAGAGGACCAATTTCCACTTCCAAAGCTGATGAAGCTGTGCGTTATGATGAGTCATTGGGGTGATCATTAGCATAAAGACAGAATATAAAATTTATCCACAACAAGACCATTAATATGAGTTATACAGGTAGGACTAGCTTAACATTTCTATTACCTGTATGCCCATATTAATAAGTCACATACGTCTCGGGTGGGGAGGGAAAGATTCAGTTTAAAGCTTAAAACATACATATATAAATTCTTATCTATCTAATAGGATGACAACAGCTGTCCAGACCTGCATCCCACCACAACCACCACTCCGGGGTAATCCCTGGCGAATGCTATCCTCCTCAGTGACACAGTGAGAGGCTACGCGCCCCCTACTTCTCTGAGGGTATGTACTCATCTAAGAGTGAAGCTCAAACTGTTGGGGTGCAGCTGTGGGACCCTATTTTCAGAGATGATGTCCTCCACCCAAGTCTCAAAAGTTGAAAGGGTTTTCAGGAGAGGTGGGTAGTCGTGCTAGGCTATCAGACGGTCACCTCTGTAGCTGTAGTGTCATCCTTCCTATGATTCCATTCAGGGGTGAACAAGGGCAGACATGTTGTTGGTACAACTTGTGCAACTGCACACGGGCGAAGAGGTACATATATTAATCCTTATCTATCTAATAGGATGACGACAGCTGTCCAAACCTGCATCCCTCCACAACAACCACTCCGGAGTAATCCCTGGCGAATGCTATCCTCCTCAGTGAGACAGTAAATGGCTACGCGCCCCCTTCTGCTCTGAGGGTATGTACTCATCTAAGAGTGATGCTCAAACTGTTGGGGTGCAGCTGTGGGACCCTATTTTCAGAGATGATGTCCTCCACCCAAGTCTCAAAAGCTGAAAGGGTCTTCAGGAGAGGTGGGTAGTCGAGCTAGGCTATCAGACGGTCACCTCTGTAGCTGTAGTGTCATCCTTCCTATGGTTCCATTCAGGGGTGGACAGGGGTGGACATGTTGTTTTTACAACTTGTGCAACTGCACACGGGCGATGACGTACATATATTAATCCTTATCTATCTATCTAATAGGATGACGACAGCTGTCCAAACCTGCATCCCACCACAACAACCACTCCGGAGTAATTCCTGGCGAATGCTATCCTCCTCAGTAACACAGTGACTGGCTACGCGCCCCCTTCTGCTCTGAGGGTATGTACTCATCTAAGAGTGATGCTAATACTGTTGGGGTGCAGCTGTGGGACCCTATTTTCAGAGGTGATGTCCTCCACCCAAGTCTCAAAAGCTGAAAGGGTCTTCAGGAGAGGTGAGTAGTCGAGCTAGGCTATCAGACGGTCACCTCTGTAGCTGTAGTGTCATCCTTCCTATGGTTCCATTCAGGGGTGGACAGGGGTGAACATGTTGTTTTTACAACTTGTGCAACTGCACACGGGCGATGAGGTACATATATTAATCCTTTTCTATCTATCTAATAGGATGACGTCAGCTGTCCAAACCTGCATCCCACCACAACAACCACTCCGGAGTAATCCCTGGCGAATGCTATCCTCCTCAGTGACACAGTGAGGGGCTACGCGCCCCCTTCTGCTCTGAGGGTATGTACTCATCTAAGAGTGATGCTCAAACTGTTGGGGTGCAGCTGTGGGACCCTATTTTCAGAGATGATGTCCTCCACCCAAGTCTCAAAAGCTGAAAGGGTCTTCAGGAGAGGTGGGTAGTCAAGCTAGGCTATCAGACGGTCACCTCTGTAGCTGTAGTGTCATCCTTCCTATGGTTCCATTCAGGGTTGGACAGGGGTGGACATGTTGTTGGTACAACTTGTGCAACTACACACGGGCCAAGAGTTAAGGGTACCAATTTCCACTTCCAAAGCTGATGAAGCTGTGCGTTATGATGATTCATTGGGCTGATCATTAGCATAAAGACAGAATCTAAAATTTATCCACAACAAGACCATTAATATGAGGAATACAGGTAGGACTAGCTTAACATTTCTATTACCTGTATGCTCATATTAATAGGCCATATACGTCTCGCGGGGGGGTGACAGATTCTATTTAAAGCATAAACAGACATATATAAATTCTTATCTATCTAATTGGATGATGACAGCTGTCCAGACCTGCATCCCACCACAACAACCACTCCGGAGTAATCCCTGGCGAATGCTATCCTCCTCAGTGAGATAGTACATGGCTACGCGCCCCCTTCTGCTCTGAGGGTATATACTCATCTAAGAGTGATGCTCAAACTGTTGGGGTGCAGCTGTGGGACCCTATTTTCAGAGATGATGTCCTCCACCCAAGTCTCAAAAGCTGAAAGGGTCTTCAGGAGAGGTGGGTAGTCGAGCTAGGCTATCAGACGGTCACCTCTGTAGCTGTAGTGTCATCCTTCCTATGATTCCATTCAGGGGTGAACAAGGGCAGACATGTTGTTGGTACAACTTGTGCAACTGCACACGGGCGAAGAGGTACATATATTAATCCTTATCTATCTATCTAATAGGATGACGACAGCTGTCCAGACCTGCATCCCACCACAACCACCACTCCGGAGTAATCCCTGGCGAATGCTATCCTCCTCAGTGACACAGTGAGGGGCTACGCGCCCCCTTCTGCTCTGAGGGTATGTACTCATCTAAGAGTGATGCTCAAACTGTTGGGGTGCAGCTGTGGGACCCTATTTTCAGAGATGATGTCCTCCACCCAAGTCTCAAAAGCTGAAAGGGTCTTCAGGAGAGGTGGGTAGTCGAGCTAGGCTATCAGACGGTCACCTCTGTAGCTGTAGTGTCATCCTTCCTATGGTTCCATTCAGGGGTGGACAGGGGCGGACATGTTGTTGGTACAACTTGTGCAACTACACATGGGCCAAGAGTTAAGGGTCCCAATTTCCACTTCCAAAGCTGATGAAGCTGTGCGTTATGATGAGTCATTGGGCTGATCATTAGCATAAAGACAGAATCTAAAATTTATCCACAACAAGACCATTAATATGAGGCATACAGGTAGGACTAGCTTAACATTTCTATTACCTGTATGCTCATATTAATAGGCCATATACGTCTCTCGGGGGGGGTGACAGATTCTATTTAAAGCATAAACAGACATATATAAATTCTTATCTATCTAATTGGATGATGACAGCTGTCCAGACCTGCATCCCACCACAACAACCACTCCGGAGTAAACCCTGGTGAATGCTATCCTCCTCAGTTACCCAGTGACTGGCTACGCGCCCCCTTCTGCTCTGAGGGTATGTACTCATCTAAGAGTGATGCTAAAACTGTTGGGGTGCAGCTGTGGGACCCTATTATCAGAGATGATGTCCTCCACCCAAGTCTAAAAAGCTGAAAAGGTCTTCAGGAGAGGTGGGTAGTCGAGCTAGGCTATCAGACGGTCACCTCTGTAGCTGTAGTGTCATCCTTCCTATGGTTCCATTCAGGGGTGGACAGGGGCGGACATGTTGTTGGTACAACTTGTGCAACTGCACACGGGCGATGAGGTGCATATATTAATCCTTATCTATCTATCTAATAGGATGACGACAGCTGTCCAGACCTGCATCCCACCACAACAACCACTCCGGAGTAATCCCTGGCGAATGCTATCCTCCTCAGTGAGACAGTAAATGGCTACGCGCCCCCTTCTGCTCTGAGGGTATGTACTCATCTAAGAGTGATGCTCAACCTGTTGGGATGCAGCTGTGGGACCCTATTTTCAGAGATGATGTCCTCCACCCAAGTCTAAAAAGCTGAAAAGGTCTTCAGGAGAGGTGGGTAGTCGAGCTAGGCTATCAGACGGTCACCTCTGTAGCTGTAGTGTCATCCTTCCAATGGTTCCATTCAGGGGTGGACAGGGGTGGACATGTTGTTTTTACAACTTGTGCAACTGCACACGGGCGATGAGGTACATATATTAATCCTTATCTATCTATCTAATAGGATGACGACAGCTGTCCAGACCTGCATCCCACCACAACAATCACTCCGGAGTAATCCCTGGCGAATGCTATCCTCCTCAGTAACACAGTGACTGGCTACGCGCCCCCTTCTGCTCTGAGGGTATGTACTCTTCTAAGAGTGATGCTCAAACTGTTGGGGTGCAGCTGTGGGACCCTATTTTCAGAGATGATGTCCTCCACCCAAGTCTCAAAAGCTGAAAGGGTCTTCAGGAGAGGTGAGTAGTCGAGCTAGGCTATCAGACGGTCACCTCTGTAGCTGTAGTGTCATCCTTCCTATGGTTCCATTCAGGGGTGGACAGGGGCGGACATGTTGTTGGTACAACTTGTGCAACTGGACACGGGCGATGAGGTACATATATTAATCCTTATCTATCTATCTAATAGGATGACGACAGCTGTCCAGACCTGCATCCCACCACAACCACCACTCCGGAGTAATCCCTGGCGAATGCTATCCTCCTCAGTGACACAGTGAGGGGCTACGCGCCCCCTTCTGCTCTGAGGGTATGTACTCATCTAAGAGTGATGCTCAAACTGTTGGGGTGCAGCTGTGGGACCCTATTTTCAGAGATGATGTCCTCCACCCAAGTCTCAAAAGCTGAAAGGGTCTTCAGGAGAGGTGGGTAGTCGAGCTAGGCTATCAGACGGTCACCTCTGTAGCTGTAGTGTCATCCTTCCTATTGTTCCATTCAGGGGTGGACAGGGGCGGACATGTTGTTGGTACAACTTGTGCAACTACACACGGGCCAAGAGTTAAGGGTACCAATTTCCACTTCCAAAGCTGATGAAGCTGTGCGTTATGATGAGTCATTGGGCTGATCATTAGCATAAAGACAGAATCTAAAATTTATCCACAACAAGACCATTAATATGAGGCATACAGGTAGGACTAGCTTAACATTTCTATTACCTATATGCTCATATTAATAGGCCATATACGTCTCGCGGGGGGGTGATAGATTCTATTTAAAGCATAAACAGACATATATAAATTCTTATCTATCTAATTGAATGACGGCAGCTGTCCAGACCTGCATCCCACCACAACAACCACTCCGGAGTAATCCCTGGCGAATGCTATCCTCCTCAGTAACACAGTGACTGGCTACGCGCCCCCTTCTGCTCTGAGGGTATGTACTCATCTAAGAGTGATGCTCAAACTGTTGGGGTGCAGCTGTGGGACCCTATTTTCAGAGATGATGTCCTCCACCCAAGTCTCAAAAGCTGAAAGGGTCTTCAGGAGAGGTGAGTAGTCGAGCTAGGCTATCAGACGGTCACCTCTGTAGCTGTAATGTCATCCTTCCTATGGTTCCATTCAGGGGTGGACAGGGGTGGACATGTTGTTTTTACAACTTGTGCAACAGCACACGGGCGATGAGGTACATATATTAATCCTTATCTATCTATCTATCTATCTATCTATCTATCTATCTAATAGGATGACGACAGCTGTCCAGACCTGCATCCCACCACAACAACCACTCCGGAGTAATCCCTGGCGAATGCTATCCTCCTCAGTGACACAGTGAGGGGCTACGCGCCCCCTTCTGCTCTGAGGGTATGTACTCATCTAAGAGTGATGCTCAAACTGTTGGGGTGCAGCTGTGGGACCCTATTTTCAGAGATGATATCCTCCACCCAAGTCTCAAAAGCTGAAAGGGTCTTCAGGAGAGGTGGGTAGTCGAGCTAGGCTATCAGACGGTCACCTCTGTAGCTGTAGTGTCATCCTTCCTATGGTTCCATTCAGGGGTGGACAGGGGTGGACATGTTGTTTTTACAACTTGTGCAACAGCACACGGGCGATGAGGTACATATATTAATCCTTATCTATCTATCTATCTAATAGGATGACGACAGCTGTCCAGACCTGCATCCCACCACAACTACCACTCCGGAGTAATCCCTGGCGAATGCTATCCTCCTCAGTGACACAGTGACTGGCTACTCGCCCCCTTCTGCTCTGAGGGTATGTACTCTTCTAAGAGTGATGCTCAAACTGTTGGGGTGCACCTGTGGGACCGTATTTTCAGAGATGATGTCCTCCACCCAAGTCTCAAAAGCTGAAAGGGTCTTCAGGAGAGGTGAGTAGTTGAGCTAGGCTATCAGACGGTCACCTCTGTAGCTGTAGTGTCATCCTTCCTATGGTTCCATTCAGGGGTGGACAGGGGCGGACATGTTGTTGGTACAACTTGTGCAACTGCACACGGGCGATGAGGTACATATATTAATCCTTATCTATCTATCTAATAGGATGACGACAGGTGTCCAGACCTGCATCCCACCACAACAACCACTCCGGAGTAATCCCTGGCGAATGCTATCCTCCTCAGTGAGACAGTAAATGGCTACGCGCCCCCTTCTGCTCTGAGGGTATGTACTCATCTAAGAGTGATGCTCAAACTGTTGGGGTGCAGCTGTGGGACCCTATTTTCAGAGATGATGTCCTCCACCCAAGTCTCAAAAGCTGAAAGGGTCTTCAGGAGAGGTGGGTAGTCGAGCTAGGCTATCAGATGGTCACCTCTGTAGCTGTAGTGTCATCCTTCCTATGGTTCCATTCAGGGGTGGATATGGGTGGACATGTTGTTTTTACAACTTGTGCAATTGCACACGGTCGATGAGGTACATATATTAATCCTTATCTATCTATCTAATAGGATGACGACAGCTGTCCAAACCTGCATCCCTCCACAACAACCACTCGGAGTAATCCCTGGCGAATGCTATCCTCCTCAGTAACACAGTGACTGGCTACGCGCCCCCTTCTGCTCTGAGGGTATGTACTCTTCCAAGAGTGATGCTCAAACTGTTGGGGTGCAGCTGTGGGACCCTATTTTCAGAGATGATGTCCTCCACCCAAGTCTCAAAAGCTGAAAGGGTCTTCAAGAGAGGTGAGTAGTCGAGCTAGGCTATCAGACGGTCACCTCTGTAGCTGTAGTGTCATCCTTCCTATGATTCCATTCTAGGGGTGGACAGGGGCGGACATGTTGTTGGTACAACTTGTGCAACTGCACACGGGCGATGAGGAACATATATTAATTCTTATCTATCTATCTATCTAATAGGATGACGACAGCTGTCCAGACCTGCATCCCACCACAACCACCACTCCGGAGTAATCCCTGGCGAATGCTATCCTCCTCAGTGACACAGTAAGGGGCTACACGCCCCCTTCTGCTCTGAGGGTTTGTACTCATCTAAGAGTGATGCTCAAACTGTTGGGGTGCAGCTGTGGGACCCTATTTTCAGAGATGATGTCCTCCACCCAAGTCTCAAAAGCTGAAAAGGTCTTCAGGAGAGGTGGGTAGTCGAGCTATGCTATCAGACGGTCACCTCTGTAGCTGTAGTGTCATCCATCCTATGGTTCCATTCAGGGGTGGACAGGGGCGGACATGTTGTTGGTACAACTTGTTAAACTACACACGGGCCAAGAGTTAAGGTACCAATTTCCACTTCCAAAGCTGATGAAGCTGTGCGTTATGATGAATCATTGGGCTGATCATTAGCATAAAGACAGAATCTAAAATTTTTCCACAACAAGACCATTAATATGAGGCATACAGGTAGGACTAGCTTAACATTTCTATTACCTGTATGCTCATATTAATAGGCCATATACGTCTCGCGGGGGGGGTGACAGATTCTTTTTAAAGCATAAACAGACATATATAAATTCTTATCTATCTAATTGGATGACGACAGCTGTCCAGACCTGCATCCCACCACAACAACCACTCCGGAGTAATCCCTGGCGAATGCTATCCTCCTCAGTAACACAGTGACTGGCTACGCGCCCCCTTCTGCTCTGAGGGTATGTACTCATCTAAGAGTGATGCTAAAACTGTTGGGGTGCAGCTGTGGGACCCTATTTTCAGAGATGATGTCCTCCACCCAAGTCTCAAAAGCTGAAAGGGTCTTCAGGAGCGGTGGATAGTCGAGCTAGGCTATCAGACGGTCACCTCTGTAGCTGTAGTGTCATCCTTCCTATGGTTCCATTCAGGGGTGGGCAGGGGTGGACATGTTGTTTTTACAACTTGTGCAACTGCACACGGGCGATGAGGTACATATATTAATCCTTATCTATCTACCTAATAGGTTGACGACAGCTGTCCAGACCTGCATCCCACCACAACAACCACTCCGGAGTAATCCCTGGCGAATGCTATCCTCCTCAATAACACAGTGACTGGCTACGCGCCCCCTTCTGCTCTGAGGGTATGTACTCTTCTAAGAGTGATGATCAAACTGTTGGGGTGCAGCTGTGGGACCCTATTTTCAGAGATGATGTCCTCCACCCAAGTCTCAAAAGCTGAAAGGGTCTTCAGGAGAGGTGAGTAGTCGAGCTAGGCTATCAGACGTTCACCTCTGTAGCTGTAGTGTCATCCTTCCTATGGTTCCATTCAGGGTTGGACAGGGGCGGACATGTTGTTGGTACAACTTGTGCAACTGCACACGGGCGATGAGGTACATATATTAATTCTTATCTATCTATCTAATAGGATGACGACAGCTGTCCAGACCTGCATCCCACCACAACCACCACTCCGGAGTAATCCCTGGCGAATGCTATGCTCCTCAGTGACACAGTGAGGGGCTACGCGCCCCCTTCTGCTTTGAGGGTATGTACTCATCTAAAAGTGATGGTCAAACTGTTGGGGTGCAGCTGTGGGACCCTATTTTCAGAGATGATGTCCTCCACCCAAGTCTCAAAAGCTGAAAGGGTCTTCAGGAGAGGTGGGTAGTCGAGCTAGGCTATCAGACGGTCACCTCTGTAGCTGTAGTGTCATCCTTCCTATGGTTCCATTCAGGGGTGGACAGGGGCGGACATGTTGTTGGTACAACTTGTGCAACTGCACACGGGCCAAGAGTTAAGGGTACCAATTTCCACTTCCAAAGCTGATGAAGCTGTGCGTTATGATGAGTCATTGGGCTGATCATTAGCATAAAGACAGAATATAAAATTTATCCACAACAAGACCATTAATATGAGGCATACAGGTAGGACTAGCTTAACATTTCTATTACCTGTATGCTCATATTAATAGGCCATATACGTCTCGCGGGGGGGTGACAGATTCTATTTAAAGCATAAACAGACATATATAAATTCTTATCTATCTAATTGGATGACGACAGCTGTCCAGACCTGCATCCCACCACAACAACCACTCCGGAGTAATCCCTGGCGAATGCTATCCTCCTCAGTAACACAGTGACTGGCTACGCGCCCCCTTTTGCTCTGAGGGTATGTACTCATCTAAGAGTGATGCTAAAACTGTTGGGGTGCAGCTGTGGGACTCTATTTTCAGAGATGATGTCCTCCACCCAAGTCTCAAAAGCTGAAAGGGTCTTCAGGAGAGGTGGGTAGTCGAGCTAGGCTATCAGACGGTCACCTCTGTAGCTGTAGTGTCATCCTTCCTATGGTTCCATTCAGGGGTGGACAGGGGCGGACATGTTGTTGGTACAACTTGTGCAACTGCACACGGGCGATGAGGTACATATATTAATCCTTATCTATCTATCTAATAGGATGACGACAGCTGTCCAGACCTGCATCCCACCACAACAACCACTCCGGAGTAATCCCTGGCGAATGCTATCCTCCTCAGTGAGACAGTAAATGGCTACGCGCCCCCTTCTGCTCTGAGGGTTTGTACTCATCTAAGAGTGATGCTCAAACTGTTGGGGTGCAGCTGTGGGACCCTATTTTCAGAGATGATGTCCTCCACCCAAGTCTCAAAAGCTGAAAGGGTCTTCAGGAGAGGTGAGTAGTCGAGCTAGGCTATCAGACGGTCACCTCTGTAGCTGTAGTGTCATCCTTCCTATGGTTCCATTCAGGGGTGGACAGGGGTGGACATGTTGTTTTTACAACTTGTGCAACTGCACACGGGCGATGAGGTACATATATTAATTCTTATCTATCTATCTAATAGGATGACGACAGCTGTCCAGACCTGCATCCCACCACAACCACCACTCCGGAGTAATCCCTGGCGAATGCTATCCTCCTCAGTGACACAGTAAATGGCTACGCGCCCCCTTCTGCTCTGAGCGTATGTACTCATCTAAGAGTGATGCTCAAACTGTTGGGGTGCAGCTGTGGGACCCTATTTTCAGAGATGATGTCCTCCACCCAAGTCTCAAAAGCTGAAAGGGTCTTCAGGAGAGGTGGGTAGTCGAGCTATGCTATCAGACGGTCACCTCTGTAGCTGTAGTGTCATCCTTCCTATGGTTCCATTCAGGGGTGGACAGGGGCGGACATGTTGTTGGTACAACTTGTGCAACTACACACGGGCCAAGAGTTAAGGTACCAATTTCCACTTCCAAAGCTGATGAAGCTGTGCGTTATGATGAGTCATTGGGCTGATCATTAGCATAAAGACAGAATCTAAAATTTATCCACAACAAGACCATTAATATGAGGCATACAGGTAGGACTAGCTTAACATTTCTATTACCTGTATGCTCATATTAATAGGCCATATACGTCTCGCGGGGGGGGTGACAGATTCTATTTAAAGCATAAACAGACATATATAAATTCTTATCTATCTAATTGGATGACGACACCTGTCCAGACCTGCATCCCACCACAACAACCACTCCGGAGTAATCCCTGGCGAATGCTATCCTCCTCAGTACCACAGTGACTGGCTACGCGCCCCCTTCTGCTCTTAAGTTATGTACTCATCTAAGAGTGATGCTAAAACTGTTGGGGTGCAGCTGTGGGACCCTATTTTCAGAGATGATGTCCTCCACCCAAGTCTCAAAAGCTGAAATGGTCTTCAGGAGAGGTGGGTAGTCGAGCTAGGCTATCAGACGGTCACCTCTGTAGCTGTAGTGTCATCCTTCCTATGGTTCCATTCAGGGGTGGACAGGGGCGGACATGTTGTTGGTACAACTTGTGCAACTGCACACGGGCGATGAGGTACATATATTAATTCTTATCTATCTATCTAATAGGATGACGACAGCTGTCCAGACCTGCATCCCACCACAACCACCACTCCGGAGTAATCCCTGGCGAATGCTATCCTCCTCAGTAACACAGTGACTGGCTACGCGCCCCCTTCTGCTCTGAGGGTATGTACTCATCTAAGAGTGATGCTAAAACTGTTGGGGTGCAGCTGTGGGACCCTATTTTCAGAGATGATGTCCTCCACCCAAGTCTCAAAAGCTGAAAGGGTCTTCAGGAGAGGTGGGTAGTCGAGCTAGGCTATCAGACTGTAGCTGTAGTGTCATCCTTCCTATGGTTCCATTCAGGGGCGGACATGTTGTTGGTACAACTTGTCACACGGGCACAACCACCACTCCGGAGTAATCCCTAGCGAATGCTATCCTCCTCAGTGACACATTGAGGGGCGATTCACCGCCTTCTGCTCTGAGGGTATGTACTCTTCTAAGAGTGATGCTCAAACTGTTGGGGTGCAGCTGTGGGACCCTATTTTCAGAGATCATGTGCTCCACCCATGTCTGAAAAGCTGAAAGGGTCTTTGTGAGAAATGGATTGTCAAGCTAGGCTATCATACGGTCACCTCTATAGCTGTAGTGTCATCCTTCCTATCTCTCCATTCAGGGGTGGACAGGGGCGGACATGTTGGTGCAACTTGTACAACTGCAGACAGGACAAGAGGTAAGGGGACCAATTTCCACCTAAAAAGCAGATGAAATTGTGCGTTATTATAAGTCTTTGGGGTGATCATTAGTATAAAGACAGAATGTAAAATTTATCCACAACAAGACCATTAATTTGAGGCATACAGGTAGGACTAGCTTGACATTTCTATTACTTTTATTCATTCAGTGACATCACTAGTAGAAGGTAATGGGGGTGAAACCAACAACCAAAACATTTAGTGACATCACAAGTAGTGTCTTATGGGGGCAAAGCTAACAACCAAAACATTCCGTGAAATGAAAAATAAGAGCTAATGTGAATGAAGCCAACAACCATAATCTTCCGTGACATCACATGACGCAGCTATTTGGGGTGGATCAACTATCCCATCACTCTAAGACAGTGTTCCCCAACTCCAGTCCTCAAGAGCCACCAACGGTTCATGTTTTCAGGATTTCATTCGTATTGCCCAGGTGATGGAATTTTTGCCTGTGCAGGTACTGCAATTATCACGTAGGCCATACTAAGGAAAGCCTGAAAACATGAATCCTTGGTGGCTCTTGAGGACTGGAGCTGGGGAACGCTGCTCTAAGACATAACAAGGAACAGCTAATGTGGGCAGAGCCAACAATTACCACATTCCGTGACATCGCAAGTAGCAGCTAGTGGGTGCGGATCCAACAACCTCACTTCCACTGAAGTGCATTGTCCAATATATTAGAGATCAAACTATATGAATCCTAGCAATGTGGGGGAATATTTGAATAGTTTTACTACATATGGAGCTAATATGTATATACATCGGTGTTGTACCAGGATTTCCCAATATTGGTTGGATTTATATTTTTGACCTGGACTGTATTTTACTATGTGTCTCTATAACATCCGACAATTACATAATTATCTTCATGTTACATGTGTTCCATTTACAGGATGTAACTTTAATCTCCCAGATTTGGATGATTCTATAACAATACATGGCCTAAAAATCAAGAAGTCGTCATGTTCCAGTTATGGCTGAGGGGATTCTCTTAATTAACTAATTAACTAATCTATGGACCTGATGAGCAAGAAAGTCAGAAACCAGTAAAATGTGATGGATAATCGGTAAATCATTGTCATTTCTGTACTTGAAGATAAATCCCGTCACATCCTATGTATCTCTTTACTGTTGGAAGAAAGGCTGTAAAATTTGGACATCTCCTAATATGAGGGGTTCACTATTTATTTTGGACCTGCTTGTATTATAGAGAATAAAGACTCCTTAATGAATAAAAAATAAATGAGAAATAGATGATAGAAGAAAATGAAGGACACAACAAGAGATGACATAGCGCCGACTTATCTCTCTCCACCGTCTGCAACTGTCAGATGGAATGTTGGCTCTGCAGCTCTTTACACAATGTTTGTGTGTGATGTCATAATGCAAGGGGGCAGAGCCAGAAACCTCAACATTCTGTGACATCATCAGCAGGAGCAGCAGCTGTTTAAAGAGACCAGAGCAGGCCATACAACCAATTCATTACCATATACATGAAATGGACTCTAATTATCCACCTTGGCTTCTTAAAACTTTTATAAAATGCCACAATGTTAACATACACTGTAATTCCGGAGTAGTTCCTACTGATTTGAACAGTGATAAATCAATAATAATAACTCATATATCCCAGTATTATAGAAGATTAGATTATATGGATGGTTGGATGGGGAGGTGGACATGCTACTGTAGGATAATGTTACTATATACCAGGGTTGGGCTATTACTTATCCCAAGGGGCTACATGATAGACAGTAACATATTAATTACAATTATTATTTTATAGTAATAATAACTTTATAACTTAATATTGAGCAGAATTAAATATGCTGACACCCCATACATACCATATGAGCCCATATACAGCTCTCCTCTATACCTCTTTATACTGTAAGAGCTCACACTTAGCTTCCTACATACAGTATGATTCCTCACATAGCCCCTCTATATACGTTGTCAGAACCCACATAGCCTCTCTATACATAGTATGAGCCCCCACATAGCCTCTATATATAGTATGAGCCTCCACATAGCCACTCTGTATATAGTATGTGCCCCCAAATAGCCTCTCTATATTCAATATGAGCCCTCACATAGCCTCTCTATATTCAATATGAGCCCTCACATAGCCTCTCTATATATAGTATGAGCCTTCACATAGCCCTTTGTATATAGTATGAGACCACACATAGCCACTCTATATATAGTATGAGCCCCCACATAGCCTCTATATATAGTATGAGCCCCCACATAGCCACTCTCTATATAGTATGAGCCCCCACATAGCCTCTATATATAGTATGATCCCCCACATAGCCACTCTATATATAGTATGAGCCCCCACATAGCCTCTATATATAGTATTAGCCCCACATAGCCTCTACATATAGTATGAGCCCCCACATAGCCACTCTTTATATAGTATGAGCCCCCACATAGCCTCTATATATAGTATGAGCCCCCACATAGCCTCTACATATAGTATGAGCCACCACATAGCCTCTCTATATTCAATATGAGCCCTCACATAGCCTCTCTATATTCAATATGAGCCCTCACTAGCCTCTCTATATATAGTATGAGCCCTCACATAGCCCTTTGTATATAGTATGAGACCACACATAGCCACTCTATATATAGTATGAGCCACCACATAGCCTCTCTATATTCAATATGAGCCCTCACATAGCCTCTTTATATATAGTATGAGCCACCACATAGCCACTCTATATATAGTATGAGCCCCCACATAGCCTCTATATAGTATGAGCCCCCACATAGCCACTCTATATTTGAGCCCCCACATAGCCTCTATATATAGTATGAGCCACCACATAGCCTCTCTATATTCAATATGAGCCCTCACATAGCACTTTGTATATAGTATGAGACCACACATAGCCACTCAATATATAGTATGAGCCCCCACATAGCCTCTATATAGTATGATCCCCCACATAGCCTCTCTATATTCAATATGAGCCCTCACATAGCACTTTGTATATAGTATGAGACCACACATAGCCCCCTATATACAGTATGAGCCAGAGGTGTATCTAGAAGTGATGAGCAAGCCTGCTTGCCACTGCTCAATACTTGATCAAGCATCGCGGTCAGTGGCGTAGCGTGGGGGGGGCAGGGGGGGTGGTCCGCCCCAGGCGGCACGTGTGTGGGGGCGGCGCGGTAGCAGCCGCAGCAATTCCTCTCCTCTGTGGGAGAACTCATTTCCGCCCAGTCTCCCTGGCTGTGGATGGTGCAGCAGTGCTGGAGGTCTCCTCCTTCCTCCAGTTATGGGGGTGGCTGGGATTGCTGTAGGCCAGCCCAGTCTGATGTGTATACACTGGATCCAGGGCAGGGTTTGCTCCATGCTCTCACTCATGCTGAATGTGCCCGGGACAGGAGCTGTACAGCCTGGGAAACAAGTCCTCTGCCAGGCTGATGCCCACTCCTGCCCTGCAGGTAAGCTGCCCCCCTGCTGTGCTGGGGGCACTGTGTGGGTGAGGGGCTATAGAGTGCCAGGAAGCTCTGCTGCAGGGATCTGTGCCCCAGGCATGGGGGGAGAGCAGGGCAGCCCTGCTAATCCTATTAGTATGTGCAACTAGTAGAAAACTCATGAAGTTTTTTTTTTTTCTTTTGTTATTATTAATGGAAAAAACTGCTTCACCAGGCTGCATGCCCTCTGTATGTGTGATCCCTGCCAAGAGGTTCTGCAGCAGCAGCTCAGAGCTGATAATAGTGATGTGGTTATGCACAGATATAGCAGAGTTGGGTGTGTCATATAACTGCATGCTGTACAAGCAGTGAAGCTATTGCATTGTAAGCACTTTCCCATTCCACATCTTGTAGCCCAGTTTAGGAGCCTGAATTTTACGTACCTTTACGACTTGACTTTTTTACACCCCTTGTGCATGTCGTACAGCAGGCGGTTGACACAACTGATGAGAACTGAGGGGAAAAAAAGAAAGATTGCCAGGGAATTGCTCACAATGCAATTGCTTGATATATAGTAGGACCCAATGCAAAAACAATTGCCTTATTATGTGACAACTAGCTGGAGAGCTCGGCGCTGCCCGGGCATAGTTACTAACTGTGGTTAGTTATAACAAATTATAATTATCCGCCATCCCATAGTCCCGTGCCCATATACCCATCACACATCCTCCATCCCATAGTTCCGTGCCCATATACCTGTCATACATATTCTCCATCCCATAGTCCCGTGCCCATATACCCATCACACATCCTCCATCCCATAGTCCCGTGCCCATATACCCGTCATACATATCCTCCATCCCATAGTCCAGTGCCCATATACCCATCACACATCCTCCATCCCATAGTTCCGTGCCCATATACTCGTCATACATATCCTCCATCCCATAGTTCCGTGCCCATATACTCGTCATACATATCCTCCATCCCATAGTCCAGTGCCCATATACCCATCACACATCCTCCATCCCATAGTCCCGTGCCCATATACCCGTCATACATATCCTCCATCCCATAGTCCCGTGCCCATATACCCATCACACATCCTCCAACCCATAGTCCCGTGCCCATATACCCATCACACATCCTCCATCTCATAGTCCCGTGCCCATATACCCGTCATACATATCCTCCATCCCATAGTCCCGTGCCCATATACCCATCACACATCCTCCATCCCATAGTCCCGTGCCCCTATACCCATCACACATCCTCCATCCCATAGTCCCGTGCCCATTTACCCATCACACATCCTCCATCTCATAGTCCCGTGCCCATATACCCGTCATACATATCCTCCATCCCATAGTCCCGTGCCCATTTACCCATCACACATCCTCCATCTCATAGTCCCGTGCCCATATACCCGTCATACATATCCTCCATCCCATAGTCCCGTGCCCATTTACCCATCATACATATTCGCCATTTCATAGTCGAGTGCCCATATACCCGTCATACATATCCACCATCCCATAGTCCAGTGCCCATATACCCATCACACATCCTCCATCCCATAGTTCCGTGCCCATATACTCGTCATACATATCCTCCATCCCATAGTCCAGTGCCCATATACCCATCACTCATCCTCCATCCCATAGTCCAGTGCCCATATACCCATCACACATCCTCCATCCCATAGTTCCGTGCTCATATACCCGTCATACATATCCTCCATCCCATAGTCCCGTGCCCATATATCCATCATACATATCCACCATCCCATAGTCCAGTGCCCATATACCCATCACACATCCTCCATCCCATAGTTCCGTGCCCATATACTCGTCATACATATCCTCCATCCCATAGTCCAGTGCCCATATACCCATCACTCATCCACCATCCTATAGTCCAGTGCCCATATACCCATCACACATCCTCCATCCCATAGTCCCGTGCCCATATACATATCCGCCATCCCATAGTCCCGTGCCCATATACCCGTCATACATATCCTCCATCCCATAGTCCCGTGCCCATATATCCATCATACATATCCACCATCCCATAGTCCCGTGCCCATATACCCATCACACATCCTCCATCCCATAGTCAACCATTATGACATCATAATGAGCGGAGGCAGGGCTTGCAACCTATGATGACATCAGCGTCGCCATGGCAACCATTGTGACATCATAATGAGGGGCGGGGCTTGATACGCACACACTGCTTCCCCAGGATGCAAATAGGGGCATTATGACATCATAATGAGGGGCGGGGCTTGACGCGCACACAATTTTTCCCCAGTATGTAGGCAGGGGCAAAATTGTTTGGTGAATTGGAACGCACAGGGTTAAAATTTCGCCTCACAACATAGCTTAAGACGCTCTCGGGGTCCAGACGTGTGACAGTGCCAAATTTTGTGGCTGTAGCTGCGACGGTGCGGATGCCAATCCCGGACATACACACATACATACATACACACATACATACATATATACATACAGTTGTGGCCAAAAGTATTGACACCCCTGCAATTCTGTCAGATAATACTCAGTTTCTTCCTGAAAATCTTTGCAAACACAAATTCTTTGGTATTATTATCTTCGTTTAATTTATCTTAAATGAAAAAACACAAAAAGAATTGTCCTAAAGCCAAATTGGATATAATTCCACACCAAACATAAAAAAGAGGGTGGACAAAAGTATTGGCACTGTTCGAAAAATCATGTGATGCTTCTCTAATTTGTGTAATTAACAGCAACTGTAACTTACCTGTGGCACCTAACAGGTGTTGGCAATAACTAAATCACACTTGCAGCCAGTTGACATGGATTAAAGTTGACTCAACCTCTGTCCTGTGTCCTTGTGTGTACCACATTGAGCATAGAGAAAAGAAAGAAGACCAAAGAACGGTCTGAGGACTTGAGAAACCAAATTGTGAGGAAGCATGAGCAATCTCAAGGCTACAAGTCCATCTCCAAAGACCTGACTGTTCCTGTGTCTACCGTGCGCAGTGTCATCAAGAAGTTTAAAGCCCATGGCACTGTGGCTAATCTCCCTAGATGTGGACGGAAAAGAAAAATTGACAAGAGATTTCAACGCAAGATTGTGCGGATGTTGGATAAAGAACCTCGACTAACATCCAAACAAGTTCAAGCTGCCCTGCAGTCCGAGGGTACAACAGTGTCAACCCGTACTATCCGTCGGCGTCTGAATGAAAAGGGATCGTATGGTAGGAGACCCAGGAAGACCCCACTTCTTACCTCGAGACTAAAAGCCAGGCTGGAGTTTGCCAAAACTTACCTGAAAAAGCCTAAAACGTTTTGGAAGAATGTTCTCTGGTCAGATGAGACAAAAGTAGAGCTTTTTGGGCAAAGGCATAAACATAGAGTTTACAGGAGAAAAAGAGAGGCATTCAAAGAAAAGAACACGGTCCCTACAGTCAAGCATGGTGGAGGTTCCCTGATATTTTGGGGTTGCTTTGCTGCCTCTGGCACTGGACTGCTTGACCGTGTGCATGGCTTTATGAAGTCTGAAGACTACCAACAAATTTTGCAGCATAATGTAGAGCCCAGTGTGAGAAAGCTGGGTCTCCCTCAGAGGTCATGGGTCTTCCAGCAGGACAATGACCCAAAACACACACTTCAAAAAGCACTAGAAAATGGTTTGAGAGAAAGCACTGGAGACTTCTAAGATGGCCAGCAATGAGTCCAGACCTGAATCCCATAGAACACCTGTGGAGAGATCTAAAAATGGCAGTTTGGAGAAGGCACCCTTCTAATATCAGGGACCTGGAGCAGTTTGCCAAAGAAGAATGGTCTAAAATTCCAGCAGAGCATTGTAAGAAACTTATTGATGGTTACCGGAAGCGGTTGGTCGCAGTTATTTTGGCTAAAGGTTGTGCAACCAAGTATTAGGCTGAGGGTGCCAATACTTTTGTCTGGCCCATTTTTGGAGTTTTGTGTGAAATGATCAATGTTTTGCTTTTTGCTTCATTCTCTTTCGTGTTTTTTAATTTAAGACAAATTAAATGAAGATAATAATACCAAAGAATTTGTGTTTGCAATCATTTTCAGGAAGAAACTGAGTATTACCTGACAGAATTGCAGGGGTGTCAATACTTTTGGCCACAACTGTACATATATACATACATACATACACACTTTGAGCTTTATATATTAGATGAGGGAGTTATGCCAAATGACAAACATGGCTCTGCTACATCTGTAAGTAAGCTGAATTTAAGCAAAAGCATTATAAATGCAGAATGGTCAAATTGCTGGATGAGCTTTCTGGATGCCCTGGTGCCGGTGTTTGCGCTGTCACGCTACTGCACACCAGGACGTACAGCAACGCGACCAACAGGTTTTGGATTTATTATTTTCTTCTGTGATATTTTATTGGATTGTTTCATTGCAGACAGGGTTTCGCTGTTAATCCACCTTTACTGGGGATGGCCAGATATTTGTGGTATTAATACACAAACATCTTTAATCCACACAGCTCTTGCTAATACATGGGGGTCCTGGGCAGGTGACCACCTCGCAATGACGGGTATACAGGGTTTATCTTCGTGAGACATTTATTTTGGTTTCCTTTCTTTGGTAGCATCATTGTTGGCACTTGCTATGTGGTGGGGGCCCTCTGTGTGGCGCTGTAGGTGGGGGCCCTCTGTGTGACTGTGTTTGGTGGGGGTCCTCTGTGTGGCGCTGTTTGGTGGGGGCCCTCTGTGTGACGCTGTTTGGTGGGGGCCCTCTGTGTGGCGCTGTTTGGTGGGGGCCCTCTGTGTGGCGCTGTTTGGTGGGGGTCCTCTGTGTGACGCTGTTTGGTGGGGGCCCTCTGTGTGGCGCTGTTTGGTGGGGGCCCTCTGTGTGGCGCTGTTTGGTGGGGGCCCTCTGTGTGACGCTATTTGGTGGGGGCCCTCTGTGTGGAGCTGTTTGGTGGGGGTCCTCTGTGTGGCGCTGTTTGGTGGGGAGCCTCTGTGTGGCGCTGTTTGGTGGGGGCCCTCTGTCTGACGCTATAGGTGGGGCCCCCAGCCCCTTATGTATTATCAACGACCAAAGGGGCGGCAAATTTTTCGACCGCCCCGGGCGCCACAAACAGTTGCTACGCCACTGATCGTGGTGCTTGGTTACACTCGTTACTCGATTGAGTATCGCGGGTGCTCAAGTGCCATTCTCAAGTAGTTTTGGATTAGAGGCATACAGGCAGGATTTATTGCCTTACAGGCCTTCCATAGGTATACTGCTGCTGTAAGCTAAAAACAAAAGTCCTTTTCAAGGCAACATATTTTCTTTTACCTATTAATACCAGAAAATTTGCATGCATAAATTATATACGTAATTTAAAAAAGCACAAGGCGTGGGGTAAGGGACAGAGAAGTTTACGTGCTGCTAATGGTGCACGCAGAGGCCAAAGCCGTTGGCCAAGTGAAACTATGCATGCTTTGGGAACACAACAAACACGATCATCCATGAGACGTAGGTTCCTGTCCCATTTTGCAGAGGGTTGCAGGACACCACTCTTAAAGAGAGATCAGTGCAAACAGGTGGTTGGTTAAATGGCAGATAATGCTTCCAGTATTTCCCAGCACTACCTGTCTTCCACACGGTCCAGTCTCACTAGCCAGGAGTCTGGACCACAGAATCCTCACCCTGATCCTCTTTCCTCCCACCATGGCGAGTCCCAGGAGCAGTAACGGCGTTAGGGGCAGGCAGACCAGGCAGCTGCCTAGGTTCCCCGCTAACCCAGGGGCCCCCGGGTAGCGGCACATTACACATCCGCTATGGGGCCCGTGAGGCGGGGGGGCTTACCTGCCGCTAGTGGCGACTCCCCCCACCGCCGCCACATTGAACTATACCGGTGTCTGCATTAGTATAGAAGTTGAACCAAAGCAAATGCCGAAATTCTTAAGTGGATTCTATCACTGTGAACAAAAAAATCATACACCAATCAGATAGGAGAATGTATGCATATAAGATATGATTAATCAGAAGCTGTAAAGTGCATTTCTACAAGGACAGCTCCATGGTCTACTTCCATATTTTCACCTGCAGTACGATTAGAATATCACAATACTCCGAGCTCCTGCCCCACTGCTAAGCAGTTCAAATGCTTGATTTTTCATTGATTGAATCATTTGATTTTTTCCAGGGCTAGCTTCTTGCTTACTAAATGTTCCAGATTGTTCCTTTTGTTCATATAATCTGTAACCAGTTTTGGGATATCAGAACCCTTGTAGCCTCCAAATATAGATCCTTTCAAGGTACGCCCTGTGACAAGCAAACCTGGATGCAAACAAAGTGTGTCCTTGGGAGATGCCACACCCAACACAACAGCAACACCATTTCCACAGTAAGTACACTGGAGAGCAGTCAGCATGGTTTCAGTGCGTCCTGCACATTCAATGGCAAAATCCACTCCTCCGTTAGTTAGCTCCGTAATGACCTCATGGATGGGTTTATCATAATCCTTTGGGTTTAGGCACTCAGTGGCTCCCAGTTGTAGGGCTTTTGGATACTTATCCTTATGTGAACCTACGCCAATGATTCGTGTAGCGCTTGCATCCTTGCATCCTACAATTGCTGAACAACCAACTCCTCCCAAGCCAAAAACAGCACAACTAGAGCGCTTGGTCACCTTAGCAGTGTTGACAGCTGCACCATATCCAGTAGCAAATCCACAGCCTATAAGACAAACTTCAACAAGGGCACGGGCATCTGGGTCGCCCTCCAAGGGCTGTGGGGTACTCGGTACCGGGCCAGTGTAAGTGGGATAAGTCACAGCAGCTGTGACCCGGTCCGTGGCCCTGGGCGCCCAAATCAATGGTGGTTTGTAATATAGTTTATGTGATAGTTTGTGACGCCACCTGTGGTGTTTGGCAAGCAAGATGGTAAGCCAACGCTGCGTGCAGATCCTCTGGGGCTGATGGTGTGTTGCAGCATAGATGGTGTAGCTCCCCGCAGGTGAAGCTGTAACCCCAGGACAGTGTATAGGCGTAGGCGGTGTGAGGAATGTTGGTAGCCAGATGTAGCGGTGCTGACGGTGTTGGCGCACAAATGAATGGAAGACACCAGGGCTTGCAGTTCCAAAGCTTTACTCACAGTTCATGGTACACACTGGTGCCTGACTCCGGGGTAGAGACTCAATCAACCTCCCGGGCTAGTCAGGATTATCCTCTCCAACACTCCGCCAACATGTACCTTTCCTGAACGACTCCTCTATTGCGCCTTTTAGTGTGAAGAGCTCGAGCACCGTGGTACTCTGAAGTTCCTCCTGTCAGATGTTCCTAACAACTCTACTCGTATGGCAGACAGCTGTAGCCTCTCTTGGGGACTCCCTTCTCCGGAGTCCTGGCTCTCTATTCAGTTGCTGTTGTGCCCCAAGTCTTAGATGGGAGTAGTGCATTTACAGCCAACTACTCCACCGGTGTCTGCTGCAGAACCATAAGTGTCCATACAACCTCGGGGACCGGTCCCTGGCCTTGCGCTGAGAACCTATAGGCAGGGTTCCTCTTCCAACCCACAACTCCTCTCTGTTCTCCTACTCCTTCGTTCCGCACTGTTTCTTCTCTCTCTTATGGAAGCTTAGGTTGCAGTTCTACGTCTTTCTCCTTCTGTTCCTTTTCCGTGCCAGATGGCTCAGGTCACTGAGGCAGCTGCAGCACTCCTTCCTCCATCCCTTCTTCCAGGGATCCCCACTCCTCCCGAGTGGCTCCTTTCCTTCCTTTCTGACCCTCTGTCAGACTGAACCTCCAGACTGATCTGTAATTCTAAACCTTCCCAACCTTTTATATATCTCAACTCCACCCACCTCCCAGCACATCTCGTGTTACGAAGCAAGGACCCACGAAAGGTGCGCTGCTACCCTCTAAGCATGGAGCCGCAATGTGGTCCTGCTGAACTATCCTGTGTGTGGGGTGCAGGTGTTGGAGTGTGGAAAGGAGTCCCCTACTTACCTAGGTGGTGGGGCACTACACCTTAGGAGAAGGTGCAGTACCTCTGTGGCGACTGAGCCTCAGGGGCGCCACACATCCACTTTGGCAGCGCAAATGTCAGACACCACTGTGTATTCAGTAAATGTACTTGTGCATGCGTAATGATTAGTGTTGAGCTATACCACCCAATACTGAAAAATATCGTATCGGAATGGATCGGCCGATCTAAAAAAAAGTATCGGGTATCGCAGATTCCGATCCCGAAGTCCCATTCAAGTCAATGGAACAGAAATATCGGAATTAAAAAAAACCCTTTCTTTCCCTGTAGGTTAATTCTACATGAAGAAAAACAACTAATAATAATGTAGAATGTATTGTGGGAGGTGTAGGAGACATTAAAGCCATAGAGGTTTAGCCCAATCAAATGGAATAGCAGGATTTTTTTTTTTTTTAAAGACGTTCGTAGTTACAAAGATATTGACTATGTTAAAGTCTTTAATTTTTTGTCAGATATGTATGTTTCACTACTTCCATGCTCTTTACCTTCTTTTTTACTTCTCCCACACTTTCTCCTTCATGATCCTCAGCAGCAGCATCTTTTTCATCAACTTCTTCTTCTTTTTCTTCTTTTTTTTCTTCTTTTTCTTTTTTTTTTTTTACATTCTTCATATTCTTCTTATTCAACTATTACTCTTCTTCATATTCTACTTCTTCATCTTCTTCCTATTCTTCTTCATCATATTCTTATTTGTGTCAGGCATTCCTGTAGTTGTTATCTATAAAAGTTTGAAGATTACACCTTCCGTTCAGCCTGTCACAAAAGATTTACAACAGGATTTGTCCACGTTCAGTTTGTCCTGCAGCAGCAGGCCTTTTCCAGGGGCACCACGAGGAGGAACGGACACACCCCTGTTGTGAGTTCATTTTCCCCTTCACCGTCGCTGTCTGATGAACTCCCTCTTCTGGTGAAGGAAGGTAGTGAGGCTGATTACCAAACACCTGATCTGGTAGATGATGACTGGGTAACAGGAAATTCTGACTGGATATAAGGCAGCCGACGCCCTTCTGAGTCGCTGGTGATTTCTCTGCTGGATTCTTGGAGACCAGTCTGATTCCTGCTTCCCAAAGATAAATTTTTGCTCTGCTATTGAACTTATTAGTTTTGTTTTGTTTACCTTGTTTTTTGGAGTTCAGCCATCCCCGGTCGGGGGTGTGCTGAGTTCCATTTTTGTCTCTTGGCTCTGTCTTCAGAATTTACCTGAGTGCTGATATAGCGACTTCAGGGCCTGTTTTTCCTATCAGACGGTTGGGACATTTTTTGGTAGGGTTTTTTACGGATTGCAGACAGCAGCTTTTCTATCCTGTCCTTTTTAGTTAGCTTGGGCCCCATCTTTTGCTCAACCTATCTTTCTATCTGTGTTAGTGTTTTCATCTTGCTTCACCGTCATTATTTGTTGGGGCTGCCTATTGCTTTGGGGTCTGCTCTGGGGCAGTTTAGATTTCCCCTTTCTTTCTTTAGGCCTATTTAGTTCTCTGGCTGTGATCGAGGGGTCTAGGGCATCGTAGGAACCCCCCACGGCTACTGTTAGTTGTTGTGGATAGGATCAGGGGTCTGCAATCTGATAGCTACCAACCTCTCCGGTTTTTCTGGACTTAGCTTGTATTTTTGTTTTTTCCTCCTTCGGTGACTCATTCATAACAGAATTACCAGCCATACCGCAGATCCTAGGGTACTCAATAGCAGGAAAGAATTGTAAAAAAAAAAAGAGAGTTTGTCAGAATGTTTTTTTTTTTTTTTTGTGTATATTTCTTCCTCTATGTCTCTGAGGCCGTAGGGGGAATTTTTTTTTTTCTTTCTCAATGGAGATGAAGCAATTGTCTGATCGTGTGGAGCAGCTCACTGCTGAAGTGCGGGGAATTTCCGCCTATCTTGCTCATTCTCATGCTGCTGAACCAAAGAACCCTACTCCTGATGTGTTTTTGGGGATCGGTCTAAATTTTTGAATTTTAAGAATAATTGTAAATTATTTTTTGCCTTGAAGCCTAACTCGTCGGGGAGCTCCACGCAGCAGGTTAAAATTGTCATCTCTTTGCTGCGCGGCGATCCCCAGGATTTCTTTGAAACCTGATGATCCTATTCTTACTAATGTGGACGCATTTTTTCAAGCCTTGGGGTTGTTGTATGATGAACCTAATGCTATTGATCAGGCTGAAAAGGCCCTGTTGGCATTGAGCCAGGGTCGGGATTCTGCAGAGTTGTACTGTCAAAAATTCCAAAAGTGGGCGGTCCTTACTACCTGGAATGATGGTGCCTTGGCAGATCTCTTTCGGAAGCGTTTGTCAGAAACCGTAAAAGATACTATGGTGGTCTCTTGGCTCTGTCTTCAGAATTTACCTGAGTGCTGATATAGCGACTTCAGGGCCTGTTTTTCCTATCAGACGGTTGGGACATTTTTTGGTAGGGTTTTTGGTAGGGTTTTTTACGGATTGCAGACAGCAGCTTTTCTATCCTGTCCTTTTTAGTTAGCTTAGGCCCCATCGTTTGCTCAACCTATCTTTCTATCTGTGTTAGTGTTTTCATCTTGCTTCACCGTCATTATTTGTTGGGGGCTGCCTATTGCTTTGGGGTCTGCTCTGGGGCAGTTTAGATTTCACCTTTCTTTCTTTAGGCCTATTTTGTACTCCGGCTGTGATCGAGGGGTCTAGGGCATCGTAGGAACCCCCCACGGCTACTGTTAGTTGTTGTGGATAGGATCAGGGGTCTGCAATCCGATAGCTACCAACCTCTCCAGTTTTTCTGGACTTAGCTTGTATTTTTGTTTTTTCCTCCTTCGGTGACTCTTTCATAACACACCCCCATACACTGCTTAGTCTTCTTCTGCTAATAAATTTGATAATATCCTTTGCTCAGATTTTTAGTCTTATGCTTAATGTTCTTCTGCTTTTGTTTTTTATGCTTCTTGGTCTTCTGTCTCTTGTTGTTCTGCATCTTGGTGGTTGTCTTCCTGTTCTTTGTCCTCTTGGTCATCTTATTCAGGGTCATCTTTTAGGTATTCTTCTGTGTGGTCTTCAGGGTATTTGTCTTCAGGGTCATTTTCATGGAGATCCAGAGTGAGAATCAAAAACCATTTCCACAAGCTTGAACTTGGAAAAGTAGCAGAAGTTACAAGAAGGCTGAGGAACTGTCGAGAACCAGCTGACGGTATTGGAACCCGGAGTGGCAGCAGAATGAACAAGAGCCAATGGCGCAACCATGGACCAGCTGACTGTGCTGGAACACAGTTACTAAGCAGGAGGTACCTGTGCTCCAAAGCACTACCAAGGACCAGCAGACGTTGCTGGAACTCGGATACCAAGAAGGAGGCACCTAGGCCAAAGGCACTGCCGAAAACCAGCTGACGGTGCTGGAACCCGGATGGGTAGCAGAAGGAACAAGAGCCAATGGGACAACCGTGGAACAGCTGACGGTGCTGGAACACCGTTACTAAGCAGGAGGTACCTGTGCTCCAAAGCACTACCAAGGACCAGCAGACGTTGCTGGAACTCGGATACCGACAAGGAGGCACCTAGGCCAAAGGCTCTGCCGGGAACCAGCTGACGTTGCTGGAACCCGGATGGGTAGCAGAAGGTACCCATGATTAACAAAGTTTTGCATCCGCGAGCAGGCCGCAGTTACCGAAACCCACAGTCCTACAGGGGGTGCTTGTCCTATTGGCACTATGGAACCAGCCTTTTTTACCAGAACCCGCAGCCCAAATAGGAAGCACCGAAACTGCAGGCACCATAGACTCGGCTAACCCTACCGCAACACGACAGGACAACGTATCGGTGGCAAAGTGACGTTGACACTACCCGGAAACAGCAGGCGTGCTGTAACAAGGCTGGGCAGGAGGGAGTACCCGTGCCAAAGACAATGCCGAGAACCAGCTGACGGTGCTGGAACCCGGATGGGTAGCAGAAGCTACAATACTCAATGGAACTACCGAGAACCAGCTGACGGTGCTGGAACCAGGAGGGGCAGCAGAAGGAACAAGAGCCAATGGCCCAACCGTGGACGAGCTGACGGTGCTGGAACACGGTTTCTAAGCAGGAGTTACATGTGCTAAAAAGCACTACCAAGATCCAGCAGACGTTGCTGGAACTCGGATACCGACAAGGAGGCAACAAAGCCAAAGGCTCTGCCGGGAACCAGCAGACAGTGCTGAAACCCGGATTGGTAGCAGAAGGTACCCATGATCAACAAAGTTGCAAGGCCGCGAGCAGGACGCAGTTTCCGAAACCCACAGTCCAACAGGGGGTGCTTGTCCTATTGGCACTACAGAACCAGCCTTTATTACCAGAACCCGCAGCCCACATAGAAAGCACCAAAACTGCAGGCACCATAGACTCGGCAAACCCGACCGTAACACGACAGGACAACGTATCGGTGGCAAAGTTACGTTGACACTACCCGGAAACAGGCGTGCTGGAACCAGGCTGGGCAGGAGGGAGTACCCGTGCCAAAGACACTGCCGAGAACCAGCTGACGGTGCTGGAACCCGGATGGGTAGCAGAAGCTACAAGAGTCAATGGAACTACCGAGAACCAGCTGACGGTGCTGGAACCCAGAGGGGCAGCAGAAGGAACAAGAGCCAATGGCACAACCGTGTACCAGCTGACAGTGCTGGAACACGGTTTCTAAGCTGGAGTTACCTGTGCTGAAAAGCAATACCAAGAACCAGCAGACGTTGCTGGAACTCGGATACCGACAAGGAGGCATCAATGCCAAAGGCTCTGCCGGGAACCAGCAGACGGTGCTGGAACCCGGATGGGTAGCAGAAGGTACCCATGATCAACAAAGTTGCAAGGCCGCGAGCAGGACGCAGTTTCCGAAACCCACAGTCCAACAGGGGGTGCTTGTCCTATTGGCACTACAGAACCAGCCTTTATTACCAGAACCCGCAGCCCACATAGAAAGCACCAAAACTGCAGGCACCATAGACTCGGCAAACCCGACCGCAACACGACAGGACAACGTATCGGTGGCAAAGTTACATTGACACTACCCGGAAACAGGCGTGCTGGAACCAGGCTGGGCAGGAGGGAGTACCCGTGCCAAAGACTCTGCCGAGAACCAGCTGACGGTGCTGGAACCGGGATGAGTAGCAGAAGCTACAAGAGTCAATGGAACTACCGAGAACCAGCTGACGGTGCTGGAACTCAGAGGGGCAGCAGAAGGAACAAGAGCCAATGGCACAACCGTGGACCAGCTGACGGTGCTGGAACACGGTTTCTAAGCAGGAGGTACCTGTGCTAAAAAGCACTACCAAGGACCAGCAGACGTTGCTGGAACTCGGATACCAAGAAGGAGGCACCTAGGCCAAAGGCTCTGCCGGGAACCAGCTGACGGTGCTGGAACCAGGCTGAGCAGGAGGGAGTACCCGTGCCAAAGACACTTCTGAGCTGCAACTGGCGATGTTGGAGCCATGGGGTCAATCATGCAGCAGGCTGAGGCCTACTTCGAGCTAGTTTTATATTGGTTGTACACAACTACTGATTTTAACCGGGCTCTACTTGGGCCTCTGGTTCTACTGTCTCTAGTATTTCCCCTGGCCTACAACCCCGCCAGTCGCCGCTCTGAAGTGGCGTGTGCACAATCCACACTTGTTCCTGTGTGACTGGGGCTCAGTCACGTCAGTTGATCCACTGATGTGTGTCCGGCAAGGTCTCCTGCTCTGTCCACATTCCGACTACTAGTAATGGGAATGGGGACAGAGCGGCAGACATTGCCGGACACACATCAGTGAATCAACTGACGTGCCTGAGCCACAGTAACACAGGAACAAGTGTGGATTGTGCACACGCCACTTCAGAGCAGCGACTGGCGGGGTTGGAGGCCAGGGGAAATACTAGAGACAGTAGAGCCAGAGGCCTAAGTGGAGCACGGTGGAAAATCAGTAGTAGTGTGATTTTGGAGGCAGCAGGAGACTTTGCCATCCACATAGCAGGGGAACAGCAGGCGTTACTGAACCCCACAGACACAGGAGCGAGTGTTTGAATCTGTGCAGACAGCACTTCCAAGCTACAACTGGCTGTGTTGTAGCCCAGGATCAATGCTCCGAGCAGGCTGAGGCCTACTTGGAGCGAGGAGAAAATGCGTTGCAGTGTGAGTTTGGAGGCAGCAGGAGACATTGCCATTCACACAGCAGGGGAACAGCTGGCATTACTGAACCCCACTAACACAGGAGCTAGTGTGTTTTGCTCTGTGAAGACGGCACTTCTGAACACCAACTGGCGTTGTAGGAGCACAGGATGAGGCATGGAGCAGGCTGAGGTCTGATGTTGTTGGCATGTGGATGGAGCAGGAGACTTTGCCGTCTACACAGCAGGGGAACAGCTGGCATTACTGAACCCCACTAACACAGGAGCTAGTGTGTTTTGCTCTGTGAAGACGGCACTTCTGAACACCAACTGGCGTTGTTGGAGCACAGGATGAGGCATGGAGCAGGCTGAGGTCTGATGTTGTTGGCATGTGGATGGAGCAGGAGACTTTGCCGTCTACACAGCAGGGGAACAGCTGGCATTACTGAATCCCACTAACACAGGAGCTAGTGTGTTTTGTTCTGTGAAGACGGCACTTCTGAACACCAACTGGCGTTGTTGGAGCCCAGGATGAAGCATGGAGCAGGCTGAGGCCAACTTGCAGCACGTTTTATAGAGGTTGTAGACTACTACTGATTGTAACCGTGCTCCACTTAGGTCTCAGGCTCCACTGTCTCTAGTATTTCCCCTGGCCTCCAACCCCACCAGTGACAGCTCTGAAGTGGCGTCTGCACAATCCACACTTGTTCCTGTGTTACTTGGGCTCAGTCCTGTCAGTTGATCCCCTGATGTGTGTCCGGCAAGGTCTCCTGCTCTGTCCTCATTCATACTACTAGTAATGGGAATGTGGACAGACCAGGAGACCTTGCCGGACACACATCAGGGGATCAACTGACGTGACTGAGCCCCAGTAACTCAGGAAGAAGTGTGGATTGTGCAGACGCCACTTCAGAGCAGCAACTGGCGGGGTTGGAGGCCAGGGGAAATACTAGAGACAGTGGAGCCAGAGGCCTAAGTGAAGCACGGTTAAAAATCAGTAGTAGTTTGAATGTGGATGGAGCAGGAGACTTTGCAGTCCACACAGCAGGGGAGCAGCTGGCATTACTGAACCCCAATAACACAGGAGCTAGTGTTTTTCTCTGTGCAGACGACACATCTGAGCGACAACTGGCTGTGTTGAAGCCCAGGGATTATAGTTCAGGTGGTAGAAACATGAACACAACAGGAGACCTGGATACAGTTGCCAACCAATTATTTAGTCGGGAAGAGGACTGGCAAATTCTGGGGAGATCCAGGCCTTGTTCATTTTCAGAAAAGTAAGCCGGTCAACGTTATCGGAAGAAAGTCGCGTGCGACGGTCTGTTAGTACACCACCTGCGGCACTAAAGACGCGTTCCGATAATACACTGGCAGCAGGGCAAGCCAGCACCTCCAATGCATACTGGCTAAGCTCTGGCCATGTATCCAGCTTAGAGACCCAAAACTTGAAGGGGGAAGAGCCATCTGGGAGTACACTCACAGGGCAAGACATGTAGTCTGTCACCATCTGATGGAAACGTTGCCTCCTGCTGACTGGAGCCGTCAGTGATGGTGTAGACAATTGTGGCGGACACACAAAACTTTGCCACATTTGGGCCATAGTGGTCTTGCCTTGTGCTGAGGCGCTGCCTCTGCTCCCTCTTTGTGCCGAGTTTCCTCCACTGGCTCGACGCACAGAGGTGCTTTGTAAAGCACTAGCACCACTGCTGTCGGGTGGAATGGAAAACATGATGGACTGCACCAGTGTGTCTTGGTACTCCCGCAGTTTACACTCCCGGTTCAACGTTGGTGTGAGGGTTTGCAAGTTGTCCCGGTAGCGAGGATCTAGGAGGGTGTACACCCAATAATCAGCCGTATAGAGAATGTGGGCGATGCGACGGTCGTTTCTCAGGCACTGCAGCATGAAGTCAACCATGTGCTGAAGACTCCCAACTACCAAAGAACCGCTGTCCCCTGCTTGAGGCGTGATCTCTGCCTGCTCTGCATCACCCCACCCTCGCTGTACATACTGACTAGAGCTTTGTGTACCTCCCTCCTCTGGAGAGATGTCTTCCTCCTCCATCGACTCCTCCTCATCCGCCTCACAAAGTGTCCCCTGCCTAGGCCTTTGTGAGGAAGCACGTAGCGCAGACTGTCCAGTAGCAGATGGCATTTGGGACTCCTCATCCTCCACCTCTTCCAAAACCTCATCCCTTAGTGCTTGCAGTGTTTTTTGAAGCAGACAGATAAGGGGGACAGTCATGCTGACTAGTGCATCATCTGCACTCGCCATCCGCGTGGAATCATCGAAGGCACGCAAAACGAGGCAGATGTCCTTCATAGAGGCCCAGTCAGTGGTGCTGAAGTGTGACCGGCGCACAGTGCGACTTGTTTGCGCCTGATGCAGCTGGTACTCTATGACTGCTGCCTGCTGCTCACACAACCGCTCCAACATATGTAACGTAGAATTCCACCTGGTGGGTAAGTCACATATGATGCGATGTTCCGGAAGGCGTAATCGGCGCTGCAGAGCAGCAAGGCGCGACCTTGCCGTGCTGGAACGCTGCAAGTGAGCGCACTCTATGCGGACCTTGTGCAGCAGTGCATCAAGATCCGGATAGTCGCTCAGAAAGCTCTGCACGACCAAGTTGAGCACATGTGCCAGACATGGGATGTGAGTGAGGTTGCAAAGGCCAAGAGCTGCCACCAGATTTCGGCCATTGTCACACACTACCAAGCCCGGCTGGAGATTCGCTGGCAGAAACCACACGTCGCTCTCCTGCTTGATGGCATTCCAGAGCTCCTGCGCTGTGTGGCTTCGATTCCCCAAAGAAATTAATTTCAGTACGGCCTGTTGACGTTTGGCGACGGCTGTGGTCATATCAGTCATAACAGGCTCCTGCTGCGCTGTTTCAGAGGAACTTGAGTAGGAGGAGGAGTCAATGTGTACAGACTGGATTCCTGCAATCCATGGAGTTGGCAGAACACGTACAGCGCCACTCTCCAGATCTGTACCCGGCTCAGCAACATTGACCCAATGGGCAGTGAGGGAAAGGTATCGTGTCCCTGTCCATGGTTACTGGTCCACGCATCGGTGGTCAGGTGGACCTTGCTACTGACGGCGTTTAGTAGCGCATATTTTATGTTTGCCTCCACATGTTTCTGCAGGGCAGGGACGGCTCGCCTGCTGAAATAAAAGCGGCTGGGCACGGTGTATTGTGGGACCGCCAATGCCATGAAGTCCCGGAAGGTGTCAGTCTCCACCAGCCTGAATGACAGCATTTCAAGTGCCAGTAGTTTGGCAATGCCAGCATTCATAGCCTGTGCTCGGGGATGGTTTGCCGAGTATGGTCACCTTTCTCCCATGCCTGTGCTACCGATGGCTGTCGAGTGGCCTGGGAGTGTGAGGATGACTTGGAATGTGGTGCTGTGGGTGGAATGTCACAGGGTCTCCGGACAACAGTGCCAGAGGTTCTTCCTTGGCGATCCTGTGAGGAAGCCGAACCAGCTGTGTGTGAGCTGGAGGAAGAGGCCCCAACACGAGCTGAAGAGGTGGTAGGTGGTGCTGTACGTTGGCCTACGTCTTCAGTGTGTCTGTGTAACTCCACCTCGTGCTTGGTCCGCACATGTTTCCACATATTAGTGGTATTGAGGTTGCTGACATTTTTCCCTCTTTTGACTCTCTGATGACACAGCTTGCATTTGACAAAGCAAATGTCATCTGCAACTGTGTCAAAAAAGGACCACGCACTGCAAGTCTTGGGAGCGCCCGTTTTGCCTTTTGAAAGTGGAATGCTCCTAACGTGTGCCGAAGTGGAGGCTACAGGCAACCAAGTCTGCCCCTCTCCCTCTCCCTCCGGTTTTGGCCGTTCGGGGAATCTCTTCCTCAGAGTTGCTCCCACCACCTTCCTGTTCCTCACGCCATGATGGGTCAAGGACCTCATCATCTACACTCCCCTCTTCAAACACCTGCTTCTCCTGGGTTGTCTCGCCAGCACCGTACGCAACAGAAAGTGGCAACTGTGTCTCGTCATCATCTGATGCGTACTGAGGTGTGCTGACCATAGGCACTGACCCACCCGCCTCTTCAGATTCAGAGGGACAAAGAAGTTGCGCATCACTGCATACTCCCTCTTCTTCACAATCTGGAATGCTGCTTGGCTGGCCCCCTCTTTCCAAACCAACAGATTCCAAGAACAGAAGTAGAGACTGTGATGGCTCCTGTCCAGTGCTCTCTGACTGCCTGGGCACTTTGGCAGGTGGTGAAGAGACAGATGGTTGCTCTTCGGTGCTCTGGCCCTGAGAGGATGTGGAAGTAATTGAAGTCGATGCGTTAGCTGGCATCCATCCCACAACGGCTTCAATTTGTTCCTCCCGCAGCAGTGGGGTACGTTGAGGTCCTACAAAGCTGCGCATAAAGGACTGTTGCCTGCTAAAACTGGGGGATGCTGACTCACTGGTGCCAACAGCAGGCACAGACTCTCCACGTCCTCTCCCTGCAGAATCCCCACGTCCTCTCCCTGCAGAATCCCCACGTCCTCTCCCTGCTGAAACTCCACGCCCACGTGCCTTACTCCCTGCCTTCTTCATCTTGCTAGACTGAGAAAGATAGGCAGAAAAGTACAAAGGGGGGCCTTAGTGTGCTTATTCCTGAACAGCTGGTTACAGGTATAAGAAACACTAATTTTATGAAGTGTGTGTATCGACTACACTTTAATGGGAGCTAATGTGGCCTACACAACTTTCAACTGTAGTGTTTGGTGAACTTTGCTGTTTTTTTTGGGGGGAAAAAAAACTAAAATGATGTGATCAAAGATTTGAAAGTGAGAGTATCACCAACTTTCTGGAGCTATTACAATGCAGGCAGGTAACCTACAATGCAAAAGATGAGGCTCCAAAAAATTTGGGTAATACTAATCTGGCTGCAGCTGAAGGGCACAAGCCAGAAAAAAGGCTTCTCTACTCCTATATAGTGTTTGCAACCAACCAATGTAGATGGATATGGATGGATGCACACTAATAGGAGAAGAAAAAATGAGCTGCAATTAAAGAAAAATATGTGCGAGGCAGTGACGCACGCTGAGCAGCCTACAACCAGACGTAGCTGCCGGACACACTACTCAGCGTGAGCTGCACTCACACACAGTCAGAGACCTCTCAGACAGCCGTGAACAGTGCAGCTAAGTGGGCACTAGCACTGACAGGCTGCAGAAAGGCTCCGCTGTGTACTCCTAGAGTGTTTGCAACCACCATATATGGATACGGATGGATGCACACTAATAGGAGAAAAAATGAGCTGCAATAAAAGAAAAATGTGTGAGGCAGTGACACGCTGAGCAGCCTACAACCAGACGTAGCTGCAGGACACACTACTCAGCGTGAGCTGCACTCACACACAGTCAGAGACCTCTCAGACAGCCGTGAATAGTGCAGCTAAGTGGGCACTAGCACTGAAAGGCTGCAGAAAGGCTCCGCTGTCTACTACTAGTGTTTGCAACCAACGTATATTGATACGGATGGAAGCACACTAGATAGAATTTTTTAAAAATAAGCAGCTCAAAAAGAAAAATATGTATGAGGCAGCAGTGAGGCACGCTGGGCGGCCTACAACCAGACGTGGCTGCAGGACCCACTCCACAGCGTGAGCTGCACTCACACAGCCCTTGCAGACAGCTGTGAACACTGCTGCTAGGGAAAAGAAAGCTACAGTGGTGGTTTATGTAGCCTGGGTAAAGCACAATATTGTTTTGAGAATCGCTATTTCTAACTGTCCCTCACAGTCTTCAACAGCAGCCTGTCCCTAACTGAATTCACAGCCGAGTGACCAGAAATGGCGGCGGCTTTTATAGTGCATCATGACATCATTTCAGCAGCCAATCACAGCCATGCCAATAGTTCACATGCCTAACAGGATGTGCCCACACTTCTGAGGATTCCCATTGGCTGAATCAAAGCGAGCGGGCTGATAGCATTATGGGAACTTCCCATTCCGTTATCCGATACGAAAAAAGTATCGGAAGTCAGTATCGGAATTCCGATACAGCTAATATCGGCCGATACCCGATACTTGCGGTATCGGAAAGCTCAACACTAGTAATGATAAATCGCTTTCCCTTTACAGGTAAATCTGCTTGCACCATCATCCATCAGTCCTGATTGAGCTCCAAATGCAAACTCTAATTTTTTGCAGATGTTACTGTGTGGGCCATCGCAAGCTCTGCACGATTTCTTTTGACTTCATGAGCAAACAAGCAACACCATTTCCACAGTAAGTACACTGGAGAGCAGTCAGCATGGTTTCAGTGCGTCCTGCACATTCAACGGCAAAATCCACTCCTCCATTAGTTAGCTCAGTAATGACCTCATGAATGGGTTTATCGTAAACCTTTGGGTTTAGGCACTCAGTGGCTCCCAGTTGTAAGGCTTTTGGATACTTATCCTTATGTGAACCTACTCCAATGATTCGTGTAGCGCTTGCATCCTTGCATCCTACAATTGATGAAAAACCAACTCCTCCCAAGCCAAAAACAGCACAACTAGAGCGCTTGGTCCCCTTAGCAGTGTTGACAGCTGCACCATATCCAGTAGAAAATCCACAGCCTATAAGACAAACTTCAACAAGGGCACGGGCATCCACTTTGGCAACGTAAATGTCAGACACCACAGTGTATTCAGTGAATGTACTTGTGCATGCGTAATGATAAATCGCTTTGCCTTTACAGGTAAATCTGCTTGTACCATCATCCATCAGTCCTGATTGAGCTCCAAATGCAAACTCTAATTTTTTGCAGATGTTACTGTGTTGGCCATCGCAAGCTCTGCACGATTTATTCTGACTTCATGAGCCTTTGGAGGAGCTACTTCAATATCTTCAATGCTGAGGGGCTTGCATGGTTCCCAGGCAATAGCGGCCTTGCATTTAATAGCCTTTCCTGCGGTGCTCATGGTGGTTCCGGTTCAAAGCAATGATGGAGGAGAGAGCGTCAGCTGATGCCTCCTCTCCCATCATTCCCCTCTGCCTCTGACACTGCGGGTGTGTGATGACGTCATCGCGCACTCACTGTGTGCCAGGCAGTGCAGCCGTTGAGACAGGAGCCCCCTGAGGAAGCGACGAAATATCAAGCGAAACGTGCGTTGGGGAACGTGGTCACAGCACGAGCAGTCATTATGGGTAATTAACCTCTTCACTCTTTACTTAGTCATGTAGCGGTCTTTGCATACGTAATGTATACATAAATATATTTATTGTTGATACTGTGGTAATTGCAGGTACGCAGGATGCAGTGACGAGTCGCGAGACAATTTGGTGCTTTCTATAATAACTTTTATAAGACTAGAGGGAACTTTCCTCAGTCACGGCTTGATCACCAAAAGCGGTAATGGAGCGCCGACACCAGGGCCTAGCGGGGTACTCGGTATCGGGCCCGTTGATCTCAATGGGAGTGTCACGGAAGCTGTGACCCGGTCCGTGGCCCTGGGGCTCCATGGCAAAAAAGGGGGTGAATGAACAATGAAATAAAGTTTATGAATAGTTTGTGACGCCACCTGTGGTGTTCGGCAAGTGAGGTGTTAGACCGACGCTGCATGCAGATCCTCTGGGACTGGTGGTGGGTTGCAGCCAAGATGGTGAAGCTCCCCACAGGTGGAGCCGTAGTCCCAGGGCAGTGTAGATGTAGCAATGGAGGAGAGGCACAGGCGGTGTAGAGGCCGTTGCCCAGATGTAGCTTTGCAGGGTGTAGTGATGCGGGAATAAGTGGAGGACACCAGGGCATGTAGTTCCAAAGCTTTACTCACAGTCTGCAGTTCACACAGATGCCTGCCTCCGTGCTGTGTCCTCCGGGTCCTGGGCTCAGTCAACCTCCAGGCAAGATAGGATGCTCCCTTCGAACACTCCGCCAACATGTACCTTTCTGAATGTCTCCTCTATAGCGCCTTTTACTGAAGTACTCCTAGTACTGAGTTACACTGGAGTGCCTCCTGACAGATGTTCCCAAGAACTCTACTTGTACAGCAGACAGCTGTAGCCTGCTTCGGGGACGCCTTACTCCTGAGTCCCAGCTCACTATCCAAGTTGCTGTTGTGCCCCCAAGTCTTAGATGGGAGTAGCTCACTACTCCACCGGTGTCTGCTGCAGAGCCTTCAGTATCCATACAACCTCGGGGACCGGGCCCCGGCCTTGCGTTTAGAACTTCTAGGCAGGGTTCTTCTCTAACCAACGTCCTCTCTGTTCCATTTTTCTCCTTCATTCTGTACTAATCCCTCTCTCTCATAGAAGGTCAGGTTTCAGTCCAATGTCTTTCTCCTTCTTTCCTTTCCTGTGCCAGCTGGCTCAGATCACTGAGGCAGCTGCAGCACTCCTTCCTCCATCCCTCTTCCAGGAATCCTCACTCCTCTCCGAGTGACTCTCTCTCTCACTGACTGACTGACTAACTAACTCTTCCTGCTCTTTATGTAGTCTAAACTCCACCCGCCTCCCAGCACGTTTCGTGTTCCAAGCAGGGAACCACCAAAGGTGCTCTGCTACCCTCTAAGCAAGGAGCCGCAATGTGGCTTTGCTGAACTACCATGTTGTGTGGGATGCGAGTGTTGCAGCGTGGTCAGGAGTTCTCACCTTACCTGGATGGTGGGGCACCACACCTCAGGAGGAGGTGCAGTACCTCTGTGGCGACTGAAGCCTCCGGGGTGCCACAGTAACACGGGTTGCCCTCGCAGGGGCTCTAAAACAAGCAAACACAAACGGGTAGAACACGACTACTTCCGGCAATAGCCGGTCACTATAGGGCCGCGGTATGGCTGACTACGGGTCCGTAAATATATAGTCAACTTAGCCGTCCAGGCGTCCCTCGCCATTCGGGATGGTGGTCTTTCGGCGTAGTAGTCGCTGGGCCCAGTTGCTGAGGCGTTGGCGTAGTCTTCGCACGCTCCAGCGCTCTGATGACACTGGAGCCCCACAGGCCCCGGCTGAGTCCTTGGACGGATGGGCCGCAGTTCCCAGACTGGGGCAAGTGGCAGCGATGTAGGGTGGCGAATCACAGACCACCCACGCAGCTAACAGCTGCGACGGGGAGTCCACGGCCAGCAGAGGCTCGGCCCCTGCTGCGAACCGCTGCGGGACAGTGGTGGCCGGCGGCGGCACTGTACTTGCCGCGAACACTGGAGAGAGCAGGGCGACTGCGGGTGGCGGGTAACAGGTCGCTGCCGCGGGGTGGAGCGAGATGGCAGCGGCCGCGGGCGACCGCGGGTAGGCTGCATCCGCGGGCTGGAGCGGGGCAGCAAATCTCGGATGATCGCCCTGCCACCGTCCCTCTGGAGTCCTCAGTCGGCATCTTCCCTGGCACTGGTAGGTCGCTCTATCTTGCAGTCGCTCCCACAGTCGCCTGCTGCCTCTGTCACAGTCTGCTCACTCATCGTCCCGGGGATTCCCCGCCTCCTTTATATTGTTCCCTCCTCCAGCCCATCTGTCTGTCACAACAGCTTGTCCTCGAACTCTGTGCCCCGGGGACAGTTTCCCCCGGAACCCAGATGACGGCTCCCTTGGTTCCGGTCCGGATACTCGACGGGGGCCATTCCTCCCACACTACCATGGTGATGTTTATGATTTAGGGGCACTTGTTCAGCATACCATTGCACTGCATGGTTGGCTATATGAGCCTCCTGATACTGAGTGAATCAGCTGCCTGATGTTTACATTAACTCTTTCTATTACTATTGGTTTGACATAGGTTATTTTTTGCTCTGTCCTGCTATCATGTTCTGCTCATAGTCTGTGGCCATCAGTCTTGTGAATCATGTGTATTCATACATACTAATTGACATATGATATATTTTATTGTACATTTTACTATTTATGTAATTGATGAACTTCTGTATTAATAAATACTTATTTTTCGTTGTATATGGTAAACTCATTTTTTTCTCTGTATTTTCTGATATGTATCTGAGTTTATATACATGAAATTTTCTTGACTTTGTGCTGGTACTTTTTATGTTTATGTAGGAGCCAGACGGAAGCAGCGCATGGCACGAGGAGAGGTGAAAATTGTGGAGTTTTTTAATATATCAGTGAGTTCTGGACTGTGGGGCCATTCTCGGGGGGGGGGGGATGTGGACTGTGTTATATATTATGTGGGCTGTGTTATATTCTATGTGGCTGTGTTATATACTATGTGGGCTGTGTTATATTCTATGTGGGCTGTGTTATATACTATGTGGACTGTGTTATATACTATGTGGCTGTATTATATACTATGTGGGCTGTGTTATATATTATGTGGGCTGTGTTATATTCTATGTGGCTGTGTTATATACTATGTGGCCTGTGTTATATTCTATGTGGGCTGTGTTATATACTATGTGGACTGTGTTATTTACTATGTGGGCTGTGTTATTTACTATGTGGGCTGTGTTATATACTATGTGGACTGTGTTATTTACTATGTGGGCTGTGTTATATATTATGTGGCCTGTGTTATATACTATGTGGCTGTATTATATTCTATGTGGCTGTGTTATATACTATGTGGGCTGTGTTATATATTATGTGGCCTGTGTTATATATTATGTGGCTGTGTTATATACTATGTGGCTGTGTTATATACTATGTGGCTGTGTTATATACTATGTGGCCTGTGTTATATACTATGTGGCCTGTGTTATATACTATGTGGCCTGTGTTATTTATTATGTGGCCTGTGTTATATACTATGTGGCTGTGTTATATACTATGTGGCTGTGTTATATACCATGTGGTTGTGTTATATTCTATGTGGGCTGTGTTATATTCTATGTGGCTGTGTTATATACTATGTGGCTGTGTTATATACTATTTGGCTGTGTTATATACTATGTGGACTGTGTTATTTACTATGTGGACTGTGTTATATATTATGTGGCCTGTGTTATATACTATGTGGCTGTGTTATATACCATGTGGCTGTGTTATATTCTATGTGGCTGTGTTATATACTATTTGGCTGTGTTATATACTATGTGGACTGTGTTATTTACTATGTGGACTGTGTTATATATTATGTGGCCTGTGTTACATACCATGTGGCTGTGTTATATACTATGTGGCTGTGTTATATACTATGTGGCTGTGTTATATACTATTTGGCTGTGTTATATACTATGTGGACTGTGTTATTTACTATGTGGACTGTGTTATATATTATGTGGCCTGTGTTATATACTATGTGGCTGTGTTATATACCATGTGGCTGTGTTCTATTCTATGTGGCTGTGTTATATACTATGTGGACTGTGTTATTTACTATGTGGGCTGTGTTATTTACTATGTGGGCTGTGTTATTTACTATGTGGGCTGTGTTATATACTATATGGCTGTGTTATATACTATGTGGACTGTGTTATTTACTATGTGGGCTGTGTTATTTACTATGTGGGCTGTGTTATATACTATGTGGACTGTGTTATTTACTATGTGGGCTGTGTTATATATTATGTGGCCTGTGTTATATACTATGTGGCTGTGTTATATTCTATGTGGCTGTGTTATATACTATGTGGGCTGTGTTATATATTATGTGGCCTGTGTTATATATTATGTGGCTGTGTTATATACTATGTGGCTGTGTTATATACTATGTGGCTGTGTTATATACTATGTGGGCTGTGTTATATACTATGTGGCCTGTGTTATATACTATGTGGCCTGTGTTATTTATTATGTGGCCTGTGCTATATACTATGTGGCTGTGTTATATACTATGTGGCTGTGTTATATACCATGTGGTTGTGTTATATTCTATGTGGGCTGTGTTATATTCTATGTGGCTGTGTTATATACTATGTGGCTGTGTTATATACTATTTGGCTGTGTTATATACTATGTGGACTGTGTTATTTACTATGTGGACTGTGTTATATATTATGTGGCCTGTGTTATATACTATGTGGCTGTGTTATATACCATGTGGCTGTGTTATATTCTATGTGGCTGTGTTATATACTTTGTGGCTGTGTTATATACTATGTGGGCTGTGTTATATACTATGTGGGCTGTGTTATATACTATGTGGCTGTGTTATATACTATGTGGCTGTGTTATATACTATGTGGCTGTGTTATATACTATGTGACTGTGTTATATACTATGTGGCTGTGTTATATACTATGTGGGAAGTGTTACATATTATGTGGACTGTGTTATATACTATGTGGACTGTGTTATATACTATGTCGGCTGTGTTACATACTATGTGGACTGTGTTATATACTATGTGGACTGTGTTATATACTATGTGGGCTGTGTTATATACTATGTGGCCTGTGTTATATACTATGTGGGCTGTGTTATATACTATGTGGACTGTGTTATATACTATGTTGGCTGTGTTATATACTATGTGGCCTGTGTTATATACTATGTGGCCTGTGTTATATACTATGTGGCTGTGTTATACACTATACTATGTGGCTGTGTTATATACTATGTGGGCTGTGTTTTATACTATGTGGCTGTGTTGTATACTATGTGGGCTGTGTTATATACTATGTGGACTGTGTTATATACTATGTTGGCTGTGTTATATACTATGTGGCCTGTGTTATATACTATGTGGCCTGTGTTATATACTATGTGGGGCTGTGTTATACACTATACTATGTGGCTGTGTTATATACTATGTGGGCTGTGTTTTATACTATGTGGCTGTGTTGTATACTATGTGGGCTGTGTTATATACCAGGGTTTCCCAACTCCAGTCCTCAAGGCACACCAATAGATCATGTTTTCAGGATTTCCTTAGTATTGCTCAGGTGATAATTGCTTCACCTGTGCAATACAAAGGAAATCCTGAAAACATGATCTGTTGGTGTGCCTTGAGGACTGGAGTTGGGAAACCCTGTTATATACTATGTGGCCTGTGTTATATACTATGTGGCTGTGTTATATACTATGTGGCTGTATTATATACTATGTGGCTGTGTTATATACTATGTGGCTGTGTTTATATACTATGTGGGCTGTATTATATTCTATGTAGGCTGTATTATATTCTATGTGGGCTGTGTTATATACTATGTGGCTGTGTTATATACTATGTGGATTGTGCTATATACTATGTGGCTGTGTTATATACTATGTGGGCTGTGTTATATACTATGTGGCTGTGTTATATACTATGTGGGCTGTGCTATATATTATGTGGGCTGTATTATATTCTATGTGGGCTGTGTTATATTCTATGTGGCTGTGTTATATACTAAGTGGGCTGTGTTATATATTATGTGGACTGTGTTATATACTATGTGGACTGTGTTATATACTATGTGGTTGTGTTACATACTTTATAGGCTATGTTATATGTTATGTGGCCTGTGTTATATACTATGTGACTGTGTTATAAAGTATACTATGTTGCTGGGTTATATACTATGTGGCTGTGTTATATACTATGTGGACTGTGTTATATACTATGTGGGCTGTGTTATATACTATGTGGACTGTGTTATATACTATGTGGACTGTGTTATATACTATGTGGTTGTGTTACATACTTTATAGGCTATGTTATATGTTATGTGGCCTGTGTTATATACTATGTGACTGTGTTATAAAGTATACTATGTTGCTGGGTTATATACTATGTGGCTGTGTTATATACTATGTGGACTGTGTTATATACTATGTGGCTGTGTTATATACTATGTGGACTGTGTTATATACTATGTCGGCTGTGTTACATACTATGTGGACTGTGTTATATACTATGTGGACTGTGTTATATACTATGTGGGCTGTGTTATATACTATGTGGCCTGTGTTATATACTATGTGGGCTGTGTTATATACTATGTGGACTGTGTTATATACTATGTTGGCTGTGTTATATACTATGTGGCCTGTGTTATATACTATGTGGCCTGTGTTATATACTATGTGGCTGTGTTATACACTATACTATGTGGCTGTGTTATATACTATGTGGGCTGTGTTTTATACTATGTGGCTGTGTTGTATACTATGTGGGCTGTGTTATATACTATGTGGACTGTGTTATATACTATGTTGGCTGTGTTATATACTATGTGGCCTGTGTTATATACTATGTGGCCTGTGTTATATACTATGTGGGGCTGTGTTATACACTATACTATGTGGCTGTGTTATATACTATGTGGGCTGTGTTTTATACTATGTGGCTGTGTTGTATACTATGTGGGCTGTGTTATATACCAGGGTTTCCCAACTCCAGTCCTCAAGGCACACCAATAGATCATGTTTTCAGGATTTCCTTAGTATTGCTCAGGTGATAATTGCTTCACCTGTGCAATACAAAGGAAATCCTGAAAACATGATCTGTTGGTGTGCCTTGAGGACTGGAGTTGGGAAACCCTGTTATATACTATGTGGCCTGTGTTATATACTATGTGGCTGTGTTATATACTATGTGGCTGTATTATATACTATGTGGCTGTGTTATATACTATGTGGCTGTGTTTATATACTATGTGGGCTGTATTATATTCTATGTAGGCTGTATTATATTCTATGTGGGCTGTGTTATATACTATGTGGCTGTGTTATATACTATGTGGATTGTGCTATATACTATGTGGCTGTGTTATATACTATGTGGGCTGTGTTATATACTATGTGGCTGTGTTATATACTATGTGGGCTGTGCTATATATTATGTGGGCTGTATTATATTCTATGTGGGCTGTGTTATATTCTATGTGGCTGTGTTATATACTAAGTGGGCTGTGTTATATATTATGTGGACTGTGTTATATACTATGTGGACTGTGTTATATACTATGTGGTTGTGTTACATACTTTATAGGCTATGTTATATGTTATGTGGCCTGTGTTATATACTATGTGACTGTGTTATAAAGTATACTATGTTGCTGGGTTATATACTATGTGGCTGTGTTATATACTATGTGGACTGTGTTATATACTATGTGGGCTGTGTTATATACTATGTGGACTGTGTTATATACTATGTGGACTGTGTTATATACTATGTGGTTGTGTTACATACTTTATAGGCTATGTTATATGTTATGTGGCCTGTGTTATATACTATGTGACTGTGTTATAAAGTATACTATGTTGCTGGGTTATATACTATGTGGCTGTGTTATATACTATGTGGACTGTGTTATATACTATGTGGCTGTGTTATATACTATGTGGGCTGTGTTATATACTATGTGGGCTGTGTTATATACTATGTGGACTGTGTTATATACTATTTGGCTGTGTTATATACTATGTGGACTGTGTTATATGGGATTTGGATGTTTCGCCCCCCGCAGTTCGCCCCCAGCAGTTCGCCCCCGCACATTTCGCCCCCAGCATTTTGCCCCCAGGGTGTTTCGACCCCGCACATTTCACCCCCGCACATATCGCCCCATACCCAAGGAGCTGCAGCTGTGACAGGTAAGTATGTCAGTTTTTTTGTGTTCTAGGGTGATAATACTCCTTTAAGGCCAGCCAGATGAGACACTGGGTGAGCTGCTGAAAAGGCAGCCACAGGAATCCCCAGCAATTGGGGTCCTGTATATTTTACCCTCAGGTATGTTCAGCCCTAGATGTTTTGTTCCCTGCATGTTGACCCCAAAAGCTGAGGGTGAAACATCAGGGGTCAACATGCTAGGGGCGAAACATCAGATGGCGACCCATCCAGGGACAAAATGCTGTAGGTGAAACATCCGGGGGCGAAACATCCAGGGGCGAAACGCTGGGGGCGAAATGTGCGGTGGCGAAACATCCTGGGGGCCAAATGCTGGGGGCAAAATGTACCTGGGGCGAACTGCTGGAGGCAAATTGCTGGGGGCGAAGCTTCCTATAACCGCTCTTAATAGGGTGCATTTCCTGGAGTTGGACAATGCATTATTCTGCACATTGCTTCCTTCTAGAATTCCTGCGCATGATAAGGAGATTAAAGATTTTCTCTATTTCCTATTTTCAGTAACAAAACAAAGGTTCAGGAAGAAGATGAGCTGATAGAAATAATAAGTGATGACCCAGGTAAGTACAATAATGTGGGTCTATAAAAAATAAAGCAAATGAACTGCATTTTTTTTTTTGCTGCTTAAAGGGTAGGAGAACTTATTTTTTGGATAGAGGAAAAAACGATTGTACCGTGATGGAAAAAGCGGACACATTGACCAAAAATGGATGAAAATTTTCTCTTTGCATGCAAAAACAACCCCAAAACATCTGAATGAGGCCTAAAGGTACTGTCACACTTAGCGATGTACCAGTGATCCCGACCAGCGATATGACACGGTCAGGATCGCTGGTGCATCGCTAAGTGGTCGCTAGTGAGCTGCCACACTGGCAGATCTCACCAGCGACATCGCTGGGGACGGGGGTCGCTACTTACCTGTCACACCAGGCGATCCTGCGTCCTCCCGCCCGGCTCCACGCGTCGCTCGTCATCACAACAGGAAGCTGACGACGAGAAGCGGTCCTGAACGTTCTCGCGCGATCAGCGATAACCAGGGGGGAAGCGGGTTGTAGGTAAGTATCACACACAGCGATATCGCTAGCAATATCGCTATAACGTCACAAGTTATAGCGATATTGCTAGCGATATCGCTTAGTGTGACAGTACCTTTACTAATTTTGAGTTGGCCTCCTCCATTACACCCAAAGAAATAATTACATTATCTTCTCCTGTTTTTCACAAACAGAGCGTCCCTTCAATATCAGAAAAGAGGAAATAGTGGACTGGGTAAGGTCAGTGGAAGGCTGAAAGAGACGAAGAAAGAATACAATCAAGATTTATAGACAACATTATTATTATTATTATTATTATTATTATACAATTTATAGCGCCATTTATCCATGGCGCTTTACATGTGAAAAGGGGCAAATATAGACAAGTACAATAAACATGAGCAGTACAAGACACACATAAGTACAAAAGGAGAGAGGACCCTGCCCGCAAGGGCTCACAATCTACGGTTGGGTGAGGATACACTAGGAGAGGGTAGAGCTGGTTGTGCGGCGGATCAGTAGACTGTGGGTCACTGCAGGTTATAGGTTTGTCGGAAGAGCTGGGTCTTCAGGTTCTTTTTGAAGGTTTCCATGGTAGGCGAGAGTCTGATGTGTAGGGGGAGGGAATTCCAGAGAATCGGGGAAGCACAGGAGAAGTCTTGTATGCGGTTGTGGGAAGAAGAGATAAGAGGAGAGTAGAGAAGGAGATCTTGAGAGGATCGAAGGTTGCATGCTGGTAGGTACCGGGAGACCATGTCACAGATGTAAGGAGGAGACAGGCTGTAGGTGGCTTTGTATATCATAGGGTTTTGAACTGGAGCCTCTGCACAATAGGAAGCCAATGAAGGGCTTGGCATAGGGGAGAGGCTGGGGAATAACGGGGAGACAGGTGGATTAGTCGTGCAGCAGAATGTAGGATGGATTGGAGTGGTGCCAGAGTGCTAGAGGGGAGGCCAGAGAGTAGGAGGTTGCAGTAGTCAAGGCCGGAGATGATAAGGGCATGCACTAGTGTTTTTGCGGTGTCATGGTCAAGGAATGCACGGATCCGGGAAATATTTTTGAGATTGCGACAGCAGGAGGTTAGGGTTTGGATAAGTGGCTTGAAAGTGAGGGCAGAGTCGAGGATCACCCCGAGGCACCGAGCATGCGGGACTGGGGAAAGTGAGCAACCATTGACATTGATGGATAAGTCTGGTGGAGGGGTAGAGTGAGATGGGGGAAAGATTATGAATTCTGTTTTGTCCATGTTCAGTTTTAGAAAGCGAGCAGAGAAGAAAGCTGAAATAGCGGACAGACATTGTGGGATTTTGGTCAGTAAGGAGGTGAGGTCAGGTCCAGATAGGTAGATCTGCGTGTCATCGGCATAGAGATGATACTGCAAGCTGTGGAATTCTATGAGCTGTCCCAGGCCAAAGTTGTAGATGGAGAAGAGTAGGGGTCCTAGAACTGAGCCTTGAGGAACACTGACAGAGAATGGGAAAGGTGAGGAGGTGGTGTGGGAGAGGGAGACACAGAATGATCAGTCTGTTAGATATGATGAGATCCAGGATAGGGCCAAGCCTGTGATACCCAGAGATGAGAGAATCTGGAGCAGGAGGGAATGGTCCACAGTGTCGAAGGCAGAAGACAGGTCCAGGAGAAGAAGGACTGAGTATTGTCGCTTGCTCTTGGCGGTTAGTAGGTCGTTGGTGACTTTAGTTATGGCAGTTTCAGTTGAGTGGTGCAGTCGGAAGCCTGATTGTAAGCGGTCAAAGAGGGAGCAGGAGGAGAGGTGGGAGGACAGTTCAAGATGGACAACATCAACAATATCATCATTACCACCAGTGAGATCATCACTACCATCATCATCATTACCACCAGTGAGCTCATCACTACCATCATCATCATTACCACCAGTGAGATCATCACTACCATCATCATCAATACCACCAGTGAACGGTTTTGTCAGCAGATCGTCAGTATTCTCACAAATAAATCTAAAGAGAATAGAACATCAGAAAGTTTCCTGAATGCAAAAAACTTTCTTAAAAATAAAAGCAGAAAATGTGATAGTTTCACATTTATACCTGTACTTACTGTGACAAATATTGTCTGTGTAATCATATTATAATATTTATTGCCCCCAATTTTTTTTAACTCTCAACTTTTTTTTTTATTTCAGTCTTTGACATATACCCTTCACTTTTCTACTGTTGGGATATGGGTATTTTTTCCTTAAAATTCATGTATTTGGGGCTAAAAATCATTTTTTCAACTAGGTTTTATTAATGAACTTTACACCAAATGAGATGTCCCTTTTCAGAGATTCCTTGACGAGGTGGGTTGGGTTGATCTTTGAGGGATGCGTCCGCCATGCAGGGTCGGTTTTAGACAAAGTGGGGCCCTTGGCGAAAGCTTAAAGTGGGTCTGCAAATGCTCACATATCGCTCCATCACTCAGAAACATTTCTGTTGTATTTACTTGCGCTGAGTTCAGGCCGCTAAACGAGCCCGATCGACAATATTGAAGTCATTCAACGCTTGTTTCCTGGAATTTTTAGGGTATCTGCACACGTTCAGTAATTGGCAGCGATTTGTATGCAGCGCATGTCCGCTACGTCCATAGTGTTGCCAGCTATTGAATGCAGGTGATTCTGAATGTGTCCATTGAACTGTGCGGAATTAAACCTTCAAATACATTGTATGGGTGAGATTTATCTTACGGAGGCTTGTGTCTCTGCAAGATAAATAGACATGCTGCGAACTGGAGAGACACGCCACATGTCCATCTCTGGGTGATCCGCGGGCATCGGTGCACGCACAGTAGGCATGGGATTTCTTGAAATCCCATCCGCTATGCTGTAACATCTGGATGCTGCACAGGTACGCAGCATCCAACCCACATCATTTACTGACCGTATGCACCTACCCTTACTCTGGCTGAGGGAGAATGATTGGTGCAGATAGTCCTTGATACTGTATAATGCAGGTCCCATATAGTACATATAGTAAAATGCGCTCCCATGGTCCTTGATAGAGTATACTGCAACCCCCCTCAGAGTATAAAGCAGCCCCTCAGAGTATAATGCGGCCCCCCACAAACACACACACACACATAGTGCAGCCCTCACACACAGTATAATGCAGAACCCACACCCACAGTATTATGCAGCCCCTTCAGAGAATAATGCAGCTCCCTCAGAGTATAATGCAGCCCTTTCAGATTATAATACAGCCCCCCCACACACACAGTATAATGTAGACCCCCAGAGTATAAAGCAGCCCCCTCAGAGTATAATGCAGCCCCACACACACAGTATAATTCATCCCCCACAAACACACACAAAGTATAGTGCAGCCCCCACACACAGTATAATGCAGCCCCCCACACAGTATAATGCAGCCCCCACACACAGTTTACTCACTAGAGGACGGAGACGTGTGAGAACCAATCTCTCTAGTACCTTCATCAGGTGTGATGTCAATGCTAGAGGTCTATAGTCATTAAGGTCTTTCGGATAAGGTTTCTTCGGAACTGGTACCACACACGATAATTTCCACAATTGTGGTACTATACCTATTCTCAGGCTCATATTGAACAGATATGTAATGATCTCACTCAGCTGGTGCCCGCAGGTTTTGATTAGCCTTGCACTGATGCTGTTGTGAAGTACAGTATTCAGATGTACAGGACATCTTGTTCTCCGGGATCCATTTTTGTGCTTGCGACTCCAATTTGCTGTTTACGAGTTAAATTTTGTAACTTAACTAGATGAAAGTTCACGGCTGTTATGAAACCAGACTGTTCCAGCTTGTACAAGATATAAGATATGAGATGAGACCCTAAAAGAATGTGCTATTGTTCTATATTCTACGTCACGCAGCTAGGGACATATTCGGATTCTCTTACAATACTATTGGCTTACATGTATTACGATTCTATTGGTAGCTGTATACTTTGCATAATTAAGCAGAATGCTATGTAATGTGAGATTCAGTAAAGGGGCTCAGTGATCTGCCTCGATCCTCCCGTACAGAGACCCCCGTCTCCGTGTGGTCATTCCCAGTTGCTAGCAACGCCCTGTGAATTAATTTGGAAATCACTGGCTAAACCGTGAAGGGTTAATTTAGCCCTACCTCAACACCGTCAGGACCTGCAGCCTTCAAAACTTTGATCTTATCCAGTTCTTTTGCAACCTGGGTACTTGTGAAGAACAGACCCTGGCTCAGTTGACAAGTTGCAGCAGGGGGTGAGGTTATTGTAGCAGAGAGGTGTGAATGATATGCAGGGGCAGGAGCAGCCAGTGTGTGATTAAATCTGTTAAAGAATAGATTAAGTTCATTAAGCCCCTCTTTATCTACAACCATCCTGGTGACAGTCTGTCTATGCCCAGACATAGGCTTTAGACCCTCCCAGACTTCATGAATCCTTTTCTGTGACAATTTCAGTTCAATCTTTGCCTTATAATTAGCCTTTCCCTGCCTGATTAGATTCTTCAGATCTTTCTGCACCTCTCTCAGCCTGCCCTTGTCACCTGATCTGAAGGCCATCTTCTCTTTGAAAAGAGCCTTTATTCCGGGGCTGATCCCTGGTTTATTGTTAGAGAAGCACCTCACTACTTTTGTGGGTACCATGTTGTCTACACAGAAATTAATGTAGTCCGTTATACAGTGTGTGAGACCATCCATGTCATCACCATATGAATCTTGCAGCACTTCCCAAGTGGTTGTTTCAAAGCAGTCTCTCAGAGCATCATCACTCTCCTCAGTCCATATCCTCACTGTGCGAGTGACAGCAGGTTCTCTGTACAAGTGGCTTGTACACGGGTTGTAGGTGCTCAAGGTTGTGATCCGATCTTCCAAGGGGCGGTAGGGCTGACGAGGCATATGCCCCTCTCACATTGGCAAAGAACAAGTCCATTGTTTTGTTGTCTCTAGTGAGGCAGATAACATACTGTGTGCAACTGGGTAGTATGGATGCTGGAGACTAGGAGACAAGATGACTAGTGTCATCTTGTGGATTGATATGAGCCACAAAGTCCTTCAAAATGAAACTGTTCTGGATGTAATGATGCTTGCATTAAAGAACTGATTGGCCAGATATGTACGGGGTCAGGATGACCGGGCTGCGGGTACATGTGCTGCATCGGGTCCGGAATTGTCAAGGCTGCGTCCCCTATTTCCCAGGGGAAGGAATAGGGGAACGGACAGACCCCATTACCCAGGAAGAGGGGGCATGTTTAGACAGGGAACCTGTCCGGAAGCTGAGGAAAAAAATGCAAAGTAGGAGTGAGTCCCCAGCTGTGAGCGTGTGAGCAGGAAGGGGGGCAGTGCACTACGCACCCAAAGTGCCAACGCCGCGTCAAACTGTAGCAGACGTACAGACCCAGTGACCTAGAGGCAGGGGGCCAGCTTAAGAGAAAGCGGGCATGACAGCAGAGATTTTTGGCGTGGACAAGCAGCGCATAGGAGGCTGAGCAGTGTGCTCCATCCTTAGAGCACTGGCGCTGCAAAGGGCTGTTCCCGTTGGCTCCCGCCACTAAAAGTGATACTGCCAGAGAGCGAGGCGCTGTGTGCCCACTGACCACCAGAGAGCGAGGCGCTGTGCGTTCCTTGACCATGAGTACCACGCACGTGCGCAGTAGAGAGAGCAAGTTCATGCCACGTGTTCAGCGTGGATAACCAATAATTATAAGGCACAGAGGAATGACAGAGGACGTTGGTGCGGTCAGCAAGGTACTTCCACAGCATTTTCCCAAACTTTGCACTCTTTGTGAGAGTCCCCCGTGCCTCGGGGTCAGGGCGATGGGATGGTCTGAGAAAACTCTCCCCGAACTTTGCCAGTGTACCACTGCGTCTGCTGGATTGGAGTTGTGTCTCTCTCACCTGTACTCCTTGCTTCGCCAATGAACTGAGACCTCTGCTGTCAGCGTTTTCATATGGGAATTTTTTTAATAATTCCGCAAGAAGGGCCCTCTGGTCCTCCAACATTTTAGTACACCTGTCTGCCTCTGGAATAAGAGATATAAAGTTCTCCTTGTAGCGTGGGTCTATAAGTGTCACCAATCAGTATTGCCCATCAAGCAAAATTTTGAAAATGCAAGGGTGACGGGAAAAGCAGCGTAACATAAACTCAGCCATGCGTGTAAGACTGCTAACAGTCAATACTTCCGTGTCCTTACCAAGAGTATGACTGACCATGATCTCTTCCTCCTTGTCCTCAGGCCTCCACGACTTTCGACTAACCTCAGTAATATCATTGTAAAAACATCATCTTATATATAAAGCTCAAAGTGTGTATGTATGTATGTGTGTGTGTGTGTATGTCCGGGATAGGCATCCGCACCATCGCAGCTACAGCCACAAAATTTGGCACAGTCACATGTCTGGACCCCGAGAGCGTCCTAAGCTATGTTGTGAGGTGAAATTTTAACCCTGCGCATTCCAATTTACCAAATAATTGTGCCCCTATCTACATAATGTGGAAAAAGAGTGTGCGTGTCAAGCCTCGCCCCTCATTATGATGTCATAATGCCCCTATCTACATAATGTGGAAAGAGTGTGTGCGTGTCAAGCCCCGCCCCTCATTGTGATGTCATAATGGTTGCCATGGCGACGCTGATGTCATCATAGGTTGCAAGCCCTGCCGCTCATTATGATGTCATAATGGTTGACTATCGGATGGAGGATGTGTGATGGGTATATGGGCACTGGACTATGGGATGCAGGATATGTATGACGGGTATATGGGCACGGGACTATGGGATGGAGGATGTGTGATGCGTATATGGGCACGGGACTATGGGATGGAGGATAATTATAATTTGCTATAACTAACCACAGTTAGTAACTATGCCCAGGCAGCGCCGGGCTCTTCAGCTAGTTGTAAATACATTCTTGTAAATATACCCCTGTAGTTTTTATCTCCCCCACCTCATTGTAAATTGTAAGTTGTCACGAGCAGGATTGCATTTTTGGGGGTTAATTATTGATATCGTTGTTACTTAGTGTAGAATGCAAGCTGTCACGAGCAGAGTCATTTTATTTTGGTTTAATTATTGTAATGTTGTTGTCGTTATTACTTAGGACTGTTGTGCTTGAAACTGTTAAACTGCAAATATGTTTGCTCTATATAAATAACCACCAACTTGGTGGATTCCTCAAAGTTTTGGAGGATGGCACATATGTCTGAAATCCATGTCCACTCCTGAGATCTTATGTGTGAAGTCAGAACTGATTACCGACAACCTTGTTGATGCTGGTAGATTAGTCACCAAATGCCCTCTTCTGCTCACAAATCCTTTCCAACATCTGCAGTGTAGAGTTCCATCCCCTGAGGACATCACACACCAGTCAGTGAGCCAGAAGCTGCAAGCGCCGCTGAGGCACAGCAAGGGCGGATGAAGATGGAGATGACTTTCAAAATGGGTACGCAGAGAGTTGTACTTTTCTAGCAGATCTGTCAGCTCTGTGTCGCTTTTCAGAAAACATTGACTAATGAGATTAAGCGCATGAGCCAGCCATGGCACATGTGTGAGCTCGCATCGCCACAGACCAGCCACCAGGTTCCAGCCATTGTCACACACAACCATGCCTGGCTGTGGGTTCAGCGGTGTCAGCCACAGATCTATTTCAATGTGAAGCGAAAAAAGGAGAAATATGCAGCACTCACCGATATAGCTGAAAAACTGTGCGTCTTTATTTCACATAAATTCCATCAATAGTTAAGTGGACATGCAGGATGTTAGAGGAATGCTAGGGGAGGGAGGTGCCGGACAACGGCCATTTCGCGATTACTCGCTTCTACTGGTCCAAGACTGGAGTGCTGCATATTTCTCTTTTTTTTGCTTCACATTGAAATATTCATATTTTCCATTTCGTCCCTCTGGACAACACCATGGAGGAAGTCCTCCCTTGACCTATAGCGGGACAGGATCACAGAGAGGTTAAAAGGTCCCTCCAGCCTCCAGTGTTTTTCCTGTCCCAAAGGGGACGGTCGTAGGAGAGGTTGCTCCAGGAGGAGTGAAGATAGAAGGTGAACGTTTGACGGGGCCCAGGGGGATCGGGCGGCTGGGCCAAACCTTCCCCCTGTCAAGCAGCCCGGGGCTGAAACCATCCTAGGGGGGTCCCTCAGCCACAGAGACCAGGGTGCGGACGAGGCTCCTGGGTAGAGCCGCTTCCTCCCACTTTCGAGGCTCTCGGCTCTGACGCCGGCCTGCAAGCCACTGCTACTTACGGAAATCGGGGGAGAAGAAGGCGTCGCTCCTCCGGTAATGCCAGAGCAGGTCGGCGTGCGTTCCGCTGTAGAACGTGGTTGTGCAGAACGAGACAGGCAACGGGCGAGTTGCCTGGATCTCGTGGGGCACAGGAGAAGAAATCATTGGCAGTAATGCAGCATGCCTGACGGGACGCCGCTTCCCTCCATGGTGGGCACTCGGCATTACCAGCTCCCCCTGTTTTCTAGCAGGTATGGAGCCAGCACAGGTAAGTGCACGGTGGAATGCTGTTGATGGCCTAGGCCTCTGGACGGATGCTAGTCTCATGCCTTTGTGCTGAAAGCTGCTCAGGTGATGAGGTATTTGTTCACATATATGCAGCTAAGCCTTGCACCTCTAGGCTATAATAAGGCCATATGTCCAGGTTACATCTCATGGTTCGACTTAACTACTCTATCCATAGGAGGACACAGGGGGTTAATGCAGCACAGTGTCTCCATGAAGGCCCTCCAGCTGCAGCTCAGTAATTAGCTCCTTCGGGTGGGGTCAGGCTGACAAATGAGATGTTCCGTTCAGAGTGGCAGCTCATGGCCCTAGCCGTAGAGACACAGAGGGAAAGGAAAAGAAAGAAAATCACACCACTCAACAGGATTGAGAGCAACGGTTGGGTCTACGGATTATATTGAGCATCTATGCTTTAGATTGCATTATAGCGATTCCATGCTTTATATTGTGGGCCTCTGTACATCATATTGCATCAGACTGCCTCTATGCATTACATTGAGTGTTTCTCTGCACCATATGGCTTCTATGCAATATATTGGGTGCCTCTATGCTTCATATCGCATTAGAGTGCTTTTATGTTTTATATTGAGGGCCTCTGTCCATCATATTGCATAGTGCCTCTATGCATGGCACTGAGTATCTCTATGCATCATGTTGCTTCTTTGCATTGAGTGCCTCTATGCTTCATATTGCATTATAGTGCTTTTATACTTTATATGGAGTGCCTCTGGACATCATATTGCATCATACTGCCTCTACGCATTACATTGAGTATCTCTATGCATCAGGTTGCTTCTATGCATTGAGTGCCTCTATGCTTCATATCGCATTATAGTGCTTTTATGCTTTATATGGACGTGTCTCTGTGCATATCATTTCAACATAGCATCACATTGAGTATCTCTATGCATCATATTGCCTCTATGCGCTATATTGAGTGCCTCTATGCTTCATATTGCATTATAATGCTTCAATGCTTTATATTGAGTGCCTCTATGGATCATATTGCTTCAGGATGCCTCTGCATCATATTACATCATAGTGCATCATATTGCATCCATAGTGCCCGGGGCATCAGATGGCATCATAATGCCTCTGTACATAATTACATCATAGTGCCTCTATGCATTATATGGAGTG